>NC_068949.1:17438005-18043630 GCF_026419915.1 Harpia harpyja | reverse complement strand
CTTTGAAATAAGTTTTTACAGTAATATTTTACAAGGCAGATGACACACCGGATTCAAGTAATAGTATTTGCAGTGAGAAGTTCAACCAGCTCAGTTTTGTATCTCAAGTGAAATCTACCCAGACCAGATACGAAAGTGTGGAGTTAGTTCCCCAGACAACTTAAACTTATACCAGATGTTATCTTACTTTAAGATATGTTGGTAGTTCCTAACAAAAATAACGAGGTACCAGTGAGGAAAAGATTAAATACATAGGCATGATGATTTGGGGTAAAGATGTGAGTGCGACCTTCTGCTGAGACTCCAGCCCTTAAAACTTCAGCTGCTACTGCTGTCCTGGCTCTGCTGCACAAGAATAAGCATGAAAAATGCCTCTTGTTGACACCACCACTGCTTGGCACACGCTGGGATGGATACTGAGGTAGTGCAGAGGCGTTACGCATTGCTGCGGCTCAGCCACTACTGCAGAAGGATCCGGTTGTCCTAGTTTCCATGTTTTAGGAACATAGCAGGCTGCTGATGCTGATAGCCAGATCTCTTACCTTCTGCTGTTTTCCACTGGGGGGTTGTGCTTATCAGCAATGGTGAGGAAGGAGAACAGTATCACCTGTCGACATCTGTGCGATCCAAAAGAGTCTACGGTGTTGATGCTGGAAGGCAATCAAGGAAGTCTGGAGCTGAATGCAGTCAACAGGAACCGCTTTTGAAAATGTTTTTTCCATTCAGCATCCCAAGATGTGGAAGTGAATGCATCGGAGTTAAAAGGAAGTCAGAACTCTTAGAAATAGTTAATGTCAGGGTTGGGTATTGACACAAGTAGTCCAAATGACTGATTATTTGAGGACTCCTGAACTTTCAGGGACCCTTGCAGGCCTGGTCTTTCTCATGTCTTAGTTCAGCTCCCTGCATTAACTGCCTGTGTAAGAACATGTTGCTATGGCACACATCAGCTGGACAGCTCATTAGGAGCAGAGGCAACCATCACCTATTGCATTTGTTACAAAAGCCAGAGATGCTGCTGTGGGCTGCGTGCTGTGTTAAGTCAGTGCAAGGTACTCGCAGCTCAATGGTAGTAACAAGAGCAAGGATAATTTTAAGCATGGAATCTCCTTGGATGCGTTTTGCTGCTGCGTGGTACTGGATTCGGTACACACGCCTCACCACGTGCATCTGCGGGGAAGATGGTTTTACTGCTAACAATCAATCTGTAGAACGTTTACAGCAGGAAAATGCTCGGCTCTAATAGTGCTTTACAGGTTGTGGAGTAGCTTATTAGCAACTCTGACATTGGAAATCAAATCAGTTACTTAAAAGCTGTTACTCACGATTTAAAATTTGCACTTCCAGGGAATTATTACTAATCCCGTACAGTTCATGTTCCCTAATGACTTACCATTTTACCTACTCATTTGACTCTAAATTATTATATAATTAGATTAAAAATTATAAGTAACTACCTCAAACTTACAGCTTTCAATTAAATCTTAAAATAGTTGGGTTGTTTAAATCAAAATTCTCAAGTATTTTAACTTTTTCTTTTGGGGTAGGCTACAGGCTTTGACTATATAGTTAAAAAAAGATATCTAAAATTCTTAGTTTGGATAATGATTGTCCCTCAGTGAATTAATAGGTATTTTTTCAAAGTAAGATGCAACGTTTTTCTGTAAGCAAGGCCCTCACTGAACTGAGTTAACTGATGAATATTACGCAGGTGGATTATTTTGTTTATTTTAACAGGGATTCCCCAGAAGAGGACAGGATGCTTTATATATCCCTAGTAATCCCAAAATAGAGAAAAGATTGAGACCTACGAATTGCAGAGAAAATGATTCTGTTCAGTATACTGCTCCAAAAGTTATTCAGATTTATACAAATACATCATAAGATCACCACATGGCAACTGCCTTCCTGGTCCTCTTCTGCTTTTCATCATTCTTTGGGAGTTTTTCTGGCAAAAAGTCCTCTGGAAGTGCTTCACTTTTTCTTGCTTCTCTTCTGTAGCCTCGGGGAAAGGCTTGGGTAGAGCCCATTTCAGGATTCAAATTTTGCAGTTGTTATCAGTTACTGCTGCATTACCCCAAGCTAACTGATTGAGTGTCTTCACTTCTGTGTCTGTGGATGACAGTGACACTTTAATTATGCTCCTGAGCAGTTAACACAAAGCTGAGTCACTGACCAGCATTGGTCAGAAAAATGTATGAATCTGGAGAGCAGTTTGTTTTCCCCAAGTTCTTAGCATACCTAAAAGAAATTACATGTGCTGTATGAATATACTATATCCTGAAAGCTTGCATGGCTCTTTTCTTCACCTCTTTAAATCGCACATCATGTTTCTTGTACTATGGTTCATCTCTTTCTGCGTGCTACCTTCCTTATCAACCTAGTCTATTTTTTCTTTGGTGTGGCTCCTCTCTTATGTCTTCCAACTCTGTGCCTTAAAGCCTTCAACCTTTTATAAGCTCCGGTCCTGGCTCTTGGACGACGGGGGAGCCATGGGGGCTGACTGAGCGGCGGTGGGGCTGAGCGGTGATGCCTGGCAAGGGAGAGCCCAGGGGCCAGACCCTGCGCGCAGGACGGGAGCTGCCAGGCAGCGCAGGAACTGCTCTCTGCTATTTACCGGCTCTAAGAACTGGCTTTAAACCGCAAAGGACTCCGTTTCTGAACTCTGTATGATGGATTAGGCTTTTTTCTTATTTCTGTATTTGTCATAATATTTCATGCTGAAATACGGTAAACTGTTACAGCAACATGAAGTTCATGGCAAAGAGCAGTAATTTAAGACCATTACCCATAGCTGGTGTTTGATTGCATGCCATTGCTTCTGCTCTGTAATGTGACTAGATCAGAAATAGTAGGATATGCCTTTTATTATAAAGTGAGTTTACAAGTGATTTCAGGTACCTGGGTGTATTGAACTTCTTTCTGACTGTATTTTGGCATAGCCGTGCGTGTGATATGAGCGCATGTGTTTGTATACAGCTGTGTAGCTGTTTTCTGGTTACTGCTGCGTGCTGTAATGCAGGGTAGGTTTGCTCTTTCCCAATAAAACGTGTAACTCTTCCTTGGAGGTGTTTGCTAACCGCATCCAAGAAAAGGAGGAAATTAGTTGTGTTTCAAATATGAAAATCTCTCGCTTGAATAATAAAATCTATTCTGTGTGTTGCTTTAGGCATAAATCTGGCTAAATGGCTGGAAAATGTTAGCTAAGTGCCTAGTCTCAAGCTTGTAACTGCCGGGGGGGGGTGATGACTGCAGAGATAACATTATTACCATGTGGATCTGCAGCCGCGTGTTGCACCTCGGGCTGCAGCCCGTGCAAAGGGTGCAGCTGTTGGGTCGGGCTGCAGGCTGCACCCTCGGCATCGCTGCCCTCCCGCTGGGGAGAAGCTCCCGCCAGCCGGTGCGTGCCTTCTCCTTGGGAGCCTTGGTCTGGGTTTGGAGTCCAGCAACAAACACAGCATTCAGTTAGTTGCGGGAGAAGTTAAGCCCCGGGGGTGTCTCTGTGCACAGAACAAGTTCAGTAACTTAGTTATTAATGCTCCAGCGTTGATCCTGAGTTGACATTATTGCTGGTCACCTCCAGCCTGAGCCAGTGCAAATGCAAAACCCATCAGCTCGGTGGGCCAAGGCCCTTTGGTTGGAGCCAGAGGCAGTTTCTGGAGAAAGGACGACCATCGAGGTTTTGAGTGGTGCACTTGGGTTGTTACCAGTTGTCACGGCTCCGACCTGCACAGCTCCAGGGTGTCAGAAATGGGTGTTTGCCATGCACGGACCATGGCTGGCTCGGCGGAGGAGACCTGCTCTTGGCTTTCCCAAGGCGTGCTCTGCCTGCAGAGGGAGAATAAAACCCACGCTGTTCAGCTTGGGCTGCCTGCCGCTGGGGAATTGCAAAGATAAATGAAAATATTATGCTTTAGAGTCAGAATCACCTGTTTGCCCAGGGTCGGCGCTCAGGTTACGTGGCTGGGTGTTGGGCCACGTCCTCCTGTTTTGATAGATGCTGTTTATATGATGCACGTTTCCCATTTTTTAAGCTGTGGTCCAAGTGTAAAAAAAGCCAGCTCTGTTTTCCTGGAGGAGTCACTGCATTTTAGTGTTAGAGTAGTAAATATAGTAACATTTGTTTAAATAGGAACATGCTCCACTGAATTGAGATGTAATTTTTTTTTTTAGCTGTTGTATGCTATCTGCGTTAATTGTAACCTTTTCAAAGGAACTTGCAATCTGTGGAGGGAGGGGGAAGTGTTCTTGATTAAGGGAAGTCAAAATGAGATTAGTTCAGGGCACCCTTTTATGTTAGACCCTTTATAGGAATGAATTCAGGTTGTGCTTTTGAATTTGCAAACTTGAATTTGTTTAAAAATATATCATTCGATGGGACGAATAGATACTGGTTTGGAGAATCAGAAAATACAGATGGAAAAGTGGAAAAAAGTACAAGGAAATACTTAGTTCTGGGTCCGCTGCATGCAGAAGAAAATACTTAGTGGCTTTTCTTTTAATTTCATAAAAGCCAGTGACCCTTTAGACTTTGAGATACACACAGCTATGAAACTCAAAACTTTGTAAACTATATTTAAGACTGGAGAATTGCATAAGGAGGGAAAGAGAAGTGATGAGTAAGCCCTAACTACTTGTATCTGAATGCAGACGTGTATTTGAATTGTGGTTTTCAGTGCATGCGTGAATATAAACTTTAGAATTAAACTAAACAGCTTTTTGCTTTGTCAGATCAGTGAATGAAAGGAAAAGAACTTCAAATAGCCTTTAAAAATGATGATTCAGCATAAATGTAATAACTCATTTGACTACTGCATGGGTGTAATGATAAAAGCTTTCTGTGTAGCCAAGGTGGGTTTAGCTTTTGTTGCCTGAGGCACCCTTGCTGTGTGAGTGACCCCCAACTACATCTTAAAGAGACTGGTCATTCAGTTTTTACTCAGCTGTGAAGTAAAACAAGGAACATCAGGATATGGCTAAAGTTAAGCAGTGGTTGGTTCATGCCCCCACAATGCTCATCTCCTCGCCAGGCCTGACTGCTTGCAAACTAAAGGGCTCCACCTCTTTCTTCACTGGAAAAGCTGTACAGCAAAGGAGACTAGGATAAAATGCTGCTTTTCACATTTCTGTGGTTGCACTGGCTCTGCAGACCTCTGCTTTTATTGATATAGCATCAATTTTTCCGAATGCATCACAACGAGAAGTGCATTTGGGCCCCGTGGCTGTTGCAGTCGCAGGGCAGCTGTGCAGGACACCTTGCAGGGACGAGCACCCCCCTGCAAACAAAATTCCCCTATTCTGGCTGACTTTCCAGGATCCAGACTTCCAGCTGTTGTAAATTATAGCATCGTGATTTCCTTCAGCCTCTGGTGAATTTGTCTCAGCTGAGAGATCGGCCCCACAGGTCTGCTAGGGAGGCGCAGAGCAGCGTTATCCCTTAATGCCAGGTGATGCTGGAAGAGAGCTTTTGGGGCCTCACCCTGAGCCCCCTGTGAGGGGCTGCCTTTGCCACAGCTGTTGTGTTTGCTGTAATGATGGCAGCTGCATGCTTAATTAGGGCCTTGTGGAATAATTAGCTTTTGTCATTTGGTATCTGAAGCCAGTAGAAAAAGGTTCTCCTACTGCTTTCCCAAGCAACGTGGTCTCTCTCCTGGGTTAGAATAAGGTAAATGTTTTATTGAATTTTCTGGGATGTACTGCTCTGAGATTGCACCAAAAAGGGAATGGCTTTCAGTGTTTTAGCATGGAGATCTTGTATGCTTCTGCAAAGGGTACGTTGTGCTGGGTTTGAGGAACAGGTGGTGTAGCTGTATGGCAGTACTGTGCAGCAAAAGTACTTCTGAATGGAAGGCAGAATGTTAAATAAATCCCTTTTATGTTTAAGTCTAAATGTTTGCATAAGGTTGTATTAAAACACAGTCCTGTTTTGGTTAGCTTCATCCTGTTCTAGGATAAGTGAAGTAAGTCTCTCTAAACTTGAAATATGCCTAGGTAGGAGTTTGTGGTGATTCAACTGGTTTACCTGAGCTGCTGGAAGTTTGTATGTAGCGTGGTGAGTTTTTCAAAAGGAGCGTTTTCAACCCCAACAGTTTCAAGGTTGCCTTGTAGCTGTAGGACTTGTATGTCTCACATGACTTGTGTCTCTTGACCCACGTTCTCTCATCTTTCACTCCAATTGCTGTAAAACCCCTTTGCTGATGCAAGTGAACTTAGTTAAAGGCTTTGTCACTTTTTATCACTCTCTTCCACAGGTAGAATGCTTTGCAGGCTGTACTTGAATTGCATGTAAAAGAGGATGTTAACCCATTCCTGCCATTTGCAGTGCCAGTGGCTTACCAAACTCTTTTCGAGATGATTTTGTGTTTGTGGTGGTGTCCGATCTTAAATGCCACCATTTTTTGCAATTGCTTTGGCATCTGCGTGTCCGCGGGGGGCGCACGTGCTCTTCGCTAGCACCTAACTGGGCTCAGACTGCTGCTAAAAATGCTCTTTTAAAGAAAGAAAAACGTCTCTGGAATCAAATAAAACTTAACGTAAAGGCTATAAACCTGCGTACGACCTGGCTGGCTCCTGCTGAAGGCGGTGGCAAGCGTGCCTGGGCAGCAGAGTCACTCACGGTTGTGGAACGAATGGGGAGTTTCTCCTGCGCGAAGCCGTGGTGTGCATTTGCACGGTGGGATGGATGTGGAGAAGACAGGAGGTGAAGCTGTGGAAACACGCGTGAACAGGCAGAGCGGTGGCTTTGGCCCCAGGAGAGCCTGAGCTCTTGCAGGGATTTCCTGCAGCCTTACACAAGCTTAAGTGGCTTCTCGCTGACTTCGTTACAAGCTGTGGGGAAAATGATCATATTAAAGAGATAGTTTGCAGAAAAAAAGAAAACCCTTTGAGATTGCTTGGTGCCCAGGTATGCCGTGGAGGAGAGCTTAGCGAGAGATCAAAGCTTAGGCTACTCTGAGCGTGCAAGTTGCACGCTCTCCTGGGCCGTGCAGCTGTTGGGGAGGAGCTGGGATGGTGTTCTGGCCTGCAAATGCAGTCCACGTAGAGTAGTTGTTGGGGGGTTTTGTGTTTGTTTGCTTTCAAAATCTTGTCAATTTGACTTTTTGGCTGCTGGGTTCCTGTGAAATTCTTCCTGGGCTACTTGGATACTGTGAAATTTCTGAGAAGTGAGATAAGAGGCATATAGGAAAAAAAAATTGGATTTGCTTGGATTTGTAGATTTATTTATTACTTGCTTGGATTTTATGTTTTTGAAGTGCTTTAGGAGTGATTTTTTTCAAATTGAGACAAGTTCTTCAGCACTGAGCTATAATGTCCACAGACATGAATAGTTTAATGCTTCATTAAATTCTGCTAGTGCCGTGTTAGACTTCAGTCAAGTCAGTCATTTACAGCTGTGCTTGCTGAGTCCCCCAGTGCTCTGTTGCTGCAGTTGATGATACGTTGCACTTCTCCATTTTAACAGATATCTGAGGAGGTGGAGTGTTGTTAGTAATATCTTCCTTGAATTGAATGTAAACAACTGGATGTTGTTTAAATATTTAAAAGGAAACTTTCAATGTCGACACTGCTGGATAGCAAGATTCTTTGAATTTAATACCCCCCAGAATCAGAAGAGGCCTTAGTATGCTCATGTGATAGCAATTAAAAAGATGTTAAGTCCTTTTCTGTCTGTGTAATGAGGTTCTGTTGGATCTTATTGGACTTCTGCCTCCAAACAGAATTACATTAATTTTAAGGTTAAGATATCTGCTTAATCTGAAGAAGCTAGATAAGATTTATAAAATATTAGAAGCAAATTTCCACTAAATTTAAAGTTCCTTCCTTCCTGACCCAAATTAGGCGGGGATGTTTGAAACTGGTGCTTTGGCCTGTGTTTGTTTTCAGCTTGCTTTCAATCCTGTGAAATGGTCTCTGCACCTTGTGCTGAGGTGGGGCTATTAACAGGAATCCTGTGCATGGCAACAGCCCTGCATTTTGGGTGTTTTGTTTGTGTTTTGGGGGTTTTGTTGGGTGGTTTTGGCTTTTTTCTCTGGTAGGTGCTACTCATGGTTTCAAGTAACTGTATACTGGTTTTGCCAAACAATGTTTCTTACAGAACTTTTTATATAGAAGTGCTTTTTCTTATTAGTTGTTAGAAGCCTAAGTGTTCTTAATATCGTAAGGTATTCATCCTAGTAGATCAGAAACAGTAGATTTACTGTCTTAGTATTTTAAATTAATGTTCCAATTCCTGGTGGTTTGAATTTCTTCCTCATCATGCTTCTTGAGGAGAAGGCAGAGTATCTGTCTGAGGCTGTATCAGCAGTCCCTGCATGACAGAACTTGACTGCTTTTTAATATTTCATTATGAAATAAACTAACATCCCACAATTATTCTGCAGCAATCAACTGCATCCGTTTTCTGTGCAAAAGCTGAATATGGTATCAAGGAGCCACAAAAATGCTGATGTTAGAAATTGCTTACAACATTGGAAATATTAGAAACATTTCAATTCCTTGCTGTTATGAATAACATTATGGAAATGGTTACACTTTATATTGTACCTCCAAATTACTGCAGAAATACACCCCAAAATGTTGTTTCTCTCTCTTCCAAAGCCCAAGGCCCACCTTGGGGAGCGGTGAAGGAAACCAAGCCTCTGCCATGTCAGGGAACCTCTGTTGGAGGCCTGTAGAGATGTGCTGAAACCTCAAAGCATACCCAGTTATCTCTGCCTTTCCAGGGACAAGCATGGAAGGAAGAATTTGAAAGCAACTATTGCTAAGATGTGCATGCTCACTGGTCTGGAAACTTCCTCGATAGCATGCACTAACGGTTTAGGATAAAGTCTTTCTGCAACTTGATTTTTTTTTTTTAAATATCTCACTCTCCATACAGCCGTTTAATAGCTGCCGAGAACTATAAGACAAAACTGTGCTTCCACATGCTGTTTGCAGGCTTTTGTGGTTAGTTGGGAAGCTGGGGTTGCCCTGATAAAATTATATACATTGCAGATTGAAGAGGGAAGATCTGTCTGCGCCTCCTCAGAAGAATTACTCATTTCGCTCCAAAAGATGTACTGCTAATATCAGTTGTCAGCTGACTAGTCAGTTGAATTTTGGTAAATTGAGTTTTTTGCTAAAAGAAAGCTGCTGCTTGGGAACTATTAACTTGATAAATCAAGTTGCTAACATAACTAAAGATACCTTACTGGTGCTGAGTTACTGCTTGTCATACAGTGCCGTGCTCTAATGGCAGTAAAGTGCCTGGAAAGCAATTTTATTGTTTACTCTTACACTTGTGTAAATAGTTTATTTATCCTAATGACTGGATGGGACATAATTGGAAGGGAGTCTTCAAGGATGTTATATGTGTGTTAATTATGAGTGTAAACTGGCCATCAGGAAGACTCATCTGCTTGATCCTCTTAATGCTGGTAAACATCATTATCTTTTCTAATGAGCCATGATGACTGAATGTAGTACTGTTCTACTCTGGGAGTCTGTTGTGGATGTCTGGTTACCAAAACAATTTCCCCCAAGAGTTTTCAACGGATTAAAAATGCTTATGGGACCTCTGGATCTCCTGCACTTGCAAGATCTAACATTTTTTAAAGGCTTATATTCCTGAGAAAGGAGGTAGGTAGCACTGGGGCAGTGTGTTAGGAAAGCTGGATTCTCCTCACAGGTCTGTGCTTGTCTAGTCCCTATGTGACCTTGGAGGAGTGGCTTTGCTTCTGTAAAGTAGGGCATGAAAAGGGGTAGTGGTTGCCACCAAAGGTCCTGGAGCGTTGAAATGTCAACAGAATCTTGCGACAGGAAACCTTGCAGTCTGCTGCTGCCAGCAAACGTTTCTGTGCTTTCCTGGTAAAAGGATAAATATGTGGGAGGAAAAAACCAAAATTCAACTCTTGGGACACAAAAAATGTTTTTACACAGTGGAACTGTTCATCACTTTCATTGAGAGAATGAAAATGTTCCCTGGCAGAGACACTGTATCAAACCCATAAAATACTATTACAGAGAGCACATTAGAAGTGGCAGCATATTGTTGGCTTAGTGTTGCTCTTGCCTTTTGTTGAAAGATATTTAAATATTTCATAATGTATCTTTTTAAGTCAGAAAGTAACCTGTTGATTCATAGTGACTGTATTGCCTTCCACAGTGGGTTCACCTCGTTCAGCTGCTGGTTTGTGTCTTGATCCATTTGCAAGTGAAAAATAAACATGGAAAAAGTTAAGCCTGGTTGAAGCAAGTTTTTTTTATTAATGCAAGCACATCCAGTCAAACACGGAATATCCTGCTTTATGGTACAGCTTTATATTTAGCATTTCAGCTCAGAATAGCAAAACACAGTATTTAAGGAATGTATCAAACTGAGGGAGGAAAAATAAAAAGGAACCGATGTGGATACTGCATTGATTTCAAGTATATACTAGGACTGACTGACCAGTGAAGTGCACATTCATGTGAAAGCTTTTTTTATACATTTACAGAAAGTGTTTTAAAATTGCATTTCAAATATATATTTCCTAAATTTTAAGCATCCCTTTTGAATTTCAATTACATAAACAAAGCTGATATACAATCCCTCTTATAGTGTCTGATAATGTTACTAGCTAGAACATCTCTGAAAGTGCAAAACACTGTAATAACACAGTATAAATATTCTTACTCTAATCCAGGGCTGAAGGTCAGTACTTCAGCACAGGAAAAATAGCAGCAGATCATAAGAATTATCCCTTCCCCTTTTCTGGGCTGTTACTGTTAACAGTATTCTCCTACTTCTTTCTTTGTGGCATGACTTGCTTTTGTTTCTCGTTGATGTCAATGCTATGAGAATAGCAAAATGTTGATTTATCTCCCTTCCTTACCCCAACCTACTCTTCTAATTTTAAGTATTTGTCAAGGGGGGAGTGGAACAGGGAGAGAGGGAAGGCTCTTTAATTTTTCACTGTACTACAGGGCCAATGCAGCAAATAATTTCTACTAAGTGACTGCAGATGCCACCTGAAACAGTGGCACTGCTCTTGGTTGTAGGCACTCAGCAAGAAGAGTCTTACTGGACTGGAATAAACCAGACCCTGGGTCCAGCAAGTCTTGCCCCTTCTTCAACAGAAGGCAGAGTAAGATAAAACTCATCTACTTGGAGTTGATAATTTTTGAAGAAGCTTGTGCAGAAGTCCTCTGTGAGGCTCTATGAGGGAGGCTGTAATCACTGTAAACTCTAGAGGGCCTTGTTTAAAAAAAACCAAAAAAATATCTAATTCTCTGGCTGAAGTCATCATCTTTACGAATATCCAGGCCTTAAGCCTTAAAAGAACAATTACTGGAAAGGACAGTAGATATTCATGGGTAATAATTTGTTCATTAGACAAAACAGATTTTAATCTGAGCCTTTTTTTTTTTTTTTTTCTTCTTAATTCAGAGATCGGGTGAGAAAGCAAGTCCTGAACTGTATATTTTTTCCTAGAAATGAATACCTTGAATCTTAACGTAAGCTCCTCAGGTGCTCACTTGGATAGCCAAATTAGGTCTAAACTCAAGACTAAAAGGAGAAATTAGAAATAGTAAGCATTAGCAGGTTTACAGATCAGTTCTAATTTTGGTACTGACCCGAGTTCAGAAGTTTGACCAATTTCTTACAGTGTTTTCCCTTATATTTCAATGGGTTCTGGCCCACAGTTAATCATGGCTTGCAAAATATTTGAAAAAGCTTATATCATAAGTTGGTCTTTGCTTTAATTGTTTCTAAGTGCAGACAAGCATTTTCAAAGGAACCAAGGGAATTAAATAACCAGTTCAGTGGTGATGAACTCTTCTTAAGCTTCTTTGGGAATTTTAGCCTTAACTTCAAATTGGACATCTGAGTTTACTTCCCTCTCCCTAGCTCATGTATGATTTTTATTTTCCAAGAACTGTTTTCAAAAAAACATATTGAGCCTATTTTGCAGAGATAATCTAGGTTAGATATCCTTCTCTTAAACAAAACAAAAAAAATCCCTGATTTTTAAAAGGAAAACACAATTATGACAGCCAGAATTTAAAGGATAGTTCCCAGAAATCTTAAAACTTAGACACGTGTGCATCTTCACACATGCACGCACACATACTCACACACAAACGCACATCCCCCCCAGCAGTTACCCCATCTTACCTCTTTTAAATCATGTAACAAAAATATGTTTGCTGCACCATCAATGTTACAGGCAGGTATACTCTACTTCATGTGCCATATTCTCCATTTTATTTAAAAAGTACATTGTAGCTGGTTTCGAGACATCCGTATTTTTATTTTCTTTACTTCCAGTCCAGCGTAATAGAAGGTACACTAAATGATATCAGTACCTTGTAAGGCACTATTTTCTGATGTAGGAGAGGAACATGCTTACTGCAGATGTCTAAGGCCTTGACTCTACAAACACTAACACATGTGAATGGTATCACTGATTTGAAAGAGACCCTTCACTTCAAAGCTAGAGAGACATGTTGAATGTTCTGTAAGATACTGGTCCAATGGAGTATTTAACCTGAACACTGGCTTAAGTTAGGATGTGTGTTTTCATTTTTATTTATTTTGGTGGAAGTAATAAAAAATAAAAATTTGGATGCTGATAGAATAAGATCTCCCCAGGGATACCATCTCCCATGATACATTTCATCTCTGAGAACAGGGCCCTGCCCTTATATTTAAAATAAAAAACCAAACCCCTTCACTTAAGTGCCTTAAGGTTGACATGTGAAATATTTACCACATTTTATTTCATAAAAGTTACTATATATACAAAACAGACCTCAGCCAGTGAGGTCTTTCTTAGCTCAGTCCCAGTCTTTCACGTTGTAAAAACATGTTCATTCGATGTGCTTCAAAGTCTGCAGATCAGATCCAAAAATCTCAGGCTCTATTAAGCAGAGTTGTCCTAGAAGAAGTAGTAGTAAAAAATAAAATCATCTCTTCTATCGTGACAAAAAGTTTTACAGTTTTGGTAAAGGTTGGCAATAGATCTGTTTTGCATCATTAGCTGGAAGCCTTTCTTCAAAGGATAGATTTTCAACTGCTATAAACTGGAATACATCTATGAATTCCAATAAAGATGCTGACTTTAATTTAAACCAAAATGTAACTTTCATAACATTACTTCAGGCCCTTAAGATGCTCTTGGGCAAATAACATATGTTCCTCTGTCATCCTAAACTATTGCTTGCTGAACAGCATCAGATTTGAATGCAAGGTGTATTGCATGGGTGTCATAAGTGAAAAGCTTACGTGGACTTCCTATAAAACATTGGGATCCATGGGAAACTGTCTTGTCTAGGCCAATACAGTCATAATGTAGCTCAACTGCAGCTCAGGACATATAGGCGGCTTCATTCATTCTTTATCTGGTCCAGATATGTCAAATCTAAATGTTTAACATGATTTACGAAGGTCTAAATCTCTCTTTCTGCCTTGGCCTTGGTGTTAGAAGAAATCTCATCTAAATTAACTGATCTTATCATGTACATGGAAGAGGCGCTTCCCCTTCTCAGAGGGAGGAGTTATTGAGACTTTCTCCCTTAAGAGTAGGCTGAAGATTAGAGTATTCATATAAAATTTCATCCTTTTATAAGATTTGTAAGTGTGTAGGTATGATAAATTATAGCACCTTTTGGTGTGTCTATATATTTGTTCCCCTGAGAAAAGCATGTCTGAAAACTGCCACAAATGTAGATTCTTTTACTGTATTTGATAGCCTAAACGAAGCACATTCTCTTTCGTAGTCCCAGCAGTGATCTTGCAGCCTGAACTGATCTGGCTGGAAAAGCTGTATCAAAATCCAAGCCCTACTGAATTTTTTCAGATTTGAATTATGAGGAAAAAATAATTATATTTGGGCCAAAATGGTCTTAAGCTGGGTAGGCAAATAGGAGGGAGGAAGCTGATAATCACATGCCTGTGTAGGTCTGCAAAAAGACTCATATTCTGAGGAAGTTTAATACCTGAGTGTTTTCCAGCTGTCTTTTTCCATGTGGTTTTCTGGACCTTCACTTTCAAAGGATGCAATAAACAGAGCTAGTAAATAAAGTAAGAACAATCAGATACATGGGTTCTTTAACTGGGGAGGGTGGGGGGTGAACCAACAAACCCTAAAAGTTACAATATAGCATGTGTAACTTAGCAGACATCATAATGATGTTTATTCTCATCACAAGCCAATATGGAAGTGATAATACATACTTATCAAATTTTTTTTGCATGTTAATTTTTCTGCATATTCTGTCTGCATTTCAACAAGTAGGAAGACTCACTATAATAATGTTCAGTAAAGGATTTTACCTTCTTCACTATAAATGGGTGCTGTGAGTAGATAGCTCTGGATCTTCTTGTCTTTTTCAAAAGGGCACTCAACCTGCTTCCATGTCAGGAAATCATGAATCTGTCTTGAAATTTCCCAGAATTTCTGCATGAGGTAGTTAAAAGAATATTATTAAAATCATATTTGTTTTCTTTCAAATGTTAGTTGTTTTGTTTCAATTTTGGAGCCTCTCAGTCTTGTTCTTATTCATACCTCTTATCCCTTAGTCGTCTTCCTTGTTATCCTTTCTTCTTACTTCTCCCTTCATCTCCCCCTCTTGCTTCTAGTTCCTCATCAGTCGTTAGCCTCTCAAGTTTAGAATAGTGTTATCCCTGCTAACTGCTTGGTCTTTTGCATTCAATTCTTTTAATCATCAACCTTTTCATATATAATAAAGTGCTATTGGCCTGTTTTCTGTGTTGTATCTCTAAATTAGCCTGCGAGTGGAACTGGTCAGTAAATAGTTTTTATTTACTTTTTACATTTGCAACTTTCAACTTAAATGAAATGTGATGTATCTGATTTTTTTATAAAGCACTTCTTAAATTTAAGAAATAATCAAAATAACATATAGAAACTATAGATATCCTTTCCTTCCTAGGATTTTAAGACATGCATAATTGCTTAGGGTTTGTCTTGTACGTTCTGTGTGCCGCCCTCCCCTTATCCAGCCTTAATAATGGCAAAAAACTTCAAAAGTACTTTTGACAGGCTGTGGTCTTTTGGACATGTATGTTTATCGGTCAGGGAGAGAGACTCCAAAACGTGTAGAAACTCCCTTGAAGACCTGCTAAATACCATTTGCTGGTTGTGTGTAGTGTTTATAGCTAGCTAACCTGATGAGGTTTAATCAGCTAATGCTGATGATTCAGGGTAAAGTTACCTATTACAATTTGATCAGATATGATGGCTTGCTGCTACAGAAAAGCTTACTTTCCATTCTTTACTGCCTTCCGCTTCTCCCCATCACTTTTAAACATAAGGCAGGGTGCAGGGCTGAGGAGTAGCCATCATACATGGTACACTAAAATTCTTACGCTTCTTGATTTCAAGTGCTTTCCTTTATTTTTAAGTGTTGCATGAGTACGATGTTCCTTGAAGAAACTGCCCTTTCCAACTAGCTAACATTAGACTATTTCTGTATTACTTAAGTAATTTTTAATGCTGGGCGTTTGGCTTCTGAAATTCTTATTTTCTTTTCAACCTTTTCGTGCATCAGTTTTGGTAACAATATTATTCCAATCAGTTGTGCTTATGTGAATTTTATGTTTTGCAGTGTATCTGTCCCATTTCATGTGAAACTAACAAAAAAATCATCTCTATTTCAGTACATTTTAAAACTAATCTTTCAACTGAAAGCAATTGCATTCCAGCACTTTTATGGATTCTGTTCTGTATATGCAATTGTGGGTCTGCTGGATATGTTATATAAACATGGCAACTGCAAGCACTAGCTTTCACAGAAATTTGAAATCATTTCCCCTAGATAATGGTACTGCTTTATGTCTAGATCACAGCACTGCTGAAGGAATTGGTAATATAACGAGCTAGAAGTTCAAAACTGGCAAACATTTGTAATGTACAATGTTTAACAAGCATTACAGTTTCCATAATAGCAAAGTCCTACCTTGAAGTTTATCTGCCCATTGGGCAAGCGGTTTGTATGTATTTTGTGCAGAAAGTAGATATCTTTAATAAACAGGTTGAAAACTGGGATGACTATTTTCTCTCGATTGCTGTTGGCAGTCTGGGATCGCTGTGCTGCTCCTTGCAGGGCTGTGCGGTAATTACAAAAGTTGCTGGATGGATCCATGTGATGCTGTTTTTATGGTGGGGAGAAAAGGCAGTCAAGTAAAAAAGCTTTGATCTAACCATCAGACAGTTCATTCTTTATGAATTCATTGGGCCCCTTTTTAAACTTTCAAGATAGAGTACTTTATACTAACCAGGTCTGGATTCAGGTTTTTCTAACTTCAATCTTGTTTGAAAGGAGGGTTCTGTACTGGCTTTACACCTATGCTTTGCTTCAGTGGTTAATGGAAGACTGAAAGGAAATGATAAACGACTATTGGGAAAAAAAACAAAATTCTAACTTGCTGTCACCAATCTTTCTGATGGCAATTTTAATTAAGTTTTGTTTTCATTCAGCTCTCCACTAGATGGAGTACTCTAATTAGTTTTAAGGGTAGCAAAACAGCATTCACTGGACTGAAAACTACCTTGATGTTAAATTGGAAAAAATATGCTAGGAAGAAATAACCTAAAGAAAACTTGCAGCCACTTTTCTCTGCAGGCAAGTAGGGAGTTTAAAAATCAGGAAATGTTCTCCCTAATGTTTATATGCTGGTGACCACTGACAGAGGTGCCTCTGTGGTCTCTGACTTAGTAATTCCACAGCAGAGGTTTGGATGAAACTATTTGGTGGATTTCTATATAAAGTCTAAACTTTATACATACCTCTAAAACATCAAATTTGGCTGTTTTGACCTTGGACCAAGTTTTCTTTAGCCGTGCCACAGGACTCAAGTTCATGCCAGCTGAATGGAGAGAGAAGAGACAAAGAAACAACTGAGTTGAAAAAATATAGGGCTAACATAACTGTGTTTATGTATCAGCACCACAGATTTTGGAAGGCAGTTCAGCTTGACAAACAAAGGTTGTAGCTAACACTCACCCACCCATACATTAATCTGTCACTGGTACATACTGCCCCTGTAGAAGTGTGCATGCTGGTGTAGTATCCCATGTAGGGCAAGTATGAGCATAGTCTTGCCAGTCAGGTTGTAAAATGGAGTGCCTTTTGTCATCTGTTAAGGATACTTACAGATAATAGCCATCATTGAGTTGAAGTTTCCAATATTGAAGCATTCTCTTGCCACATCAATGAAAAATTCCACCATTCTTGTACGCTGCTTTTTCTTTACAACCTGAAAAAAACCAACATCTGTTAAGAGGGAAGGGATGGCCTGAATTTTGGATGGGATGTTCAGTCAAAGGCATTGTAACAGGTTGATTGAATAGACATTTCAAGACTTCGTCCAGCTAAATCTTATGACAATACAGGCCTGACGGTATTTTGTTAAGATTAATTTTCAATAAAATAGCAGAAGTATTTGTGCTACTATCAGTTATTTGTCTAGTTGTGGGGGAGTGTAAACTTTTGTTTATACATAAAGTTCAATGTCTTGGGGAATCTTGTATAAATAAGCTGGACACTGTCAGCAATTTCCTGTTACAGGAAAAGAGAGAGAACATGAAGCTGCTGTCAGAAGATATGCAAAAAATTTAAACCTCTGAAGAAGTGGGGAAGGCAGCGGACAGACTTAAGATCAGGGGCACGTAACCTGAATGTGAGAGAGAACAATTGCCATGTCCCGATTTTCTCATTTTACTGTGTATACTCTTAAATGACTTCTTGAGAGCGGGTAGTGATGATGATCAAATATACAAATTCCCACACGTGCAAAGGATCTAGCAAGTGATGCTGAACATCTTCTTTGCAGATTCTTTTATAAATGGCAAAGCAAAATTAATATATAGCACTGTCTCTAAACTCCATTTCCAAAAGCCATCAATTTATTTTTTTTTTTTAAAGCTAGTATTATTACCTAGATTGCATTCATTCATCAAAATCCTTTCCATATTTAGATCTAGAAGCTTGGTCTGGCTTATACAAAAATAGCTCCTGAGTGGTGACTGCAGGCTACTTCACCAGGGAATTCCCTTTTTCTTTTTCTAAAAACCCTCTTACCTAAATACTTCAGTTTCTGTGTCATATGAAAAGAAAATGGTTCAGTAGTCAATGGCTTGGCTTATCCCTTGGTATGCTAAAACCTTTTGTTTGACTGGTTTACTAAATGTATTAGCCATACCAGCGAGCACTGGAAGATGTCTTGGTGTGGTTTTGTCGTAAGTTTCTGTGAGAGCAGGAATATTAAGAGATTAGGATCAATGTATTGGACTTCATGAAACTGCACTAGGCATCTGGATTTCCACAGAAGGGCTACTAACCAAGCAAGAATACAGAGAAAAATTCCCATTTGGTAGAATTGGTGCATATTAATAGGAATCTAAAAAGACAGAGAATATGCATGGGGGTGGGGGGAAAGGGCGTTTCTGGGGCAGTATACCTTCCATTTCTTTGCTTATTATGTGATAGAAGTTACTTTAATCTCTAATAAGGCTATTCTCCCTTTTTTTTTTTTTTTTTTTTTACCTCTCTGGTAGTCCACTTTCTTTCCAGACTTATAAAGAAAGTTTATTCCTGATTTTTGTATAAAAATGAATATATGACAGTGCTAATGATATCTAAATGCAGTGGAAGGACAGCTGTTTATTGGTAAATCTGCGTTTAAAGATGAATATCTTTGAGAATTTATGGATGTATTTAAAAAAAAAAAAAAATCCAGAAGAGCTTCTAACTCAAACTCCACACAAGTTCCATTCTGCTGCGTGACTAATGCTACTACGGAAGCTACACAAAACTAGAGAATATATGCAAAGCCAAACATAGCCATGAACTCTTAATCATATAAGCATGCAAATAATTTAATGCTTGAGTAATGCCGTTATCTTTAATTGCACTGCTAATGTTTAAATCTCTATTAGGCCACTGTCTGCCTTTTGTCCTTAAGGCCAGGATTGCTTTGCTATCTTGTTTTCTACAAATACCTACCCGACAAATCTCTGTAGCCACCAGCATGCTGAGACAATTGAACCAATTGTCATAGGCCTCCAAATTATATGTTTTGGTCACATCCCCTCGGCACTGTAAGAGAACAGTCCACATGTTCATCCTATCCTGTTTCATGGTAAAGTCAACATAACAAAGGATAAACTTCCTTTTCATGTCTTGATAAAATCTTGTTGGATATTTTTTAAGGCATGAGCTTAAAGAAGGTTAGAAAATGTCAGCCTTTCTTGCACAGGGTATACTCGCATTATGGAGGTTCTTTACCCTGGTTATTCTTTGTTTCTTTTTCCCTCCATACCCCTTCTCGTACCTTGTGATTATCCAGGGAGTCCATGTGGCTGACAATCTGCATCAGATCCTCTGGGTAAATGTTGCTCACCCTTTCCTGTGTTTGGAGAGATGAGAGATTGTCACTGTACAGACAAACAGGGAGTTCAGTGAAAAATGCATCAATAAAGCCAAAGTTAGGAGAACATTTTGGTAACTTTCATCTTCCCACAGTGTAGATGTGTGAGGTATTCTTATCGGTGTACCTAATTGGTCCTGTTCATTACTTGGTATTTTTTGGTTAAAACATCGGAGGCTTTCAGTGAAGCCATAGCAAAATTCGTATTGATGAGTATATTAATATTTAGTAGATGGAAAACAAAATAATTCACACAAATTAGTCTCTCACCAGTTCAATATAGGTCAGCTGCTGTGCCAAGATCAGAGGGTCACAGCACACACTCAGGATGTCCTTCTGAGTTGACTGTGGCTTGGTTTTGAGGATGGTGCCTTTGTCAGTAACAGGTTGCCGGAATTTCTCTCTGATTTCCTGGTACTGGCTCCGTGCGGAGAGGGCCATCAGGAGATTCTGTGTCATCTGGCTAATGATCTTTTTCACTGTTCCATTTTCCTAATCAAAAGGCAGAAACAGTGACTGTTAAAAACCTTTAGCTCTTGCAGACGCAGATCGCCAAAGAATTTCTGACTGGGAAAGATAAATGCCTATTATCCATTTTTCTTTCATCTTACCTGAGCTGATCATCCTGTGACAAATGAACTTGTCCTAACTGCCCACACAATTTCATAACGACATTGTTATACCTGCCTGTCTTCTCAACTCTGTTCCACTTGCTTGGCTGGTCTGCTCCTTGTGGCTGTTTTTGGCTAGTACCCCATTTCAAAGGCATCTGTGTAAACAGCTTAAAAGTGGGTATAATGAAAGGTGGTTGAGTTGCTTGCACAAGGCTTTTTGGATCCTCTGTGTTCCAAGTGCCAAAAAGCCTCCTTCTTGTTCTGATCAGACCCACTGATGATCAGGTCTGTCTAGCCCAGGCAGAATCCAGGGAATTCACTTCATGTCCAGGAATACACCCCTAGAATACCATGGCTTGGCTTTGAACAACTATAGCATTCAAAGATTTAGGTAAGAGCACAGTATACATCATGCTCTTGGATAACTAAAATGCCTTTCTGTTCCTCAGGTACAGATTTTAAATGTAGGCTCTATAAGGATACATACTGGTAAAGCCACAGAAATATAATCCATCCGCTCAGTGTTTTGACACCAAAGGCAAGCCGAATTCTTTCTGCCATTGATTGTTTGTGTTCTATAGACATTTCTCTGAGATCAACCCCGAAGAGCTAACTTGATCACTTTCCTACTCCTCTATCCCTCCTGTTACTGTTTTAAATGACCCAGGTCCTCTGACCCTGTTCTTCCTGCTACTGGAAAAACTACTTCTACCAAAGACAGTCCTCCTCTCTCCTACACAGTTGTTCTCTTGCTTTCATGCAAATTATTTTTCTTGAGGTTAGCCACAAGGTTAACCATTAGTTTACAACATGCTGTGTTGGTTTCTGCCAGGCAACTGGGTACGCAACAAAGAACTGCAATGAATCTGTGATCATTCAAAGAAGCCACTAATGTGCAGTGATGACTGAAATTACGTAGCAGATGTGAGAGACGATGACTACCGAATACTTGTATATTGCATGCTATAATTAAGCAATAATAGTGTCAGAATGTTGCTTTACAAGGCAATAATATGACTCCCAAGTGAAATCAAATGAAAAGCTGAAGGCAGTGTAGCTCATCTTGAGGCAACTAGCTTACCGCTCAACAGCAGCTGGCTGGAGCCATTTCTGATATTGTGCTACAAGTGTTCAGAAATGCCAAGGGAGCATCGTGGGGGACTAAAATAAAGTGCTAATTCTGCTCTCTGGTATGCTGAGCTTCCTATTAGAAATCATTTGACTTCAGCTGCTATGCCTGACTTACCCATGTGGCTGGGAAGAAGCAGACTTTCTGGATATGGATCATAGAGAATCAAACTTCAAGGCAGGTGAGAGTATCGCAGGTATTATGTGAACAAAAACTGCAGTGACATGAAAAACTATGGCTTAATTAAGCTATTGTGAATTTATTAGCATCTTAATACTAGACAAAGGCCCTTAGAGTTTTAGCAGTTTCTTTTCGTTGCTAGTCTTACTGTGAGTTTTCTTACAACTTTGGAAAATAAGTCAATGAGTGTATAATAATTTGTCCTTCTTTTGAGTTCAAGCGAGACATTCGTACTTCATTTGGGGCGCAACCCTGGCTGTACCTATTTGGTGTGCTGTCTGATAGCACTAAGACAAGCACCTGACAGCTTTGTGTGAGTTTTCAGTAGACTTTCTATCCCATGTATAGAGTATAGTGTCCTACGGGGATTTGGAAAAGCTTTAAAATACAAAATAAAACCCCAAACCATTACCATAATCCCTTGCTGAAGCACAATATTGGTAGTTTCTTGTGGTAACAAATACTGAGAGCAAGAGCTGCTTTTTGTCAGTGTCAAATTACGTTTCCTAGGGGTCAGATGTGGCATAGCTCTTCGCTGATCAAACTTGACTTGTAGCCTTGTTAAGGGGATAAATATGATGATGCTGTAATTAATGGATGTCATCAGATGCCTCAGAGACCAGAGCACTGAGCCACTCCACAAAGATGTGGTTTTCTCAAATGACAATTTATTCATACATAACAGAGTGGGAGGGAAGGGGAAGAGAAAGAAAGGCCACAACTTCTTTCTAGTTCAAATAGACAAATTAAACACTAAGATACAGACACTAAATAAAACCTCTGCCGAGTTCCCTTTCACAGTAGCATCTCTGCCAACACACACCTCTTTGCATATTATAATCTTATTTCCTCTTCCCCTCCTACTAAGGCACTGACATTTTCATAGTAGCATCCAGGTAAACAGCTTTGCTGATGCAACAAAACTGACATGCTTCCTTTTGGCAACTTGGTAACACCTAATTGTATTGTGTCCTATCACTGATTCATGAAGTGCTGTCAAACCTGTTGTTCTTCATTTTCTCTGTACCTGAATCAACAAAAACACATAATACAATTGTCTTTCTGTTTCCTGCTAATTGTTCTCAAAAATATCTTGAAGTTGTGGGTTTAAAAACAAGGAGAAGCTTCTACTTCTACAGAAGTAAGCCTTCACATTCATACAAACACTTTACAATTAATTCCCTTGCAGTTCTTGATTATATCCTTCCTTCTGTCTATTGGTAATTATAGTGACTTTCTCAATGGGGAAAGAAGTGTAGGCTTTGAGTGTTGAGAGAAAAAAAAAAAACAACAACAAACAATAACCAACAAAACAAAAACCAGAAAACTAACAGCCCTTGTTTTATTTATTTGAATTTGCTTTATCCATTTGCTTTAGAAAACTAGATCTCAGAAAAGACTTTTCTTCATAGGCTAGAAACTCCCGAGCTGTTAAGACTGGTGATTGACTAGCTAGCAGAGCTCAAATATAACTTCCTTTGTGGAAATACTGTGCATGTCACCTGAAACATAGCAACAAAACAGTTGCTGGTTATTGTTAGGAGCTAGGAACGAACTATTAAATAATAAGCATCTTCACCTTGAGCAAGAGTACATTTGATAGAACTAGTTGATAAATCTTGCGGGACTTACATGTATTAGGGTAGTAACAAAGTACAAAGGACGGTACATAATTCATGATGAAAGTTAACTACATTGTGCCGTTATAGTCACTGTTCTTTCCTTTCTCCTTCTGCACCACATCCCTTTTTCACATCATTTGTGACTATTTTGTCTCTTCCTCTTACACTTGGTGATTATACCTAGACAGTTTCTGCTAATGGACTGTTAAGTTCACTGCTCAGCCCATGTCCTGCAGTTACACTGACAGCTTAGCAACTGCTGCTGTAGTCCATTTAGAAAATACTGCATGCAGGAGCAAGGGTTTGTATATAATGCGATAAGCTATATATAAAGGTTGACAAATACTGCTTTACCATTTAATGCTTTTTCTCCCCCCTCACCCCTACCTCATCACATTGTGTGATCCTGTGAGCAATCTCCTTCAACTCTTTCATGGATTTTTCATCTTGGAAATCATAGGGGAAAGTTTCAGTCCATTCCTTCAGGAGCTGAATGATTTTGGCAGCGAAGGATTTTAGCTTTGCCTAGAAAGAAACGACGAGTTGATTACTGACCACAGACCTTTCTGACTGTGGAGTAAATTAGCTGATGACGGCTGACATAAAACTAAAGACACCCATGAAAATACTTTGCATTAGAAGCTGAAGGGGATAACAAAGAACATACGTAACTGTGAGCCAGATTCCTAAATAGTATGATTTAGCCTGCTCTCATGATAGCTTGGTAACATCTCTTACCAAACACTGAAGATATTTTAAACGTTAGTTGTGTAAAGCTAGGAAGATGACAGAATAGTTTAAGTGACTTATTTGACTGAAGTCAATGGGACTTAAGCTGATTTATGCCATCTGAGGCAGCAGTACCTTAGCGTTTGAATTCAAATGCATACAAACTGCAGCACTCTACCCAAGCATCTTTGATGAGAAGCATTCACAAAGACATTTTTGTTCTGTAGAATTTATCAGACCCTCCAGATTAAGCTGTATCTTGAAATAAATGAATGACAGGAAAGATGTGTGTGTTCTCTCCATGACATCTAAAACAAAATGGACTTTGTAAATAAAAAGTATTGGATCTTACTCAAAAAGCTATCAACCACAGAAAGGGGAGGGAGAGCTATTTTCTAAGTTCTTCTGTTACCTATGAATCTTCTAAGGCTTTTCATCAGTTAAACCTGAATTAGATGCCAATTACTCTACTGTCATAGCAACAGAGAGCAGCATCAGTAAATCCAAGGGACCACTTGTAAAATTGGGAGTGAGAGTGCTAAGAACACTTTTAATGAACAAGAAGAATCAAAACTTAATTCAGGTTATATTTATCCTCCCACCCAACTTGTGACGCACTGAGGAAAGAGGAAGTTTTCATTTGTGTTCACCTCCCCACTTGTGTAAGCTACAGAAGTCCCACTACACTGCAGTTCCTTCTCCCCACACACAGTGCCCTGTTCTCATTGCACTCTCCATCAGCTGCTTAGGGGTTACAGAAGGTGACTTAGCATGTGAGTGTCACTACAGGAAATCGGTGTATTTTCTTTTAAGCCTAATAGAGAATGTCTTCCAAGAATTGGTAGGAACTCCTGCCAAAACATCATCTGATCATAGCATGTCCCAGTTTGTTTAATCAAAACCAAAAGTCAACGAAACTAAGCTATCTTTTGCCTTTTTTTTTTTTTTTTTTACATCTTGCTGGTATATGGTCAGCAGGAACATTAATAAGAACTTTGAAGTTAAAGCATGCACCCTTGAATCCTCAATGTGTAAATGAGCCAGTGCTCCTTGGAAGTCTGAAGGGAATTTTCTAGCTTTTTTTTCAAAGCTGCAAACTGCATTCTGGTAGCATGCTTTTTGTAGCTGTTTTTACTGATAGCACTTAATTGATCCTGCTAGTGAGAGAAGTACAGAATAGTTGGATAGTGAAGGCAAAAAGAAAACATCACCATTCTCTTTGCCAGTAGTAGGCATTTCTGCAAAGCAATATCTGCCAATGCCATTCCTGTGGAGCCCAGCTTCAAGGTATTTCTAAACAGTGTGGGACAGGGTTCCAGATTATAGTTGTCTGTCCTCCAAACTCCCATTGTTGTCTGCCTTGGGGAGAAGAAAATTTATACTTTGCTAGGAAATGCATGGAACCTGACATTATTAAAAGAATAGTCTGTAGGTGGTGATGGAGAATTTATTAGCCAGGCAGTGTGCTTCCATTCAATTAAACTTAACAGGTATGTGCCTGTTCCACTTTTGTTTACCAAAAGCTGCTACAGAACTGGTTTTTGGTCTTAATTATCCTGACTATCCTTCCTTGTTAAATTTTGAAACTGAAAAAGGAGGGATGGGGGCAGGAAGGTACCAAAACCCTTTCTTAGGCCATGGCAAGTATCTCCATATGAACACTGATGTCCCATCTTGTGTATCTGCTTATGAGTTGCTGGGGTTTGCTTCCTTCATGATGGAAAACTAGGCATCTGTTGCAAGACAAACTGCAAACCATATTACTCTTCGTGTAATTACCCTTTAGGTGTAAAAAAGCTTAATGTTTTATCAGATGCTTTTAATGCTCATGAAAATAAGGTATGCTTTCCAAGAGCAACACTAAAAAACATTAATATAGCAAAACATGAGATTCCTGTTTCATGTGCACTCTGATGAACCCCAAAGCCGCGTGACGGGCTTGATGCATATATTGTGTGATAACCTAGATAGAAATCACAGAGATATGTGGGTAGCAGCACGCGTTTTCCGTTTTGCCATGGTTGCAATAAACCTACCAACCTACTTTTTCTGTAGTCCTACTCCAGATGTGAGCCTCCTCTTGTGAGGCCTAACACAGAGTTCTCTGGAGTCTAAGGGAATAATTCTCCCACAAATATTCCTTTGAGAAGAAAAATACTTCTATTAATTTAAGTACTGTGGATCAGCCCTGTTCTGCATGAGACAAGACAGAGGACTGAGAAACAGCTACCAATTAGAAAGGAAGGCAATAGCAGTACTGTGCTTGGAGGAAAGGGAGGTTTAATGAGAATGACCTGGTTATGAGTATTGTTTTGATTTTTTGGTTTATAAAAAGGAGAACTTATTGGTAACAAAAACTGAGGGAAATCATAATTTCTGAAGGGAATTATGTATTCTGAGATGGGCAAGACAAGCTTAATAGAAATTAACTTCTTTCTCTTTTTATTTCTTTCTTCTTTAGCTTTTGGTTTAAAAAAATACCTTCAAGCTGCAGAAATAATGCACCACAATTTTAACAACAGGTTTTTCCACTGAATAATACTATACAAGTGCTTTTTCCTGTGACAATCTTGTTTGGGTCTTTCCAATCTCTAATGCGCTTATGGAGAGATAAATTTTATCCTTTCTGGTCAAGCTTAACTACTGACTTGTATATTATAATTGACATCTTAAACTGTGAAACCCTTCCTTTTTATGAGTGGCCAAAAGGACTCTAAGCGGGCTCCAAGACATCTGTCGTGGTTTAACCCCAGGCAGCAACTAAGCACCGCGCAGCCGCTTGCTTGCTTGTTCCCCCCAGCCAGTGGGATGGGGGAGAGAATAAGGGGAAAAAAAAAAAAGTAAAACTCGTGCGTTGAGATAAGAACCATTTAATAGGACAGAAAGGAAGAAAATAATAATGATAATAGTAACAATAATAAAATGACAATAATAATAATAATAAAAGAATTGGAATATACAAAACAAGTGATGCACAATGCAATTGCTCACCACTCACTGACTGATGCCCACTTAGTTCCTGAGCAGCAATCCGTGCCCCCAGGCCAACTCCCCCCAGTTTATATACTGGGCATGATGTCCCATGGTATGGAATATCCCTTTGGCCAGTTGGGGTCAGCTGTCCTGGCTGTGTCCCCTCCCAACTTCTTGTGCCCCTCCAGCCTTCTCACTGGCTGGGCATGAGAAGCTGAAAAATCCTTGATTTAGTCTAAACACTAGTTAGCAACAACTGAAAACATCAGTGTGTTATCAACATTATTCCCATACTGAATCAAAAACATAGCACTATACCAGCTACTAGAAAGAAAGTTAACTCTATCCCAGCTGAAACCAGGACAACATCCTAGAGCATTTTTCTTCTTAATTCACTTTGCTCTGGATTGTCTTCTGTAGGACTCTTTGGCTAGCCAGTAATGTCAAAAACAAAGGAATGATAAGTATTGTGGTGTGTAACCTCAAAACCTGGCTCCTTGCCACTTTTTCAACTCATGCTATCCAGGCAACAAGTCAGCCAGCTTCTCATCTTAAGAGAGATTTGCATAAGCAAACTCTATCAGAAATGATCAGAGCTGCTTAAACTACTTTTGCCAGCTATTTCCTGCTACGAAGCCACTTAATTAGAATGTGCTGGTAGCTGATGATACCTTAACGAGTTATGACTGTGAATACATAGAGTGTCTTGAAAATTTATATGTTGCATGTGAAATGAGCTTTTATTTGTTGCCAGATAGAAAAACAAATGTTTGCAAATGCTAGTGGCCAAACTATTCTCTAAAACATACAGGTGCTTGCAGTAGAGGACAGTAAAGTAGTCATTTGAGAGGGATGTCAAAAGTTTATGTAGTGTTTTCCAAGAATTTTGTGTTTAGTGGGCAGGAAAAAATTACAGTTTATATTAAGGGGGTAGGAAGGGATCAAGGGCATAGCAGGAAAAGCAACCAGCGAAGCATGTAAATTAAAGCAGCCTCCCAAACACTCATGTTTTATTGTCACTCTGCTGTTTGTTGGTTTTCCTGTAGGCCCATTTCCAAATTGTCAGCAGAAGGTGTAAGAGCGTGGGTGTTTGGAATATGAGCCGCTCTGTTTTACATCCTGTTGTTAGGATGTAATGCTATTTCATTTCAATGTGGAAGCCATGATTTTTTAACACATCTGCTGAAAAGCCAGAATAATACTCCTTTACAACTAGTATCTTTCTTTAAACAGCCAGGTGATTTAGTCCCCAGATACTGTTTTCATTTTAAAATCCCCTAACTATATTGTTATTCATAAAAATTTCATCTTGTATCCCATTATTTTTAAATCCAAGTATTTCACATATGTATTTTGACACTAGCTACTGACAGCAGTCTTCATATGTCTACAGATCAGCTTTACTCATTCCACATTTCAGATGGTCCCAGCATCTCTTACAAGTTCCTACCTCTGTTGTTTAGTTACGTGTTGCTGAGGAACCACTACAATTTACGGAGCATCAGTTTGAGGTTGCTCAGTTACAAATTAGTTTGGCAGTGGCGATGGGAACAGTTATCACCTCTGTGTACAAAGCTGGGTGCAGTGGTTCTTGCACCTTCTCTCCCCGACCCCTTGAATTCCCCAGCACCTACACAACAAGTTACATAGCTATTGGGCGAGTAGATCAGGGGACTGACCTGGATGAAAGCCAGTTTGCATTAAGTGGCTGGTTTTTCCTGTGGAGTAATTTTGTGACATGAGACTGCGCCCTAGGAATAGTAGGGGAGAAAGAAGCCCTTAGGTCAGTATTGCTGTCAAAAGCTCTGTTTTGCCAAACCACAGGGTTACCTTTTATGCTCTCCACTCAGTTGTGATACGCGAAAGAGAAAACAAAATGGGTCTATCAACATGCTGAAGATCAGGAAAGTGAGCATGTAACTTCTCACCATAGAATAATGGATCCAAAACGTGCCCAGGATTTGAACAATTTAGGTCTTTAAATACTTGCTGATTTCATCCTTGCTTCTGTAGCTCTTATGTGCGTCCCATCTTGCACTGTTCTGGTACTTCAATTTCAGTCAAAAGCCATTCAGTACACACTTTCCATAATGGTGAGACTTAGATGGGTTTAAGTGCATACCGTAAAATGATCCAGTTTGGTTTAATCGGTTGTAGTAAAACTGCACAGTCACATGTGTCAGCACAGGCTACCATTTTAAGTAGTGCATCCCTTAATTTTCGTGAGAAGTAACTTTCTGATTTACTGTTACATCAAGTTAAAACACCCCACCAATAACCTGCAGCAGAGCACTCAACTCTAATAGGATGATGAGGGTGACTGGAGAAGAGGGAATCAGATTCAAGAAAGGTGAAAGCCTGAAAGTGCAAAGCGACATACGGGGCAGGTTTCATGGCAGATACACATAGCTCCAGTGCACAGCACCAACCTGTAGCTCATGAGCAAAGTTATATTTCCAGCTGCTGTATCCGACTGGTAAGATAGTACATAACCTATGTTTGTGGCTAGCAAAGAAGCAACAGTACCTTCAAGGAAAAAGACCTAAATAAAAGTGCATCCAGTAACATATGCCAATTACAATTTCAATTTATTCTTTATCAATCTATTTAGCTTTACAATGAGAAAGAGAATGGGAAATAAAGGACAGTAGCACAGCTAACTGAAGGACATAATGGTTTGTTTACCTTTTCTGCCTCAGTCCCCGTTTCTAGCTGCTGCTTCTGTTTAATGCAGATCTGCCCCACTTTAGCCAGGAGCTCGTGTGGGTGAATGAAGACTCGTGAACTCAATAGGAAAGTGAAGATATAAGTCCTCTGTGGAAGCAGAGAGAAAAAAAATAAAAAAACCCCCGAGTTGTATAACTTTAACAGAAATAATCCATCTTCCCTGGAAAAACTATTCCATAAACTACAAATGTAACTTTCCTTCACTTAAACTTTTTATAATTCTTCCTGTCTCCAGAGACATGGTGGTCCTTTTTCTAGCTCTGTAAAAAGGAAATGTTGTAGGCTTCAAGGCTGTTAACTGTGGTGTTTTCAGATTCCCAAATTATTTCCCTTTAAAATACCAAACTTAATATGCCCAACTAGTCATCACTCGCCAAAAAGACAAATGAAGTACGTCCAGTGTTATGCCTCTTGAACACCACTATTTCTGCTGCTTTGTTTCTTTAAGAGTGATTGTTTTTCATTGAGCTGCAGAAAACTGCTTCATGTGTATTCCAAACCACAGCTGTAATTTCTTCATGTATGAGGGTTTTTTCTTCCTTTTTCCCACAATCACTGACACAAGGATTGTGGCCATATGACAATAATTTAGTTTTAAGCTTGACTTTACTTATTTGGGGCCTGTTTCAGAGTCTTTTGAGTATGAATGCTGCTAATAAATGCCAACAATTATTATTTCTCATTAGAAATAGCCTCTCCATTTGTATTTTAAAAGCTGTATTGCAGTGTATCCTGAATCATACTCTGGACAGTTCAGTTGAAGTGAGAATGCCTTCATGCCCTAGTCTTGCTTCAGTGTTTGAAATTTGGCTTTGTATTTGAATGTAATTTCCTGAGTAATGGCAGTAGCACCTCATAAGCACTTCTGTTTTTCCTTTAGGCTTTCTGACAAAATTTGGAGTTAGGAAATTGTAGGGGATCTCCTTGACAATGGATTTCAATAAACATTCATTATGTTTGCAGTATATACTGTTACTTTGCACCGTGTTTTTAGAAATGTGATTTGGCAGGCCACAGCTAAGTGTGCATATAAATAGTCAATGTGCACATATACCACCTTGGACCGGCAAGTAAATTGAGACCTCTAAAAACTTAAGACCACCTGTCTAAAATGTGGCATCTCTGCTATCAGCTACCAAATTCTGCTGCTTGCAGTCTCTAAAACACACTTGTAGTTAAACAATAATGGTATCTTTAGGACTTAAAAAAAATTATGGGGTTTATCTCTAACCACAATAAAATGTGCTATTAATGAAAAATGTTTCCACTTCTTCAGTACTCAGTGTGCCCTATAATATAAATTTAGCGCTAAAAACTTCCAAATATCAGAAGGGAGAAAAGGAATTTTTTTTTTTTAACAAAATAAAACTAACTAAAAGTCACAGTGTTCTGGGAGTAAGTGAACAGTATAATAGATTAAGCATATATCTATTAAACATCCAACTCTGTCCTGAGCTTGTGGAGGAAGCTAGGGAAAGAGTGGAGTGTGATACAGCCGAGGCTTTTAAAATGCTCATTCTGATTTGAAGATCTTACTAGCACTGGGGTTCATGTATTAAATTAGGAGTAGCATTAATTCTCTACAATCAGAACTGGAGTTAATCCATAGTCTTTGCCTCCTCTATTGTTTATGAATAGAGGAAGAGAGGAGGAGAAGGGTTGGCTGGATGGACATTTTGGATCAGGTTCTTGAGTAGTGCTTCCACTGATGCCTACAGAAGATGGACAGCTGGGGCCACCTAACAATCAGGCTCTTGGTGACTTCAAGCAGGTGGCCAGGGCAGTGACAGGACACTGACAGCGTGGCCTCCATTCTTGATGGCGTGGTTGCAAACATCCCCCACAAGTGTACATTGGGAAAATTTAAGAAACTGGGCTTCTGTTTGGTATTTTGTTTATGTCCTTTTCCAGAATTTGAGAGTTTATTTTTACAGTTACAATGACAAAAAATTGAAGTTCATTAATTTAAGAAAGAAATTCAATGTAGTTCTTATGCCTACATCTAGAAACAGTTGATGGCATTGTGTCAGCTTTGGAGAAGCTTTATGAAAATCTATAGTAGGGTATGCAGTGTGTTATGGACACTAAAATTAGGCTGAAGAGCTAACCTGATTCACAAAAGGGGACTTGGTTGTGTTATGGGACAACATATCACATCTTTTATTCTTATGTATGTGGGAACGATCCCTAAACTGTTACACTCCCCATTTGGAATGAAAACAAGAGAAAGAATAGTGTTGGGTTGTGAGATTTTTTTTTTGGGGGGGGGGGGGGGAGGTTGGGGTTGTTTATGTTTTAAACTATGCCTGGTTATCCTCTGTTATTTTTTTCGTAGCCAACTTCTGCATTCATTTCTATCGGTGTTGTCTCTGAACTTAAAACTGTGAGTCTGGACTACCTGGGAAAGGAATTTAGCTGTTGGGTGTGTCAGCTGTCACTGGTTGTGTGAAAATTTTTGTTCTGGAAACATGAAGCAGCCCTCACTTTTATCATATTTTGCATTTGAGAGAGATGAGGAATTAAAAAAAAAAAAAAATTACAGACTTTTGATGCTTTCATCCCTTCACCACATTCTTGTTTTGGGAGTTTAGAAGCCTGTCTGAAAGATGCCTGTACATGTAAGTAGCAGGGAACCACAACTTAAGCCACACTGCCCTGCAAGTGACCTTTGCTCTGATAAGCTGGAACACATTCTTTTAAGGAAAGATATAATTTTGTTTCTTGTACCAATTCTAGCGCTGGTCTCCTTGGTGGAAGTTGTGTGATGTGGGACAGTGTTTATCCAGAGTGACTCTGAGAAAGGCCTACTCAAAGTATCATTTCCCTATTGTTATACTGCAAGAAAAGTGTGACCCAGATGACCTGTGCTTTTATTTGGTTTCTTTGATATGTTTTATATGATGATCAAAAAAGTGCTGAACTGGCAAGATGCAGGAAGATACATGGCCATAGAAGTGCGTACTTTCCATTTTAGGGTTGCTGATGTGTCTCTAATCAGTAATATCTGTACTGGACCGACGCAGTGCTTTTCCAGACAACACTGGACTACTAGGTTTTAGAAACAAATTATTATTACTTCTGGAACCCATCTGCTGTATTTTTATTCAATTTTTTAAGTCACTTAACTGGAACTAGGTTCACTACTTTGGAAAACAAAATTGTTCCATTATGGTCAATCAAGATACGCTGGTTTACAATATATTGGTATCTAACTGGGGGTGGGGGGTTCATACTTTTGTTGCTTATGCTGGCATAGACAAGGAGTAACTGCAACTAAGAACCAAATTAATAATCCTAGGTTTGACAGCAATATTGACGCCCATCTCCTTGCCTCTCTGCTAACAGCCACTCCCTATCTAATAAAGAAAATTCAGGCTGAACTAAGCCATACATTTCAGCTTAGCAGTAGGTCTTGGGGCTTAGGAACACAGTTGTTTGGAATAGGAAATATTTCATACTAATGTCACATGCCTTATCTAGATCAAGGATTTCTGTGATTTGATGCACCTGCACTACTATACCTATATAGGCTAAATGTTATAACAGTGTAAAAACCTACACTATCTCATAGGCAGTCCCCTAATCATGAAGCTGATGGTTTGGAGAAGGAAATTTAGCTATGAAGCTAGCTGGTTTGACAAAGAATGACTAAAAAAATGCTTCCATAAGCTATGAGATTGAAAGTTAAGCTCCATTTATCCTACAAAAGTGACAGGTATTTGGGAGAAGAGGCAAAAAAAAAAAGTCCTTTCTGCACTTGGAACAACGTAAGCTGATACAAAAGGGGCTTGTGCTTTACAAGGGAATAAGAAGCCAGATTCCTTTAGTGCCCAAAGTTGTTGCTAAGAGATGATCTGAATTATAGCTAAAAAAAAAAAAAAAAAGTGTGAGCACACAAGCCTAAAGAAGGAATTGTTAATCTGTGACCCAAGAATGCACTGATGTCTTCTTGAGCAGGAAAAAAAGAAAGAAAAATATTTTCTTTGTGCTCTCACTGCTCATTCTGGAACTTCTTGTTTGTGAAATATTTTCTTGAAACGTTTTCTTGCTTGGGCACAAGGGGTTGCAGACTGGTACATTCCATTCCTAACCTCCCGAACTCTTCTGTCTCATGAGTATACATTTTTCTATGTGCTGAACAAGTCCCTGTACACAAACAAGCCTCAAAAGAGCAGTACACAAATGTAGGCCCTTATCTTTCCCGTCCTCCCTTGCCTGTCTCGTGTTCTGCCAACATGGCAAATACATTTTTGTTTTGCCTCTGTAACCAGCATAGAAAGATACTCTGTGTTTGTTTTTTCCCCCATGCCCTTTTTTTTCTGTCTGGAAGGTTACTGTGATCTTTTAGCTTAATGTCCACACAGGTGGGAATGCCTTCCAAGTATGGTGCTCAGATGGACTAATCAAAAAATTTGGATGAATACTGCAACTTACAGATATGTCACTCTGAAACTAAGGTAATCTCTGCTAAGGTTACCAATAGCTTCTCGTGGTGCGAATTAATTGGTGATGCCTTGCTGCCTGCCTTTGCATGTATAGCCAGAGACATGTGACTGAGAGGTGTTTATACCTTTCTCTTGAACATACAGTATTGGCTCCTCTTCTGACAGGATACCAGCATAAATGGCTATCACTCTAACCCTCTGTGGCAACTAAAAATAGAAATGAGCATGAAATTAAGTATAAACGTGCAACTGAACTGAAACAGGAAACTTGGATTTGAGGATGACTCAAATACAGCTCCTTCTTTATGTTGTTCAAAGCTTATTTATCTACTCACTTTATAATTAATCCTTTCAGCTAAATTGGGTGAGCTGATTTAACTAAAAGCATGTGTCCTGCTGTAGAGGAGATGAATTTGGTTTAATGCTGTTTTCCATGTCTCTATCCCTGGAGTTCCCTTGATTGCTTCTGTTGTATCTCTCTCAGCTGTCAGCTTGCTGTCTATTTAAACAGCAGCCTCCCAGGGTGGGGTCCGTGACTGCTTGGTTTGCAATGCTCCCTTGCATGGGGTATGGGATAGCACCATGGAAACTAACAGCATTCCAAAATAAGTTGTAGACCCCTTAAGTAATGCTCACTTTATGGAACCAGTTTCAGAGCAGCTGTGTTATAAATAGATCTTATGTTACAAGTTACAATAAGGGATGTGCATTGGCAGCTCCTTAAAAAACTTAGCTATAGTCCAGAAATCCAAGCAGCAAGTACCTGTTTTCTAGTATCACACAAAAGACAAGGAACTGACTCGTTGGAAGGCTTAACTACAGCAGCCTAAAGCTATTCCACTGGTACATCATACCGGCTCTACCCGCTGCTTTCTTCTGCGTGTCTGTTCTACAGTATGTATTTGGGGGCAGGGAGAGGGAACGGAGATTTAATGTCTAACAATGGTTATCCCTCTGTGTCTTATAAAGGACTTGGTACTAAGTCAGCATCTGTCAAAGGTAGTACAGTTGTAAGGCATATTTAAATGCAAGGTTTAGGATTACCTTTGAACTGGAATGTTAAAACACCCTGGGTTTGCTTTTTTTAATCTTCCACTGATGATTGCTGGCAATTCTGCTGCTTATACCCACTGAACTCTCATATGGGGAGTCCCTTTTATGTGCATGGTGATCGTGAAGATGGGTGGTGTATATGTGGGAGCTTGGAGGGACTTCATAATAACTGATGTGAAACCACAGTAACAAGTTTTATATGAATTAGACTGAGAAACATACAAGAAGATACAGCACAGCCTGCTACTGCAGGCGTTAAGTTCAACATACAAGTTAATAGTGATTGCAATTTCCTGCCCCCTTGTTAGTCTTTACAAAGAGCTGGGATGCTTCTGCCATAGCTGCCACTTTTTCAGAGCTCAAATGGAATATATGCTATATAGCCTCTCTGATCTTTGGCAACTTGTTTAAATAACATCTTTCATTAATTGATACAAGGGTAATTTTAAGAGATAAAGTGATCTCTTAATAATATCCTAGGTTCAGAATCTTACTGCAAGCCTTGGAGTTGTAAGTAGTATTTACTTCAGGGGACTGCACTGAGGATGTTTAATCAGTTGCAAAATCATTTTCAGGCTCAGGAATATACATTATTACAGTGCTGGCCCATTAAAATGTCTTGAGAAAGAGAGCATTTTAATTAAAATCTATTTTTGTTTTTTTACGATGGCCTAACTAGGAGATGCATAGAAAATTAAGGAAAAAAAATACTAGAGCTGATTTCAGGTCTGCTTCCCTAGGTAGGAGCTGGTTAGTAGTTAATCTTGGCTGCATTAGAGCTAAAGCAGCTTAGAGGGGTTGAAAATTCTGTAGCTAATGCTGCTTTTAATTGGTTCTTAAGGCACCCATTTGGGTTCAACATGGCTTTATCTTTCTAACAAGTGTTCTCATTTAAAACCAGAAAGGACAGTATCCCCATTGAGCAACATCTTTAGTGAATGAATATTGCAAGTAAAATAAATGCATCTTTAGCCTACATCTTAATCTTGAATCAGATGGAGGTAGAATTTCTTGAGGAAGCACCAATCCAGATACTAATGCAGTAAAACCATGGGAAGGAAAAAAAAAAAAAAAAAAACCCACAAAAAACCTTCAGCAGCTACTTACATCTGGATAATAGTCCATGGTGGGCACCAGGCGCTCTATCAAGGCCTCCAGTGATCCAGAAACAAGGTTCCCATCCTGATAAACAGGGTCCACACATCTATCTCCCATATCTGGCTGCACTTGTCCACTACAACTGGAACCAAGCATGGTGGAAAATATTGGCGTCTGGGGCATAGTTTCCTGCAGAAGCAGCAAAAAAAAGAGAAAGGGTTAGGCTTTTTTTCAGGATGTCTTATGTGTGGGTTTTGCAGAGGCATACATTAAACACAATTACATATTTCACTGAACGCAGCCTGGGCATTCGAGCTAAGTTCTGAATCCAAGCAGTCACACATCTGTAAGCTGGCTTTGGGGTTTGAAATTTACTTTAATCTATGTCACTAAGGCTGTAGATGCAGAAGCTGTAGAAATTTTCCTCACTGTACTTGATTTCGCCTTTCTCCCCAGTTTTCCCCTGGCTCTTTATGCATAAAACTACACAGGGATGAACATGCAAAATGCTTTCTGAATTTCAAAGATACTGAAGCAGTGCCTTACTGAACAAACAAACAAAAAATACTGTGCCTTAATGTACCTCTTTTTGAAGTCGGACCTTTGACCAAAATACTTGATTTGTGATGATAAATCATTCACCACTTCTGTAGCTAGATGTAATCCAGGTCTCGACAGTAGTGCATCTTCTCCTGCACACATACATCACTGGCAACAGTAGGGTATGTACTGTCTGAGCAGAATTGCCTTTTTTTGTACATGAAACCGTGAACTGGGTGGAACTGAATGCTGTGACATATACTCTAATAGACAACTCGAATAACAGTCTCTTTGGAGATTTTTGCTAAGGAAACAAACCTGCTGTTGCAACACAAAAGCCACACGAAGGTTTGGGGTTTCCACCCCCCCCCCCCCCCCCCCCCCCTTGGCCACAAGCTATATCAGTATTCCGTAGTTACCAACTGTGAGTAAACTGTGGGGGTTTTTTGTTTGTTTGTTTTAAACTGGCTACAGCTTAAATATATGCAGAAGGCTAAACAAAACATCCTGCTACTCTATGTAAAGGTTGAAAATACTATTCTGCAGCAGTATCAAAACAGTTTCCCCCCCGGGCTGCTGAGATAGTTAAGACTGTTTAGAAGGTAAAGTGCAAAGAAGGCAGCGTTAACTCTTTAGCTGCTGTCTTAACATCTATGAAACAAATGTGATATTGTCACACTCTGAACAGCGCTTAGGTAGGGAAAAAGGATTAGGCCATTACCAATACCTTTAAACTGACAGCTGTTTCTAACTGCACTCATGTCTTATGCCTAAGTGCTCTCTTAAACTAGTTTTTGAAAAATTGCTAAAGACCTAAACCCTTAAATGCTATAAGGTGTGGGCTTTGGTGGGGTTTTGTTTGTTTGGTTTGGTTTTAGGTAGCTCTTGAAACAACTGCAGAGAAAAACTACTTTGTATTCTTCTAATGCAAGGCACATTCTTCCTCTCAAACTCTCCAAAGCGATCATTCATGTTTACAACCTGGGATACAAAAAATTTTTCTGTTTTTAAGCTCAGATGAATGCTAGGTACATTGGTAAGGAGAACATATCAGTATTAACAATACTTGTTCATCAAGGTGACAGATTTACTTATATGTCAGGCTGATAAGTAGAATTGTTTTGTGGCTTTAACCAGACGACTTTTATGTATTCATACGTGACACAGATACAAGGGAAGTTAAAATACAGCAGCTGTTTAACAGCGACTAGGAGGGAGACTACTCTAAGGAGTGGAGTTCAGTTTCAGAAGTTCAGGACAGAGCCAAATAAAACAGAAAATTCAGTATCTAATGGCATATCAAAAGAAATGAAAAATGACGATTCTGGACAAACATGCATTAAGGTTACTCAGTATTTCACAGATTTATCTGTTAGGCCTAAGCTTTGCAGCACACAACAATCTGACAAATCACCGGAGCATATGATGAAGCAGCCAGCTTTGCTATGCATACTATGTAAGTCGCCAGCAATTTGTTTTTTTTCCCTTTTAAGGTCCATAGCAATGAAGCCGAAAGCCATTTCTCAGGCTGGACGGGCTGTGATGGGCACGTCAAGCTAATAATATGAAGTTGCACAGGGTTTTACGGGAAGTTAACCACCAACCGAGCACCTACTGAAAAGATGCTTTAGGAGGAAACGCGTGCCGGTTTTGCCATCAAGTGTTTTAAACTCCTGTAAGACGTTCGCTGTCGCATCGGTTTTGTTTTTAAAGACCCTTTTCGGGAGCAGCCTCTACTGCTCTTGGCCGGATTGCAAAGGCCGGGAGCCGAGCCCCGGCTCTCCCGGCGGGGCTGGCTGCTGCCACCGGCGCCCCTTTCCTACGGCGCCAGCTCCAGCCCCCCCCCAGCGTAGCCAAGGGCCCCTACCGCTGAGGGGGCGGCAGTTAATACCTCTGTCGACAGCCACCGCCCCCTCGGCCCCTGTCACCCACGCGTTTCTCTGAAACTCGCGCTACTCCACGCACGCGGCCGCACGCCACCAGCTCCTCGGGGGCAGCACCTGCCGCCCCCTGCGCCCTCCCGGCGGCGGCGGTCGTCGGCCACCCCGGGGGCCGTGGACAGCCCCCTCTCGCCCTCCTCTCCCCTCCGCAGCACTCCCGCTCCACCGCCGCCGGCGGCGGTGGGAGACGCTCGCTGGCGTCCCCCGCACGGCGGGACCCCGGCGGGGCGGGCTCCGCCGCAGGGCAAGTTCGGAGGCGAAGCCCCCCCCACCCCGTCCCTTTGACCGCCACGGGGTGTTCCCCCCCTCGGTACCACCGAGTCGCCGCCGCCGCCACCCCGGGGCTCTGCCCTGCTCTGCCCTGCCGCCCGCCTTCCCCCCCCCGGTGCCCGCACAGGGTGGGCGGGGGTCGCGGCGGCGGCGACCCACCCGACGCGCTTACCCTCATTTTCCTGGGCGACGTATACATACGCGTGGGCAGCAGAGGCGGCAGCGCCGGCGGCCCCGCGGCTGACAGCTCTGCCCGCCCGTGGCGGAGCTGCCGCCTGCCCGCCCGGCGCGGCCGGCCCGGCCCCGCTCCGCTCCCGCCGCCCGTGACGTCAGGGGCCAGCGCGGCGCCCTGTTGGCTGAGCGCGAGCGTGGCCGGTTCAAACGGAGCCGAGTCAACGGCGCGGGGGGCGCGCGCGCCGTGCCTGTGGCCATGGGCAGACGGGCCGGGCCGGGCCGTCACCTCGTCCCTCTCGGCAGGGGTTGGACTGAGGCGGGTCTGGCCGCTGGCGTTTCTCTCAAAGGTGGAAACACTTGATCTCTCTGTTTTTTTGGGGGGGGAGCTTATTCCTGTTTGGTTGGGTTTTGGTTTGCGTTTTCTTCCCCCAGAAAAAGGTTCTTAAGCGACCAGACCGCTCGGGTTTTTTTGTGCGGATTTTTTCTTCTTCTTCATACCCCAAGCACCGCGTGGATTTCTGAAAGCTCCTCACCGGCGTGTGCTTTCCCACCGACGGCGGGGAAGGCTCCCCAGCGCGGCGAGGGCCTGGGGAGGCCCCGGCGCCCGGCGGGGCAGAGGGCGAAGCGGGCGGCTGGCGAGGCCCGCGCTCCTCAGGCGGCGCGGCCTTGTGCGAGACGTGGCCCAAGAGGAGGCTCGGCAGGCGATTCTCCCTGTGGAGCCGTTTACGCCGGCACGCGTGGTAGCACCCGATGTAATTACTGCAGCATTGAGGGATGCCGCCCAACCCTCCCTGCTAATAATTGTTTTTATTATTCTTTCTGCTAGAGTTGTTTTTCTTCTCGAATTGCCTGAGCCAGTCATCTGATAGTTCGGGGCTGGTCGTAGACAGCAGGGCTGGCACTGGACCAGCCCCCGTTGTTTCACACGCAGGCTTGGGTGCGTACCTAGAATCTGATCTCCCGTGGAAACGCCCGGTGGGTACATCTAGCCGCCTCACCTACACCCGGGAGCAACTGAGGGTTGCCGTCTTTTAGGCCTTCCCCCACGTAAATGTATTTTTCCATCCTGTTTCTCATTCTACTTGAATTGGCGTGTTTTAGTATTTACCCCGCTGTCTCCAGGCATTAATTAATTTTATTTTTATTATTGAACTTATTTATTTAATGGCTCTGAACATGTAGCAGAAGGCTTTGCTGGTTTCCATGGTGATTAATGTGGGAAAAGCCTTTTTGGAAGTAAGCATGCCAGTCTCGGTAGGTGGGCAGGGCAAACGAATTTGGAAACATGCCAGTGCCAAACTCAAGAGTATAAGGAATATATTCACATTCCCTCACCATTTGAGGACAAGCACTGTCATCCATCCTAAACATGCAATAACTTTAAAAAGATTTGTAGCTACTCATCATCTTTACTGCTTGCCTACTAAATTCCTTCTTGGTTTCTAAATCTTAACAGATCTGCTGTATAGTTTATCTTCCTTATTTTAAATTAGCTTTTTCTATTCAGTGACAAGTTGAAAAGTTAGTCCTTTTCCTTCCTGCCAAGTCTGCTTTGCTCTTAGTCTCACTCCTGTATCTTAGCTGTATTCCACAACATTTAGAGCATGCAGGTGTTGCAGCAGATCTGATACCTGTTTACTCTGAGGCTTTCCTTAGTTACAGCACCCTGCCTGCCTTGGACACGGAAGAACTCCCAAGCGGTATGAGCTTTGAACCCAGTGGTCCAACCTGCTGCAGTACCACATTAGGATGTTAGTGTGTAACACTAGAGGAGGGTGAGGGACAAGTTTTGTCAAGTCTTGTTCAAACAAGTCTTTTGCGAAGTCTTGTTCAAAACTAACATCTTTACAAAAGTTTATCAAAAGCAGGAGGTAGGAGTTCACACGCTAACACTGTATAATAAATATGATAACCTTTCTGAAGGCTATGACCACCTTCTAATAACTTGTTTAATATTTACAGCTAAGAACAACACCAGCAAGCCTGCAAATAAGTATGCATGAAAAACAAAGTATCGGATCTCATTCTGTTTCTGTGCTAATCTGTTTTCCCACCTTACTCAAATGTTTGCTGAGGCTTGTAGAGGTATATGTCCATTAATCTTGGCAAAATGTACATAGTTAATTGAGCTCTAGTCACAGATTCAATCTGTTGTGAAAACAATCCCTGATCTTTTTGTTTGTTTGGGTTTGGGGTTTTTTTTGACATCAGAACTTAGATCTATCCTGTCATTAGAACTAAGAAACACAGGAATTTAGAAACCTTCTAATAGCATTAAGGAAAACTATACTAGCTAGGAATACTCTCTCTTCTCCGAGAGTCATGTATCTGTTCTGGTCTATAGGCAAAGGCCTGTTATACCACTGCACAATAAGCACCCTGAAGAGCACCTAGGGTTTCTACCAAGGTTTGGAATAGCTGACGGACCACGCTTCTTCCCCAGAGTACAGATTACATAGGGGCCGATTCTTGCCATAATTGTGTAAAAAAAAAAAAAAAAAAAAAAAAAAAAAAAAAAAAAAAAAAAAAAAAAAGTAGAGATAAGTGTCCAAGATGTAGCCTGTTCTCTACGGTTCCTTATGTTGTGCTTATTGGCACCATATCAAAGTGTTTTTCCATACTCCTCCCTTCTGCAGTCCAGCAGATTCTGTTTAGATTTTTTGGTATGTATACGTAAAGGGGCGCGTGTGTGTATATTTCTTGTTTGTATACATACCTATGTATGTGTATATAAACGTTGGGGTATATGTTAGAGAATGCAAGTTTCAGGGAAATGTATTTTTTTTCCTTTTCTAGCATACATAATGCTTAGTTTTGGGGGCACTGTATTGTCTAGTCTTGCAATGTTGTTGGAAAGCTAGTTTTTATAAATAGGAGAAGCTGCAGACCTAAATTCAGCTTGTATAGCATGTAACAGATGAATCATATTATCTTTTTATTTCCATTTCTCTTTCTGTAAAGTGTGGTTGATGACCTTTAGCTATCTACATACTGAGTGTTGAAATCTGTCAATACAGAAACTCTCTAAGGTCTAATTATTTTTGTAGTTATGTAAGTTCTGTTCCTCAACAAATTGCTTGCATTTTGAAGATGTTTTCATTGGGCATTGCCTCGTGTTACTGGTGGGTGGACCCTAGAGCAAGTTTAATCAGCAGAGCCTGTACTTCTTCTGTAGCTTGCTTTTGAGGCAACACTGCTGTGGCTCAATCCAGCTAGTCAGAGGAGTATCTCGCTGCAGAGTGAGTCAGCAGCAGTCATGCCATGACTGTCTCAACCTTGAAGGTTGCTTCAACCTCTCTTATACTGGCTAACGTCAGTACAACATGTTCTATTAACTTATGATTAATGAACTGGATTGGTATTTGCAGTATTTGGGTTCTATTCCTGCTTGTGCTACAGACTTGTCGGACAAATTGTTTAATCCCACTGTGCCTCGGTATTCATCTGTGAAATGTTGATAAGGATGTTTTCACACTGTTGCACTTACTTTGTATGTTTTTGTATTTGGACAGTAAGTTTTTGCTTTACTGTGTTTGGATTCAATTTCCTAGTACAGTTATATCTCCTCTTAAGTAGTAAGTTGCTGGTCAATAACTTGGTAAAATTAAGAAATATTAGCAAAGAAAAGCGGGTGAAAGTGAAGGAGAAATCAATTTGAGAGTGAAGATTATAAAGTTATATGTGAGAGTCAGGGAAGAAGAAACTCGAGGTTTTTCCACTGGTCTTAAAAACCCAGCATTTTGGAAACAATTTAAACGTGCTTGTGTGTATGTTTCAAATGTAACTGTACTTAAGAAAAGCAAGTAATTACAGATGTCACTAACGCTGATTTGAGGCTATAACCTCAAGTGTAAAGGGACTGTCCTAGAAATGCTGTCTTTGGAGCTTTCATTGTCAAGCTACTCAAGTCACTTGTTGGTCACCTTCCACACAGATCTGGTTATTATTAACATTTAGTTTCATTTAACAGAGTGTGTATTTAAAGCCCCAGATCTGTAGTGAAGCAAAGAGGAACAAACACAGAGGAGTCTGCATGGAAAGTGGACTTAATTGTGTATGGCATTTTTCATAGCATTGATTAACAAAATGGGATCAAGTCTTCATCTGTCCACTCCCACCCTTTTGTGTACACAGTAGGATGAATATAGCATGTCGCTTTGGTCTTTGAAGTACAGCTGGGTTTAGTGCATAGCCTTGTTTGTTACTCTGAGGTTGAGTCTGAACTGTTACCCGGAGATCTACAAGCTATGAAAGTGGCCAGGGTATAGGGGGTCACTGTATTTGCATGTTATATTCTGTTCCAGTAGTTCAGATGGGGCTTTTGTATGGACATAAGCTAGTATGGACCATTTGTAAGAATTTATAATTTAAGGAGTAGAATGTAGGTAGATCTTCAAAGCCTCAGGTGACTGTCTTTAGGGAACATTAGGATTTTGGTCTTATTTGTAGGGCTGCACAGATGTTCAAGATTTCCTTGCTGTGCATACAAATTTTAAGATTTGCAAGCTGTTCTTAAACCACTTTTAGATGAATTTGAAGATTTCTAGATTTCAGAGATTCATGCTGCAGAATAACTTGATGGCACATTAATAACTTTGCAGCAGATGGGAGTGGGAGAAAGGAGTTTCAAATCGTGGTTCTGAACTGAGCAAAGCTTTTTAAGCTTGAGACTTGAAGTGAAGTTGAACACTAATTATCAGTCTGTGGTTATTATTGACCATGCCTTTGTCTCTCTCTGACCTGGGACAGGATGAATCTTTCCACATAATAGTTTTGTCAGAGCCAATGGATGTTGTAGTTTGAAAATGGCATTTTCCAATTTTAAAATGTTTTGCTGAAGAGGTCTTGACCAGCTCTACCCCTGAGATATCCAGCAATTTTCAGAGCAAACCTAGCTGAAAATATAAAAACAAATTGAGATGTGGTTCACTGCTATGTCTGTTTTCAGTTCTACCTGAAAGGGAAAAACTAGTTCTGAAAATTAAGTTACATATCTGTGGAGCAAACTATGTTTTCACTGGCATAAGGTCAGCCCTGTGACACCATTGAGAGTAATTGTTTGTTGAGCAGTGTGAAACTGATTTTTCACTGATGCTCAGTACTGTAGCTCCCCCTTGGATTGAAAGGAAGCTCTTCCCCTGGATTTAGAGAGGACATGGTGCTAATCCCCAGTTTTTTGTGCCTCTGCCAAAATAGGAGATTTAACATAATCTGACACAAGTTGCCTATGATACTCGTGTGTGGCTGTTAATTAGTGACTGAGATTTTAATGGTTATTTTGGCACAGCTGCCTGAAGAAGTTCACTAGTAGTCTGTTTGGTTCCTGATTTTCATAGATGCTCCAGTCATAGAATTCTATAGTTTTTAGGAATTATCTTGCCTGCTAATTGAGATTTAAGGTACATCCAGCTGGGAAACAACACTGTAATATATCATGGGTGTCCTTATCATATTCTTGATTGGTGTGGATGAATCAGCTTTGGTAAAATAAAAAAAAAAAGGAGGGGGCAAATAAAAAGGGGTGATACTCCTCCTTTGAATCAGTAATGTAGCAAGAGAAACATCTTACAGGGTTCTGAGGACCTCAGGTCATTTAAATGCATAGGAGAGCTAGTCAGAGAGTAAATGAAAAGAAGAGATCTCAGAAAAAGATGGCTTAGTGTGCTCTGTTTAAAGGAGCTGTTACAACTTGTCCTGTGTAAATGACAATTTAGGCAATCAGGGTGTAGTTGAACAGCTGCTTCTCCTATAGTTGTAGAGTTGTTCTGTTCTTATTCATGTTACGTGTTTTCTGGAGATGATGGAGTCTGCTTGCTGTTTCTTATGCCTTGTTTTCCAAGAAAGGGCAGAAAAAGCATAAAACCCCTGGTTTTAATGTTTGTGATTTGATCTGATTTTGACTATAACATGGAAGAACAAAGGTATGTTAATGTTATATGTGCTCTTTTTATTGATTTTATTTAGGGTCTTTTTAAGCTGAATATTTAAAAGCAACTAATATTCTATTTTAAATTGGGTTCAAGATAAAGGAGTTCTGGTCTTATCCTAGCTAGTGTGTCCTTCACTTGCATATTCATGCTTGCTTTGACACCAGCTATTCCAAGAATGTGCCACCATGCAGAAAGTGAAAATGAATTATGCCAAGAAGGGAGCATGTACATACATCAGCAATTTGGTGCCCAGGGGAAGAAAAATCTGCATGTCTGCTGATGTCAATCTTCTTGATACAGTATTTTTGTAAATGCACGTGGGTTGCTATTTCTTTTAACCAGCTCAACAAAAAGGAAGTTTATTTTTAGTGTTTTAAGCTTCAGGGCATCACAATTAGCAGATCAAAATTGCCAGTCTGACTAGTCAACCTTCTGTTTGCTTTAGCAGAAACTACGACAGCAACATTGTTAGCATTCCCACCGGTATTTTGGAATATTCATTAAGGTCAGTGATGGGATGTCCTGGTTTTGGCTGGGATAGAGTTAATTTTCTTTCTAGTAGCTGGTGTAGTGTTATGTTTTTGATTCAGTATGGGAATTATGTTGATAACACACTGATGTTTTCAGTTGCTGCTAAGTAGTATTTAGGCTAAGTCAAGGATTTTTTTTCAGCTTCTCATGTCCAGCCAGCAAGAAGGCTGGAGGGGCACAAGAAGTTGGGAGGGGACACAGCCAGGACAGCTGACCCAAACTGGCCAAAGGGATATTCCATACAATGTGTTGTCATGCCCAGTATATGAACTGGGGGGAGTTGGCCTGGGGGGTGTGTATTGCTGCTTGGGAACTAACTGGGCATTGGTTGGCGAGTGGTGAGCAATTGCATTGTGCATCACTTGTTTTGTATATTCCAATCCTTTTATTAGTATTATTATTATCATTATTATTTTCTTCCTTTCTGTCCTATTAAATGGTTCTTATCTCAACCCATGGGTTTTACTTTTTTTTTTCTTCCTCTGATTCTCTCCCCCATCCCACTGGGTGGGTGAAAGTGCATGAGTGGCTGCATGGTGCTTAGCTGCTGGCTCGGTTTAAACCATGATGTGGGATCAATTTTTTTTTTTTTCCCCCTCCTGTTTTCAATCTGTTTGGTTTTACAAATTTTATTTTACAGCTGATGGTGGGAAATGCTGGGCTGATGAGCTCATTTGCAGTAACTCACTTGCAGCTGTACTAGAATACAAACAAATTTCTATTAAACATGATGTATCTGTCTTACCTGAATTACGGCAAGTAATTCAGTTCCTGTACACATGTATTGCTTGGATTCTTTTAGCTGACACAGCCAAGTAGTTCAGCAGTGGTTATTAGGGAAGTTTTAGAGCGGGCTAAAATCTACTAAGTTTACAGGGCAGTTAACAGCTGTCAGCTTAATTCTAATGACTTTATTTGGAATAGAATCAAGGTATGATAGTCTTAACAATATCTTGAGCAAAAGAAATGGAGAAATATTGAGAAAATGAAGTTAAATATGGTTTAATTTTAGCAAGAGGTAGTCACCAAATTAGTATTCAAAAAATTAATTTATTTTTAAGAAAGCATTTTGATGAATAACAAGAGCTAGCAAACAGATGGATGAGCCCCCAAGCCTACTTAGAAATGTGCACATAGATGAGACTATCAGCTACAGTGCGTTTCAGCATACTTAGCTACTTCGGAAGGACTTGCACTATCATATCACAAACATAGTGAATAAACAAATGTATATTGAGTTGATGCTGAGTAGTACAGAATATAGGATATTGTCTCATATATATGTATATTTATCCTATCTTATATATCCTAGGACACAGCCTCAGACTACCAAGCATAAACTATTGAACGTGAAACACTAAAATATGATGACCCTCTGTCAAATCTGTGGTCAGATTTGCAGTGGATTAAGCTGAGGACTAATCTGTAGGTGGACAAACCCCCTGCTATATATGCATAAATGTTGAAAGTAAAAAAAAAAAAAAAAAAAAAAAAATTCAGTGAGCTACCTGTATGCTAGTGAAACTAACTGAACAATTACTTAGTCTTCTGTTTTGCTAAAGCATCTTGACATAAATCAGTCAAAGAATTAACATGACTGAGCTACTTTGGCCCAACCCTTTATGACAATACCTGTATAAGGAAATAAATATAAGTGAACTACATATAAAAAAGATTTAGTGTCTTCCTGGAGCTTTTATTTTCCCTGTGCTCTGTTCTGTGTTGATCAAGTCACAATTCAAATAACTGATGATGAAAAAACAATATGCATCTTGAACCTTGTTTGGCTTTGCCATTTAGGACTGGCACTCATCTGAAAGTTAGCTATATCATAAGATACCAAGTTTCAGTAATTTCCATTTGAATATTTTTTTTTTGGAACACTTAGTTATTTTGCTGTCAGTAGGAAAATAATTACTGAATTTGTCACCCTTTTCTCTGCCTTTTGCAAGTTCATTGCGCCCATATTAAAGATCATTTAGGGAGGTTGTGTTATTATTTTATTTAAATGTTACAATTTATATTCTTCCCCCCCTTCTCACCAGAAGAAGAATCCAAGAGTATAAAAAAAATGATAGTGAATTCAAGAGCCCTGTATGTTCTGATGTATCTGGGTTTGAACCGTACTGCTGCTGTTTGCCTCGCTCCAGTGGCATGAAACAGATGTCACCTCAGCTCGCAACTTCAAAGGGGATTCCCCAGGCATGAACATGTGGGAAACTTAAAGCTCATATTGTTTCCCCAGGGGAAGCTTGTTCCTTCTGGTGCTCACTTGTATTCCCCTTTAGACTAGGTTCTTGGGTCTGCAAAAGCTGTGCATACAATGGGCAGAGCCTGTTTTACTCTTAGCTCAGGTTTGGAGACTTTTTTTAAACTTATCTGTGTTGCAAATGCATTGTTACTTAAATATCTCTTCAAATTCATTAACGAAGTCTAGCCTAATTTTAATCAGTAAGATTTAAAAATGCTTTATTGTGTGTTTTCATTGTAAGTGTTTTACAGATGTACATTAATCGGGAGAGTTCTCTACCTAACTGGAGACACTATATTCAATCATTTTATTTTGTTCCAAGAATGATTATAAGCATGATAGTAAACGTTACAGACAAAATTCTCCCATGGTTACACACCAGTCTGCATCGCATCACTGAGATAAGTAGGCCAAGAGGAATTTCTTGTCATATTCTACTTTGTGCAAGACCAGTCCAGAAAAGGGGAAAAATTACATTGTTCCTACTTCTGTGTTTCTTATCAGATCTGCTGTTTCACTGGCATAAAAATTGGGTGATGCAGGAAAAATTTGAGACTATGGAGGCATTCAAGTGTTGACATTTTAATCGTCTCTGATGTAAATTGAGAACAATCCTGCTGTATGCCCTTGGTAGATGAAGTCAAACGCTTGCCCCCTCTCACACCTACGTCTATTGAAGTAAAGAAGGGTTTGTTCAAGTGGAGCAGTGGGTTCTAGGAAATGGAATTGTAATTTTAAAACAAAAGATGAAAGGCACTGTATATGCTAATGCTTTTTATTGGTAGTTATTTTCTAAAGTAAACGAAAGCCTAGAATTGCCCTAGTATTGCATGGTATAGAAGATAATAATTTATAATAGCTAGTACATTAATTAACTTTTGTAACAGATGTTCTGTGAATTTGTTTAAATGTGTACTTCGTTGTTTTGTAGTCCCCAGTTAGTCTACTGAGTGATACAATTTTTTGTGGTTGTGAAAGGTTGTTTACTGCTACTAAAAACCTAGAGAATATTGGATTGTTTTATGTAGTCACTTCATTTTTATGGTTTGCAAAATAGTAGCAAACTTAAACTGAAGTCAGTGAAGGAAGCACCGGATTTCAACAAGGGTGTCTGTAAATAACAGTACAGATAACTTCATGCACAAACCATGAAAAATCATCTCTGGCCTGTTGTCAGTTACCCTTGTCAAAACTGCCAATAACAAGGCACTGAGCCTAAGTGCCAGCCATTGCCCAACTGGAAAGGCTTACTTCAGGTTGCCCACAGTTACAAAGAACTATGAAGATACAAGGTAGATAATGGAAAATGGGTCTCTTAGGAGAGTACAAAACCCAAAGAAGTAGCCATATGTATCTTCTTGTTCTTACAATCTGCACTATCATCATCATCTTCTGAGATCCAATCTTTTTCACAAAATCCACAAAGTGAAGTAGAATTGCAGGAATATAAGGCAACGGTGGAACACCCACTGGACATCTTTATCGGGAACATGATAGATATCCAAGCAAGAATAGCTTATCCAACTAGAAGCATTACTGCCTGGAAGTCATTTATTCCTTAATTAAAATGCTAGATTCTCAGGAAATTGGTAAGCTTTCTGAAATGAATGGAAATAGAGTGCTTGGCACCCTTTGAGGATCTGGGCTACTGCGTTGACCTATGTGTTGGCTAATGAACCTTCCAAGATGCATCTTTTGACCTGGAACCAACTCCTAGGCTACTATGGTAATTGACAAGTGTTTTGGCACGGTTATTTCTTCTAAAAAGCCTCATAAAGAAGCTAGAGGAAGTTTCACAAAACACTTTGGCTTCTAATATTATCCTGAAAACATCAGAATTGCATCTGAAAGCAATTTATAATCTGTCACAAAACTCTGTTTTGACGTATGTTTTGTTAATTGAACTTCTGAGGACGTGCAATTCCAATGTGTCTGTTTAAAGAAGCAGTGTTGCTTACCTGTTTCACGTATTCACAGCTAAGCTAAACTTTCATCTTTATTCTGCTCAGCATTGCTGTTTCTACTAAAACCTAATACATTATTCATAACTGCTTCTAATTTTGGCCTAACTTTGAACTGGAGATAATTGGAATGTCTTCAATTGTCTTACATGTTCACACATCAAAGAACATCAAGTCAGCAGTCAGCATTGTTCTTGTGGTATATGTATGTGTCTGTTTTGAAGAGTGAGGAAATACTGTTTTGCTAGCGATACTGGGATGTTCCCCACTCTTCTTTCAAAAATAAATGATGATAAATTCCTAATGATCTTATAGAAGTGGTGCCATAGGTTATCATGTCCAATGCTGCAGATCTGTGTCTTAGTACAAAACTCATTGGAGGCAACAGAATTCATCTGAGTGACTTCAGTAGGTTTTAGATAAAGCCCCATGTAAAGGTTGATTTTCAGTGTTACCTAATCACCCCTTTCCTTTTGGTGCTGCAAGGCCGTTACGCAGAAATCATCAACTCTTCCAGGTATCCTACATATCCTTTATTTGCTTTTCTTCTACTTGTACCTGTTTCCTCCTTTCCCCCTCCAAACTCAACCCAAATTCAGGTGAAACTGGTAAGGAGTGCAGTGAGAATCAGAAGATGCATGCTGTTCAAGTAGTGGGATTTGCTGGGTAATTTTACTGAGTACTGCTTGGGAGGATGCAGTGTGCAAGGTCCTTTTTTGCTGGATTAGCCTTTGATGCACAGCATGTTTATGGCTTGACATGACACCTGTTTCCTAAGAAACTGAGAATGTAGTAAGACACATGGGTTCTCCTGCAGGAATAGGAGGTATGCTGAGTATCTGAGACTGATGAGGGTGGGGAGAGCAGAGTTTAGGCATGGGCTGAAGAGTGCTGCTTGAACTGCGTTGCATTGCAACTGGTATGAATCTGATCACATCGAATGAAGGGAACTAGCAGAGGCTCAGGTACATCATGTGCCTAATTCCTGTTTGAAATTTTGCAAATATTCCATAATAACTACAGTTGTATAAACATGCAACCTCACAAATGTTACGGTGCTTTTTTCTTCCTGCAAGCTAGACGCAGTTACAAACAGCCTCTCACTGGCATACACTTATAGACATTTGCAGTGTATGAAATGATGAAAACTGTTTTTGGGGGATTAACGTGTTAAGCACTGAAGCGCTTTACTGTATAATTTGCAATAAGCCATATTACTTTTTTCTACAATCACAAGTCGCTATTTTTGTTACTGGGCTAAATGGCCTCACCTTTTTTTTATTACTGCTTTTCCCTATAATCCCTTTCTCTCTATTGTGATAATACACTTGACTTTCAAGGTCAGATTCTGCATGTATTTTTTGTTTTAAACACAGATACAAATTGTGTCATTAACATGGCTAGCAAGAGCAAAAAATTAAAGATTTTGCTAATTTTTTTTTAAGTCTGGATGTACTATCTCTGTCAAAGTGGCTATTAATTTCTACAAACCTGGGAGCTCTGCTGAGTTGAGATCATAGCACTCCAAATGTTACAGCACTGAAGTTACACCCCAAGTCAATATGCATAGGTAGTACTTAGATTTATCTTGAAGTTGCCCATTCAGTTTCCTACCAAGATCTCTGCTCAGTTTAGAAGATAACCAAAGTTATTACAGACTGCAAGTGGCTGATACATCTTCCTTGGCAACAGCCAAAAACTAGCAAAATACCATTTGAACTGGATTCAGGCATCCATAGACACCAGCAAGATTAGTACCTATAACTGAAAATCAGTTCCTTGATTTATAAATAGATCACAGTTCTTTTCTGCACCTTTCAATTTTTCTTTTCATATTGTTGATGAATAAACAGTAGATGTTGATAAAAAAAAAAAAATAATTTCTCCCTCCCAAAGAATGATTTATACCATGCCTGTTGGGCAGTCAGGTAGTTTACTTAAAAGTCACCTACTTGCTTTTAGAAAGTAGTTATTAGGTGGGCTTATTTATTCCTTTTTTAGTCCTTTGTTTTCATATTTCGACCAAAATGAGTTCTTTTGCAATTGATTTTTGAAATAATGAAGTAGTTAAAAAGAAAAAGGAAAGATGTTTAACAAGTCCATTATGCTCAAATGCTCCCAAGCATAGTTTTGAAGGTGGCAGCTCTAATTTTACTGTGATATTGTTTGTGTTTGTACAAATTAGGTGTCATCTTTGGGCCATATCCTGAACATGCATCCATCTGTGTATGGCCAGAGAGCTCCAGTAGTTAATAGTTTGGATTTTATTTGAAAGTCTTGTCTGAGAGGATGCTGTAAGTTAGTGCACTGTTGTGTGCTAACTGGGGAGCTTACAGGTGAATTCATGCCTGATTTTTTGAATACAAATAAAATTGTACCCTCAGTTGGGTGTGTGAACTCTGGTCTGAGAAGTGGTCTGGAATGACACAGTAGGGTGAAATAATCTGGAGTTTGCCTGTGAGGAACAAAATAGCCATTCCCAGAAGTTACAGCTGTGGATTGGTCCAAACACTGAAACTGCTGAAGCCGCCTTCAACAAGATTTGGCTACAAGTGAGTGAGTTTAAAGCATTTACTGTAACTATGTTGCTTTTGAAGGATTTAAATACTAATTCAACTACTAGTAATATTCTATCTTTTAAAACCATCAATCTGATCTTTTAAATTTGATATTTCACAATTCACATTACAAAGAAAGTGTACTTACACTGCCGCTATAATAATTATAATGATATTTCATATTTTTTTATTTAAGCTTTTTTATGCTTAAATATCTTAAAATTCACTAATGGCATTTATGCCCAAATTATTTGAACAGGAGTTTAGTTTCTGTCCCTTTAAAGTACACGTCAAGGCTTAGACACACTGTTGCTGTGTTGCCCTTTACCTACAAGCAAGTACCTATCATAGGCATTTGCAAGATGTGTGGGTTTCTTTCAAGTGTATTTTTAATTGTCCTTTTTCTGTTTTATCATATAAAAAGGTAACCTTTAACAGAAACAGCTAGCTGGCAATACAGTCCCCAAAACTGAGCTAGCTAAATAATCTGATCACATTTCTGATTGCTTTGAGGACTGTTCCTGTATAGTTACGGCAAATGTCCCAACATCATCTTTCATATCCTTTTAGTGATAATCTGTGTTCAGCTCTCAGCTGCAAAGAACTAAAAGAACATTTCAAGCCCACACAAAGTCTGACGACAGCTCACGGCTGTGTACAATTTAGAACAGGAAGCTGCATGTTCCCTGTTGCAGCACTGAAGATGGTCAGGATTTTATTTATTTATCATTTTTTAGCATTATTCAAATACAGCTGATATGCACCAGAAAAAAAAAATTGAAAATCAGTAATTTTTTTGTTCTATGCTAGCAGAATAAATAATTTGGTAAAACTATGAGAAAGAAGGAGGGTAAGGATGGATTGAAGATGGATTGAAGATGCAGAGAAGTTTTTTTTCTCCTTAACTTGTTGGTGAACAATAAGGAAAGAAAAGTCAGCCCAGGAAAGGCATCACTTACCTTGTAAGCTTTTAACCTTTCCCCAAAGGTCTGTCCTGCAAATCCCTTGAAGTCCTGTGTTCAGCTACTAGCATGTTTTGCTACACATCTTCTCCTTCCCCTCCTCCAGCCATCTTCTTCCCCCTTCCCCCAACTTCCTATTAAAAGGAAAGCTACCAGGAGCTCATAAGTAACAGGCTCATGCTTTCAATCAAAGGAGAGAGCTGAATAGCCTTCCACTCGGAGTGAGTTCAGCAGATCTAGAGTCAGGGCCCCTTCATTAATGAGAAAGGAATCTGTTCACCTTCTGAAATCTTTCAGCACTCCCTGAAGCTGCCTGAACCACACAACTTGCATTTCTCATGAATTTCCCCACTGTGGCCACAGTTCCATTTCTCTCTTTCTCTCCTTCATCTCTTGAAAACCAAATATGCAAAGGTAATTTCCCTGCTCTTGTACAAGTAGATCCTGAGGTTCCTGATCTTTGTTTGCTTGTTAGAAGATGCCATTTCAAATTAATTCCCTCCTTTCCCTGGCCCCCAAACCCTTTCACTGGTTTCAGTAGGAAAAATTAGTTGGGCTTAGACTTATATGCAAGGAAATCTAACATTTGCAATAGGCTTGCCAGGCATGTGCACAGTGCAGGTCCAAACATTGGTTTTGATTCTCAGGCTTGGTGGTTTCCACTCACGTTTTTTTCACTCAAACCTCTTGTTTCAGTTCACACTAACTGAGTTTTGTTTTGAGTTTACAGGGGTTAGAATGAACCCTGGAAATTCAAATGCAAAGCTCCACTGGAACAGCTGCTGTTCTCTTGATCCAAACTACATTATCGCCTAAAATGCTAAAATCATCCTTAGCTTGTGAAACTTAGCTCAGGTTTGGTGAAAACCTCATTAACCTAGCATGATACCTGCTTGGTTTGGGAGATTTTATTAGCTGATTTTTTTGCACTAGTTCTATATCATAAATATTAATATGACTTCAATACCCCACCGCATCAGGAATTGTATATCTTCATTCCACATGTTGTCAGAAATAGAAAGGCATTCTTTGTCGTTATTCCAAAAAGGAATTTTTTTACTATGTCTGTATCTATGCTATGTCTGTAACGTGAAAGGAATAGTTACCATAAATGAGAGAATAAACCAGTGAGGGAAGACATCATATGTGACTTCTACCAGATGGGTCCCAAGCTTGCACTGAACAGGTATACAGTTGTTATTCTATGGATGGTCTCATATATAATACTTTGGTCTGGGGACCAATGTTTTGGTAGTACTCCTGCTATGATCACATATGTAAATATAAATGACTTTGCTTGTGACAAGTATAGGGGAGGATGCTTTGTGCGTGGCAGTAGGAATTGAAAAGGAATGGGAATTGGTAAGAAATGCGTACTTTATAGATTCAATGTAGCTGAGCATATGTTTAGGTTTTGATAGCGCCTTTGACATCAGGCAGTTTCGGTTCCCATTATAGTATGCAAATGGTTATGGTCAAAATTCAGACTGAATTCATCAAATTCAGACTGGATGGCCAAATTCAGACTTCTGTGGTCTTTAGATCTGTTCCACTTCAAGAGTTATCTTTTTTTATTAATACCTAACTGATAGTGAAATTTTTTCTGTTAATTTCCCTGGTGGAATCAGGAGAAAAAATCATAATACATAAGAAGGAAATTTTTGATTTTTGAGCTCTCTTTGTTATTTTATGTTGATAGTATGTACACTTCAAGGATATAGTGACTAACTGAAACTGATAATCTGAGTGAAAAGTACCTAGAATTCTTGAACAAGCAAGAGATAACTTGTCAAAACAAGCCCCGTGCAATAAAGATTTCCATGGGAGAAAATAACGACTAGAGAATGCACAACTGGAGTACTGTGTATGTGATGTTAAGTGCTGTGGGTGCTGATTTAAATAGATATTGTGAGTGCTCAAAACCAGGATATGAAGTGCTGGCAGTAGCTTTCTCTGCCTGACAATCATGAAAGAATAATTTGTGATTGGAATTACAGATATAGCTGCAAGATTATAGGCATGACCAACTATGTTTCCCTCTTCTCCCCTTCCAGTTATTTTTTTTCATGCCTAAAGTAACTTAATTGAGGCTTGAAAATAATTGGATCGGAACATAGGGATGAAGGTATCCCAAGTGGAGGTCAGTAGTACGGTAGCAGCAAGGTAAGATGCTGGTGTACGGCAAAGCACATCACTGCAGCAAGCAACTGTAAAGTCTGCCAAACAGAGTGCCAGTTTGGTGTGACTCAGTCACTGGCACGTGAACAGCCGATCAGTTGTTTCTGGTGTCAGTGGTGAATATCCTTAAGGCTACGTATTTGTGCTCCTGCCCGTGCCTACTCTTCCAGCTGTTCAGCGGCAGTGCCGCCTGGCACGCTTTGCAGCAGCCTACGCAGCAGAGGGGAAGGGTTCACTTCTGCTCTCCAGGCTTGTTTCTATACTAGCAAGCGTTTCTCTCCTTGCTATCATTTCAAATCAGGGAAGGGAGTTGCTGCTTGCCAGGACTGCACTTGGGCTGTGACCTCCGACTGCTCCTGTAAGCAGGCTCGGGGCGACTGCTGTGCTCCTCTCGCCTGCCTGGGGAGCTCAGCCTCCCCGCCGAGCCTCGCACCCCAACGCTTCCCAGCTGGCTGTGCAGCCTCACGGTCCTTCTTGCTACTCTCTGCCCTTTGAAAGATTAAGAAATCAAAGCTTTTAAAGCATAAAACTCCTCCTCTCTCATTGCTTGGCGCTAGCATTGCTTTCAAATACAGCTAGTATTCCCTCGTACTTCAAACAAGCCACTGAAACTCTGGGTTAATTCTCAGAACACAGCTATCACCGACTGATTTGTGTGTGTGCACGTGCGCTGCAGGAGTGGCTTGAGGCCCCGTTGTGCAGCTGTGCCAAAACCAGGCAGGGTGGAGGCATCCCGGCTGCAGTCCCTCGCCTCTCTGTGTTGTGTGTGGGGAAACTGAGGAAGGCAGAAGTGGAAGGAGCTGGCCTGGGTCACACACTAGGTGAATTGTGGGGCTGGAAGGAGAGCCCGGGTGGCCTGGACCTTTCACCAGTTGGTTCCTCCTCCTTCCCATGCCCTCATCTGAGCATTTGACTTCCATTTTGCAGCTTTGCTTGGCTTCCCTTCTCTGGAAGCACGGGGATCGTTTGAGCCACTATGGTGCGACGACCTGCTTTTTTCAGGGGTTTTCCGGTTAGGCTCACCATGAAGAACAAAACTCCTAGGCATAGCTGAAGCTCCTTGCATTGATTAAAACTGCACTGCGCCCACAGCAAATGGCATGAGAACATTTCAAGAACTGCTCACTCGTGAATCGTTCCCTGCAGCTGTGCCCAGAAGTAGTTTATTTAAAACTTGTGTTCCTATTTCAGTATTCTGAGAGAGGAGCATTCAGGCTCTTTTAAATTCTGCCTAATAGAAACTAAATTAAATCTTACTGTCATCTATCTTCTATAGTCTTATTGTTTTAGAATCGATTAAAAGCTTGTTTACAGTTACGTGGGCTGCTCTGGATTTTCAGGTAGGCAAAGAATGTGATCTTTTGAATTATTTAAGGTTGTGTTGGAACAGTTACCTATTTACTTTTCTATTGCTGCTAAATTTCAGAAGAGGCTAAGGGGAGGTGAAAAAGACAAGCAAACAACTGCAAGTCCCACCGTTGCCACACAGGAAGGTCCATCCTTAAACCAATTTAAAATCTGGGGCTGTGAGCCTTTGCCTTCTGTTTTGTTACTGCCGAGGTTAACGAGTCAAGGGTCAGGGTATTAATCAGTGACTATGGTGCAGAAAAGAGTTGCTAAACTTGTGGTGAAATAGGAGCTTGCTGTCATGGGAACAGAGTGGGAAAGGTAACCTCTGGGAAGAGCCAGCCTTACCCAGCCACCGGCAAGGGGGAGAGCCTAGTGAGGGCACCTCTGCCTGGAGCCCTGGTTTAATGCTGATCTACATCCGTGCGTGTCTGTACTCTGTGTTTAATCTTCATTTTTATGGATTTTCCTGTATCCTTTAACAAGTCAGTAGCCTGCTAGAGTCTGTTCCCTAAAAATTAAGGTCAGTCATCAAATGCCTGATTATTTTTGCTTGGTCTGAAGGTGAGAAAATACCAAGTAGTTAATGTGAACTCCGCAACCCCAAAAGTTTCTGAGATGTTATCCTTGCCCAGCAGTAACTGAAGCTCTAAATCCTCTACTCAGTCTGCTGACAAGTTTCCTTTAGCACAACCCTTTAAGAAAGGAACTGTTAGCAGAGTGTACAGCTTTTACAGTGCAGTTCTGAGTCATGATACTGGAAGGTGCTGAGCAGACGTAATGCCCGTCAATTTGTTGTTATTAATTAGCAGAGAGAACTGCTTCATGCAGATTCTCCCTTTCTTTCATGCACTCAGCCTGACTTCTTTATTTAGTTTTTTGTTGTTTAATTTGTGATCAAAATGTGAAGATGCTGCTTTTGTGAAGAGATCTATGTAAATTAAGAGATTATTATTTATTTCTTTAGAATATGCAAATCAAATTTCATGTTCTCATTCAAAGCAGAGACTCTTTTCTCCTGGCTATCACCAGTCTACAGGGAAAGCTGTTGCACTTTAATATAATTCCTGAACCATTAATCACACTGACTATAGTTTTGCAAGAGGCAAAGCTTTAGTTGCTTACAGTCTGTTCTTTAAACTTAAGCTATTTTTTTACTGTGCATCCTCGCTCCTCCCTTAAGACCTTCAGAAATGAAAAATGTAAGGGTATACCAGTTTGTTCTCTCGTTTAAGTGTGCAAACACTTTTCACAGCTTTTTTTCTGTGGCAGAAGCAAGGTCAAAATATGTGGCAGAAGGTAATATAAAATAATGTGTCCAAACTAGATTCTGGTTATAATTTGGAAGCATTCAGTACTGCCATCTGTTTGGTAGTCCTGAAACACATATGGATGCTCCATAGCACAAGTCAGAGAAACCTGGCAATTGCTCTAATTTGCCCATAGTCTCTGTGGTTCCCAGGGACCTGGGCACAATGCAGAGAGAACTGGGGTCTGGTCATACCCCACCTCAGTTTACTGCCTTTGGCTGCTGCTTTGCTATCCTAGCTTGCCCATCTCCCTTCTCTACAAGTAGTGCAGACTTACTCTTCTCATTTCAAATGATCATCAAAGATAGCGGTAGATATTATCCAGCATTACCTCTGCAGATATCATCAGCATATGAGATAAATAACGCTACCCTTGGTGTGTTACGGCTATTCTAGTTTATTCTCAAAAATCCAGTTTGGCTAAAATGGTTGCGTGTATTACTGAGAGACTTACAGTACCAGTTTTAGGATTCAGTTACTCTATGTTGTACGACTGTCTGTTATTTGCATAAAGAAAAAAGAAGTAATGTTCATTTCTGTTATTGCTTGGTGGCAAAAACTGTAATGAGGTGTCTATTGCTGATGATAAACGTGTACAGTCCCTGACAGCAAATGAATTTCTGGCCAGCCAATTCCTAGCCTGCATTTTCCTAATTTCTTGCCCTTTGGTCAGTAAATTGTGTTGGTATTGCTTTTGCAGATTATTTTTATTTCATTTTAAGACCTGTTTCTCATTTTAAAAAAAGAATTAAAACTTTTATCAGAAAAATCAGACTTATTTCCAGTCTGTTATTTTTCACTGTCAGTTTCCTAACCTATTTCCTTCCTCAAGGGACTTAAATATATGAACTTCTAAATACAGAGATAGGCAGTTTTTCTCCTTCTTCTATTTCTTTTCTTTTTAAGGGATTTTTTTTAATTTTTTTTTTTTTTTCTCTCTAGTGCCTGTGAGGCTGGAGCCCTGGAGATTTCAAGCTTCTTTCATCCTCCAAAATGTCAGCAATTTCAAAGTAGTGGGTTCCTGGATGATTCTTTTTACATGCTCTACAGTACTCTTCAAACTTGACTTGCAAGCTCTTTCTCTGCAGGTGAGAAGGGAGTGCGGGCACAGGACACATTTATACCTTAAACTCTCTGGCTGAAACAGTCACCAGGGAGAAGAAAGCACCCTGGCGCAAGCAAGCTGTGCATGGTCCAAAAGAATGACATTGCTTTTTGCATCTCCACCCTCTTTTTGTGGCCTCCTTCTGAAGTTTGCAAAGGAGCAAACTCATGCAGCTGAGAGCCAGCTTTAGGATGTCTTAGCTTTCTGTTCATGTAGTGGAAAAAGACATTAGAAACCATCAAACAAAACCAGCTATGTCAAGTCCCTTTCTGTTGCAGTCTGTGATCTACACACTGCAAGAACTCTCAGCCTTCAGCTAATTTTTCTTCTTTCTGGGTTACAAACTACCACATGACAGAGCTGGAGATTTGTAAAGGCTTGTGTGTGGGGGTCCAGCGTGTCTCTTCATTTAGACTAGAAGATGATGGGGGGGTGAAGGGAAGCAGGGAATGGGAATAAATCCTATTCCTGGTAACCAAACCCAGCAGTGGTAATGAAGAGGCCAGCAACTGATAGGAGAGGAATGAAATTAAGAATGCTGCTATGAAAGACAGCTGGGCTGCATGACCAGGTTAGTACAGAGAAGGGAACAAGGCAGAGAGCAGGTACATGCTGGGGGGAACAGAGGGAGATGTGGATGAGCTGGGAAAGTTGTATGTGTAAGGAGGGAATGCAGAAAAGAGGATGAAGAGATAGGAATGAAGAAGTGGGACAGGGCCAAGTAGAGTATGCGATAATCTTTGACCTTAAAACATTAAAGGCATTTAAAACTTGTCAAAAGTTATTTTCTCCACAGATGTTTACTGCATATTACTTTCTTAGAGGAAGGAAAGGTGCTTCCCATGTTAATAAGAAGGAGGAGTTTCAAGACAAGTGTCCTCTTAGATTTGTGTGGTCTATTCTGGGCAAAAAAGAAATGGCTGTGTTTAAAACAAAAATATCTGTGTAAAACAAAAATATCTTTTTTTCTTTTTTTTTTTTTTTATTGTATATTAAGATATTGACAAATGGTCACTTTTTCCTTCGGTCTGTGCTCAGGATTTCCTTATTTTACAATGTGTGAGGGGTGCAGCTGTTACACCACTTTTATTTTAATGGTGTGAGCAAGGGCTTAACTGTAACGTAATTAGAGAATATTGTTTGACAATTCAGGAAAGGATCTTCTAAACATTTTTCTTTGGGAGATGACCTGTACCCTTCCAAGGAAGAATCTTCTAATTCTGGCTGAAACATCCCCCCCTAAATTTTCAGTCCTTAAAGCATAAAAAATTGATCCAGTATTGCCAGGCAGTCCTCAGAAGATTGGTTCTTTCACGTTCTCAAGGTGCAAACCATAGTTTTTGGATGTAAAAACTGTTATTGAATCTTAATTGAAGTCTGCACAGTAATAACCTACAGGCAAGATTCTGCAAAGCATGAAGATACATTGTTTGAGTTTCTTGGAGCTTGGAGTAATCTTTACGGCTACAGATAGATGACTCTCTTTCCATTTAAGTATCCTAGAGCATATTTAAGGCAAGTTTAATTAAACCGAATCCATAATCAATTATTGTTCTTTCCCTGCTTCGCCTTCATTGTTAAAGTCTTTTTCAATGGAATGTTAATTACCCTGTCAAATCTTTCAGTAATATACAAAAAGGTTATATTAAAAAAAAGCTAGGATTCTATTAAGAGAAATTCTACTCCTTTTTTCTGAGTGGAAAAAAGCATGACCAGTTTAAGAACAGGGTGAAAGAATTTCTTGGACTTAATTTTGAAGAAAGTTTAGCAGTTGTGAAAAAGATGAAAGTAGCAACTTGGAATGTGTATTTTCATAGGTACGTTTAGGTAATAACATCTTATGTAGAAGAAAATCCCAGATTTTTTTTTTTTCTTGATATGTTATTTTCTACTCCCATGGAAAGAAAATAAATACAGGATCTAGATGCAATGCTCTCTTATGCAAAACTGGAATGAAATACACAATTCTTGTTTTGCTTCATGTTGCTTTGTCCTTCGAAGCGTACAAGAAGCAAATTTGGAAGGTAATGTTTCATGAGAGCTTGTGGTTCCCAGGCTATCGTAGTGTGTGTCATCTTGTCTCGGGTGGTGTTACTGAGCGTGACAGATGTACTACAATTTCCCTACCACAAATAGGAATGTTTATTTTACTTACAGGATGCTAATTGCTTAGCTGTTGTATTTTGCAAAGCTGTGTGAAGATAAGGAGGAGGGAACACTTGGAAGAAAATTAAAGATCAAACCATAGTTTTGGTGCTGTCAGAGGAGTGGGTGTTATATGTGGGAGGTAAAGGTGTAGGGAAAAGGAGTGACATTTACTGAACTTATTGCTCAGGCTCTTTGTAGTTCAGATGTGCCTACTGATGGTATTTGTAGACTAGTCCATGTGTGAAAGAGGAAAAAATGACCTTATACTTAAAAAGGAAAAAAAAAATAATCTCTAGCCTCTATTCTGTCTAAATCAAAAAGCATATTTAGCAATTCAGAGTAGTCTTTTGTGCCTTCAGAACTGTCAAATCTGTCACATACAAAGGCTACATCAATGAAGGGCATGTATTATATTAGAAGTGCTTAATGCCAATAAGTAAAGCCTGTTGAAAATGTAAGAACAGGTATAGGGGTCTTCAGCTGTTGACTGCTACGATTAGCTGAATGCCATATGGCTCAGTTGCACAGTTCTCTGAATTGAAACATCATCAGCTATCCTGCATGAGTGTAATATCTAAAACTAAACATACTGCGGAAGACAATTGATATAAGGCTCCACAGAGGGCAAACCTACCTGCTCTTTGTTTACTCTTTAAATTTTTGGTGGGTGAAATGAGCTAGGCAGCACTATGACCATGCTGTTATTTACTCCAATGAAAGAAATAAAAATATTTGATGTGTTATTTTCATGCTATTAAGCTCCCAAAGGCTAACTACTGTGAAGAAGATAATGTACTATTTAGTCGTCAAGTTTGGGATTAATGGATTAGGATGCATAGTTAGTAAAAATCAGCACTTGTCACATCTGCGCGAGTCCCATGAGCTATAACCATCTTGAACATCTCTATTGTTCCAGTCGTTTTCAATTTTGTTTCCTACCCTGCAGAATTTCCCAGGAGATGTGATGGGTCAGTAGCAGGCCAAAGAAGGACTTCAGACCTAATCTAATCAATATTGTGACAAACGTAATGCAAGAAGCTATGTCACCTTGGAATCCCAGTACATTTTATCAGCTCTGCACCTAATGAGATGTGACAGCAAGGTTGATCTGCGACTCCTTAGGACAGGAGAGAAGTTGTGCAAGGGCTTGTGCAAGGATGGCTGTGTGACAAAGGGTAATCTAGCTCCGTGATGACCGCAGCTAAAGGTTGAAACTAGAGGTCCTTACTTACACATCAAACATCAAATAGTTATTTTAATAACCTTCATTTTCAAGTGAACTGTTTATTCATTTATTACGTTTTCAGCTCCTCTAACATGTCATCTATATTAAAAGAGATGGTAACTTTATCTCTTTCAGTGGAAGGTTCTGAAGTGGGTTTCACAAATTAGAAAACAGTAGTCACTGGCTTTATATGTATTCCAAGCAAAGCACTTTCACTTCAGTCCTCTGTAATGGTTTAATATTTTATTTTTAATTGCCCCTTTTTGCAATCACATACAACTAGATCACTTGTTCCACCAGTATGTGATGTTTCTATGAGACTAAAGTCAATGACTTTTACTTCTTTTGTCCTGTAATTTGCTCCCTCGGTACTTCTTTATCCTAAATTTAGCTGCTACCTTAGTAGTCTTCACTGATGTATTCTGGTGTGCACTCTCAAATTTTTGTGCCATTCTAGTTTTGAGGTGGCAGCTTTGCTAGAGATTGTTTTTACAATAATCTCATTTTCTGTGCTCAGGATTGTATATATCATTACCAAATTTGACAGCTTCTGTCCTTAATTCTAATCATTCTAGTTTCTCTGCCCAGCTAGGTTCGTTGAGACCCTCCATGTTTTGACCCATCTCGTCTGTTGTATTTATAGTTTCTTTGTTCTTAAGTGTTGTCTATGTACTGTGATGCTACCTCTACCAGGTTATTCTCAAGGCATTTGCTTGCTCTGTCCCTTTACCCTTAACTTTCCACCTCAGAATGAATGGTAATTACTGTCAAAATGTTCTCATGCATAGAAATCCTGTGAACATATAGACTGTCATTTGGATATCTGGAAACTAGTTATGGTATTACTATCATAACTATCAATGTTGGTCAAGAAGCTCTCGTATCTTATTCCTTTTCCTTGGGGAGATAACCTTTGAAGTATCTTGTGAAAATTTACCAGTTTCTTCTCTACACATAATATTTTAACATGAAAAATTATATTGCTTGTCCTTTAATTTAACAGCAAGCTGTTTCTGAATCTCATTTTCAATTATTGAAGTTTTCTATATGAGGATTTCCATAAATTGCCTTGATATGTAAATAGTGGAGCAAAGCTGCCTTATACTTTTTACTAATCCTGCAATTACATTCCGTAGAGCCTTTTTACTTTCCTTAATATGAAACTAAACCCTCCTCTCACCTCATGCACTAAGAATTATGGACGTGGCAGCTAAATCCAGCTTTTAAATCCCAGGCATAGTAGCTATATGCTATTGCTGTTCACTGTCTCTTTCTAATAAGCTGTAAGCAGTGCAATACCATATTAGTTAATTTGAAAATCGTTTCTCAAGGGATTGCATGGCTTATGTACATCAGGTCCCTACCAATCCACTTAAAGCTTAAATTCACCAGACTGAGAAACTCAGTGCAGGATTGGATCTTATTTGCTGCAGCAGAAACATTCATTTCCCTGTAAAGTACCAGGACAGCATTTTTGATCTGGCAGAAGTTCTACTGAAAACACCCCTGAACCACATTTTCTGGAGATGGGAAATGCCACGTGTCTGAAAATAACAGCTCTCATTTCTAATTGTTTTTATTTGTGATATACCACAACCGCTATTTTTTTGATCTTACAGCAAATATTTTTTTATTCCATTGCATAAGCTAACAAGGTGTATTTTTTTGCAGTTCATATGCACTGTTACTCTTGAAATTTCAGTGTTGTTATTGCTCTTTGTTTGTTTAATTAACTTGGAAAAAAGGGACTGAGAATGAAATCTTTGAGACAAAATACCTATCTTTGACTCAGATATCTGAAACTTGATTGTTGATGTTCCGGGGAGCACCACCTGAGTTTGGGATGGGCCGACCTCAAAAGGCAAATTCAAACATCCCTAGAAAGCTGAACTTTGATTCTGTGTTTATGGCTTCTTGGTGTACTGCATCACTTTAAACCTGCCTGCACAATATTGAAACCATCTCACTTTGTGAGTATTCATTCAAATCGGTGTTTCTGTCTTTTCTGGTATTCCACTCAAGAGGAAAAAAAAAAAAAATTCATGTACCACAATAACATAAAATATCAACTTCTGTTTCCATTTCTCCACAACAGCATTGTATAAAGCCACCACCATGTAATCTTCCTTATGGATGGTGTCAATTCATTACATACAATCTAAGTATGACATAATACACAGAATAACCAGTGAATTATAAACTGCATCACAATTTTAAATGTGCTTTCTCTGTAACACAGTATTAAATTACTTTGACTATATCATGTATGGCTAGATGTCTCCCGATGGCTGAACTCTGCCATCACTGCAGTAGCAATACCTAGCACAGAGATCGTCTCACCGTAGTTTGCTGCGAGGCGTATGCACCTCCTAAAGCACCAGCAGCACATGGGAACGGAGAGTATAGAGCGCAGCACTGTGCAAAACTTACCGGGGTCTCGAGGACCATGTATCCTCAGAGCTGGGGCACCCCACGCGCCGGAGTCTGTCCCTGCTTTATGCTGCCGCGGAAGCAAAGAGCTGCTTCACCGCTCCTCTTTCGCGTCTATGTTCAGGCAAAGCGTGCTGGGGACTGTGGTGAGCCCTGTGTTTTCCGTTACAATTATACCCCAGAAAAACTGAAAGTACTATGGAAGGTAGTGCACAAGAGGAAATTCTGAGTCTCAGCCTTCCACTACGTAGGGGTCATGTGCTGGGCTGCTGGGTAGTGACTGGGAACTTCCATTCCTGTCCTTCTTGAGCTATAGCGAAAGCAAGACTGTTTTGCCGTTTTCTCTACATATAGGGTTATAGGAACTGACATGCTAGTTAAGACCAGCGTACAGATGCTGCGAAGGAAAGGAAGTAGGTTTTGGGCAGGCATTTCTAACTGGCTGCTTTCTTGTATCATTGCTGCTAAAATTTCTCCAAAATTCTGGTTTGGTTTGGTATGATTTTAGAGCAGCATCTCTCAAATGTCTTATTTTGGGGGGGGGAAATATACAATGCCTACAAAACTAGCTGGAAATTGTTTACAATGTTTTCTATGGAAATCTGACAGCTAGAAACCAACAGTCTGGAATGAAACTTGCTGATTTTTTTTTTTTTAAATCAATTTTTATTTGACCATTCTTTGTACTTGTTTTTTGCACAATAATGTCCACAGTATACCAAAAGTTCTTCAGAAGCTCAATTAAATCATGCAAAGAAAATACTAGATGTATTCTGGTTGGAAACCTGAATCGGTTTCCCAAAGGTATTATATCCTTGATAAGTAAAATAATAAGAAAGAAGTTCTTTCTATGCCATATATGTCTACAGTGTGAACTCTTCCATGCAGAGGCAAATCAGGAAATAGCAAAAGGAATTTTCTATGTAGGTAATGTTAGTTTGTAGTTAACAAAGGCAGCCTGTCAGTGGTGAGGTGTTTTTTGTTTTGTTTTTTTACTGGGTTTTGTATAAAGGTATAGAAATTTAAATAAGGATGTAGAAATAAGGAGACTAGGGAAACTGGAGATGAAGGAAATGAGGAAGAAAGTACAAAGGTGATTGCAAAAGACTTTGACATACCTTTATGGAAATGGAGCTGGCATTTCCATACAGGAAATGTGGAGGACTAGTTTAGAAAGGGAAGGTAACGAGATAGGGACATTATTATATGCTAGTAGAATAGATTTGGAAGAGGTTAGTGGAATACATTTAATTTAATCTTGCATGGGGCGTGGCACCTGAGAAGAACAATAGTAATGGATAAGAAGGATGTGACTTTTACAAGCGACGTGTGTGTTCAGATGAGATCTGAGAAGTGGATGTGGGAGAAGTGGATGACTGAGGAGCACATAATGAGTCCCTTAATCAGAGATTTGTCTGAAGTGATGGAAGGAAAGGATGGCGGGGTGGGGGGAGTGGAGAGTAAGGGTGTTTTGAAAGCAAATATCAACAATACTGTATTTTACAATGAACTGTCACCACTGTTCAGTGTCTTTGGCTGCATTTCCTAGTGCACAATTGGGCTTCAAATAGTTCCAAGATTCTTTCTTCTGCACCTGCTTACAGAGTCTTCTAACGTCTGAACTAATTTTTATTCAAGTCTAAGGCTGCCCAGTGTGATTTCTGAACAATATAAATCTCTAACTATAAATTATCCTACACTAGTGCTTTCAAATAAAAAAGCAACTTCTACGTAAGAATCATAAAAAGTAAAATAATACTTACTTTGCATTTCTTTACAGCAGCATTGCACAGTGGTTCTGCCATCCAGCCTTTCCCAGTGGGTGGACTTCCAGCTATTTCACTCTATGATTTTTGTCATGTGTCTTGCCTCCTTCCCCTTAAAACAAGGGGTGCAATGGATTACTGTTCAGAACACAGTTATTTTCCACTGAAAATGCATTGTAGTATCAGAATAAAATTTGACATGCATAGTTTTAGAGAGGGGAGGGTCATAAGAAGGAAGAAATAGCACAAATTATGGTATTACAAAAAAAAAAAGCAGAATTTTAAATACTAGCTGCCAGGAGTAGTGCAATAGGAAAGGAGTTGGAAGGGTTAAACTACTAAACTGTCTTAAATGTGACATAAAAATAAAGAATATAGAGAAACTGGCAACCATTCTGTTGACATCTAAGATAAAATGGACTGAAGAGAATCCAGGTTTGAGCTTTTTCAAGACACATTGTAGTTATGATAAACACAGAGACAATTCACCACAGACCAACTTCAGAACAGGCTCTTGAAGGTTTTTGGTAGGACTTGGGTTTTTTTCAGGTTTTTTTCTACAGGAAATTCACTGTTGCTGCACTTCTAAGCTGAACTTTGTTGTGATTACTACCACTGAGTTGGGTGCAGGTATTTGTAGTTTCAAGGCATTTTTTTTTTTCCTAAATATGAAATTAAAATAGAGCTGTGAGCATGCTGGCTGGCACCAGCCACACAGGTTTGTTACAGCTGAAGCTCTTTTCCTCAGTGATGGCACTAACCTGAGTTGTTCTTCTCTAAGCAGGTATTTCTTTAGCACGAGACCTCTACCTTTTTCAAATTTGAATTAGTCACTGGAATTAAATATTGGGGGAGCTTGACAGACAAGTGGAATAAGGACACGAAACTCTTTTCCCTTGAAAATCAGACTAAAAAAAATAACGCTTATTTGCATAAAATATGGTGACTAAATGTATAAATATTTTATAATATTTTACACCAAGTAGGGTAACAGTCAGTTATGAGAGTGATAATAACTTCATGGCCATAAGGAATTAAGGACTAAATCTTCATATACTTATACCTTCAAGTCTGAATTTTCCAAAGTGTTTCAATGTCATCAATGAATTTTGTTTTCAGTTAGTGCTTGATCAATCTCTTAGTTTAAACCAACTTTTTAAAAACTTCTAAGACTCCTGTGGTATCAGTTAATCTATAGGTTATTTTAAATCAAAGTAACTGTCTGTTTTCAAAGCAAAAATCTGATTTCTTTTATTTTCATTATACAAACAGAAGGAAATACAGGAAGTAAGCAAGAAACATGAAAAATTCAATTTTGACTTTGATATATGTTGTTCTGTTACTTTCATATGATACAAGGTTTTTCCTTAATAATATCAGTGAAGAAATGTTGCTTCCTTTCCATGCTAACAGCTGCAGATTTTGCCTGGAACTGAAGTGAAAATGTTGTTTTGTTTGTAGTTTTTTGTTTGTTGTTGTTTGGGGTTTTTTTGTTTGTTTGTTTTAATAAATATGTTCCTGATTCAGCAGAGCTTCTCCAACGACTTTGAGGGAGAAGATGACTTCTGTATAAATAATTCAAAGACCTTCTGGCAGTCCTTCAAGCTCTGCTGCAGATGCCATCAGAACCTAACGCAGTAGGAGCATACAATTGTATTTAGATTATGTTATCAGTAAACACAGTTACTGGGAAACCAGCTATGTTTATGAAGCTTCCTTGTAAAGATTTCTTTTTTCAGTAAAGCCTGAAGTGCTCAAAGGTACTGACTTCCCATTGTAGGGTATCTCCTGTTCCTGTCTACTCATTGGGATGACAAATAAGTCTAGAGCATGACATATATCATCTTGCCTGAGAATCAGAGAAAGCCTCTTTAATGCCATAGCCTAAATGTGATCCATGTGCGGTTACCAGGCAAAGTTTGTCTTGATGTTCAGCTTTAGCAAGACGTGACCTTTTGTAGTTGCTGCATTACGAGTTAGGCATACGCATGGGTGCAATCAACACTTACTCTGTCATTTCTTATTCTGCTTCTCGCAACCACATATCGCCCTTGAAAAGTCTGAATGGGCTCAGCTTTGGCGGAAGGTGGGTGTGCCCATAGAGGGTTAAACTAGGCTGTGACTTCAAAAAACTGTATGCAGCCAGCTTCCCTTTTTGTAAAGAGAGCAGCTTCCTGCTAGCACTGATAATGCAATATACCACTGTGTATATAAAATGGAAATCCCCATCCCCCTCAAAATGTTATGTAGTGGAACCTACGGCAAGTGTAAAAACATGATGGTATGTTTATTTTTGGAGAAGTGGGAAACTACTGTGGGAGTAAAAAGTTCTTATGGGTTTTTTTCACCATCCACCCCGTTATTTGTAGACAGTGGTTTAGAGGAAAAGACAAAAAAAGCTAATAAAATCCCAAAGAAATCACTGAATTTGGGGGGATATTTTTGCAGAACTTGGTAGTAGAGGATACGTACTTGGTATTAGAGAATACAGTGGTGATGCCTCTTCTGCTGCATCTTCCTTTTTGAGATATTATGATAATATTAAAATAGTGCCCCAAATATAGTTTTTAAATGTATAAGTGGTGTTTATTGTTGAATGCAAACAGTTGTGATTTTTCCTAATGTAAAAGACCCATATAGGCTGCAGGCTTAAAATTAGAAGCACTGTACTTCCCAAGAAAGCTGTAAGAGTGCTGTTGACAAAAGGTGTGTCTTATGTGGGCAGATTGTGATTAATATTTCTAATTGTGAACACAGACATAGTTGTCTTTTGTCATTGGAAGTCACTGACTTTGGAAGGAGGCACTTTTTTCCTCCATTTTTGATATGTGAAGATTGGCTCCAAGTGTTTGGCAACAGAGTCCATTTCTGAATCTTACTACTGCAGTTTAGTTTTGATGGAGTATTATCTCTAAGCAATGCCAAGGCTACTGCAACATATGGATACGGATTTCGTTTTATTTTTTTGTACTTGCATAGCGCCTGTATTTTGACTTGTACTTCATCATGATGCTAAGAGTTATCTTGGTGTCTCCTCTTGCTTGTACTGGTTTGTTATTATCATTCATCAGTGCCATTGATTCTGCTGTTAGCAAAGCGAAACTTTAGAAAAGGAGGATGGGAAATCCAGAGAGATTAACAGTTTTTTATTTCCAATTAGTTGAGGACCATGAGCAGTTGGATAACAAAAGATATCTTGTTTACCAGGTAGGAAGTTGTCATAGTGTGGGTTCTTGGAAGTCCAGCAGGTTGACTGGCATCTGAGAGATGGAGTAGTCGTGTAAAATAGTGCTGAGACCTTTTCAGTTGGCTGCCTTTTGGGGCTACTTGCTGTGTTTTAGTCCTGGGCCATGGACAAAGTAACCTCAGCGGTGTCAGCACTGTGGTGCTGATGGAGAAGTTAGACTTATCTGGCACCCTGCTGCATTTGCGGTCTTTCCAAGACGCTGGAGGCTCTGCTGCAGTGACTGTTCCAGGACCCTCTGGCAGAGCCCTGTGTAGTGACTGCTTTGAGGAAATACTGACCTAGAACAGGGAGCTGCTACTGGATTTTCATTGCTTTTTGCTAAAAGGGAGAAGATGCTAGTCATGAAAGAGGAAATCCCAAGCAGCGTGGTCTGATATGAGATGGGTAGCAACTTGGCCTGGAAAAGGTGGTTATTAATCCATTATTCCATTACTCAACTATTACTCTAGGAAGGGATTTGCAAGGATTGCAGGAACTAAGCATTTTTTGAGGTTGAAACTTTTATTTTGAATGTAAACTTGCAATAGTTAAAATAAAAGTGAAAAAAATAGCCCTGGTTTTTCAATATGTAGGAATTTTTACATTTTTTTATTTTAAATCATTTGTCGAGTAGTGAAGACTTTGAGGAAATAGTCCTTTGAGCTATTTCTCATATACTGTGAATAAAACTGTGTTCCCTTTCAGTTTTATTTGAAGTAGGAAAGAGGAAGCACTCTAAAAAAAAAAAAGACCCAGAATATCATTGCATGATGTCTGATTTGTGGCTTCCTGAAGATTGTCTTTGGTTGCCCAATACAACTTGTTCTTTAAGAGAACGTTGGTGAGAAAGAGAAACTTTGTTCTTGAAACCAGCTTCCGTATTTGAAAGAAAGCCTCTTCTTTTTTCTGATCATCATGACAACAGGATGGAAACTAGGTTTGATTACGTTTGTCAGTTAAACTTTGAAAATACAATAAACCCGGAAATATGGCTATCCCTGGTACACTGCTCATAGGTTAACGGCTAGTAAAGGAGGTGAAAATTCATAATTCCTTACAAGTCTCTAAAAGCACATCTTCCCTGCGCAGTGGAGAATCACGCAGATACCCCAGGCTGTGCTGCTTTGAGTTGCTGCCTTGCATGCAGTGCAGATCAATGCTGTCAGAGGCACTCACATATGGAAGTAGTACAGCAGCATTAGCCCAGTATTGTGCCAAGGCTTTACACCAGAGAGTGGGACTTAAGTCTGTAGAGCTAATTGCAACATATAGACCCTTAAAAAATGGACAAAATGTGCTGGACAAAACTCACTTCAACAGTTATTTTATATGCATGTAAGAAGATGGAGTGATCCTACTTCTTTTGATGATGCTTTGGAAAGTGACCCTGGGGGTGGGGGTTGCATTTTAACCTCACGCTTTATCTATAGCTCTTGCTTCATGCAGAAAGCTGCTCTTAGACTCCCAACCCTTGTTTCTCCCTGTAACACCTGTTCAGTTACATATTCAATTTCTTAAAAGCATGGAGAGACATAGACCAAAATAAAATGTTTTCTTCCATACTGGTTTCACTGTGAGCTCTTTTCTTTTGTTGTTAAGCAAAGACACCGTGGATTAAGTAATTCCCATAGCTTTTTCTGCAATTTGTTGAAGACATTCTTGTCATACTGATCTAGATGGTATTAAATGGCTTTATTACAGAGAATACAACTCAGAAATACATCATGTAAAATAAAGATGCAGAGCTTAGGCCACAACCTGCTCTGCATCTCTGCCAGAGCCTGTCATGTATGAGCCGAGCATGGCCATGCTACTAATAATAACTAGACAGACGCTATTTGTGGAGAGCTTTCAGGGTGGCAATAAATGTTTTGGCCACCTGGCTAGGGAACAATTGTGTGGTATCGAAGGCAGAGTCTTGCCCGTGTTGGCAGTGCTGCAAAGACTACAATCCCCTGTTCTCCAACTGTTGTAACAGATCATAGCAGAATGTTGGTCCTTTACAAAGAAATGCAATGTTTTGCTACCCATAACAATTATAGGACATAGAGTAAGGCATATATGCACACTGACAGTTTAGCTATATACTGGTACTATAAATCCGATTAAAACAGTGTAATCTTGGGAGTGTCTGAAGACACAAGTTGGGACCAAGTCCATTTTCTGGTTCTGCTGTAGATTCCGTTGTGAGCTATGTGTTATCTCCCTTGAGTCTGGTTTGATATTCACATGGCTATTTTGGTGTTGACTCTTATTTTTCTGAAGAGTTCTTGGAGAAGTGGAGGATGGAATATATATTTTTCCATTTCTTAATTCAAGTTTCATCTCTATCCATGTCCTAATGAACACTTTCATTTCAGTACTTAAAACTGGAAATGGGCAACTAATTGGCAAGGCTGTACTGTGCCTTACTGTTTCATTGTGTAGAACTCTATGATGCTGAATACAGGGCTTAAATTACTTGTACTAAGTCCACTGCTTTTTTTGTTTAAAAGCATTTCTATTTGCAAGTCAGAGGGGGAACTTCTGGCTGTAGAATTGCTCTACACTTTTCAGGAAATAGGCTATTTACTGGGGATTTCCTTGGTGAAGCAGGTTGCTTGGCACGGGCTGAACGTTTGCAAGTTTTGAGCCAAATTTTCAGTGACCTATCTCCATTCCTGGACCCTATCTCCATTTTTGATCATCCTTCTTAGCACAAATATTTGTACTCAGATCACACTGGAACATTGATTTCCTCTAAAAACAAGTGTCATCACTGGTGAATCACTTTATATTTGCATTAATAGTGAACCATCCTTTGTCTCCTACTAAAGACTCTCCGGTTGAAAAGTTGTGTTAAAAGGTAGGGTTTTTTTTCTGTTTTGTCTTATTGCGGTGGCTGTGTTTTGCTTTACTTATGTTCAGGTGCTTCTCTATAGCTTGACTGTTCAATGAGAACAATCAGTGTATGAGCTGATGCTTTCAGCTATTATCTGTTGCCGCAGTCTTGTGTTTTCTGATGTCCCCCAGTGCGTGTCCCAGAATAGAATGAGGATCCTCTGAAGAGCATGAGGCCTCAGGCGGTCACCACATGTGACCAAAGCAGAAGCTGTGGAAAATGCAACTATCCTTAATTCTGAAAGGAAAAAACCCAGCAGCTCAAGTGAAAAAATCCAGCCTGGAAAGCACCGAACAGTTTCTCACATAAATCTTCAGAATCTTCAGTATTTTTCTTGTTTACAGGCAACTCCAAACTCTTTGATCTCAAAATGGTTGTACAGTCACAATGTTAGAATTGTTATAAAAGGTGTTTGAAAGTGATAATGTGGAAGATGATGAACACGTTTGAGAAGCAGGCTTTATTCCAAGAAAAAAAGGCACTATGAAAGAGGGTGCCAGAATACTTCTGGAAAGAAGGGGAGCTGGTGTTGCAGCCAGGATGTGTTTCATTGGATCGAAGTGAAAAGGAAGTGAAGAAAAACTTGGACTTTGCACACGTTATGTAGTCATGGAAAGCAGGATATATATTAAGAGTTTGAAATTTTCTGCTAATAAAATATTGCTATTATGGTAATGCAGGCTTACAAAATAAGCGTGGACACTTCAGGATCTGGGCCGAGGGCCAGCAGACGGTGAGCTCGGATTCTAGCATGAATCATGATGGTGGTGTTCTCAGTAAGATGTTGTTTTCCTGGTAGATGCAAAAGGCTACTCAATGGAAGACTGACTTGAATGAATAAATAAAGCTTGCTGTGACAAATGAACCCCCCCCCCCCCAAAAAAAAAAAAAAGAAAAAGCCACAACTTGGTTGCTGTTCCACAGCACTCTAAAGAAAATGCACCAGGAAAGCCTCAGCCAGTGGATTCTTATCTTATGGTTGTGTGCTATGTACAGGAGAAAGCATGATTCTCATATATCGGGATAAGGTGGTAAAAGAAAAAGGTAAGATGCTTGGCTTCAAAATACTAAGAGGTTCATTTTGTTGTCATACCCTTCCTTTTTTGAGCATATTCTTGAGCATATTTTGCATGCGTGTGCTTTAGCATTCCTTTGTCATGGAATTCTGGTAGAAGCATCCCCTGCCTTTTATGTTTCTGGACAGAATTTTCTTTGCTAAAGCTCAGGCTGCATCTCCTTCTTTGGATTGTTTTAGTATTCCACACTGTGTTGTGGTGCTTTTATCTATCTATTTATGTATTAATTTCAAACAGTGAGTGTTAGGTTGTGCTCTAGCGCTTTGGGAGTGAAACATCACACAGATTGAAAAAACAGAGAATTAGAAACTCTGTGTCCCAACATAATACACCCCTCATTAGGCTGAATAAAAGTATGGGAAAAGCATCAGAAACTGATGCTGTGCTGAGCACAGCCTGCAGCTCATGAGAACTACATCATTTAGGGTAGCATCATTGATAACGTGTAGCTGATTCAGGGTATTGAGAAGTTACCGATTCCTACTCATTGAATGATGTCTTCTGTTTGAATCAACACCTTGCCTTTACATTAGCTTGATTGAAAGTTTTATTTCTAATGTTTTAAAAGTATAATGGATACTGTCACAGGCTACTATAAACAGCTTAGGGATTTTATTGACAAATTGTAAGAAATAATTTAGAAAAGCTATCTTCAAAAAAACCCAAACAAAAAACAGCTGCCTTTCCTTTGAGCAACTCTGCATCTCTTTATCCTCCTTTTCTCATAACCAGTGGGTGACAGGGTAGCATATGATTTGATGCTGAGACTTTCTCACAACAGAAATGTCTCCATTCTAGTTTACAGTTTGAAAAACTGTCAGAATGTATTTCTATTTCTCAGAAAAACTTCTCATTAGCACTGCATGCTTGCTGTGGTGAGGAAAACATGACCAAGAAAGACACCCTTGATAATTACAGAAATGAGACAGTCATCACCACAAACACACACAGAAAAACCCCCAAAACACTAGTGGGTGCTGAAAATTATTAAGACCTGTACTTCCAAGTCCCTACTCTGTTGTAGCAATTACTTTGTGCATCAGTTGCCAGCACCTGTTAGCAGTTCTTTGCATTTCAGTTTTCTCACTTTGCAAGATAGTATCTTCTTGGGGTTTTGGGGTGGGGTTTTTTTGTTTGTTTTGATTTTGGTTTTTGCTTTGTTTCTTTTTCATTTATCTTCTTTTTGGAAATATTTTCCCTGCCACTCATGATGTGGGAGGTGCAAGTCAGGCATGGTGAGCACTTGCGTACCCAAGAGTGGTTTTCCCAACTGCAGTAACACAAGGAAAAGGCTCTCCAGGACTCAGCCAGGTGCTGGTGTGCCCGCTGCAGCACTGCCGGCCACCTCCGTGCAGGTACACCCCTCCCGCCCTTCTGTCCTTCAGTTTTATACTTTGCTCAAGAGAATCAGCCTCAATCTGGCAGTAACGTGGTGAAGTTCAGAAGTGAGCAGGCACCATGGTAGCTGTCACTGAGCTCGTTTAGCACAGCATAAAATCTACTCTTTGTCGTATGTTCATCTATGCTTCAGGAGAAAAACAAGCGTAAGTGTGACATGAGCAAATACAAGCTGAACTGATCAGGAATAAAGGTGAGAAATACAATTTCTCTCCCACCTGATTATTTTAGGCATTTATTTTCATAAGTCTATGTGTTGGTTTATGTTTGGTATTTTAGCATGAGGTTTATGACAGTGGTATGTGTGTTCTGATCACGCTGCTTCGAAAGCCAGCATTGGTATTTAGCAGAAATTTAACCTGATCAACTAATTTTCATGGCCACGATGAGCTGGGCACCAAAAATGCATCATCTGGCTGATTTATTAATGCGTGAGCTGATGTACCATGTATATAATGTAGTTCTGGCCACTGCTGTAGTCCCGGGAAAGCGTCAGGGCCTAAAGCATATCTAAATGCCACCTTTCGTAAGAGTAAACTTCAAGGTCACCATTAGAAATGACATTTTATTTTAACCTTCAGGTCCAAGAAGGTGACAATGTGTGAGATTCTCAGCTGAATTAATTGTTAATTCCATTAAAATCATTACATCAGCTGAAAATGAGGCTCAGTGCCATACAAGGTGATGTATGTAAATAGATGATGTCATAGCCATGTCCTATGCTCTCACCTGCCACAAACCTGCAGACTGATTCTCACTCGGGCACTGGGAATATGCCTCCATGCAATGGCACAGAGAAATTTGCTCTCTGTCAGCAGTCTGGCTTGGTGATTCATGGCAAGTCCAGTCTGAGAGCCCTAGAAGGATTCTGATCTACCGTTGTGCCCACAGAGTGACAGATCACGTAGGCCAAGCATCATGTTGTTCTCACATTTTTGCTTTGCGGATTCCAGGTGGCAGCTGCCGTATACCCAACTGGTAAGAGACACTTTGCCCGTTCTGCCCTGCTCGCAGAGATATAGGCTACTTTTATCCCGCCCCTCTGTCATATCCTCAGGGACTTCACCAATCCTTTCATTTCTGTACATTCACCTTTTTCCTTATGTGCCAAAACAAAGGCTTTGCGTAAACCCTTTTGTTTCTGAAATCAGTGTTAACCATTTGTGAGACATCTTCTGTCTAAAGACTCTAAAGCATGCTACAAACAACAACCAATTAATCTTTACTGTGGGGAGCTGGAGTTTATTAGATTATTTTTGAGCAGCTGGGTTTGCTGGCTACAGGATGTTGAATGAGTTACTCAAAATAGGGTGCAAAGTCTCAGGAGTGCTCTTTACCTCTCAGGGTAACAATAATTTAGTAATCTTCCTTCACAGACTGAGAAGGAGCCCAAAAACATAAGCAGTACTACTAACTTTATTTTTCAAATAAGGCAACAGGTTCTCTGCTTAGTGATTTTTGTCTGATGCTGTTCTGAGTTAATGGCAAAGCCAGGTAAACAATCCAGCTCCCACGACATCCAGCCCTGTGACCCACTCAGCTCATTTATTGGTACAAAACCCACAAAGAAACCCATAGCAATACTGTCTCTCTTTGTCTGACCTTTCATCGCTCCTTTGTAGGTACATGTGGAAGAACTCTTTTTCATGCAGATTTCCAGTAGAGATAATGTATAGTTTGTACACGTGAAGTAATTTCAAAGGCCTCAGCTTTCCCTGAATTGAAGAGATTTTGTAAAAAAAGTTTTGTAAAGCTAATACATAATTAATCATAGCCCTATGAAAGTGAATTGCAATTTCTTATAGATAGTTAACGTAGGCATGTGATCTCCTGTGGAAAGCCTGATTAGTCTGCATTTAACAAGCCTAATGCAATTCCATCCACTGAGGTGATTGCCAAAATATTTTAAAATATTTTTTCTGAAGGTTCTTAAGTCCTTCCTTGTCATCATTACGTGATACTAAATACATCTTAGCTGATTTGGAAGACAGGTATTATTATTATTTTTATTTTTTCTGCAGCTGAAAAAGGAGTTTTTCCCCCAATTACTAGATGTTAAATCTGAATTAAGAGTAGAATTCTTCTCCCATTTTTTTCATTTTTCTGATTACTCTAGCACGTAGGGACACTAGGGAGTGATTGTTCTCTTAAAATCAAGGGTAGAAGTTATTTGATTTTTTTTTTTTTCTGTATTATCTTTTCATGGTGTATGCTTCTCTTGAGAAGAATGTTATATAGTCTAATTTTAGATTAGGTACAGATTAAGTAGGTTTTTCATTTTTTACTTCTGAATTATATGGATTATCTCATAAGTCATTAACATTTGCAAGCCTGTTGTGTAAACCTTTCTGCTTTCACATCTATTTTATACAATGAAGACTTTCAGTGGTGGGGTTTGTTTTGTCTTGTTGGAGATATTTCAGGAAGAGCATCATAGAAATGGGGCCTGGAAGTGACCTGAGATATCACTTCAAATCCACCCAGGACAAGGTACACAGTATTCTTGGTACATTGCTTTGAAATGGCTCTTTAAAGCTTTTAATGAACGACTTGTTTGCATGTGTTGTAAACAAAATAATTACAGTCTTTCCTTGTAGGATATTTTCCAGTATTTTTCATTTCTCTTGCTTTTCTCTGGATGCTTCTTGGGTTTTTATAGTTTGGAGCTCAAATTTGGGCACTGTATTCCAGCGGGAGAGACACCAACGTTGAAAAGAGTGGAATAGTTACCACCACTGCTTGCATATAACATTCCTCTCATCTCTTATTTTAGCAATCACACTGAGTTATATTATTGCCTCATATTGTGATCCGCTACACCTCCTACTTACTGAGTTCCTCTGTTCGTGTGAGCGCATTTGCTAGCAGTTCTCCGGGCTCATCGTGCACGTGTCTAATCTGAACTTTGTCCTGTTATTTTTAAATTCTAGTTTGCCAGGAACACTTTGAATTTAAATGCTGTCTTCCCAAGTACATCTCCTCCCACTTTGGTAACGTTCCTAAATTCTTCATGTGTAATTTAGATCATTGTTGATGATCTTCATAAAATACTGAATAGACTGGGCAGAATACAGTGCAGACCCCATATAATCCCACTGGAGACAGCTTGCTAACACAGTAGCAAGCCACTGATAACTATAGCTCCATTATGATTTTCCAGCGGATCATGGGTCCTGCTTACACTGATTCCCTGTGGAGGAAATTTTCTTAGGCTCCATTTAAGAATGCCCTCTGTGACAGAGCAAATAGCTTGAGCCATAGTTAAGATATGTCACTCCGACTGCTGTATCGTAGTTGCTAGGCCAGTTATCCTGTCAAAGAAGGAAGATAGACTAGTTTGACGTGATGTGTTCTTGACAAATTCATGTTGGCTATTTCTCATCACTTTATTGTGCTCTAGGAGCTTGCAAGTTGATTGGTTTTTTTTGTGGGTCTTCCTGAGCATTACAGTTAGTGACCTTGTATGTAACACAGTGAGTCCCTCCTGCTTCCACCATTTAAAATGCTGTGTTTATCTTTCCCCAGTAATCTAACATCTCCCCTTCTATGCTCTTTTCTGGTTACAAAACAGAACGTTGTGGAATTGGTGCAAATAGAATATTAGAAAACTAATTACATATCTATTCTCATGAGCTTCTCATCTGAATACTGCAGCTATTAGAGGATTAATTAGCTTGAACAAACATCAAATGTTTACAGCTAACTGATTTTTCAGCTTTACATCACGCACAATACCGTTATGCTAAATTTGGTGTGATTTTTGCACACAAACTTCAACAACAACAAATTCTTGGTACAATACAGTTAGTTTCCAGGACAACTTTTGCTGGTTTTGCACCAACATACTAACTGCCATGCTAAGCTGCCCTGTTCCAGCCCTGTTGCAAATATACTCTTCAGCCTATTCAACAGCTCCCGAAAGAAGCATGTCTGCAATCCACCTTGACAGCCATTGCTCAAATATATCCAAGTATCTTTGACAAAAATGGTTAACAAAAACTGATGCTGATCTATTTGCATTTCTCAGACCTAAAGATGCACAAAAAATAGAGCAAAACGGGTGTAACTGAAATGTCAGAATCCAGGGGTTTATTCCTTTTCCATACTTGCATCATCTGTACGAAGCCTACAGTTGCTGTGTTCCACATCGTTTCTCAGGTTCCTATTTATAAAGAATGCATGTAACCGCTTAAAATTTTTTGTTGTTTCATTCAAGTCGAAGAGTTTATTCCCAAGCTTAGCAGTAAGCATACTTGCAAGCGATTGCAGGAATGTGCTTCCAGGAAATCTGCTATGTTTCTTGTGAGCATTATCACAAATTCAACTGATGGCAATTGAAAGAGCAAAACCCTTTGGGTCTTTTTGCACCGGTTCATGGTATCCTGTTTCATGAACTGGTAGGTCCTCTTGTTGCCTCCTGTAACTCTCACCTGCACTCTATAGCCCTCAAAAATACCAATGTTTGTTTATTTTAGGACTACGGATTATGATAAATGACCCTCTGACTGCATTAGTTCTAGTAAAAACATTAAGATAAGATATTCTCTGGATGCAAACTGCTTGGGTTACATTTGTAGAAAGAATTTATCTGTGTCATTTAATGTCAACTCTATTGTAGAACTGAATTTGTAGACAGTCGCTATCAGCTTTCTTCCTAGCACCATACAAGCCTGCTGTGAAAAAGTTTGTCCTGAATAAAGACAAGTACAATTTATCATTTACAACTTGTATTTTTAAGGAGTCTCTGTGAGCCAAGCAGACAAGGTCTCTTGTTTCTCGAGCTGAATATAACAAAGCATGACAACAAAGCATCTCATTCAGAAATATTAGCGAGTTATTCTGAGCTGTTGTCTCTTGGATTTGGATTTGGCTTTCCTGGATTTGATCTCCTTTTGAAGTTGGTAGGGGGATTTCTGTTGATATCAAGGGAAACTTGATCAGATCTCTCATGAACAGAGCCTGTTAAAAGTCACAAATTTAGCAGGATTGTTGTGGGCTAAAGATTGCCTAAATGCCATCAGTCTACTATAAATGGGGCTGCTAGTGTGATTTAATCACAGATAGTATCTATTCTGTTGATGAGCATTTTCCTATGCAAGGATAATGACCGGAACCATTAATAATGTGTGATGACCTGTGTGCAGAGATATTATAGCATAATTCCAATTTCTGGAGAGCAGAGGATCACAATTAAGGAAGCTTACTAGGGTACTAATTTATTTTTCAATGTTAACAGAAAAATATATGTTATTAATGAGGCTGCTCTGAAAATAATGACGAGCATGCTAGGAACCAAAAATACCACTGTGCATTATTCCCCAACACTTATAGGAAGGTCCTTCATGAAATGTTCTAGGTAGGGCAGCCTGTAGAAACTTGCAGAACTTGCAGAGCTACTACTTAAAATATTGTGTGTAAAGAGAGGAATTCTGTGCTTGCTGTTAAAAATAAACTTTTGTCTTTTAGAGTGTAAATTCATATTCTCTGACCTTTTGGAGCATTGCTTTAATTCACACTTAATCAATTCTGAATATACCTTTCCATATGTTCAGACCTAGATTTATTTCTTTGTGTGATAAAGTTTTTTGTAATTATACAGTTAAATGTCTCTTCTCTTTTTTTTGTCAGCTTAGAAAAGAAGCATTATTTATTTAGAGAGGCTTGCAATCTCTTTTGCCTGCATTTATTTAAATGTAATTCTTGCTGGAAATTGCCTTTATATTTTGTTTCAGAAAAGTTTATTTGACAGTTATGAGTTTTCAGTTTGCTAAATCAGCTGTAAACCTTACTCTGTGTTGTAATGATGATCTTTAAAGGTAAAAGTGATTAGCTCATAAAAAGATTTTTAATTTCTTTTTAGATTAACTGTTTGATTTGGTCCACCAAGACCGTTTTGGGTTGTTTGGTTTTGGGTGGGGTTTTTTGACATATGCATAATAGTATTTTTCTCAGTCACTCTCAGCAATTTTGTTGCTTTTGCATTGTTCGTAACCTGCTGAAAAAATGAAAACGAAAGAAGTAATTGCTGAAATAGTTTGTACTTTAGAAAACAGTAGGTGACATGAATATATTAATTCTCTCACTTAGGTCTCAATTCACACACTCATCTAAAGCATTGGCATCCATTGAGTTTCTACATGTACTATTCTGAACTGGGATATTGGGTTTATCCAAAATAATATGAAAATGGCTAGTTTGTCTTAACTGATAGTAAGAGTGCTGTGACAACTTAGTGATATGGGATCTGAGAGTTAGAAAGGACTTTGAATGGAAAGCACTATTGTTAAAGTACTATGTTCAGTGTGTTAAGCAAAATATGCAGTATTTCAGTTCTTTGTACTTCCTTAATATGTATTGTTGTGGTAGAATAATAATTGAAAATAACACCGCTACAAACTATAAAGTAGTGTCTCCATCCACATACCATCAGCTAGTATTGTCTTGATCCCGGCTTTACTATTTAACCAGAGGTTGACCAGGCCACTGAATAGGGATGATGCATTTTTGTGTGTGATGGGTTGGTGTTAGAGTCTAGCTGGTTTTGTTAAAATTGTATGGATATTGATTTGTGTGTGTGTGTGTGTGTTTAGATGCACTTGTATAATGGCATTATTTAAAAACACTGCATAGTGCTTGTCATAATCTCATCTGGAGTAATCAATTGTACTTTAGCGGTTTTACATGTGAAATGCTGATGGTGATCATGATATACATGGAGAAAAGAGTGAGATTCAATAGCTACCGAAACGTAGCTTGTATTCCCATAGTCACTCAGAAATATAACTTGAGATGAATATCATAACAATTGTACAAATATCTAGCAATAAGTTAATCCTATATAATGATACACAGTTTGAGCACTTGAAATAAACATCAGCTTTTTGTTGACTTGCTTTCTCCCCGTAGGCCTTTGATTGTTGTAAGGGAGGACAGGCTACAGACCTATCTTTCAATCACAGCTGGTCTGTGGAAAGAAGTGCAGCAATGGTGCAGGCTAGGGAGCATAAAAAGTCACAGATCAGGGAAAGACAAGAAGTGCCTTTGAAGCTGATCTTATTTGCCTTTTGAGGACTCTCATACTGTGGTGCTCTTAGCAGTCTCTGATTGTAAGATTTCTGTCACATAGATATGAAGTTGAATATATGATATCTTTTTCTCTGCTACACATATCAACAGAAAGGTTCAATGAGTTCTCCAAATGGTATATAGAAAAAAAAAAAATCTGCATCCAGAATTTGAGCTGGGTTAGTCAAGAACAGGGCTAATCATATTTGCATTAAAGGACTGTTTGTTCTTTTTTTTTCCTCTCTTTTTTTTTTATTTGTTTTATTATTCCTGTCTGACTTGGTAAACTCTTCTTCCAGAAATGTGGGGTTTGTTTCTAGAATGGTGGTTGTTTGTCCTCAAGTGGTGTTCTTTCTCTAGTCTTCCAAAGAAGACTGTGCATTTAGCATATAGAGTACAAACTCAATCAGTTTGCTTTGTTAGTCTGTGTATTTCAATAGTAAAGAGAAAATACACATGCTTTTGTCTTGCAGCATATGAAGGAAAACTGCTTTTTCTTTTTGGTGTGAGAGTATTTTGGTTCTTTAAAATGTATTTTTACAATACGTATTTTGATATTTTGTAACGAATGATGAATGATATTGCTAAATGTGCACTGACTTGCTCTTGGTTGCTGACTCAGGAAATAAAATTGGTAAAAGCAGACTGGTTTGTTTTTACAGTTCATATTCTGGGTAATGCCAAAGGAGAAACCTTTGCTCCTAGGTTGCTTTCACACCTGACAAGACTCCAATTAGAGCTGCTTCTGAAAGCAAGTACAATTTCTGCCTCTTTCCTCTGGTCCCTGTTGCTGTGGGGTGGGCAGGGGAAAGGAAATCCCCAGAAGCAATTCCAGTCCTTATTGCCATCTGTTCAACATTCATCGTTGTCACTACACGTTGTGAGAAAACTATTTGCTTTTGGTAGTTTGATGAGCTTCCTACTGACTTTGCGTGTTGAAATGGCTTGGTGAAAAATGTGATCAGTGGTTGGAATCGATACGAAAAGAAGGCCCAAAATATATGGCCAGGAACAAGAGGGTGCAGAGACTAGACTGGAGGGGCCAGCAATCAGGCAGGCTTGGTCTGCTGTGGAACTGCAGCCTCAGTGGCTGTCCCACGTATTCACCTCTGAAATTTGGGTTCCAAAATGAACCAACACCTTTACTCCTTGTCACTTAAATTCAGAGACCTCTACATGTTTTGGCTCAGGAGGCTCAATTAAAGTTGTACTAGAAAGCTGTAAAAGAATTGTGAGCAGAAGTCTGTCTGTAAGCTGCAAGAGATCTGCTGTGGCTTTCTTCCTGGTTTGGTCCCAAATTTACAAATTTCCAGAGGACTAGCAACCATCTGTCCCAGTTTTATTTTGTTTCTAGATGAGACTTTTTTGTCTTCAGCTAGCAAAGAAATATTTTACAATTTTTTTTAATGAATATGCTAGCAACAGAGCATCTCACATAAAAATGCATTTTGACAAAGTTAATACTGCAAGGCTTGCCAAAAAATTTGGTATTCCTTAAAATTTGCCAGTTTAATATGTCTCTGATAACCAACCATCTTCAGGGGTCTTTCCTCAGAGTTTCTTTTTTTGGTCATCATCTGTCACTGCTTGTGATAAAATAGTGTTGGGATTTAATGATATATCCTAAATCCCTAACTTGCCTAAGCATTCAGTACTGTCCCAGCACATGTTCATCTAGATGTAACGTTTGGTGCAAGACTGTAGTATGGAAATGTAGATAATGAATATTGATATTTCCAATTCTTTCCTAATGTTCCATTCAGTTTTTAATACTCAAGAATTTTCTCTAGCTACTCCTAGTTACACCCATGTAATTCACAGATTTTTTTTTTTTAATTTTATTTTTTTTTTTTTACTGTGCCCTTTCTCACTTGTCAACTGTCACTGCAAGGATATTTTACTTGGAAACATATGAAAGTAAAACATCTGACTTTGCTGTTATCGATATCTGAATTTTGGTTGCCTAGTAGAACTGGCTGTAGTATGAAGCATATTTTTCCTTCATGTCAGCCTGATGAATTAGACATTATTACTTAGCATATTAAAAGAAGAAACTAAGAAATTTAGATTGATTCAAATTCATACAGATATTTTCAAATGCAAAAATTGTCTGGCTGCCTTTTTGCACAAAACCAAAAGAAAATAACGTATTGTTTCACAGTGAGGTGGTTTTACATCCTGTGTTGGAAAGTCTGTTTGTCATCTGACATGCATTTCTACCCGCCTTTTCTATCTGAGCAGACTGGGTTGAGGAGTAATGGATCCAGTCATCTGTGGGTGGAAGGGTATTGCTATCATAAAGAACAGAAGGAGAAGACCTTTGGTCATAGTCTTAGCAGAAAGGCCAAGGAATAATTCTGCGTAGACTAGGATACCCAGATCAGCAGGAGGGCAGCACGTGTAAGGGAAACTTGTCCTCAGGATGTCTGGGCTATGTCTGTCATTTAGACTAAGAGGCTGCTTTATTCACAGTAGCCATCAGTTTGTCATTCCCATACATATTAAAATTCACCTTGAAATACAGCAAGGCATTATTTTTATCAGCTCAGGAAAAGCCCATAGTTGCAAAAGAAAGAAAAGTGCAAGAACATCTTATATGTTATGCTTTTATTAAGGGATGTCGTAGAACCACTTCTGAAAATTTTATGTACTGCATTTAATGACAATTTCTAGCTAATGCAAAGTAAACTCCGACAAAAATCCTTACGATAATTTTTGGCGTTCGTTGCTCCACAAAGGCATTCCACAAGGTTATCTAAAAGGATTTTGTACAGAGCTGATAAGACCCTAGTCCGTAAATGGTCTCTTACTGAAAACAACATTATACTTAGCTTTTATTCATTACAAATTTCCCGTAAACAACAGTATCTGTGGTTTTAATATTAAACTTTGTGAAGGGAGCCATAAAACTAGTTGCACAATGATGGTGTGTGGATAGTTTAACCCCTTTTTCTTCCAGAGCTTCTAGTGCCAGCACAATTGGAAGATACTGCCAATTATTATAAATGATGTTTGCAGTTTGAAGGAGCCGTGTTTTGCCAAGTTGTGTGAGTATGTAGCAAAAACATAATGTGCTGGTTCAACCAAGCACTGCTCAGTTGTATAATTTTAGCCTGGTGAATCATTATATTGTGCTAAAAGCTTGCTACAACCTCATTGCTGTAAAGCATTAACACAGTGTCTGTAGGCCTTCATCTCCATTAAGTCAAATTCCATTATAAATGCATCTCTAATGACATGTATTTTGCTGCGGTCTAGTAAATGCTTTTTCCCCACCAAGCATTTCACTTTTACATGCAGGGCACTCTGTGGTAAATGAAGGTTATGTGAATTAATGCGATGTGGAAGATACTTAAAAATCTATAACTGAATCTTCCCTGTTACTCCCAACACCAATGCTTTGATTGGAAACCTTGCAGATTAATTCACTGAACTCAGAACCATATGGCAGTGACAAAGCATAGCACATACCCTGCAAGTTGCACACACAGCAGTAATTGGAAATGAGAGATAATGCGGAAGTCATAAATCTCAAAAGCATAAACATCAGCTAAACATCTACATAAAATTACTGACTGTGTCTACATTTCAGGGTTCTGTTGTTTTCTCTCATATAATTTGTTCTTTTGAAAAGAAAACCAAAATGGAAGGGTGTAAAATATGTGTTAAACCTAATACTGTTTGTTTAAGTAAATATGTAAAAGCTGCATGAAAACAGATGCCCACAGAGCCTTTCTGCAGAGTGATCTATGTAAAAATAGCTGCTGTTGAGTAAAATAAGTAGAATAACATACAGTGCTTGATACTTCATGTGATAAAAGATGCAAGTGAGAGAACTGCCAGTGGCATGTCGAGTTGTTATAATTTTTAGTGTCAGAGTGTATTAGAAAACTATTTCAAACACACACAGGAGGCAGCACATCGGTAGTGAGTTGCTGAAAGTTGGACAGGACTGCACGTAATGGGTACTCTGGGGTAGATCAAACAGTAGCGTTATTCCTGGCATACTTATTCATCTCAGAGCTTCATCAAATCATTGCAAAAGTGTTTTTCTGAAAAAAAAAAAAAAAAAAAAAAAAAGGGGGGGGGGGTGCTATCCATTCATTCATTGGAATGGCAAAAAAAGAACCATTTCAGGAAGATGAGAGACAGCAATAACTAATTTACCAGTACCACCTAGGGGTCCTGCATAGGAGATGAGGGAATGCACCATATCCAGATTCACACTGTAGAGATATTTTAAAGTAGCGAAGGTGCCACTAGTTCATTTAGAAGCTGATGCAAACAACATGGATTAGTAGCCAGGCGCAAGTGCTCTGCTGCTCCAGTTGCCCAAACCCTTAAAGATGTTAGACAGGAAGCCATCAAGGATCACTGAAATACTGGCTAGCACTTACTTTGTTGAGGTGACAAGGTCATGGCCATAGGCAATACATTACTGTAATAATTATAATGGCATTTGATTGTTATGGCTCTGAAATGCTGCACAGCATGCGGCAGTCCTTAGGAAACACACCTGCTGGGAAATAACTTAAATGGAATCTATTTGGCATCTTCTGATATTTCTATACTTGGAAATTGCTGGGAATTTGGAAGAACCCTGATTTTTCCTGCAAACCCAGATTAAGCTAATAAACTAGCTCTCTTTTGGTTTAAAATCTTTAGCTGATTGTTTTTGGTCAAGGTAAGGAGTAAAATTTAAGCCATACAAAAAGGCAAATATGTTAACTACAGTTGCTGCTTGACTGTCTTATCTCTGAAATACTTTAAATTATGTTTCAGAAGAAAACAAAACAACCTAAACCTGCATTAAGGTCTCTATGTTACAGCAAGTTTCATTAGAACTTGAGCCTCATTACTCTCTTCCTAATAATCTCAGTTAAAGCTGTGGTTTAGATCCTGTAATTTACTCTCAAAAATGAATTTTTTTCCCTGCATCTAATAATAGAAAGGAAAGCTTCTTTCTCCTCAAGAGATTACCTAGTTCAGCACCCTACACTGAGGAAGTTCAGATTTGTCTGCAAATTTCCTGGTGGGTATTTTTTCTCAACTATTTGCAAATATCACAAAAGTACTGTACTAAGAAATTTGTTTAACATTTTCATGTAACTAGAGGGTGTTTTCTGTAAGGAGCCTCTTCCTATTCCTCATTCCTCTTTCCCCTTTGTAATGTCCAGTGGTGGGTTCATTTCTGCATTCTGCAAAGCTCTTTTGTCAGACCAAGGCTGCATCAATACCTGCCCTGTTCAAGCGATGCAGTAAGAACAGGTCAACATTTTTGCAATATAGAACCTTAATGCCTCTTGCTGCAAATAGAGATCTTTCCTTTGCGAACTCCTTTTTCCTCCCCTTCCTAACCCCCAATGTATATGTGGCCATTGAGAGCAATTAATGCTGTCCACTTTATGGCAATTTTTTACTTATCAGCAAATGAAGTTTGGTGCTCTTTAAATGAAACAATCCAGTTGCGTTTTCTAAAATGTTTTTTCATTTCTGCTTCTCTCTCCTGGGCACTGTGTGTTGTCTGTATCCTTTTCACTATGAAGAACTCCAGTTTGAGCCCAGTGTCCCATTAGAATATATTGACAAGAAAGGCATGATTACCTCTCCCATCCTGCATATAGCATGTAATATTCCTGTCATTACCTACCAGGACTGCTTTTATTTTTTTTCTGCAGTGTTACATAATTGACTCAGCTGTGATTCATATCAGCACTCTGGTAGTTTTCAGTAGTGCTGCAGTGTAGGCTGACAAGTTCTCCTCCTTCACTTTTAAAAAAAAATTTATTTTGTCCTTTAATCCAGTGGATTTACTTTGTGCTCTCTGCATCCCAAATTATCCTTTGGAAAAGTCACACATTAAAGATGCATCTAGTGGTACATGCTAGTCTTCTCTTGAGAAGACTAGCATGTAAATACTAATGCTGAAGTGGTTAGTTTTAAGCTGCGTTGTAAACTTTTTGTTGCTGTTCAAGTCAAAGGTGTACGTGAATATAAGGTCAGCTGAGTTGCTTTGAAGAGCCAATTGTGGCTGAGGAATGACATTTTCCACGTGCAAAGAGCTTGTAGGCCAAGTGTAGAAGTGACTAAGTCTTACTGCTGTAAAGTATGTTAATGGTTGCATCAACTCAATTTGAAGTTCCATGGATTATCAAAACTGTCATCTTTATCCTAAGATTAGGCAGATGAGGCAAAGATTATGCTGACCTTGGAACTGCGTTCTGTTATCATTTACAAATATGATCCATTCAAGCTCAGTCACATTTGTTTAACAAAGTACCTCATATGTATCTCAGTCTCTGCCCAAGTATGTCTGGCCTTTTGCTTTCTGTAAGAAATTGTCTTATTAGTAGCAAAAGCACCAGGCAGGTGTCCTTTTTTTTTGGTCCCCTTTCTTTTCTTACTTTCTAATGTACACAACTTCTGCTTCACTGGAATTGCATAAAAAAAGGGCTAATGGGTTTCAGAAATTCTTGCTTGGAGGCTTATAAGCTATTGCTAATATGAGTATATTCCATTAGCAACCACTTGACTAATTTTGCTGCTTAACTTGCTATGAAAATTGGTCCTAATACGTTTAATCTTGTTGCTCGCTTTCTCTTGAAATACCCTGTTGCCCAAATATTATATGGCATAGTATATCAGCTATTGACTTTGTGTTATACTGTTTGTTTGAGAAATACCCTCTTTAGTGTCTGTCTACATTCGTAAAACATAATTTATCTTGATTAGAGTCCTAGTATTTCCTGCCTAAGGGATAAAACCTCTTGGATCATTGTACACCAGAGAAATCCCTATCCTTTCACAATTTCAGCTATGTAAACATATCTTCTCTGAGTTTCCAATATCTAAATATTTTTAAAGAAGTTCTGTGATTGTAATAAACAAAGAAAAGAAATATGTAAATTGTGCTGCCTTAAAGACAACTAGCAGCACTGTAGGACTGGACTGAGACCTCCAAATAATTGTTCTAGTCTGAGGGACTCAGTTTCTATCTTAACTATTTATTTTAAATGCTTTTTCGGCTTACATTACAGATACTTTTGCTGCCCTGGCACTTCTGTTTTTATTCTCTCTACAGTCAGTGCATGCTGGAGAAATACACATCTTAGTGTGTCAAATCATCCCTAAGAGAAAAGTCTGCATTTGTGAAGAATTCCTCCAAGATCAAAGAAAACCTCGTTTAGGAAAACAGCCTACTTATGTTGCTGCCTTAGGTTCAGGAACATTAAGACACATACATCAAAACTAAACTATTATAATGTGTACTAAGCAAAGAGAAGCCAATGCTTACTTAATTTAGGTAGCCATGTCAGCTGAATGGCCTGGTTGCAATCCAGTACCAAAACATAATTGTTTGAACCAGTCACTTGGTTAAAAATGTGGAATCCCTACCTCATTTTTTAAAAGCATCAGACTAAGCTTGTAGAGGTGTTCTGCCCAAACATTTTCTCACTGAGAAATCCAGATTTGGATAAAACAAAATTTCAGAAACTTACATTTTTTTTTTCTGTATTATTCAAACAGTATAACTTTCTTTAACAATGAATGAATACATAATCAAGCTATTTTTACAGTTTTTTTGAGCTGTTAGAACAGTTAAGGCACATTGCGTGTTGGCACTGAAAAGCAGGGATACATGTCAAAAGAGGGAGGTTTGTGTTTCCTGAAGGGATTTTACCTTTTTTTTTCCTGTTTAGAAAGTTTTTTCTTGTACTTTTTCTTTTTATAAAATCATTCAACAGTTTCTGTACCAAAACACTGAAAAAGAAAATGTGCTGAGTAAGAATCCCTGTACCGATCCAAGTTAGCTGTTGCATTCCTCTTAGTCTCTCAACAAGACTTTGGATGTTTGGGGCCACACGGTGTAGTTCTGTAAAAAGGCTGGGGTATTTTTCTTTAAAGTCTTGTGCAGTTCTCCTTCAGTTTCTTTAATCTGGGAGCGACTTGTCAGTTTTGATTTTTTGCCACAGGGAGCAGTTATTTCTATTTAAAAAAAATGCCCAAACCGTTTGATTGAAATATTTGGCAAAAGAAGGAATTTAAGCTAGTGCTTTCAGAAGCTTATATAATGGGCTGATGTTTTCTTTCTTCCCTTGATGCTTGCTGCGTTAAAAGCAATGTGGAAAATACGCAAACCTGACGAAACCTTTTCAGAATGGAAGAGGAAAGAATAAAAGCTGCTCAAAACCTATGGGGAAATTCAGAGATATTCTGTTGATTTGTCCTCCAAGACCAATATGGTCTTTTTAATTCCAACCCAGTGAGAAGAGCAGCAGCTTTGAAGAAAATGGTTGAGACAGGAGGATTTTAAGAGAGAATTCTAGGATTTATTGGGTCATGCAAGTTCAGATTGATTCTACAAAGGCTCTGTAAAAAGTTAGGAATGAAACTGCTTGGTTTTAGAACAAGACAGCATCAATTAGAAACATGCTTGTTAATTGGAAGGTGTTTTTGTTGGGTGCTACTAGTGTAATGGAAACAGGCTTAAGAGATTTTCTGTGTTGGATCTCAAAGCTGCATTCCAAAATTTCATGCCAAATAAGAAACTCCATAGCTGCAAAGAGGAGATAATAATACCTCCTCCCATAGCAGGTTGTAGTAAAGACTCTTGGCGAAGCACTTGGATACTAAAGTGAGGGCCACTGAGGGAAAGCTCTGTCAGAAAGATTCCTGTCTTAAAGCAGTTTTTGGTTAGTATGTAGTTTGTCATTATGTCTTATGTCAGTATGCGGTAGTTTACACTGAACAGAGAGACTAAACCAAATTGTTAATTGATGTCTGGTTTACTGGGCTCTGCCTATTGTGTACACAGAGTGAGCGAAGTATGATCATGTCACTTGAAGACTGGATCGTAACACTCCAGAGGGCGAAGTCAAGATTATACAGACCTCTTTAATCACGACCTTCCCTAACTTTGGAATGCTTTACTTGTATGTGCAATGATTACTACAGTCATTTTGCAGCCTTAATAACCTTCTTCTTAGCACACTCTTTTGATTATGATTTTATGTTCCATCTCTTCTTCACATGTAACATAGGAAGATACATGTTCCGTTTTTGCTCAGCAGCAATTTGTTCCATATTTCCGAGTCTAATTAAATGAGAAAGAATCTGCGAACCATGACCCATAGTACACAAAAATTATTGTGGAAGGCTCAAAGTGTGTGTACATATCTTATGTTTTTGTGATTCAGGTATGCGTTTGCATGCATAAGTGACCAAGAAAGTATCTCTTTAATATGTATTATTTCAGCCTTTGTAATTAGTCATCTGTCTTCTCCCTTCTCTCTTCTCCCCCTTCCTCCAACAATTTTTGATCACTATGGAATGAAAAATGTCACTGAACCGTATGTAAACTCTTGAAGCTATCAATGCAAATTCGTCACATTTTTCAGGGGAGGAGAGTTTTTGGCATGCACCATCAGTTTATGTAGTGTCTTCATCTCCCACAACACTGCATTTTTTTTTATGGTTTCTGTTGTTTGGTGTTGCCCACCAAAAAAGAAATGCATGATAACCGTCCTCACAAATGCAGTGTTACTCTTCCAGCAATTTAACATAGAGACTTTTAACATCAAGCCAATTACTGTACAAAATCTGCTATGGAAACAGCTCATCTGAACAGCTTGAAGACTGGGATGCTGTAGCTGTCATGCTAAAGCACTGTGAATTGAATGTAAGATTGTAAGCTTAGCCTTACTATTTCCTTAAGTTTCTGATATCTGGATTGGAGTCTCTTTATTGACTGCTGACAGGAAATTATTTCGCATGCAGTTATGTGTAGGTAGGATTAAGGGGACTCAGTTGCCTGTGTGATGTTCTGAAAAGGCAATTTCTTTGCGGGAGAAGTAATAGTTGATTGTTTCTTTGGAGCTGCAATGAGCTGCGATGAAGTTATATTTCAGTTGTTGTTAGTTCTGTTTCTCTGAGGTACCAAGCAAATATATGAGAGGATTTAGATGCAGAAGAGGTTGGAGGCTTTCTTCACTGGCTACTGCTGTTGGTCTGTCGAGAACCACTACTGGAAAGAAGCTTCTTTTAAGAAAGGAGAGTAAAATAGTAGTGTATTGTGCCCAATAAAAATCCTGAGTAAAGCAAGGGAGGAGAGAAGCCTTCTAGCTCTTACTGCATAGTGTTGCAGTCAGAGCATTTTCCAGAACAGAAGATGTATTAAGATCTGTGAATATATTAAAAGATATAGTTGCCACTAATGTAGCAGCAGCATGGAGTATTTGATATATGGACATATATTTATGCAAGGAAGTTGAGAAATCTCTCCATTAGTACTGATCAGTATGTGCAGTCTGGCATCACATGAAGTGGTTGTTGCTGCCTGTTTTAGATTGGATCTATATCCACTCCTTCCCTTCCTCACTCACTGAGCAGCTACCATATTTTCTTAGCAAGACTTAGAGCCATGACTATTCCTGAATGATGTTGCAAAGTTTGAAACAGTAATTCAGCAGCAAGGCCGAGCTGGTTCTCAGTGTGGTGCTACTTAGAATGGCCCCAGTGCATGGCATTCCTGCATTAGGCAGCAGGGTCATTTCAACATCAGTGTCAATATTTAATGCAGTACTGCAACGCCACATCACTGAACTTTTCTTTTGGAACAGACCTTTCTTTTGTACGAGCTGTAATTTAGAGTGGATCAGAATTTTAATTTCCCTTTATGCAATTTATATTCTACTCTGGTTGATGCCAACCCTTTCTTGAGGCACTCTATCCATTAACTACTCATTTTTCAGGGAATGATATAATGCCTTTCCAGATTAAGATTACAAAATCAGTCTTTTCCTCGGATTTAACTGTTGCTTGCACATAAGCAATCATGTAGTCTTTTTTTCTACTAAACAGTATTGTCATTAAATGACTAGTAGGCCTGAAGTCATTATCTTGAAGATAATGTCCATTGCTGAAAATGCAGTTGAGTCGCTGTTATCCTACTGAAGTGAAACTTGAAGAGGAAAGCAGCAGATCAGTGCTGCTTTCTGGTCTTACTAAAGAAAATAATTTTTAGCCTGGAAAAGAAAGTTAAATTCCTTTGATATGCTTGAGTTTATAATAGGCTTTTGTGTTCCCTCTTAGCTGGATCAGACTGAAAGTGGGATAATTATCAGTGAGGGTTAGAAATAAAATAATCAGTTTGCTATGTCAAAATATCTTCATTTTTATGTCAGTTGTGCTGTCTTTCTGGTATGGTGAAAACCAACTCCAGTTTTAACAGTGACAGCACAAGAATCGAACTTCAACCCTTTCCTTGCAATTGGTTGTGGAAGTCGCCTGCCTGTTTTGCCTTGTGGACAGGGGAGTAGGGCATATGTTTCTAACTGTGGCTGGTATGCTGGTATTAAGGCTGAAAGGTTTGCATTGGTAAAAATTATAAGCACAACATCCCATTTCCCCCCCCCAAATCAGAGAGTAATCAGGGGTAAATATTCCTTTCTTATTTATCTCCATTTTTTCCCAATAAGATTCAAATTTGAATCACCTACACTACAGAGTTTGACCGGAACTGTTATTTCAACGTTAACTTTGAGTGCTCAAATGCAATAGCTTTAGTTGACTTGGACAGTTGCATGTTTTGGAGAGAGATCAGTGACTCTGTGTGGTATGTCAGACTAAAGATGAGTTTGACATTATAACTGTTGTTACATCGGTATAGATAACGGTAAGTAAAGAGTACAAGCAAACAGTGCTACTGCATGTCCTAATACGTGCCTATGCTTCACACCCACTGTGAATTTAAAAAAAAAAAAGACCACAGTAAATTTACTGGTTTTTCAACAGTAAAAATTTTGCATTAGAAGATTTGCAAAAGAAGTAAGAGCAAACATTTGGTCTTGTAGCTATGGTCATCCACTCCTTGTGACTTCATTAAGAGTCCACCTGGTGGAGTTCTCCCTGGAAATGTGTGCCAAAATTGTGTGCACCTGTGTCTAATTAAAGAGCTTCTAAGTGCTTAAGAAATGTTATGACCTAAAGGCTCTTATAAAACCAAGAATATCTAAGATACATAAGGGAAGCACTAAAGTCTCTGTTGAGATTGTATTCTTTGTACTGCATTTTATTATATAATTTTAAGCAAATCTCCAGCAGTTGTAAATGTTGGGAAAAGATGATAAGAGGCTGTTGCTATAGATGACTTGTATTGCCATGGAAATACTGTTCTTCAGAAGTAATAAGCCTCCTTCCTATTGTGCATTATGGACTGCTAATAAAGCATATTAAAAAAAAATAGAAAAAAGAAAAAAGCAAATGAACTTACTTGAGAAATAGGAAATAATAAATGTTTTTTAGGATAATGAAACAAGATATTGGGGTTGGATAGCAAAATTGCATTGTTTTACAATGGGCAGTAACACAATTATCAGATGATTAGTCTTTGAACATTTTCCGAAATTCAGTTAGTACAGAAGGATAGAATTTGGTTTTGGTTTTGGCACATTGTGATTCATTTCATAAAATCAATGTGTGAGAAATCTGTTTTCAATACTGTCTGGTGGGGCTTTTTCCCCCTGGATTTCAATTGTGCATATATTATCCAATAGGATAACATAATAACTGTTGGTAACTAAAGAATCTGTCATGATTTGTATAGAAATGGGCTATTTGTTCTTCACTCTGGTTTTAATTTGCATAAGAGTAGATAACTGTTGTTCTTCAGCAAATGGCTAATAGAATCAATACAGGTGTGAAAGTGTTTGGGAAGTGTTCATTAGTGGAAGCATTAATTATTTTTCATTCTTGGAAATTTCATTTATTAATATCTGAGAATAAAATCTTTCCCTGATTTTCTGTCACACAGCTCAGAAAGCCTCAAAGCTATTTCCAGATAGTTCTTAAGAGTTTTATTTATTTCCGTTTCACTATTTTTTTTTTTCAGTCATAAAATAAAGAAGGATGAGAGCAGAGATGTGCTCTGTCTTATTCTTTAGCCTGCTGAAGCCACTAAGAGTCTGTTGGTAGACTATAGTTCGTTTTGGACTTCCCAAAATGGGGAAAGACATTTCAGTCTTCCCATTTTCTGTGCTCTACAGTATAGGAATAAAACAATATGAAAGCAAGTATACGTAAACAATTTAGAGTAGAAAAGTGTTACTACAGCTAACTGGTTTAAAGCACTCTCATAAGACATTACCTAAGGCAAGTAATTTATCTTTGTTCAAATAAGTATTAGGGAGACAATTCTGTTGCCTCAACAAGGATAACAAGAGAAAGGCAAGACAGTTCTTGTCTTCTTTTTACAGAAATCAGTTTTTGCTTTTGAAAACTCTTTAAAAAATTGTAGTTGAATCGGAGAAGTTCATCATTGCCATCGCATGTCTACTGATTGTGTCATGATCCCAACAGGCATGTAAAATTCTTAATGGCACAGTAATAAATTCAGCTATTTTAGGAATGAGAAAATTCTCTTGCTTCATTGTGATTGGGATAAATGCTACCGCCTTGATCCTAACTTGGGTTAAAGGAGTCTTTCAGCTATCAATTCCCTCCTTCCACAAATACACAGTATTTTTGGGGTATGTCAGTTTTCCCCTATATTTATTTGTTGTCTTGTACAACTGAGGAAAAGCTTCAGCTACTGGCACGCAGATAAGATATGCAGAAGCAGGATCCTGAACTTTGAGCACTGACTAAAAAAGAGCAACCTAAATGCATTTCCACAAATCCTCACAGAACTGTCTTTAAAAGACAAAGTGGTTTTTTTCTGGTGTTTTTGCCAGTTGTTTTAGGTGTGCCCTGTAATTGTATGAAAACAAGCTAGGTCCTGTTTTGCAGTCTTTGCCCTTTATTAGAATTCTGGACCTCTAATTCTGTGAAGTGCAGACTACCTCCGCCGGCAGAAAAAAATTGTGCTGAGTAGGTTTTGTTTTTTCAACCAATTTTTCTAAAAGAGCTTTAAAAATGCTTAACTCATTATAAAAAAGAAACAAGTCAGATGTGCTGCAAACATGTTATATACTGTGAGCCACTGTCTTCCTCTGAAATACTTCAATACCCTGGTTGCCATGGCAAGAGAGAAAAAGAATAAAAAATTCCTGCAGCGAATACCTTTATAACTCCAAAATCATCACTCAGCAGGGCTGTGTGCTTAATAACTCATAAAAAATACTGTGGATTTTTCAGAAGGCTGGGAGGGAATTTCTCCACTGATTTGTCTCGTTCTGTTCAGATGATTGCACATGCTGCTAAAGAGCAGAGGTGACCAGGAGGGGTAGCTTACATGATGGTGTGATTTTTAGCTTTGATGTGGGCGTGAGCATGTTCAAACCTTCAGGCAAAGAAAGCCTGGTTCCCTGGCATGGCATGGAGGAGGGTGGGATGGAGCGATGCTGCTTCAAGCAGCGTGAGTGGCGTGGGAGGACAGGGAGACTGCTAGGGTCCCTTGTGCCTCCCGTTCTGCGAGGAGGAGGAGGAGGAGAGACTGGGCAGCACGTTTTTCAGCCTGAGGAATGATTTTGTTAGCTGATGCAGCCTCACGCTCAGCGAAGGGCCCCTGAACACACGTGCCTTGTAGCTCTAAAGAAGGCTGGAGATGTTGACTGACAGATGTAAGTGACAACTTTCACAGCCGTGAGCTGTCCCCTCTGTGCCAGGCCCCAGCTCACATCCCTTCCGGCATGCTCAGAGGCTTGAGTATCTCTATGTCATGCCATGTACAAATACCCACGATTTCCAAAAGGTCTGGGCTTTATGCTGCAAGTGGGGGAACGTTTTTGCTCAGTGGATACAGGGTACAGATCTCCAGTGTCCTGGCTATTTTAAAAACATCCCAAGTTCTCCTAAGCCATAGGAATGTAATTTCTGAAGCTTTTCCAAAGAAGCCTGACCCAGAGGCACTTGGTACCCAATACATCATGTCAGTACTTGGAGCATTTCATAGAGTTCAGGTTGAGACCTGTAGTAGGGTGATGGCATTTTGAGACTCTCAGTGATAGATGGGAGTGCCCACAGTCATAACAACTTGATGCAGCATCCTACTGCTAGCACCATCTGCTGCAATTTTTACATATAGAAGGGGATTTTTCTTAGTCAGCATGTTTCTGTCAGAGCTAGCTCTTCATAGACCTAATTTGAATGCCTCTGCAGAGCTTCAAACTTCATCAGCTTTCTAACGGAATAACACAACACAGTCTAATCTTTTGAAAGTGTTTGCCTTTTCTTAGCAAATGGAATCAATTTTTCCTCTTCAGTGATTTCTGTGGCTGTGTCTGCACTTATGTCTAAAATTTTTCCTGTCTTCGCACTATCATTTGTATTTCTATCAAGAATGATTTTAGGATTTGAGAAGCCATTAGCTGCTGAAATATGTGGAGAGTTGCCTTTTTGCTTGAATATTGCTACCATAAAGCAAAATCTGTGATGATGTCATCAAACAGCTACGTTACCTTACTTAGCTTCAGCTCAGTCCCAATTTTTATTCAATGGATGCCTCAAAAATGTGTACGAAAGCAATGCTAAACAGCCATGGTAACTGTCTGCAAAATGCCAGATAACATTTCTAAGATTGTTTAAGCATCTGTCAGCTAGGAATCATGATTGTTAAACATCTATATAAAGCGTTCTGAAAGCCAGAAATGAAAATGTCTGTTTTTATGGTGGTGGTTGTTGGTAGTTAAGATAGCACCATGCAGGTACTGATCCCAGTGCTGCAGGTAGCTCGCACTCTGCTTATTGTGTCAGTGAAGCTTCTAAACTTTGCATCACTCACGCTGGCCGGTACCTCTGTACTGTTCACCTGTATGGAAAATGGCCTGTTTCTGAACATGAGGACAAACACACTCAGAAGCAACAGCAGTACGTACTGCAGGAAAATTTTTCCTGACCTGACAGAGGGATTAGGCCAATACAAGCCATCAAACAAGCTAGTTCTATCCACTGGCAGTATTTTCTCCTCCCTCCCCAGGAGACAAAACTGTTCTGTTCCCTGCTGAAACTTCTTACGTGCTGCTGCAGGCTTAGGGCAGGCTCAGGTGATGGCCAGGGTGGGGTGCAATGCTGGCTGCTCATTCACCCAAGTCTGTAAGACACAAGTGATCGTTCAAGGAGTGCACAACTTGTCCTCACTTTCAGAGGCCTTTTTTTTCCACCTTCATGTCCCTTGGACCTCGAGGAAGGTGTGACACAACAGGGATGTCCCGCAGGGTTGACACCTGCAGGCCACTTCTTCCTCTGATTGTTCCCCCACAGCTGTTCTGCAGACATTTCCTTCCCTTGCTGCCCACTGAATAGCAGCTTGAGAAACTAAATGTACAAGGAATTGCTGGCTGTGTAAATAAAATACAATTTTACATATGTATGTTGTGCTTGCAGATCTTAGGACTTTAGACTGGTCTACCTAAGAAAGATTTTACATTTAGTGTTTGTTGGGATCTTGCTAAGCAGTTGGTTATTTTGCTGAGATTGGTGCCTGCCTGTCTTCTCAAAATATTTTGTGGCATGGTTATACTGTATTGACCTGAAATACATCAGTATTTTGCATAGGTAAACAGATGACTTAGAAATGCATATTTATTTATGTAGCAGTCCATAATGCCCCCTTCTGAGCTGTTAGTTCATCCTGCAAATATATACCTTATTTAGTTGCTGAACTGAGAATTTTTATGTGTATTAGTTAAAGATCCTCTTGAAAAATAGCTACAGTTATCATTCTTCATAGCTGCATATCGTGTCTGACATAAAATGAAAGAACGAAATCACTAGCTGAAGCCTTGGACAGCAGATTAAATGTCTGACTAATAAAGCCTGAAAACGAAGATTGGTGACAGACATTATGATCATTCTGACCAATGTGAGTTTAAGAAGCCTGAGATTATTATGTTTGAAGAGTCTTAATGAGAAAGACAGCGAGAATCACTTGCTAGAAGAGCCACATGTGGTAGGTGCTCTTCGGAGTGGGGTTGTCAGCCCTTAAGGAGATTGTTGCTTTGTTGTCGCTTCCTCTCTGAATAACACATTTGCAAAATAGAAATAACAATTTCTATTTTTCTGTATCTGCTGTTCATCAAATCCCTTGTATATGCTTTTTGTCTTTTATTTACACTTGTGAATTAGCACAGCAAACTTCAGCCTTGACTGGCCTAAGTTAGTGCTGCAGTAGGATGCAAGTAAACACTCTAAAAGAGGGGACTGTGCTGTGAAGTATAATGGCAGCAAGTGTGAATGTTGGGGCTAATCCCTGAGATTTTGTTCTTATTTTGAAATTTGAATTCAGCGTTAGTCTAATATAGTACATGACTGAGAAGAAGTAAGGCTCAATATCTATTTATTTTCAGAAAAAGAAAGTCTGCAGTTAAGTTTTCTATAATGCGTTATACTTATGCACAGGTTGAGTCCAAAGGGCCAGAGGGCAGAAGACTAGGAATGATGGGTTCACGGGATTATAGGATACTCGTGATAAAAGGAGCCTCAGGCAGCCACGTAGTCCAGCCTCCTGCTCCCTTGTTTTATTTCTTTGCTTTGCCAGAATTCTTGTCTGATTTCATGTAGGTGGTTCAAATTTTCTGTGCTCCCCTTAATATTTCAACGGAGCCATAACATAAGAGTATCAAATGCATAATCTGAATGGTAGGCAACTTCACGAAGTCTTGTGAGAGCTAAGATAAGCAATATTTCTTTAAATCTGCATATCGTTGTTGATCTAAATCATATATGGCTCCAAACAATTAGCTGAGTAATCAGAAACAACTTCTGTAAGCTTACAGGGCAATAGCTACAGTTACTGACAAAAGCAGAGTATCTGACTCAAGTGGTCCATTGCACTTCTGATGATGATTCCTGTTTAAGAATGGTAGTAGTTAAGTGCTCAAACGAATTCAGAAATACAAAGTACATTTTGTCCATCTCTGAAGCAGATTGCATTTCTGATCTAGCCTTCCTATTCACATTGTTAAATTTGGTAAGATGTAGTTACCTGATTTTAGAAATGTTGAGCTCTGGTAAGGTTGTAATGAATGCTGAATTTGCAAGGAACCCACAGGTGATCTGAGAACAGTTATGGGTTTTATTGACTTTTGTGTTAGCTCTCTGACTTGCAGAGCAGTTATTACGTAGCCTGTAATGACGTCTTGTGGGATCTCCATCAATCTTGGCCTACCTCAGGCAGGTGTAGCACAGAGAGGAACTGCATTGCAGGAGTGAGTACTGGAGTCAGAGTTGATGCTGGCTGACGTGGATGATCAAATGATCAAATTGCAGGTGATATGTAGTACAAAATTTACAGCTCTGCCTGCTCTGAAATGTTTTGAGGAAGATGAAATTTTCTAAATGACCTCAGGAAGGAGATATTCCTAAAACTACAGAACTGATGGAGACATGATAATATATTGGTTCCATATAGCTCTTACCAGTAAATTCTAGCTGTAAGAAAGTTGCTGGGAAGATAATGCTGGACACTGAAGGATTCCTATTTCTGAATCAATTATCACAAAACTGGCAGCTGATGTACCATTTATCTTGATAGATTCTCTTTTGCTAGGTGATACAAAGATATATTCACAAGGGGGAAAAAAACCTCCTATGCTTGTGTATTGTTGGGCATCACAAATGGTCTTTGAATAGTGTGTTACCTTAATTCCTGGAGAATGATATGTTCTGTAATGCATAGGTCGTGATTTCAGTTACTTCTGTTTTTAAATTTTTTTAGTTTTATATCTGTTCGTTGTATTTCCCGTCTACTGTCCATAATATGCGCATAAATGAGTTCAGTGCTCTCATACCAGATTCTGAATACATATCTTCTTCAGATGTATTTTCTTTTTTTAGATTCAAATCAAGGCTACTAGAATTGTTTAAAATCATATTTAAGGGAAAAGGGGAAAGTCGATCCCTAAAAAATCTTACCTCCTTAGCACATTTTAAACTCTGAAATTGCAATGATTTATATCAATTTACTACAAAGGTGAGTGATGATGAAAATTTTCAGGTGTTCAAATTTGATAATAACTGTGCACATTTATTTGGGGAAGGGCCTCCAAAATACAGATACTTCCCTAAACTTTACACAAAGCTTTCACCTGCATTCTTGACTAGAAGCATCTCCACGTTTCTGTCTTGAGCAGAGAGCTTCTGGTTTTACTATTTGAGAGCAGACCAAAATCACTCGCTCTTATTTCTTTCCCCAAGTTTGGCTTGTGCTCTGGGGTGGAAACAAATTAGTTTACAGTAGAGTATATTTGTTCTTCAGCTAATGTGCCAGTTTATTGTTTGGGTAATGACTGTTACAGGAGAAAAAATTTTTGTATTGTAGCTCTCTCTCCTCTGTATTTTTTTAATACAAACTTGTGGGGCATTAAAATTGACATCTTGGTTTTACCCTGTGAACTCCAATAGAGTCGGATTAAGAGCACCTACTGTTTTTAATCAGAATTTGGAAGATAACATGTCCATTAGGCAGACTTGTCTCCCAAAGCCACCAGGGTGATTGACAGATCATGCTCCCTTGGAACTCATCTGTACTTTACGAATCTGTTCATGAATGCTTATCTGTCCCCAACAGATATAATGAATCTTTCCCCTGCTATTCAGGATCCTATTATTCATACACACTTTCTTATGACCATTAATATTAAAAGCAACCTTTTCAGTGTAAAATTTCTATACCCAGATAATCACAATATAATGAGGAAGTATCAAGCCTATAAAAAGTGAACAATGGAAAATTTGTTGGGGTTTTTTTTTTTTCCCCCCTTTTAATTTGCTGTTGAAAATGGACATAGAATGGAAACATAATTGGGTTCATTACAATTTTGTTAATATAATTCTACTTATGATGACATCAAAAACTCAAAACTTGGCAAGGAGAGTTTTTAAAATTGGTTCTCTGTGTACTTACTGACGGACAGTTTCTCAGCTTGTGATAGTTGTTATGGATATCATTCATATGCGAGATGGTTAACAGTAGTGAATTATTAAAATTTACAGACAATTCCCATTACAAGTTGGGTTTTTTGCAGATTTCTTGTGTTACTATTTTTGTAGGTCGTTTTGGTTTACTTTCAGCTATTTGTGATAATAAATTCAGAAACAGAAAAACAGGATTTTTCTTCTGCTAATTCAAGTGGCCGTTTCTTAGAATAATAGTGTACTTCATAGCAGGCCTTTATAATGCAGCAAGAAGAGGGCTGTCATATTTCTTGTGGATTTGCCAGACGGAAGTATATGTGTCTGGGCTTCATAGCCCGTGCTCAGTGAGTTCGTTAAATCCAGGAAGCACTGAGCTTACTAAGCAGGTGCTGTACAGGTAGCCTGAGTGACAGGGTGACTCGCGTGTGCTGCAAAGTAGCTTTTTGGGAGCGTGGTGGCGTGTCTGGGTGGCTGCAGCTGGGCTGTGGGATACACACAATGTACAAAATTCTCCACTTCTGCTTGGGTAAAATATTAAAGTGGGGAAAATAAATGTCTGTTGGGCACGTGCTAATCCAAATGATACCTACACAATTCCAACCCATTTGGGGCTGCATATGAGTCCAGCTAGAAAGAATGACAGCAGCTATAGCTGCCTTTGTCAGACAAAATGCTCTGTTTTTCATTAAAATAAAAAAGCTTTATTCACACTTGGGTGTTTGGTTTGCTTTCTTTGATATAAGTTGCAGTCTAAAAATTGACTTTGGAGAAAGAAATATCATCTTACTGAAATGCCTCCTGTGGATTTTCTTTCTTTTTTTTCTGCCTGTCTTTTCTGTTTTTCTTTTAATCTCCCCCCCCCCCCCCCCCCCGCCCCGTTTCCCCCCCCTGGTTTTTGTGTGTGTTTGGTTTTGGGGGTTTTTTTTGGTTTGTTGGGTTTTGGGGGTTTTTTTCTTTGGTTTTTCTTTTTATTGAATGAGAGGTTGTTGGAATGAAATTGTTTCTATGGAGTTTTACAATGCGAGTAAGTTATCAAAATTTTCAACAAACTCTAGTTGACTGCTGCTGACTCACACTGGCTTCAGTATAGTGTAAGATGCTAAAACATCAGGGGTTTTTTCCATTTGTTCTTATGCATGAAGGCTATATTTGACATATTATTAGACTTGCAGTGTCAAGTGTTAATAAATTGAGCTCTTCCATTTTGATGTTACTTTTATAGCTTAACAGCTTTTACAACTTCTGCTTCTTTTATGTGTATATTATTTTTTACTCTAATTACTGTAGCATTTTTTTCCCATGGATTCTTTGATTCATTTAAGTATAGGACAGCTCTCCTTTGTGAGCATGACTGTTCTGTGAAACCTCTGTATCGTGTTGTACAAATTGGGAGCGTTACCCTTTCAGAGACAGAAATGCATGAAGAAATGCAACATTTTAAGCTGTTGAATGCTATCTTGGAAAAAAGGATTTTCTCACAGTCTTTATCACATGCAGATACTATAATCATATATGTGTACAAAAGGACTAGATGAAAGTTCTGTAGGATTTTTTTTGTTATTTGTTTTGTATTATGTTCCACCTTCTAACTGTTTGACTTGGCAACTTTAGTAAAGTTTTCCTAATGTGCTTTTTCCTGTTCCCTATAATGTATGACTGAACGACTGCACTTATAAAAATTTGTATTTCCTTCTTTTTTTTGTTCCCACTCAAATCTCATTTACTATTTGTCTCAGTTACATCAAGGAAATTCTTTCCATTTTGCAATAAAGTTGGAGGATGAAAGTGTGTGCTCTGACAATTTTCTTTTATTAACCCGAGTAGCTTACATAATATGGTATGTCTTATTTTTTGCATTGTTTATTGCTTGCAAAAGTTTCAGGAATGTTGATTTCCTCTATGTGCTTTGTTCAGGCAGCTATGCAAATAATTCCCTTGCCTGAAAGTAAACAAAAATGCTTTAAAAAAAATAAAAAAAAATCTGTCTCAAAAGGCTTCGTATAAAATCTGCTGGAGCCTATGTAGAGTAGAAGTAAATTCCTACAGGTCAGTCAGGTCTTTGGGATGGTGGTGATCTATGACAAGCATCTGCTACAAAATGTTCTAAAACCATCAACTGATTTTACAAAAGTCCGGGATTTTTAGTCTGTTTATGGTCTTAGAGCTTAGGGGAAATTAATTCAGCAATGTGGAGATACATGTGGATTCTTTCAGAATTAGAATTTAAATTAAAATTTAAATTAGAATTAGTAATTACAAATATATAGGTGTGGTTTGAGATGCAAATACCCCAAATAACAATGATGAATGTTTCAAATATATATATCTGTCAGTAAACAAGTCCCCATCTCTCTTCTGCTATAGTGTTTCTTAGCAACTGCTGCATTTGTCTTTGAGCTAGTGTTTCCTTGACAATACTTGTGGCATATTGTACATGTGTATGAGGCATTTCATTCAAAGGACTTTGTAGTCCAAGCATGTATTTGTAAAGCATCTTTGAAATGGAGCTATTGTTTGGCAAAAAGCAGAAGTAAGCAGGCGCAGCACTGTTGCATGATTTGGTGGAAGGAACGGAGAATAGGAAACAGGAGTTTGGGCTAACTCTGACAGGGATTCCTTTAGATGTAACAAAGAGAAAGTCTGTGGCTAAAACTCACCCTTTCTATCTTCAAGTTAGCAAGGTGTATTTTAGACTGGTGAAGGAAAGCAGATGAATAGTCTGTCTTGTTAGGGTGTCATTTGAGCAGAACAGTGAAGTTCAGCTAAGTTATTGTCTGCTTTATTCCTGGGAATTTTACAAACCTCTAGTCCTCCTGTTGTCTAAGCCTCTTCACATGCTATGTTGAAATTATTAATCCCCTTCTCTACATCCTGTCTTCACCCTGTGTGTCCAAGACTAGGTTTCTGCACTGTTAAATAGCTGGACCTCTCTGTGGCAAGCTGTCTAACTGCATATCTCTCACTGGCCTTGTCAGCTCCTGCATCATGAGTAAGCAACTACTGTATTCCAGCTGCCTGTGATTTGGTTTTAAAACACAGACAAGGTGCTACCTTTCTTAAGATCTAAATATATCAACAAAAATCTTGTATTTAGGGGATCTTACCAGGCAAGTTGCTCCAAGTTTCTGTATTTCTGTATTCTGATACTAAGAAATCAATATTCTTACTGTTACCTGAGGATCTAGTTAAAGATTTGCAACCATTTCCCAATTCAGAGAAAGCAGAACTTTTGTTCAGGGTAACTATTGGGTCCAGACAGAGAAATGCTATTGTTTTTCAGCTCCTCTATTGTGATTCTTTGTTAATATTATCTGTCTAGTTTTCCAGACAGTCTGTTCTTAGGAGGCAGTAAAGGACTTGAACTCTCAGATGCTTTTAATCCTATATTTCTTTCCATTTTTCATGTTTGCAGCTTTTGTTGCTTTCCATTTCAGTTTGTCTCATTTAATTTTGTGAGCAGAAAGAATTTGGAAGCTTAAGGCTATTGGTCTGGAGCTGCTCATCAGCTAGACAAATTTGTTGTGGATTGTGATTTAACATTTTGCTTCATATATTTTCTTCAGAGGATGATTGCAGTTTAATGTTATTTTGCATTCCAAGTAGTTGTAGATTCCCTGTCTGTTATCAGACCATAAGACTTCTTTCTGAGCTCTCAAAAAGTCCTTCAGTAGCTCTCAAAACTCCTGTCATTTGGGATTCTAAAAAGCAGGTTGAAATTTCAATGGTAATTTGTTACAGAGAAATCCATGAAATTTGAATAAATCAACAAATTCCTCTTTCTGCCACCAACCCATTTTAATAACATGAGCATTGTAAAAAGTTTAGTTTATGAATCTATTACCGATTGCAAGTTAGTTTGGCACACTACCCTAGAAATACTGACTTGAAATCGGTTCAAGAGCTGAAAATAGGTGTGCGATAAAGATTTTAATGGAAAATTAAGTGACTACAATTGGCTGTTATCTGATTAAGCCACATGAAATGGATTATAAGTTTGGGGCTGCATGTCATATATTTGCATTATTGAAATGTCTTTCCACCTTTGGGAAAACAAAACAAACCAAAACAACCAACAACCAAAACCAACCCTAGTTGACATACTTTGGAATATCAGCTGAGAAGACAAAGCAAGGAAAGCAATTGCTTGGGGAATCACTGCTGGCTCAGATGCATTGGCAGGACAGTAGGAAAAGAACTACCACAGCTGCTTCTGTAGTTTGCTCTGCTGACTTTTGTGCTGAACTGTTTCCACCCTGTAATTAATGGTGAACTTTATCTTACGGAGCTGTCATTTTGGCATCTTTCACTAGTACAGCAATCACTTTAAGTCCCTCTTTTTTTTTTTCTTCCCCTTAAATTGGCCCCTGTAGTTTTGTAATCAAGAACAGGATGCACCAGCTTTTAGCTCAAACTGGCCCATTACGTACACTTGAGAAATGAGTCACGGTCAGAACCTCTTAGAATAGGTTCTTGTTGGTGGGAAGACAGACAGACTCAAATTCCCAGATATGAATGTGCTTCAATGTTTTTGTATGGTAGTGAGATCTAAAGCAGCAAGGGAAGTACTTTGAAGTTCCTGGTTTAGAGTTCATAGATATGCTAAAGTAATGATAACTTTATTTGAGACGTGTTTGTGGTGACATGGTGACACCTTTAAATGTGTCAGTTAATGTAGCATGTTGGGTGCTTAGCTACTGAGTGGAAGTAAAGATGTTGATTTCCAAGTCTCTAGTGTACTCCATCTACATTTTCAGTCCATTCTTTTCAGAGCTCGATATTTTCACTCCATTCTTTTCCTCAGAATCTGTTATCTTTGTTTCATAAAGATATTACTGAGTAACAATCATTCTGGTTTTGGAGCATGTCAAGTTTAATCAAATTACATTATCTTCCCTTTTGTGTGTGTTTTCTTTTAAGTCATAGACCAATGCTCATGCAAGGGTTTCTGTCTCTTTTTCCATCTTTCTGATTTCTCACTATTTTGTATGCACACTGGATTTGAAATGTGCTACCTGCTGGAGTGAGAAGCTACGTATGGGCAGCCACTGGTTGGATAATGCAGATCTTCCTGCTCCTATTTATGACTGACTCTGCTGTTTCATTTTGTGTTCTTCTCTGCCACCTGGAATGCTATTTCATTTTCTGACTATCTAAAATTTCCACTTCTAAATAGAGGTTACACCTTCCACTGAACAAAAACTGAACCTTTAGTTCAGTCAAAAGACTATCAATAGTGAGGTATAGGCCTTATTTGCCCACGTGAATAGTTCTGATTGTGTAAAATCAAAAAGATGTCAAATTCAGTTCCTTAATTAGAATTTGCCTTCTCCATTTGCCCCAAATCAATTTTCATTTTGTTACTGAATCCCAGAAATATCTACCAAAAGAAGCTACTTACAGGAATAAATGTTCTACCACAGTTAGATTTCTGCTTTCATTGCTTTTGGTTTTCCAAAAGGAAAATGCTTCTTGGGTACAAATTTAACAGATGAATTGCAAAGAACTTATTTCTGATTTAGAGTCAATCTGTTCCGTTAACTATGCAAGGTTCAGGGGTTTCTGCCTCCTTCTGTTGTACACCAGAGTGACACTATCATTTGCCACTCACTGCAATGATCTACCACCTAGGTAGGAAAAGAAATGCACTCCCATGCATTAAAAAAAACAAAACAAAACAAACACACACCAAAAAAACCCCAAATCCATACTATTACCATTTCAGCTTCTTTTTGCCTTAAACCTTGTTGTGTTTTAGTCAGCTTAGTCAGTGGGATAATAAAGATTGTCTTGCTTATAGCATTTATTTTGAAGTCCCCAAGCAGATCCCAATTAGTTTCTAGCTAAGAGCTTATCCAAAAGTATGGTCTTTTGGAAAGGATGGTCTCTGGGACAAAATATTTACTTGAAGCTTTTTATAACTCCACTTCCTTATAGTTTATGATATCTGTCAAAGGGGTGTTTATGTGTAGCAGTGATTGGATGTGCAAAGACACACTCTTTTATGTTTGCATCTTGCTCCCCATTCTCAGTACCTTCATAACCTTCAGAATCAGTCAGGATTTGATCATTTTGTTTAAGCTGCAGTTTTGACTAGCAACAGGTTTTTAATTAAGTAACAGCAAAACCAAACAAAACCAAACAAAAACACCGCCTCACAAAACCCATGTAAAATGGTCAGCTATAAAGCAGCCTTTAGCTTTATGAATAACTACACAAACACCTGTGCTAGCACAAGAAGGACTAGCGGGTAGGGGGGTGCAAGAGAAAGAACAGTGCCAGACCGGTAGCTTAAAGTGTAGCTTAATTTTTGGCTTTAGCCTGCCTTGTTCAGGAGGCATTTGATTCAATGAAGGACCAGATTTTGCTTCTGTTATGGCATTTACTTGGGCATAATTCACTAAATCCTATAACCCCTGAAGTAATGTGAAGCTTTCCTTTAGGGAGTCATATATTGGTACCAGGTCTGGTCTAACTCATGGTCTTGTGGTTTTGCTCATACAATTTTTTTCTCCTGGCTTTTAGAGCTGCAGGTTTTTAATTGTTTGAAAACAGGCAAGGTAGACTCTCTAACCTCGGAAACTGAAGGCTTGCATGAATGTGACTTGTTTGGCAGGATACTCAAGTGTGGAAGTACTTTTCAAAATTATCTTTTGTTGCTCAAAGTTTTGGAGTCACCTGTTCGGGTAGCAAGAAGTTTAGCAGAGCTAGACTTGCCTTCTGGTGATTTTTATTTGCATATGTACTTGTCAACATATTTACATGGTGTGGGTTTGTTTTTTTTTTTCTTCTTTTTAATGTATATCTGTTTTTTAAGTGCTTTGAAACTTACAGATCAAAACACAGTGTACATATAAGTGTTATGATTATGAAGTCATACAGTAGGTAAAGAGTTGGAACTGATTGTTTGCCAAAGACATAGTACCCAAGATGAAAAGTTTATTCAAAGAAAGCCATAACAGAAATCAGTTGCTCTCTTTAGTCAATATGAATGATGCTAGAGATTCTGGAACAGGAAAAGGCATTAAAATGTTAATACGTGATGAGGAAGAATGATACAAAGCACGTTTTTTGTTTTGTCACTACGCATGCATTTGGCAACTTGACTCTGTATCAAGAATAGTATTAGCAAAGAGATTATACTGCCCATTGACAGCGTTAACTGGAATAGAATGATCTTAAAGTGGATTTTATAGAAGAGAGGGACATACAGTTAGGAGACTGGAGACAGATTGACAAGAAACTAGCCTATAATCTTAAATGTATGTAAAAGGAAAGAAAACTGATTTTATGGAGATTGGCTAAAAGCTTAACATTTCATTGACTGGTTTCACTAACAGGTGTAGAAAATCGAGCTCTAAATAACAGCAGGAAAATTCACATTAAATTCACCATCCAGATAAGAACTGAGGGTGTGCTAATAACTAGAAAAGAGATAATGCTGAAGCATTCTTGAAGAGCTAAATACTAAACTGAATATTGGGAAGCAAATTCTCTATGTAAAAGGCATTCTGAATTTAGATGGCATCTTAGATGGCAACAGTGAGTACAAGATTCAGAAGAAGGAATCATAAAGCAAAATAAAAAGCACAGCAAAAACCCACAAATCCTTTCATAATGCTATCTTTAATGAACAAAAAGTAGGATCTGACTGCTCTAGTACAAAGCACAGTTGGAATAAAGACATCTGGATAAACTGCAGCAGTCCAGTCGGATTTATGAAAATGATGATGCTTGAACCCTAATTCCAATTCCAACGTTTATAGCTAAATATTAGAGTTACTGTTCTGTAGGTTTTAACATTTTCTTTTGCATTAATTTTTGTTGAGGGAAGATTTAGACTGCTAGAGAGATAGCAGTTAAAAATCTTACTGACATGGAGATAAGGCTCCTCTTCTGTGCTCCCATTATCACGTAACCAGATCTTCAGTGTGATTGAAGAGCAGACAGGGAAACATGTCTGTATTTGCTAGATTGTTTGCAGTAAATAGCCACCTCTGCTAACTGCACAACTCTGCCAAAATAGTTCAATATTGGACTACTATGTTACCTTAGATTAAAATTAATGCAGAACAGCATGCATGGTTTCCTTGTGCTCTCTGTCTGAAGAAGTAAAGCTTTTGATGAACATTAAATACAAATATGTCTTTTTCTACAGTAGGAAATTTTAAAAGCGTTGATTTGTGAAAGGATGTTATAACCCTGTATATAAACTGAACCTTTTGGGAAAAACATAGGTTACTATAATAATGAATCTTTGGGATTACGTGTTTTAAGGACAAAAGACAGGTTAAAATAATGGGATAAAACTTGCTTTTAAATTTGACTTAAAGATTTTAATTTTGGTCCAGAGGGTTAAAGGCTAATATGTAAAAGAGGCCTAAGTCTGAAGAATTGTTAAAACTCTCACGAATCCTTGGTTCAGGTCTGCCTTTGTGAAAACTCCGTTCAGACTCATCGTGGTCTTTGACTGAGGTTGAAGCATCCAATGGCTTTTTCTTTCTACTCACTGTGATCAGGTACTTCATGTAATCAATGGGTATACTGGGGAAGACAGCACACTGAAATAGCGCATTAAAAATAGCAATAAATAGAATAATCCTGTTAGGAAATACAAGGGTTCTGAGTTAGTTAATTCCAGATTATGTAAAGAACTAACTGCAACAGTATTGCTGAAATGTTTGTGACCATTTTTGTGATGGAGGGTGGATGGTAACCCAACCAACCAGAGTGCAAATGCAGTACTCGGGCATTTGAACAGGAGGAAAAGATATAAATAAATCGGAAGTCTAATAGTCTGTCGTATGAGTTAGAACTGTGATGCTTGAAAAAAAAAAAACCAAACATGAGAGCAGATGTTTCAGCAATTAGTTGGTAAAGTCAGGGCCCTGGGCCCAATCAGAGGCCTCACTGGCCCTGACCCCTCTCCCCTGGGGTCTTGCCCCCGCCCTGCCCATGGCCCAGGACCCCACTTCAGCCCAGCCCAGGCCACCAGCTCCCCACAGCCCTGCCAGCCATGGGCCCCACTGAGCTGGGACTACCTATGTCCCCTGGCTGCCCCGTTCCCTGGCCAGGGCGAGCAGGTTGGGCCGTGACTCACTCCAGGCCCTGCCCCGCTGGACCACGGAGAGCCCCGGCCATCACAGTGTGCCCCGACAAGTAAGTGGCTGGAGATTAATCCAACAGTAAATCATAGACACTCTGGGTTTGTCAAGAACGAATAAAGTCAGGATTGTCTAATTTGCCTTCACTGATAGGACGGCTGGGCTGGTGAGGGAAAGGGAAGTAGTTGGGTTTCTGCCATATTTCTGCCTGTTCCACACAACACTGTCACTGCTGAGGAAATGGCTTCCGACCCGCACGCAGGTCCTGCGCTCATCCCGGGTCCTCTGAAAGTGAGAATTACTTCATGAGCTCCACCTCCTATACTTAGTCAAAATAGATAAATGGGCTTACTTGTGACCAGGCAGAAAGTGGCTATTCAGGATAGTGATCTGTAGTTTGAAGAGCAGTAGTATCAGCAAACTTGCTGTGAAGTGAATTAACAAATAGCTTAAAGCACTTCAAAATAGTTATCAATAAAATTCGTCAAAGGGTAGATCATTTTATCTGATTTCCCAGAAGGGATTAATATGTTCCCAGGTCTATTCAAACTCCTCAGCATCTTGGGTAATGTAACTGGGATTAGGTAAATGCTGCAGGTGATACCAAGCTGAGGGAGGGAAACTGGCAGGGTGGAGAGCAGAGCTGGGTAAATGGCAAGACAGCCTCAGACCAACAAGATGACACTTGGGAAGACAACGGCAAGGTACTGCCCTGAGATACAAAGCCACAAATGCAAAAAGAGGGAGCAACTGGCTGGACAGCAATACAGCAGAAAAGAGTATAGGAGTTTATAGTGGATGACAAACTAAATGTGAGCCAGTCATGTGATGGTATGGAAAAATGGCAGAGCCTGTTCTGGGTGGAATTGGCAATGGCAGTGTGCGTAAACCATGGGAAGCAATCATCTCCCTCTGGTTCCTGCCAGGGCATGCAGGTGGTGAGGCTGGCCCGATTATGGGCGCTGCATATAAGGGAAATGCAGAGCAAGAGGAAAGAGTCCAAGGAACTGCAAAAAAAATGACAGCTTTAGAAAACATGATTTGTGAGGAAGGGTTTGAGGAACTGTTTGGCTGAGCTTAGAGACAAGAGCAGAGTTTTTAAAATCTGAAAAATATTGTCATAAGGAGAGGAGCATTCTCACCAAGGGCAGGACAAATGCTAAGTTGCTTAATTGCAGCAAGAGAGATTTAGGTAACGAATTAAGAGTGCAAGTTTTGTAGGTTAAGAAATAAACTGTAGACCTGTCTCCTTAGGAGACTGCAAAATAGCTTTTCTTGGAAGTGTTTAAAAATGGATGAGATGGATATCTGCAAGGATGCTAATTCAAAGTAGCAGTTAGCTTAGATCATCTCTTCACCTTCCCCTTTCAGCTGTGTGTTGCTACATTTCTGTGATCTTTAGAAGAAATTCACTGCATTATTTATTCTGATAGCAATGGCGCTCTTCCATATGTCCAAACGAAGCTACCTGAAATTGCAGTTTGTATTGCTAGTATACCTGACACAAAGCATTTTGTTTTATTGTTTGGCAACTAAAACATAGCAGAAAATCCATGGGAAATCAGTCCTGTAAATGACTAAATTACTTGTCAATGTTTTGTGACAGTGAATACTGGAGAAGCTCAAAGTATTAGTCAAGATTCATTGCTTCTCACTTTTTGTACTGAACAAGTATTTACATCAGAAATATCTGCTGTAAAAGCATGTAATGCCCAATAACACAAAATAAAGAAAGGATCATTTCTTGGGTTTGGGAATGGCCAGTATTTGCCATAAAATGATGTATTTGAAGTTCTGATTTGAATGAAGATTCCTTTGTGTCTGGAGCACACCATAATATTTAAAACGCAGAAAAAGGATACAAGTAAATGATTTTAAGAATTGCTAACCATACTGTCATCTTCTCAAATTCTTAGACTGAACACAAACAAGATTTCCAGTCATACTTGTGGCAATTAGAGAAACTGAGAATTCACACTGTAAGTAATGTTTGAACATTCTTTGTTGTGTCCAACCTTTGAAATTTTTTAAATAGTGCAATTCACAGCCAAACCAATCTCACAGTGTTTATATCTCAGCTGAATAATTTTGAAAAGAAGCTGAAGTGACCAGCCTGAATTCAAATGGAGTGAGCTTTAGCTGTGTGACCAGTTTAGGCTGACTGGAGGTGTAGTTGGTATATAATTTGTCATTTCAAACTGATAAGTTACTGACTATGGATTTTCAATTTATTTATTTTCTTAGTGAAAATGGCAGTTTCAGAATATAGTTGGTGAATGCATGCAATTTGTTTCCAGTGTGTTTTCTCCTTAAGCATATAACCTTTGGGAAATGTGTTGGAAGTTGTTCAAATGCTGCCTTGGGGGTCTACTCTCAGCTAATACTTCTGGAGTTTTAATAGCCTAGTCTGAATTGTTTAAAATTTATCCAAGGATGGGGAAAAAACATCATAGCAGCCAAGGTGAAACACTTGTGCTGCTGCTCCTCTGCCTATTAGCAGATTGCAGCTATTGTGGATTAATTATCATCCACCAGATTCTCTAAAAATTAAATCTCCTTCCTTTTGCCTTTCTTTCCTGGCTATAGCTTAGACCTACCTTCCTCATCTCTTCTTTTCTGTAATATGTCATGGTATAGCTCTTGTATTCTTGTGAATTGTTTATAATATTTGCCTTAATGTTCTTGTTCTTTGCAAAGCTTCTGACTTTCACTGTATGTTTACTTATGTTAGTATGCCTTTCCCTTTTTCTCACATCTCCCATATTTCAGTAATCTCTCAATTTAAATAACATCAACTCTTTTCTCTGCTACCTAGACAGAGTAAAGGCGAACTTTATTTTGTTGATTCCTACAGGGAAGCAACCACTGTTAAGACTAATAAGACTGAGGGGAGGAAAAGATGGCACTACTCTGCAGGTGGATTACAATAATATTACAGATTGTTACAAAGATTAAATCATGTAATCTTTTAGCTCAAAGTACAAATGCACACATTTCCACATTTCAGTTCCAAAATCATGGCTATGTTTTACAAATTTGGAGAATTATTTTGTGTCAAATTAATGAATGTCTTCCTTATCCAGAATGGAATCTGTAACATCATCTTCACTTTCCTCAGAAAGTATTTTGTCTTCATTGTTTTAGGCCTTTATTGGGTGTCAGTTCTTGAATTTAAACGAGGACAGAGGAGAGAAATGTACAAATGTGCTACTTTGCTATTTTCAAAATAAAATAGTGGAATTTGTGGTGTCCACCCATAGAAGTTTATAGACAGCAGGTGGCTTATGATAATTTACAGTAACAGTTCAGAAAAAGTTATTAATTACTGTAAGATTTTAATGATGTTAGCCTCTTAATAGCAACCCTACTTTTCTGTGCTCTCATTACTGCATCCTCTTGCAGGTGGACTTTACTGCAGTTGTTAACTAAATGTATATGCAACTTGGTTTATGTTTAGAGTTTTGTGCATGGGATTGGATTTGCTTGAGATTTAAACGTTTGCAGCATGGTCATACTGTAGAGCAAGGAAGGAGAGGAGGCTTTTACTTAAGTAAAGTGATGCATGTTTATGAAGGAAAATTAAAAAAAGTTAGTAATACCACTCATTATGTGAGGGGATGCATCAGGACCCCTTTCTTTTATCTATTGTATCAAATGTCAGAAAAAGCCTCAATTGTTAGCAGAAAAATCCCATCAATGTCTGTTAACTTGGAATCTTGTAGAAATGTCCTGCTGGTTAGCTCATGTTGATGGCTGAAGGTAACACAGCACTGACACTGATCTGACAAACACTGGGTGCATGACATTCAAATGCTCCAGAAGGTGTATTGGTGGTGCCTCTAAAATTAAAATCAACAGGTTTTTTTTTTATTTTATTTTAAGACCTGAAGGTACAGCAATATTTTCTAGAATGGTAATGCAGATTAATTTCCATGAATATTTTCTTTCAATTTACTAGTAATGCATAAGCTAAACTAGGAGCTTAGTCCAACAAGTTTTTGCTGTGTTGCTGTGCTTGGGAAAGTTTTCAGTTTGCCCTGCTGCACAGTGATTCAAGAAAACTTCAAATGTAATAGGTTAAAAATGATTTTGCTATTATTTCCTTGTGCTACTACCTACTTTCTATCAAATTTGTTGTTTAGTGTAATCAAGTCAAACTGAAAGATAATCGATTGCAGCTGGTACTTAAAATTACTGCTTCAGTTGCAGACTGAGGGAGAACTTGTGGAGACAAAACTTGTCTGTTTTTCCCAGCAATATCGGTTGGTCTAATTTAAAATAAATAAATTTTTGCACAAATTATGTGGTGGCAAAAATATATATATTAAATGAGACAACCTCACAGCAATAGAGATTGTTCTTTATTCCACCTATCTGAATTCTTTCAGCTGTAATGACACTAATGACTTCTAATACAGTAGCAGACCGTTTACTTTAATCTCACTGAGATGAAGGAAATGCCCATTACAGACAGGTTTTTCAAATGCATAATTGTTTTCTTTTGTGGATAACCACACTGAAATCCCTAATTCTCAGGGGTCAGAGGACTTGGCACATTCCCATAGGGAGGCCTCTCTCTCTGAGCTGACACCTTGAGCTAGGCTTGGGAAAAGAAGACTCCGCATTTGCTATACTCTTTTTTCCATACTCTGTGCTTCCATAACTATGTCTCTAAGTTTTTTCCAAAAATTAATATTCACAGTAGCCCATGAGGAATGCAAGACTCGCCCAGTTTACAATATAGTGAGCATTATAGTAGTGTCCTAGAGATCCCCAGCTTTAGAACATTCAATGATGATGGTGCCTTTGTCACAAAGTGCTGTTGAAGCTTTCTTGCTGAAAACAAATGTACAGTCAGAAACATGTAGGAGTTAGTCAAGTATTAGTTTTGTCACTTTTCCCCACAGATTTAATGACATAGTTGTGAGACTGCTATTATCCTGATTAAGTTTCCATAATAATGAATGTTCCTCTTATCTTTGGTCTTTAAACATTTCTCTGCCATTCATGGAGTTAAAAAAAAAAAAAATCAATCCTTAAAATACTAGGCATCTGAACTACGAGGTGCTACACTTTTGAGATACCACTTGACTTGCAATAAAGTAGAAGGTGATCTTGTTGCAAAAAGGCAACCCTGCAACAGGAGTTCAATGACACTGGTAAATTTAGAAATATGTTCTTACCTCATGGTGAGTAAAAAAGCATGGCTTATTTTACTGATTGAAGTATGATGGTATAATACCATTTTGTTAAGCCAAACATGGTTTGTGTCAGGGCTTTGAAGTAGGTTGTTGAGAAATTTTAGAGGCAGGAGAAGTTGCAAAAAATGTTGAAATGTTACATAACAGTTGGCCAAAGGATTTGAAATTATTGTATGAATTGAGAATGCCAGCCTAGAGTGCCTGGTAGCCATTAGCTAAGACACCTTTGAGCATGGTTGGGAAGAGCTCTGATGCTTCCATCGTAGCCTACTTCAGTTCACAAAGAACTCTCTAAGGGCAGTGGGCTGCAGTGGCATTTTCACCTATTTTTCTTTTGTGGGTGAAAGGTGTAGTTGCAAACATTTTTTTCTGAAGAACAAGGAAAAAGCATAAAGGATCTGTGCAAAGAAACCATTTGGTTCACTGCACCTGCACAATGCACAGAGACTGCATTTCTGCAATTGTTATTAATGTTCTTTATTTGTGCACACTGGTCATTTGAAGTGCTTGTCTAAATTCATTCTTTATTTGTAATCTGGTACTAATTATTTGACTAATTTCTTTTTTCATGTCTACAAACTGTCACTGATGGATGTGAAATACATTTGGGAAAAATGTCAGAGAATTTATCAAATAATTTAATCAGCTCGTTAACAAGCAATTGTGAATATTGGTTATAGGAAAACTGGCTGAATGTTCTGTCCCAGCTGCATGGTCCTAGGTCCTATGCTGACATAGGAGGTGTTTATTATTTTTGTTATTTCACTGGAAGAGCTCCTTGCTGAATCAGGTTTGGTGTGAATGCTTGCAAGAAGTGAATTCTGTTTACGTGAAATGTGCTGCCAGTAACTTTATTCATTTAGAAATGCTTCCAGTAAATAGACTATTCAGAGAAAATAAACACAGATGCTCATACATACAATGGCAGATTAATTTAAAATTTCAACTAGTGTTCATAGAAAATTGTTTTCAGTATTTTTGCAGACCTATTTGCAGTAGTAAAATAAAAATTATTTTCCTTGTTCATGATATTATGACTGGGTGCAATGTATGTTGTGTATATGCTTTTGGTCACTGTTAGAGAGCAACTAACAAATGTCAGGGATTTCTTTTCAATATAGCTTGCTAGTTTTTTGAGGAAAAGCCGTAACACCAACTGTTTTAGAAGATAGTTTTAAAATGGTACAAAGAGCTTCAAACAATTTGGGGCCCAAAATGCACCAAAAAAAAGGTGGCTTTTGTATTCAATTTAAATTTGTCTGTGGCTGGGCATTTAGCTCTATCAGATATTTTCTTTGAACTTATACAAAGTAAGTTTCCTCTTCATGGGCATTTGCATTTGGTAAAGCGATGATTATAAAATGGCTGCTATTATCTGATGTGAACTTTGTGCTGTAACTAAACAAGCATAGGAAATATGGTAGAAAAGAAATTAGGTGAAAATCATTCCGACATTGCTCTTTGTCTTTTGTACCATGCTACATAAATCTTTTCCATATATGAAGTAACCTTAGTCATCTAAATTTAAGACAAAGGAATAGTGCCTAAAACTGCAGATCACTTGAGGCTTCTTTGGTGCTAATTAACTTACTTAGCTCAGTTGGTTGGCAGATTTTAATCACTATAAAAGCTCCTGTGGATATTTTAATTTGTTTTCATTTTAAAAGCAGAAACATATGGTTCTTTAACAGATGTGTGACTTTTTCTGTGTTCATTTGAGAAATCATAATTAATGTTTTCATGTACAGACATACATTTAGTTTCATCATCACTCGTTTTCAAGCTTAACCCCTTGCAAACATTGACAGAGTTACTGTGCTGAGAACAGTCAGCCTATAACTTTATTTCCTGAAGACCTTGCCTTTTTAGTCTTAATCAGAAAAAAAAAAAGGGTGTTTGCAAGTATTTCTACCAAAATGGCCCAGATAATAGTAAAATCTCTCAAGCTTTCAAAATATATTGATAAATTGTTCAAAGTATAGGGCCTATCTCATTTAGACTTTCAGTGTCTGTCTTTAATAATTAGAATAACAAAAGCTAGAGGGTAGTTGGACTGCCTTCAGACATGCTGCTTCAGGTCTTGGCCTTTCTATGCTATTCTTCGCATTTTACCCCATCATCTGTATTAGAAACTGCTGGCCGATCCAACTCTAAACGACTCCCGGTGTTCCCTAAAATGATTATAAATTTTTATTTGATGTAGACTAATCCCAGTCTTATGAGATTGCAAGCCCAGGTATCATACATTCTCTTGTGAGTAGGTAAAAAAAGGCCACTATGAGGCAAATACCTGAAATCCTCCTGGACATGATTTGGCTGTCCATTAGTCAAACTGCTAATGAACTGTTAATGAGTAATTTAAAAAGCAATCTTAATATGCAAGCTTTCATGAAGCAGACATATGTAAAAGCATTTATATTGCATATTCTGCATGCGGATCAAAGACTTAAGAAATTTGAATGCTTTTCTCCCAGTTATTCCACTGTTTCACTGATTTCATTTCTAGGTTTGTTCTACAAGGCAAGAGTGGGAGTCTCAAAGTTATGGATATTTCTGCCTATGAATTCTATGCAATCAGGTTAATGATAAATGATCAATCATCACTGATGATTCCAAAGTCACATCTTAGAGTTTACTAGTGCTAACAGATAAATAAGATTCAAAATACCGTGTCCATGTCTCATTTACCAAGTGGCATTAATTTATCAAGTGATAGTTCCGAGTGCAAAAGACGGATTTAACAATGTTTTAATCCAACTGGGGTAGATTTTGAATTTTTGTGATAAGAGCATATAAGGTGTGGTTTTATCATTTTGAGTCAGTCATTTTGATTCACTTGAGTCTCACTATCACTGTTACCATTCAGTGTAGTATTTATTTGGTATAAATTGTTGAATGAAACAAGTAAAAGAAAGCTCACAGAAAATTTGTGTGGGGGGTGCATTTAATCTCATTTCATTGCTTGAAAATGAGAGTGTTTGGTGAAATGCTTCATACTAATTAAGAGAGACATCCCACCTCTGTCCCAAGCACCAAAACGTTGCTGTAAGATAACCTGGAATATTCTGCTCCAAAATAATTCCTTTGCATGATAGAAACAGTAGGAGGGGAACCCAGAAAAGAGTATGTCCTTACTAGCTTTCCCCTGAATCAACGCTGTTTGCTGTAAAATATGTAGAGAGGCATCCACAGAGTTGTTTTTCTCAGAGTCTGTGAGATAGTGCAGGAGCATACCAAGAAGAGCTCTCTTGGAGTTTGGCTGCAGCTGGGCTGAGGCTCTACTGCAGCAGCAGCACAGTACTAGGTTGTGGTGTATTTTCCACCCCTGCTAGAGGGATTGAGTTTTCTGCATGCTCTGCCAATATAAACTGGCTTGCTGATACGCTAGTCATTGTCATTTGGAGGAAGGAACGTGTGGGGAGGAAATGCTGCCTTGGTTGTGGTTGCTCTCTGGAGCAACCACATCTGTGCCAAGATACTGGGGAGAAAGGGAAGCAAGGATTTCCACCCATTGTGTTTAGGAAATGTCTTCACTGATTATGAAGGCTCTTAAGTAGAAGTTCTTTCCTGCACTTTCAGTTAAAATCTAGTTTTATTGCATTTCCATTGGGGGATCACCTCAGTTAAGTCAGTATCAGCCCAGTATACATTTCTGTTATGCTGAAAAGAGCAGAATTCTGCTCTCCACAAGCATTGCATCAGAAAATACCGTTATAGCTATGACCAAATGAGGATGGTGTGCCACTTTCTGTGACAAAATGAGTTTGAATTTGACTGGAGAGAGTGAATATTTGTGAATGTACTCTTCATTCATTTGCATTTTACAAATTTGTCTCTTTTTGTGTTAGTGTGCTGTGCATAATACTGTCAACATACTAGCTGTGTTTGCACTGGATTTCCTTTTTGCAGCAGTCATCAAAAAATGTTTCTGAGTGTTCACATTTAATCAGTATTACACACCTGGGAATAACTACTAATACAGTAGGATTTAAAATGACCTTTCTGGCTGATAATTAAAATAGAAGAACTTCACACATCAGTAAAAATCCATATTGCCTGGAAAGATATGGAGTAAATATAGCTAAAATAAAAAAAGGTAAAGGTAGCATGCAGGGTGTGTTTGTGCAATAGTGCCATATGAGAATGGCAGAGGACACAGAAAGGTTGTCATGCAGACAACAGCTGCATTGAGGCAGCCTTCTGCAGAGCCTAATAAACCTTTAATTTCATCTTGGAGTGCCTGGCTAGTGAGGCATTGTTGCTGCAGAAAACCCAGGTGGAATACCTCCGGGAACACGCTATGGTGAGTACCAAGTGGACACCCCCATTTTTTTTGCCTGTCCGCCTCCGCTTTTCAGAGCTGTACTGCAGGCGGCAGCGGCCTCTGTTGGAAAATCGCCATGTCCTCTGGCTGCCTTAAACTAGAGCTGTCCCAGATTCTCACAGCACCTCCCTGCTGCGTCTCCTTCCCCTCTTCTTGCGGCTTGCAAGGGGAGATTGTCCTTGTCCTGCAAGCACTTCCAGGCCAGAGCGATTCCCCTGGCTGGCTGGGGGCTTTCACTGCTTCACAGATTGACTATGCAGTGGTTCTTCAGGAGTAAGGAAGCTTTTGCCTGGTTTTGGTGCTGCAGCAGTGCTGACAACAGTAATGCCATGCGGAAAACCAAGTATTAAAGGCAGCGCATTTTTGCATTTTGGATGTAAATTGATCCTCTCCTCAAAGATGTTTCAAATGTATGGCACAGCTGGGGAAGCTTAGTATTCAGTATTATCTCTCTGAAGCAACAAAAGTAAGGGCAGATTCTGGACTTGGTTCAGGTTAGGATATCTTGGCTTGCCCTGCTTTTTGTGACATTCAAGTGATGCAATTGATATGGAGCAATAGTATACGAAATGAGTGCTCTATTAATAACTTCTCTTTAACAGCCACTTAACCCAGAACCTTAATTTGGTATTGAAACCTTCACCGATAGTGCTTTGCAGCAATTGTACTGACAGCATGTCTTGAAAGTTAATGGCATGCCTAGGAATCAAATGTTTGGCAAGATTGACAACTTTTAGAGGTTTATTTCAGGTACTGTTTGTCTTGGCGTAAGACACTTTAAAAATCTGTCCTCAGTGTATTCTGGTTCTTTTTCATCCTTTCTCTCAGTTCTGTGCATGGAGTGATTTCCCTACCAAATTTGCAAAGGTATCACTTGTTCCTTATTCTGTATCTCCTGTAATAACTCTCTTCACTTGTAACACTAGTAGAAAGCCAGTTAATTTTATATGCCTGTATTATATATATTGAAATACAATACATTTACATTATATAAATTTTTTTAGCTATGTATGGAAAAAAATGTATATTGTCCTCTGTAATTTCCATTTTCCAGTCTATAACTTCCTTTATTTCTCTGTGTTGAACAGCAGTGTGTATGTTATCAGTGCTACAGATGCAGTCTGTACCAAGGTGCAAAAAGTGGTAATATGGATATAAAAATGTTAAAAACCGACAAGGAATACTTTTTACCAATACCAAAATAAAATGAGGACAAAATTATGTTTCTGACCTTTGGGAATTTTAGTAATTTGCATCTTGTTAGAATAAAGTCTTCATTACTTATTTTTCTTAATCTGTTGGTCAAGCCTTAATTATGCTTGGACGTATGTTTTCCTGCATTTACACAACTGAGGGATGAGAAAAGAATGCATAAGACCAAATATTTAATTACCAAAAAGCATTCAGAGTGTTATACATAAAGCATCTTGAACAGTGCAAAGCTGCTTTAGACTTTAAATGAATTTACTGGGTTTCATACTAGCTAAAACAGGAATATATCAAAGAATTTTAAAATTTGCCATAATATAGGTAGTTGGCCTGTCTTAGGAACAGGGACAGTTAAGTCAGGTTTAGATTTAAAAGTAAGTGACCTACACCTTCAGCCAGATTTAGATTTAAATAGCACCTGAATTTACAAATGATGAATGCAATTGTAAAAGATGTGTGTACCTGCACAGGCACCTGCTGACTGTGTAATGCATTTTTGCAAAAGCTCCATCTTCTATACAGTGCAGAGAGCCATGTAGAAAAATTGAGGTCTAAGGGAGTGGAATATCCACACCTAAGAAAAATTGTTGCATTGTCTCCCCATTTGCACTGAACCAGGCATGTCTCATATTAACTAATGTTATAGCATTTACATTAATATGTAAACGTACGTAAAATTACTTGTCATTTTTTATCTGGTCAAAAGACCTGATCTTAGCCTTTTTTAATAATATTTTTGAGTTATGTTATTTCTACTTTATAACACTGTATGCAGTTTTTGCAACACGCACACCTGTATGTGTGTATATATGTTTTTACCAGTTGTATTCCTCTGTGACATAGCTGACAGTCTTTTCTGTCATTTGATTCACAGTGCTTTGTAGTCTAAAAAAACTTAGTGTGAATAAAGTTACTCTCTCATATATAGAGTCCTGTTTCAGTCAAATATCTGATGAGATTGAAGCTGGAGCAATTCTTGTTACATTTGGAGTAACAGACCTGTAGCTTTCTGATAAATCTTACATTTTTTGAAATATTTTCTGAGATAAGTTACATACAGCATTTAAAAGACCATCTACTATACAAAGGAAATTTTGTGTATTCAGTTTTCGTTTTGTTTATAGAAATGACACGTTACAGACATATTTATATAAGTCTTTTATTTTATTTCATATACTGGGTCAGAGTGTGATGAACCACTCGCTTTGCCAAGCAGTTTGCTTACAAGGGTAATCCAACTGATCACTTATGTTTAAAGCTTATCTGTCTGTTCAAAAGTAGGAAAAGATACAGCTAAGATATGCAGAAAAAAAAATCAATATACTGAACAAATCTTACGTAAGCAAGCAGCTCAAAAGATGTAGCTGAAAATGTGATGAATAACACTTTAGCTGCACGTGATGGAATGTATGTTCTGGAAAAGAACAGTACCAGTCTAAAATGGGCGTACTTAATACATATGTGATAAAGGCAAATGCTCGTTTATGTCTAGTTTGGAAGGGATTGTAATGTAGGGGGATTCAGGATTTTCCTGCCATTCAGGACATCTCTGCTACACTACTTGTGTTGTAGTATGACCTTGGAAAGGTTGCACAGTTGCTATGTTTTTCTTTCTCTAGAATGGGAAAACTATAGAACCTTTCCTATATGCTCACAGATCCCTTTGTGGTATACCACATAATTCTAGAATGACATGACTGAAGATTTTCAACTTTTTTCAGTGAAAAAGCATATATATTTGACAAAATCCTTCCCTTATTTTATTAACTGTTGCATTATTTTTTAATATAATGTTACAGTAAGAAGGATTGAGTCAGTCGTGTGTATGTGCTTAGTACTTGCATTGCAAGACAGTCTTGTTCTTGCTCTGCATCCCTCAGGAGGAAAGAGAAATTAAAAATGCTGAACATCACTAACTTTTAGCAGCTAAGCCAGAGACATAACTGATCAGCTGAGACCAGTACTAAGTGCTGTATACTGGTGTTTAAAGGTGCACACAGTACTCTGTGTGTAAAATAAATCAGAAAAAAAGTGCTACTACAAGGATTTAATTTTGAGTTGTTTTGCTGCGCAAGGCCTTGAACTCGCTATGTGGGCTTTCTCATACTGCATGCAAAATCATGTTCTTTCATTTTTCTTTTTAAGGATATGGGTTTCCCTTGGTGCAAGAAAGGGTTAATAGAAGCTTTCCTTGATGCAGTGGACCAAAACTGGAGTTAAATGTAGATCTTCATCTGAAGTATGTAGTAGCTCACTTGAAACAGTACAGGCAGCTGATGGTCTGGCTCTGACACCTTTAATTCTGCAAGTACTTATGTGTGTCTAAACTTTTAAAATCAGTGTGACTTAAGCATACACTTAATGTTAATTACATGCTTAAGTGGTCTGCAGAACTGACACTTTAAGTAATTCAGTAGATCATATATATTGGAAGCAGCTCTTGCTAATACTGCAAATATTGTGCTACAGTTTTATAGTCCTCAGGTCTTTGCAATGCTATTGCGGAATTGAATTATAACCTAGGTCACAGCCTGCAGTTTTATTCTTATTATAACCTAGGTCACAGCCTGCAGTTTTATTCTTATCCTGGAATTTTTCCACCTCTTGTTTGCGTTTTCTGTTACATAACTAGTATTTTACTTCTTAAGTTTCCCAGGCTTTTTTCTCACCTCTTTACAGTTACACTCAGAAATAAAGTAGATGCCTGTGGGGAGAGGAAAAAGGAAGGAGGAGTGCAAGAAGTAAAATGAATCATGCCTGTGCATGAACAGGGATGCGGTAGCTATTTATACTGTAGTGTAAATACCAGATTAGTAGGATTTAAAACGTTACTGCTCTGTAGGTCTTAAAAGGCATTATAAACTCTTAGGTTACTTCTGCTTCACTACTTTCAAGGTAGACTTAATTAAGGCGGCAGACATTTGCTTTCATTTTTAAGACTTACAGCACATAGTGGTTTTCCTGGACTCATCAATTATTTCCCCACCCAGTGCTTGCTGTTTGAAAGAGGGGCTGTCTTACGCTTGCCAATGAGAACTGCCCACTGATAACCTCGCTCCTAATCTCACTAGCTCTCAAATGATTCACTGCAGATTGGTGGACTCAGATTTTGTGAATCCCCAAGCACATTTGGCAACCTGTCCATACTATGCAGTCAGTACTGGGTATGGATTTGCCATTCCTTAAGTAGGAAGGTACTCTGCTTGTCCTATTACCCCCAAACCACTTGTTTTATGTGGGGGAAATAGTTTGTTATTTCTTGCAAAGTAAAAGAATAACTTTTTCATTACAAATTTGGCAAAAATTCCTGGAAGAACAGAAACAAAAGGTGTTGTCAAGATGTATTGAAACGTGCCTTTATACTTCTGAGTAAAGGTCTTTCCTGTTGGAGCAAACACCACGATCCCGAAATGCACGATGCCAATCTCAAAGATATTTCTTATGCCTAATCCCTTTCCTTTGACAATGTTACCAACTTGCACGCCTCATTTATTAGGTAACTACTAAGTGCAAATTAATCTACAAAGCAGTCTCTGGAGCAGAGCTGTCTCTTCTCGTTATTCCTTTCAGACTTCTAGCCCTATGTGGCAGTAAAAAATACAAATGAGTCTTTTCTAGGCTTGTTTAGCACACAGCCAAATCTGGTATCTTGAGGGCACTATGCTATATATAAGTTTATTCCACATTATATCCTAGCCTAGGAAGTTTATAATTCTGTTGATAGTAGGTTTCTCTTGCAGATGTCTTAGGAAGAAAAAACATTTCTGTCTCTCTCAACATTTTGGCATACAATTCATCCTTCACTTGACATGCTTTATTTTATCTGTTCTACATCAGGAATGTTTTTTGCCTCGATGATTTTCTTGCCTGTGAGGTGAGAGCTAAATGTCAGTCAGTGTGCATGACAAATTACTTTTGTGTAGATTACCTTGAAAACACTAAAGGTGCTGCTGGCAGTAAAGTAGACTGATAACAGGGTTGATGAGGGGATTCTTGTTTCAACAGTAGCCAAGGAGGGTGAGAACTGACTGCAGGCTTGCTCCAGAGAGGAGGCTCAAAAAACAGTTTAGGCTATTCATGGTGCATGCTGAGAGATGTTATAATTATGGGAGGAAGCATTTCTTAGTGAAAATTATTTGGAAAATAAGTAGGAAAGGAACAAGTATTCTTTATAACTCATGTACATATTAAGGTCTGGAACCAGAAGCTGCTGCCAGTGTTGGAAGCTGATGGGCTTGAGGTAGCAATGTCCTCAGATTCATCTGGGGATGAATGTGGTGTTGATGTCAGAGCTGTTGTTAAACCATCCCCTTGATTAGGGGCTGGTGGTAATGCCAAGCATTTTTAATAGTCCCAATGGAAATTCTATGAAAATAGAGGAATTAGCAAGTAATGCTGTTAGGAAACCTATTGTCCCTGGGAAAAAGGACATCTTCTGTGTAGTTGCTGTACAGGTCAGGTAAAGACAGGCTGGGGGCAACTGAATCTTTTGTCAGGCTAATTTTAGTGGTTAAACAAAGCAATTGCGTAGACATTAGCTTTTTGGTAGAACTGATGTGCATCTAACAGGTGTTAAGTGCTTGCCACATAATGTTTTAAAGAATTCATGCAAGTGTTTTTGTTTATGGGAACTAATTATCTTTGCACATAATCTTCTGTAGTCATAGTATGATTCTAGCCACCTGAGAAAATCTGCAATTTATTTTGCTATAGTGCCATGGTTTCTTTTAGGGGAAAAACAAAAACCAAAAAGCCACCACAGATATGGTGGGACCTACATGTATTTAATATATGAGGCCTAAATATTGTCATCATCGAAAAAATAGCAATAGCTTTTTTAGAGTGGATGAGAGTATAATATGGATGATTGGTCAGATCTTTGTAGAGCTCGGTTTTGGTTGGAGGTATCTGTAGAGGTCTGCTTGTCTAGGGTTTGAAAGATAGGAACATAATTCCTCACAGACTTTGTGAGCTCCCTGTGCTGTTTATGGATGATTTGGAACAGGACTGTAATAATTCTGTAGCTCTCAGGGAATGAATACATGAAAATGGTGTGCTGATAGCCCAGTGAATGGAGTCACACACAGACAAAATGAATGCGAGTGAAGATCAATGCAGAGAATTCCATATAGTACTTTATTTCTTTATTCTGCTACTCTCTTGCTCAAGAGTAAAAAGAGTGTTCTTGAAGAATGTGCATGGAGTGGTAAGTATATCATTCCTCTCCCTTTTTCAGCTAAGTGTTAAGAACAGTGGATGAATGTTTTCAAATCAAAATTGCTGCTCTGCAGGATTATTTTATTATGTGAGGTGCATGTTCAAGTGTGCATAATTTCACAGATTAAAGCCAAAGGCTTTTGCTTTCCTGTGCCTAAAAACATGATCTATAAAGAATTGATTTTCCCTGGCCTATTTCAAGATGCAAATCCATTTTCAATTTACTTACTAAAATGTGTATTTGAGATCTATGTCATTAAAAATCATCTTCAGACTCACTATATTTGTAGGGAAAGGTGAAGAAGAGATAAAAATCAATCAAACTGTGTTCAGTCCAACTGGAAATTGAGCCAATTGCAGTGATATTAATATCTCAATCATAACAAATAGTGCCAATTTCTAGAAGTATTGCTATAGTCGAGAGAATTTATTTTGGCTAGCCTTTTTAATTCACCAGCTGTAATAAGAGCATTATATCAAATTAAGGAAAATCAATGTCTCTGGAGACAAGGAATAGGACACCAGGGCTTTCATCTTTAAACCTCTGGTTCAAGTCCAGCATGGGGCCATGCTGTCCCCTTCCTGGAAGGTTCTAACAGAGAGACGTGTTTCCTCCCTGGATGGATGGTTCAGCATTGGAAGAGGCTGCCTGCTGGGGCTCTGGACTCTCATCCTTGGAGGTATTCAAGCCTCAGCTAGGCAGGGCCACGGCTGACTTGATCTAATGTTGTTGGTAGCCCCACATTGAGCAGGAGGTTAGATTTGATGGCCAGCATTGGTCTCTTCCAAACAACATTTCTATGGTTCCGTGATAAACCTTATTATTCAAAAGTGTTGCATTTACATGATGGACAACTTGGAATAACTTTACTAAGCTGCAGGGCTTGTGCTGTTACAGAGGAGACAAGAGATTTGCCCGCCCCCCCCCCCCCCCCCCCCCCCGCTATCATGACACTGATGGAAAACAGGTATCCTGCTATCAGTGCCATTTTCTCCCCTGCCTGGCTCTATCAGGAGCCACATTTTCAGCCTGCTGCCATTGTGATATCCTTTCTAACTGCATGCTGAAATTCAGTTCTTGAGCTGTCATCACGTAATAAATTGGCAGACGGGGTTATTTCACAGCAGAGAATTCCCTTTGGTAAAAATGCGAGATGTGCACATGTGTGCGTGTGTAGTATCCACGTGACATTGGTTACTGGTCAGAATATGGGTCTTGGCGTAGCGTTCCAAGTTCACCAGCACTCATTTTCACTAGAGTTATCCCTTCCCAGAGCAGACAGGTTGCAAGAAAGTGCTGGTTGCCTGAGAGAAGTAAACCAAATTGTATCTGACTCCCTGTGGTCGCTCAGTTTCTCTGGAAAGTGCTGCTACACCCCCTAACTGTGTTCAATAGCTCGGTCACCTTACTGACTTGAGCTGCCTGATCGATGTCATCTTTTAATGAGCTACTTCTAAAACATCTGCAAGAGAACTTGTTGGGAACTCACGCATGTGGGCTGCTGCATGCCAGTACGGGCGTACCTGTCACCTGCCCCGGGACCACCTGGCAGCGAGCTTAGCTCGGGGCATGCAAGTCCTAGGAACCATTTGGGAGTGGGTAGTTTACAATATTTGCAAACATTTCTTTTGTGTGTTTGTGTTTTCTTTACCCACTCCTAATTCACATGCGCAATGATACTTTTTGGTTGCCTGGCAACCAGCTGGGGCATATGGGATGGAAAGTGGGACTTGAGTATATGGATTTGGTTTTCTTTTCAGGCAGTGTCAGAATGTTCAGATTGATTAATATTTAATTTGCATGTATCATTGCATCACTGTTTTTATTATTGATAAGCAACAATAATAACTGCCTTGGCTGCTTGGACAGGAAAGCAGCACACTTGCTAGAGCCCGTGCTAGGCAGTCTCTGGGAAAGCTGCCCCCAAGCAGCTCTGCCACTGCAGCTTTGTCCTGTCCCGAGCACTCCTGTCCTGCCCCCGAGCATACGCTAGTGGTAACCCGAAGCTGAGTGGTCCCTGGACTGGGAATAAAAACCCCACACCCACTGAAAATGAACACACCAAAAAGAAAATTTCCAAAATGCTGTGTTTCTCTTAGGATGGGGTTTTGGTTTCTTTCCTGCCTTGAAAATGACATATTAATAGCACTAGCTTTCTAACCAGGGGCTCGTCAGCACCAATATTTTTGTCAGTATAGGTTTCAGTTTTTCAGTGTAAAATTCTTTCATTCAGGTACAAAATAAAACACTTGAATCTTGAAAATATAATCTGTACATAGCCGTTGTCACTAATTTTTATAGAAAATGAAAGAAAGGTGAAATATGTCCAGTGTCATACCATGGTAACAGATGTCCTTTCTGACATGTCATATGATGCACTGCTACTGTGCAACGTAAGAAAGTGGCAATAACTTTTGAAACTTTTTTTTTTTTTTTTTTTGAAACAAAGCAGAGGAGAATGGATTTTGACTGTGATAAGGAAAGGTGTCTGAGAATCCCGATGTGCTTCCATGTGACCTAAAAAGCAGTTCTGAATTGTCAGAATTTCCATGAAAAAATGAAATTCAGAGTTCTTATTGGCTCCATATCTTAATTGTTTTGATATTTTCAAATGCCTTGAGGAATCAGTGTGATACCAACTGCCACCAAGGTTAGTGAGTTTGCTTGCGGTGTTATGTATTGCCCAGGGGTAGATAGGCTGCTAACCTTGCAGTTGCACGCTGTGAGGGTGATTCCATTTTCTGGAGTAGAGGCCAGCTGTCAAAATGAACGTTTTTGTTACATGCACAAATGGGTATCTGAATAAGATTATTAAGGGGGTTTGCGGTTGAATTTTTTTTTTTTTCTTCTCCTGGAGAAATAAGCCAGTATTAGAGGTAGGCAAAGGCATCTTTCTTGCCATTTTCCTTCTCTCTCAAAATGTTCTTGTTCACTTCTAATTTGTGAAAACACTTTTGGACTCTGAGAAGTATAAAAATATGTCCACATAAATGAGAAATAGGATGATAGTCAGTAAAAGACCCAGGGGTATGAAGCAGTAATTAGGATAGCACATCAAGATGTGTCAGAATAGTTCACTACTTCCTAAATTCAATGTGATAATTACAGAGATGGACCTTCAAGGATCCTCTGGACTAGTACTGAAAGAGATATGAAGGTTAGATCGCTATCTGTGAGGTAGAATATAAAGTCCAGGCCTTTATACTGCTGGCCTTTAATCCAGCGGATGCTGACCTACCACATTAGCTGTCAGTCAACACTGTAAAATGGGTGGGACAGCGCATATGCTGCTTGACCAACAGCCAGCACTTTGCAGCAGTGTCACTGGTTGTGGGTCGGTGCCAGTTGCATCCTGACACCTCAATGACTCTTTGACGTGCAGAGATTCTGCCAATAGTTTTGCTGCCAAACGTATTGATGCCAATGTCAAACTGACTGAGGTCATTGAATAAAGCCCTAACCCTGGCAGGTTTTTTGCTTCACGCACATTCCATAATGTTGGTAGCGCAAGGGAATATGAGAGTGGGGCTTGCAGTGTGCAAGCCAGATTTACTCAAACTCTTTTGGAAGCAGTACTTGCCTACCTTCACCACAGCAGCCATTCTCCAGCTTGAGTTTCTAGTTTTAGGGGTTCATAGCAATGTTGATGATGAATTCTGCAACAGTGAGTTAACATGTATTTAAGCTACATCCTACATTTATAACTCTGCCCCCTCCTTGTTTTTTTATTTGGGGCATATATTTGGTTCTTGCATGTCCACATTGTAGTAATAAGTGAAAATTTTAATTTGAAAACATAAGGGGATAATTTGTAATTGATTTCTGCTCTTCTGGTGCTTATTTCCATGCTGGTAAATAGGAACTATGTAGACTGCTACATGTCTTACAAAGTAATTTTATACCATATGCTCTGTGCTTGCAGATAAAGTTGCTTTAATCAGTGATAGCAAGTGTATTACTTTGCATAACATCAGTGTGAGTTATAATTGATGTCTGGCAGTTTGGAACAGCTCTTATCAAGAACATACAGAGATTATAGCACAATCATTGGTGGTTTAAATAGTGCTCACAGAGATTGTCTGGTGTTTCCTATTGGGTATCTTTCTTTGACAGCTCTTAACATATGTAGGTTGACACTTTTGCTACAAAGCAAACTTCAGTGACTCATTTTTTAAAATGTGTTCAAAACCATTAAGTGTTTGCCTTCAGCACAATCAGGACCATGTCATTCATTCAGGGGCTTGTTAAAGGAATGCAAGCATTCAAAATAGATATTTCATTCCTAAGGCTGCTGCAGTTGTATATGTTAACTCCATCCCTTGCACACTTGGTAGAAAAGGAATTTAATATTATTATTTTATGCGTATGTTCCTGTTAACATTTCTTCCCTTTTTGCCACAAGTGGCTGCTCATATCTGTATTTATTTAATGCGTTATCATAATGATGTATGCATAAGCTCTTTGGTGTTTGTCTCTACTCCTGCCTCTTTAATTTGCATCTGGGATGTTGGGGTTGAACCTCGTGCTGACTCCTGAGAAACTTGTCCTGGAAACCCTAACCACATTCTAGGTCAGTGGGCTTGGCCAAATGTTGGTATATGCATATTAAGATCTTTAAGGGATGATATGTTACATGGATGAATGGAGTGGGATAAGAAAAACTAAAAGATAGGAAAGAAGGTAGTATTATGTCCTATTTGCAGAAGGCAAACTGAGACCGATCTTGGAAAGTATTTGACAGAGGTAGGAATTACACCTGTGTACCAAAGTTAGTAGTCCAGTGCCCACAGTTCTATCATCTATTTTAATAACAATAATAATGGATCATTAACCAAGCCTGGATGCGTTCAATGCCCTAATTTGGGAAGGACCTGCGTCTTATTGAGCCACAGCTTTGAGTGTGGCTCTTGCACTTGTCAAATGCTATATAAGGACATCTGATAACGCTACATCAGGGATTAGGCAGTGGCTGCTAAAGGTGCCAAAGGTAATCCTGCCTTAGCAACAAGTCACGTGCCCTTATTATTCCCACTCTGTGCTGGAATGAAGGAGACAGAGGAGCTGTGCTGCTTCCTGCATTGGTGACACCTGCCACCTTAAGCTGTGAAGGTCTAGGCAACCTAGAAATCAAAGCCTTCCAATAGAACACTTCTGTTCTACTTTAAGCTCTTCTCTCTTTCCTTTCCTCTTAGAATCCCTTCCTTTCTCCTTTTTATGTTTCCTTGTTTGCACTTCTCATTTATTTCAACTTTCTATAGCTTCGCCTGTTTTGGAGCCTCATTTGATATATATGATTGGTAATATAGATCATGTATTTCCCCCTTTCTGACTCCTTATGGAATGTTTTCAGACTTGAGCTACAATAACTTTTTTTAACTAAATGTTATTCCAAATTATAATTGATTCATTTAATCAAAATCTGACCATTCCTGGATGTTTTAGTAAATAGCTAGTGTTTACTATGGTAATTGTCAATAACAGCGAATAATACAATTCCACAGAAAAAAGTGCCATTTTGTAGCAATACCATTATTTTTTGTGAATCTAGATATGTGATTAACTTTTGGAACTAGAATGGCTAATTGTTAACTGGATGTAACATGACTTCTTTTTTTTTCATTAATAAGAAGTGCTTTTAGAACATGTATTTCTATCACTTACATTACAAAGGATATAAAACTGTTAACAATTTTTTTTCCAATAGAGTATGGCTATTCAGCAATATGTCAAGGCCAAATGCTTGTTCAGTTTTTATTCAGACTTTAGTGAGGCAGAATTGTCATTTATGTCAGTCTAAGATTTTAATTTTTTTTCTGATAAGCAATTCAGCTAAAGACTTGGTCTAAATTACAGATATTTGCCACTAGTTACCAAGTTTTGGATCTATCCTGTCACTATAGAGCCTATGCTTTACAGAAAACCAAACATTATCATTGCTTGCTGACTCTTCTGAGACTATTCAGCACCATATAGTGCTGCTTCTCTACAGTATTTCTGGATGCGAAGTGAAAGAACGTTTAATTTGCCTGATGCACCTCTGCAATTCAAGATGGACACAATCAGCTGAGCAGCTGACATGCTGCAGTCCTACATTTGTACTTATAATTTTTTAATCTAGAGACTCTAGGCTGTGAAAAAGTGACTTGGTTCCCTTTAAAACCTGCTAGCTAATTAATCATGGTTGCAGAGTGCTGTTGCAGGCAGCTTCTTATAACATTTGATTAATAATAAGTGCTGATATGGGGAATGTGTTACTGTGAGCAGGATCACATCTGGCAAGTCATCATGGCTACTCGCTGCTCTGCACTGTAAGCAGTTTTTCCCCAAAAAATGTGTTGACCTGATTCTATGCTGTTAAATTCTCAAGTTATACTTACTACCTTGTAGTGTGCATCATATGTCCAATTCACAGTTTGAGACTATGGGAAGCAGACGTAAACTGAGGTTGCTGTGCAGGCATTTAGATCTCTCAGCTCACCAACTTTTTTTTTGTTTTTCAGGCAAAATGTTGTAAATATCAGATGGGCAAATTTGTCAGTGACTGCAAATTTTGTCCACATCTAATCAGCAGTGTGATTATTTTTAAACAAATGCTTCTGAATTTAAAACAAGATTCTGGATTCTGAATTTTATGTGATAAAATATTTAAGGAAAAAGTTGAGCTAAAATAGTTCAATGAACTAGAGTGCCAGAACACTGCTCTCGGGGGAAAATGTGGTCCCATTTTCTTCTCAGCTGGGAGAGGCTAGGTACTTTCACAAGTAAATGATCCTTTTGTGGATTCATCTTCTTTTTATTTCACTAGACTTTCAGTCAAGCTGCTCTTGTGTGAATCTCCCACACTTTTAATGTGTGAACCATTTCTCTCTGTATATCACATAGCAAAACAAATTCTTGCAGAACATATACATTCCTTAAAAAAAAAACAAACAAAAAACCACCAGCACACCAAAACAAAAACAAAGAAAATTCACCTTTTTATTTTTTTTCCTGAGTCCTTTCTACACCTACACTAAGGCAAAACCAGGAATGGCAATTGACTAGCAATAAAGAAAAATATTTTAGTTAATACCTGAAAGGAAGTTGTGTAACACTTATTTTTGTATTATAATTTTCTATGATATAACTAAGAATCTCATGAAAGCCCTAAGCAAGGAATAAATACTTTATAATTTCAAGCATAAACTCCATGAGACTGTCTTTCAGGTGTTTAAAGACAGAAACTAGACCATAGGCCTTTTAGATTACTTGATGGATGTACCTTTGAAACATTGAAGGTTTTAATTCTTATTATAGTTGAAATGCTTGCAAAGTACAATTGAATATGTTACAGATTATGAAGGGGTTTTTGTTGTTTTGAGAGAGGAGAAGATTGTACTTGATACCCCTTTAAGTTAGGGCTGAGACTTAGCCTGCCAGAGTATGTTAGTTTATTTTCAGTAGCTAAGTTTTAGCCTAATTAAAACTGGAAGGAAGGGGTCTTGGGTACCACAACAGCAGATTATCTGTTTGCATAATGTGCTGCAATAAGCTTTGAAATCTGTCACTATTTATGTATGTGCATATTAATAGTTAACTATACCAACATTCATGATGGTAAACTTGTTACCCGTTTTACCATCTGCGCTTCTTATTGTTTTCTTCTCCTATGTTTTCCCCTTAACATCACTACCATAAGGAAAACTTGACTTGGAGTTAACATAAAAATTTGTACCGCCTCCCTCTCTGAGCCATGGAGGGAAGGATTGTCATGATGTCAATATGAGTGCTAGTAAACAATTGTGAGTCTTTTCATGATATGTAATGAGAGTTTTACTTGTCCTCAATTCAGAGCTATTTTCAATACTGTCTCGGAATGGGCTAACACCGAGATTTACAATCAGCTTTCATCCTTTCCCATTGTTTCCATCAGGGTATATTCTTTTAACCATAAAAGCAATAAAATAGTAATTTGTAAAAGCAAAGCTATCCTGGTAATCATGCTGAATTGTTCCTATAACCCATGTCAACGGAAGGAAAACACATGACTGAATAGTACTGCAGCATTGTAAAAATGAGGTCTCCAGCAAGATTAATAGGATGCTTACAGCAAAGCGGTGCCTTCCAGAAGGGCCAGACCAAACAGCATTAAGATGTTTTATACTTGTTCTATCTTGACGACACAATCCTGATAGCACTGAGGTTTTAAAATTTAATGAACATGAATGCTACTATCTATTCAAGTATATAGTCTAAAATAGTGATGGTTTTCTTACCACCCCACACTCCGTGAACCAACATTTTTATGACTCGGAGAGATAAGTCTGTTTATATGACATAATGGGACTCAGACCATATTTTGATATGATAAAAGATAACTCCTCTTACGTGAAGACAATAGAAAGTCTAAATATGCAAGATGGGGACTGAAATATCGGAAGAAGGGATAAATCATTCTTTATCACAATAGAAGAGTGTTGGAAAAGATACTGTAGCCTTTGTCTCTGGAGTGCCCTGTCTGTTCTTCTTGAAACATAGCCTGCCAAAGGTAGCTTTTAATTTCCTGAATTAGGCTAATAAGAACAGAGCAAGAATATAGAAGTAGTAAATTATATTAGCAGAACTCATGAAATTAGTACAATAAGCATATGTGGGAGCTATATACATCTCTGCTACCTTATTCAGTATCTACTTGTATCTGCAAACATTTCAGAGCTAAGATGTTCACAGACAGAAACTGCTGGTCCTTAAAGGTGCAGAATGTAAAAATCCCTGTTAGGGCTGAAAAGCATCCCTGGGATCAAGAACTGTAATCCGATCATGTAATAGGATTGATATAAATATAATCCTATTACTAAACCATGTGCTTGCATGTCAGAATGAGCAGTGAATAAAGGCTAGAAGATGTTTGGGTCATGCTGCTCTTTCAAAACAGGTAATCAATGTGCACCATTGTAATATACACTGATTTAAAAGGTGTATTTTGGTGTAGGCAGCAACTTCATAAATAATTTTGCTAAAGGTTCTGAGCTGTCAGTTGTTGGCGTTTTTTTCCCCCCTCTCTTTTCTCCTCCAGCAATATTAAAAAGGAAGGCTGAAATGATTTATTTTTTAATAAACCTCATTGCCCATGATAGATGCAAAACAACAAATGATACCATATGAAGTAAACCCCCATATAGTGTCAGAAGGGAGAAATCATCTATCTGTGAAGAATATACCATTGTATGCAGCTGTTAAGAATAAAGCTAAATGGCTCATGTCATGTAATTAGCACAGTTATAGTATATTAATCCCTTAACAATGTAAAAGCCAGCAAGTATTTGTTGAAAGCCAAGTATATATGGTGATTGACCTGGATTGCTGAGTCCCTTGAATTGTAGTCACAAAGAGGTTAGCAAATTAAGTGCCTTTGCCCTTTCCTGACACATTAATCTTGCAAAGAAGACACCAAGAACATTTTATGCAAGTATCATGCCAAAGAAGTGCTGGCAGTAGCTTTTTTTGGCCCACTTCTTGTCATCAGTCTTGAGGTAGGAGACACCCAAAAAGGAACTGCACTCCACACTTGTTCTAGTTTTAAAGCCTGAACCAAGATAAAAGAATTACAGTAGGCCAATAGATTTCCTTTGGAAGTTTCATTTCTCAAAACACAACCGGTATCAAATTCCTTCAGGTACCTGATTTTGTTTCAGAAGTAGTGCTAAATGTGTTTTTCAGATACAGTGTAATGTAGGAAGTTTTGTTCTGTCTGTCTATGTGGTATAACTATCAAATATGTTAATCTGATTTTGGTGAACAAACTTCTAAACTATGCCATCATAAGTAAGCATGCATGCAAACATATCTATATGGGCAAATGCTATTTTAATTGTAATTAAATAAGTAGGAAGTGAGACTGAATTATCTGCTCAGCCCTTGGCATGGTGTTTCCAGTTCAGGGTCTGCAAAGCCTTGTGGGGAATCTTTGTGCTACTGCCACCCACCAGATATCTCATTGCTGTCTTCAGGTGGCAATGGGTATTCCAAGTGGGAAAACATTTGAATTGCCATCCTATCAGCATATCGGTATCTGGTAAAGCAGGAGCAAAAAGAACTGTAAAAAAAAAAAAAAAAAAAAAAAATCAAGGTGCGTATGACTTGAACATCTACAGGTGTATCAGTCTGTACTTTGTTGACTAGAAAAGTTTTTTCCAGCTTTGGTCTAGGTAGTGAGATACTCTGCAAATACCTGAAGACTGGTAGATGCTGAGGATATGCATTAGTTATGTTGCTATCTAGATTTATCTTGATTTCAGTATTTATCTTCTCTACTTGGGAGATTTAATACAGTAGAAAGAGGCAATCCCTCATTAAAAAAGTTCAATAGCCTAAGCAAACAAAGGATTTGTGAACTTTCTAAAGGTAGCACTGGGAAAAGAGGCAGAGAAAAACTTGGAATTTAGTTCGTGTCTTTTGAATCCCCCTAAAATGCTTATGATCTCAAGACTCTCAGGTCTCTAGAATATTTTATTTGGTACATTCACATTTTATCTGTTCAACCTGAAGCAGCCTGTTTTGCAACATTACAATCCAGACATAGAGAAATTAATTTTATGGGTGGGCTATTGGAGAAAATGGTTGTCTGGTATTAGTGTGACATGCTAAAAGCTAATATTAGGTGAACGTGTGGTATTTCACAAATCTCATGCCTTTTCTAAACCTAGTTGAGGAACTTGCTGTGGTTTGTCCTCATCATTCTTGAATTATCTCCTGATATAAAATATATGATTTATCAGTGGTGACAGATGCTGCCTTGGCTTTGCAGTTCCTATTATGTTAATGGCTCATAGTTGTCTGGCAAATGGCTTTTCTCAAATGGCCTGTCCTTGTTCAACAGCACTGAATTATTGTTTCACTAGCGTTAGTTTCTTCTTATAATTAACTTTCAAATGTGCTGTAGGAACATATGGAGCAAACAAACTCATTTTACAGTAACCTGTAAATAAAACCATTTCCAAAACAAAACTGAGAGTTAATACCAAGCAGTAGTGCAATTTGCTACCCTAGAGAGAGTCATGAAATGAATTACCCATGGACATGAAATGTTGATGAATAACTAATGCTACCTCACTTCATCCTTTTCGTATATACTATGCACAAAGGTGTCTAGAATAAGGGCGGGAGAAGGGAACAGAACGGCTTTCAAAGTTTACTGACAAAGTTTACTTTCTTATTTCCTTTAACTATTTTCTTGGGTTTTCTGATCAGTCATGTAGGTTACTTATCAGTTCCTGATTACTACTTTTACGTAGTTTACCGATTTTGGGATGATGTGATCTACTCTAAGATCTGTTCTAATTCATCTTTCAAAAATGACAGTGTTCAACATCTCCATGCTCCTAATCCAAGTCTTTGTAGACATTGCTAGTGGATGTCTACATTATATAGTGTATCACAAAGAAACTCATCAAAAGGTTCATTTTTTAAGTAGCAATGAGTGGTACCAGAAAAAAAATGTTCCTATTAAGTTACTTTTATAATCAAACAGTATGGATAACTGTAATGTAGAACTGAACATATGCTTTCGTTATATTTACTTGTGTTGCAAAATGTTCAGCCTTTAATGCTTTAAGAAAAAGTATTTATGCAGGTCAGAGCTACAGAAATCTCATTTTCTTACTTCAAGTTTCTTTAGAGCATCTATCCTTGTAAATGTGGCTAGATAATAATTGTTTCCTACCAAGCAAAATTGTTATTTTAACTCCTATTTAAAAAAAATCTTTAGGGTAAAGCTATTTTGTAACCATAGAGTAATCTTTTTAGTCAAATGCTGATGATGTACCTAGTGTATCTGAAATCAAAACCACACGTTTTGCAACATACCATCATTTTTTATACATAAATGTTGGCTGTACAAATACAGGAAATGATCATAATTTTAATAACTGAAAAATAGTATTTAGCTTATGCGTAGAGCTCTTGAAATCCATGTAGTTATACATTTTCCTTTCTATTAAAACTTAGATGTCTGTGGCACAAGGAAGGATGGCTTGTTCCAGGTGACCCATCAATGTAGTGGCAGAACTAATAATTGAGCCCTATGATTTGGATACCCAGTGTGTTAGTGCTTCCATGATTTGGGCAGCAGAAATTTGTCAGAAAAGGAAATTTGAAAGAAGATACATTTTTACAATGTTTATCACCATTTTCTAGAGCTATGAGCTTTATGATGCTCCTGTGAAGGTCATTGTATAGGGGCAACTGGGGAAACCTTGGGATCAGAGAGAATGACAGATGACAGGGCTTCTCACAGTAAACAGTTGCAAAGACTTTTTAGAGTGGTTTTTGAAGAAAAGCAGAAGAGAAATGATACAAGGACAAATCTTGTCTTAAAAAAACCAAACCAACCAACCAACCAACAACAAAAAACCAAACCAACCAACCAAACCCACAAGGCAGCAGGACCTGGGTTTTGCAAAGAAATCTTGGCTCTATCAACAAGATAAGAAAAACACTCTAAATCTTAGGAAGGACTTCAATAATAATAAAAGTATTTCTGACTTAGAATGACTCTTCTAAAAGGAAGAATGATCCCACAAGCCTGTGGTATTGTTTATGATCACGCAATTTCTGTATAATGCCAGTTTTCTTTTTCTAGATGCTACGCTACACACAAATTGGCAGCTATTTTTAATGAGGTTCAAGCAGATGTGGGCTTAAGACTAGAAATAAAAGTAGTGAGAAGAATATCAGTTTCATAGATCAGGAGGAAACAGATCTCGGTTTGATCAATTATAGTGTTAATTTCTCTGCATTAACAAGACTCACGTTTTCACTACTGGAGAGGAACATGGTGTAAAACTGCTAACCAATGAAGGCAGTGCCGGATTGTGGTTACCATTATAGATTGGTGGCTTTATGTGAGGATTGGGTTTGAGGTTTTTTTTTTCTTTCTTTTGGTTTAGTATTTCAAAGCAGGGAATTATTGGATTAATGTTTCCTATTTTATTGATGTCAGGATGTTCTTTCTGTTCCAACAAGCTTTTACGTTTTAAGAAACCAGCAGGTCTGAAAGCTCTATTCCTTGATCAAATTATGCTGAGGTTTTCCTCTACTGCCACTGATAGCAGTTGTTTAAAAAAATAGAGATAAATAAAAAGACCTTTGTCCAAATCAATATTTAGATAAGAGATATTTATGCACCTCTTAATTTAATTTACACAGGACCAGATTTATCTTCCCTGAGAAACCAATCCTATGGTTATAGGAAGAAGGCCTGCAGGCATATGGTGCTCTGCTAAATGTGTTAAGAGGCTCAGGACTTAACTTCATGCTTCAAAAACACGTTGGTATAATTACAGGTCAGCATTACAGAGAGCTACATTGTACTTAAAATTTCAAAAAATCAGACCTACCTAAGTTCTAAGATTCGTGATCTTGTTTCAAAAAAGATAAAACAAAAATGCTAGTGTTGTAATCTGTGCTCTAATCTAAATCCTACCCACTGCAGTAGAAGGAATAGGAAAAGCCTTTGCAGAAAAGGGGAGATGTTACCTCGCTATTTAGAAACACATGATTGGGTTGATTTGTTGCAATTTTATTAGACTTGTCATACTGTTGATTTTTACCTATAAAGATCTGGAGGAAAAGTTAGGTCCTGCTAATGGGAACACAAATATCATCTGATAGCTAGCGCAGTCGCATTACCTGGTAATTGTTTCTCAAGCCATCTAATCAGGAGCTAATTTCTGCAAAACAAGTAGTGATATACTAGGAATGTGAACAGAGAGGAGCAAGGTCCTTCTTATCACTTCCTGCAGACTGTACTGAAGATAGGCTTATCTAAGGGTCTTGCACATGGAATCAGATTTGACTGTGGCCTTCACAAAACAGATGTTTTCCTCCACTCCCACTTAGAGCAGTTCTTAAAAAAACAAGAATAAAATAAACAGGTGAACATTAGTGACAAAAATTTCTATATGAATACAATGTGTTGATTAATCTTAGTTATGTCCTTTTCCTTTTGTCTGTAGTGATTGTGCCGATTGCAGTGCTATTTTTCTGTTAATGTGACATAGAGGAAAAAGCTAGCCTCTGTAAAGCTGAGGCTTGACCCTTTGAGTTGCTGAATGTTCAAAACTCCCATTGAATGTACTGAAAACATTTCTGTCTTATCAACCTCAATCATGTGGGGCTCTCAATAACTGCTTTCTGTGAGTGACATTTTGTGAAATCTGTGTTCGTGATTGATTTCAAGCAGGAGATTGCCTAATTTACTCAGTGTCTCTTTTCACTGACAACTGTATAGCAAACCTCCAAATCACTTCTCATAAAATGCTTTTTGAACGTGAATTATAAACTGTGAGATTGTGAAACATAGAGAAACAGCTGGTCAAAGACAAATGATTTGGGAACATTATTGAAATGTTTCACTGATTTTATTTATATATTTATTTAATCTTCTTGGTATTCATCTGTACACACTGGAAGTTTAGAACTTTTTTAGACTTATTTTTTAAATTAATTTGCTTTTACCTTTTTTCTTCTATGTTTTTATAATTGTACACTGGCTGGCTTCCTTCTAGAATGGTCTCCTTCTGCATCAAGTTGCTGAAGCAGTTTCTCCACTAAATGCATAGAAACTAGTAAACCCAGACTTCCTTACGGTATGTTCACAATGTCACAAAATAGCCATCTTCAAAAATATCTCCAGCTTTTGTCCCACTTGGGTTATGACTATAATAATGAACTCATCTGCATGAGAAGCTTGGTGGGTTTTTGCTTGTTATTTCAGCTAAGTTCTGCACTCTGTGCTGACAGATAGAAACAAGTTGTTAGTACTGAAGTTGCATGTATGCAGTCAAAAAAATATTAATTCCCCTTTATCTGTTTGTTGGGGTTTTTTCCCCACTTAAGAGGTTAACACCCAGAGATGAATTTCTTAATATTTTGTGGCATGTCAATGTGCTAGATTTTGGGGGTGGAGTCATTTAGAAAAGTACTTGGTGAAAGTCATTTTTCAAACCTGAGATTGATCTCTACTGAGTGAGATGTTTTCCAACTTAGATTGTAACATAATTAATTTGGTAACAATCGGGGTTTTTTTTGTTACCGCCTCAGCTAAAATAAAAAAAAAAAAAGAAGATAAACCTACACAATTAATTTACAGATAATCTACACAATACTAGAAATCAAATAAATTGTAGCTATTTTTTCTTCTCCCTGACCCTCAGCTCCAAATCCCTCTTATCCGTTATTCAGTCTAAATATCTTCCTACCAAATCTTGGGGTTGTATTCCCACTTCAGACCTGGTGTGATGGTTCTTTGCAGCTTTCCACTCAGTTTCTGTCTTCTGTCATTCTCTCACAGATTCACAAGCATTTAAATAATAATAGCTAGTGAAATTCCCCTGAAATTCCCCAAGAACTTTTAATAGATATCATAGATACTTGACAACTAAAAAAAAAAAAAAAGGATTTTTCCTTGTGCTGCTAGTTAAATCAGTATTTGCTGAATACATACAAAATATAAGTAGTATGTTTGCTACTTTTTTTTTAATGTCTCAACAAAAGATGCTTTAAATTCTGTTTTATTTCACACTCTTTCCCCTGAGCATTTCCAATGGGGATTGCATGCCCACTTACAGAATTATGTTATACAGGGAAATGACAGACTGATTTATTTGTAGAAAAGGTACTAGAAAAATCAGATATAACAGGTAACGTTCTTATACCAAGGAAAAGCTGATTTCCTGTCTTCAGAGAGGAGCCTGGACCTGATAAGAATGTTGCGTGCTGGTAGCTGAGCAGTTCTTGGGCATTATGACATACGTGATACTGATGGTGAAACAAAAACCTGTGTGGAAGATAGCTTCATTTGATGACATAGATAGACATTCTCCTTTTTTTTTTTTTTTGAGACAATAGATGAAGAAAATATTTTTTTAATACGTAAATACGTTTTAAAGTATTTTTGCTGTCTTTCAGTGATGCTTTTTGCATACCTGAAGGGTTACAGATTTAATTTAATCTGTATTTAATGCAATAAAAAATTACAGAGTTAATCTGATTCCTTTTATTTGGGAAATCTAATATTGATTTCTAAAACCATTAAGATATTAACTAACTAAATAGCAACACACACCTCTGAAGAGGTATGACTGAATCCTCCAACAGCTAGCTACCGAAAGGCATGATGAGGTTTTGACATACCCAAATCACAATCAATTGTAGTTCTGGATTTTCTACAGTTTTTGATTTGCAAAACTCCATTTTAATTAATGGTTGGTAGTCCTATGGAGGAAAGTACATATCACTGTGTTTACCTTCTGTCAAAACACACTTTTCACTGGCTAGATAGATATAACAGCACAACAATGCTTTATGAGACTCTAAAGAGTGTAGCATATTCTGTCTTTAATCCATTGCAGTTCACGCATATCATCAATACTCAATGCCATGATTCTATAGGAATGTGAAATCATGTATTAAGTGATGAAGTATTGGCCAATTAGGTGTATACTCAAGCAGACTTTAGACTGAGTTTGTGTTTAGAATTTACAGACATAATTAGTAATCAAAAACCTTGCCTTCAAATGAAGCCTGTGTCTCGTGGCAGTTTCTGGTAAGCTCTATTCAGACACCTTTAACGATAAGCAGAAAATTGTCTTTCCAGTTGACATGTTGTTAATTAGGGCAGAATAACACTCATTTGTCATCTGTGGTGGTTTGATCAAAGTATGTTTTAGAGAGCAATACAGAGAAACCTTAGTCGTTGTCTTACATGCTCGTGACTGTGGTGGTGGTGTTGTGTATGGTGGCACATTAACCAAGTGTTTTGTTCCACTTTGCTGCGGAACAGGGATTTCAGGGATCCCTTTTTAGTACAGAAAAATTAATATATAGTGTGCCGTTAACATAGCATGCTGTTACTGAGCCATTTTTGGGGAGCCCACTACATGCAAAGTGGCCTTTGATTGGAGGATTCAGAAAAATAGCAATGATTTGGGGAAGTTTTCCAGTGATCAAACTGGCATGAGTTAATAAGAGTGGCAGACTGCAGAAGAATGAATCTGTAACTTTAGTTTTTCCATCTAAGCTGTTTTCCTCTATTCAATCTGACTCAAAATAACACAAGATTAAACTCAACAGACAGAAGATGGCGTCAGGTTACTCAGTCTTTTGTCTGAAAATGGGAGTTATTTGCGGAACTGTGATGGAATCTTTTGCCAAAATAAGATAAAATATTCAGAAAATGCTAGTACCTTGACTTAAAGCTTTACCATTTTCATTAAAGTTTGTGTTTCATTTATGTCCATCATCTAATTTCTTGTCAGAATTATAAACATTTACACCACTGCCCCCACTCTGCTTCTCTAATTGCTGATAGGGAGGAGTAATAAGACTGAATTTGGATGTCAAAGGTGCAGATTCAAGTGCACACTCTGCCCAATTTGAAGCAAAGACTGAACTTGGGAGGTCTGTCTCTGATTAAGACAACATAATGAACTTTAATATTATTATATTAATATCTTCCTGATTTAAATTTTCATGAAATTTTTTCTATCGGTGCCCTGGTTTCAGTAAAGCTTGTTAAGATTTTTTTCAACACAACTTTTTTCCCTTGCAGAAAATGCTGATTTGATTTTTCAGTAACAAAAGCAGCTTACAGAGAATTTTCAGGTTACTATTCCCAATATTTTTAACCTGCTGAAACACTTAACATCAAACTTGTTTTTCAGTTTAAAACTTGTGAAAATTTTCTGAATAAAATAATATGAGGTGTTTAGCATCTTTTATAGTGAATTACTTGTGTAGGATTGTCTTAGATGGCTCTTCATAAGCACAGTCATTCTGCACTGCAATTGATTGGACCTTTATGTAATATTGTCTGGTATCTCCATTTTTTTAACTTCAGTGCAATAATTCTACTGATACTTACTAAAAGGAGAGTTTTTAAGAGATACATAGGAAAATTAAGATATTTTGGGGCATAGATCAAAGGAATAGTCACTAGCTTCTACCCAGGTTACAGAAGTTTTTATTTTTTCTAGAACAATTGTAGCCAACTCAGATCAACATGTTGAATAGTCACTCTCTTGTCATTAGAGGAATTGCCTACACTGTGCTGGGATGGTTTTTACACTGCTCACCCAACTTTACTTTGCTCATCTGTATCTTGCCACAGCCATCACTCTCAAGGCAGTTTAATACACGTTTAGCGGATTGCTCAGGTGCTGGTAAGTCTTACAGTTAGTGCTGCTAAAATTCCTACAACAATAATAAAAAAGTGATTTCCTTTTTTCATATTGTGGCCTTGTTTTTAACATTTAAAAAGGCAAACCTGATTATGAAATGTAAGATATCCTTGCTCATCCAGTCTTGTGAAAAAGCTGCATTACATTAGCTTTTGCATAAACTCAGTGTCTGCGGGTTCCTCTAAGAGCTATCTGTGCTGTACTACTGTGTAAGGAGATACTCTCAGTGTTCAGAATCTGATTGGAATTATGAAACAGTGGCAATACTAACATTTTCTCACAAGATCTTCTGCCAAGTTCTGCAGACTTGGAAGACTTGGAGAAACTTCAGATTATTTTTGTTTTTAATACTTACTCCAAACAACCCTCAACTCATGATGTGTTTAAGGTACTCTCATCACCAGTCTAAACTCTTGACGGTTAGCACACACACACAGAGTCATCTAGTTTTTCTAACCAGAAATCCCACCAAGTAGATAGATAGCAAACTTTGTTATCTCAGCTTCGCCTTTTTTTGATCAATATCAATCCTGTACTGTAAACAAAAAAATTTAGTGTATGAAATCTGGAATAGGAGGCCTTGGTATGGCTACCAGTCGTTGTGTGGGGGCAGATAGGTCGGTGGAGGGTGGCTTGTGTAGAACAGCCTGCAGGATTAGTCTGTGAAGAATAGCTGACTTGGTGTAAATTAGGGATATTTGGTTATTTATGCAAGTACTGTTCTTGTAATGCTACCGTGTGATAGTGCAGAGAAACACGAAAGATGTCTGGGGTAGTAGTGTTTTAACCTGTTACAGTAGGATGTGCTACAGCTTGCATGTTATAGCCCTTGCTTTTTGGAAGCATGTTCTGAAGATGATGAAGCTGGTGCCTGGGTGCCTCGTAGCTGTTGCCTGGGTGCACTACACAGTTCCTTCAGGTGTCATTCCTGAACTATGAGGAGCTGGGCAAGAACTGTCTGGCTGTGCAATGCTTTTGAGCCATTTCATGACTGAATATTTGGATCTTTTTTGTTGTTGCACTGAATTTCAAGTTATGCTCCTACCCGTGTGCTTGGACCCCTGGCAACAGCATCTTCCTGCAAGTTTTTCTCCCTGTCCTGCAGCATTTAATGCACCGAGCAGGACAGAATCTGTCACATGGTGAATAAGCTATTTAAGAATGAAAAGAAAACAAACTCTCCAAGTGCATAACCTTAAAGAAATTTTAATTAATGTCAGCAGGGAAATCTCTGTGGGGAAAAAAAAATGGAACTGTAAAGTGTTTGTTCTGGTTTCACGAAGTCTTTCTGCCTCTCCCCTCCCCAGCTGGTTTCCTCCACAGATAAAAACCACAGTCTCCAAATGTAGAGAGATAAATATTGGCAGCTTTCAGGTTTGCTTTTCATCCCATGCCTGATGGGAAAATGCCAGTCAGTTTTCAAGCTTTTCCAAGGGAGCCTTTAGGGGCTTATTCACCAGACTTTGAATTTCTGGTAAACTGTTCCCTGCAGCTTTGGTCGTGAGACACAAAATTCATTTGTATCCCATTTTCAGTTTTTGATTTGCTGCCTAAATTTATTATGACTAGATTCTTAGAGGTTTTTTCTTGTTTGGGGTTGGTTTTGTTTGTTTTTTTTAACTCTCCTGAGCTCTACTGGCATTGTTGTAGGCAGTCTTTTTAAGGCATATCCTCTAACATGGTTTTAGTTACTTACAAACCTTATCTTTTTGTTTCCATAAAAATATCCATGAAGGTTTCTAAGATGTTTGCTAATGAGAGGTGATTTTTGCCGTATTTTATGGACCATGCAAAATTATTCCAATGAATCACCATTGCTGCCAGGCCAAAAAGGTGCATTACTTATTGCTAGTATGACTATAAAACAGGATAGATGGAAGGATATTGTACAAATAAACCCCAGGAAGACTCTAACTCGGAAGAAATTTCAGTCAATGTTTGATGTGTTTGTTTATAGCAACAAATTTAGGTAATCTAAGTGGTGTTGGTTTTCAAGAGAGCCACATATACATATTATGTCTAAAGTAGGGCAGCTGCTGAAGACAGACCTGTTTCCATGATAGGGACAGTTAAAACATTTAATAATAAGAAAATACAATGTGAGGAAATTAAGTTCTATCTGCATGATTTTCAATCTACACTACACATACCACATTTAAATTAGTCTGTGGTAGGGACCATGCTGCATTTTCAACTGATTAACCTTTTTTTTTTCCCCTCAAGGGAAGCCTTTTTACTCCTATCATGTTTATTAATTTAGGGGTTTTCCATCTATGTAATTCAGTGGGATAAAGTGCAGACATGCAAATAAGTGACTGGAGTGAGTTGATGCCTGATAGTTGATCATGTATTTGCTTTTAACCCAAGGCAAATGAAGGAATTTGAGTTAAATTAACTCTGTTTTACTAATGACTAGTCTAGTGTGGTTGGCTTTACTTTAGGTAACTTGTTCCTGTCAGAGCTCTGAGTTATATGGGCTGCTGTTTTACCAGAGAAAAAAGGATAATGGTGATTTTTAAATACTGATGTCATTCCAAGTGCTTTAGAGTCTTCTTCATAGATACTTTGTGTTGTTTTCTTTAATTGTAAAAACTGTTTTGTAGTCAGATGTGACAAGAGGGTTTTTTTTTTTCTTATTAAATTTTCATTGTAATTTAGGTTCCTATTCTTATATGAAGGGACTTATTCTTTCCTAATCTTGCAGGGACTATTAGATAAGAAAGATAGATCTGTTTGTTTTAAAGGGGCATTATTTTTTTCCATTTAAGATTTTGATTATATATAATATTATTACTGTAGTACTGTGAACTACTCCTCTAAAGTAACAGAAGAAAAATAATAAAGAATATTTATTTTCATGTCAGAATGAAGAAAATTCCTTAATATAAGCACAAGATTATTAATTGTATATCACAGTCCTGTGGACTGTTAAAAAGCTGGTGCTGTGAATAGGGCTGATGCTGTGCATTTGATGGAAAAAAACTGGATATGAACATACAGCAAGATCAGCACACAGTACTGCAGTCCTGTTTGCTCTTAATTTTTCCCTCTTTCTCTTTTTTCCCTTTTTGTTCTTAATTTTTCCCTTTCCCTTTTATTTTAATAGGTGTTTTCAGCAGGTGACAGACTTGCAGCTAATTCCTAAATCTGTGCATAGTGAAGAGCCATTAATTTAATCCCTTTCTTCTTCATAGTGTCAGATCATAATTCCCCTGCTCCTGCTAGGCAAAAAAACCCGAGTGAATGATAGCATCAAGCAGATGCAGGAACAAAACTGCATCTTACAAGTGACTCTCCTTCAAGGAATGATCTCCTAGCCCGTTGGTACAGGAGGATCCTCCACATGCTGCTTAGATCCAGTTCCCTTATGTTAGATTGAGCTAAAACTCTTGATCCAGCTCACTAGTGGGTACTATATGGTACTTCTGATTTCATTATCATTACAGTTTTATTTAAATTTGATTTAAATTAAATTAATTAAATTCCAAATGTTTAAAATGGCAGGGCTGTAGGCCTGCCAGAGTGCTGATTTTTTCACCTGAAATTGAGGGTATATGTTTTATGCCTCAGGGCACAAGGTTATCTCAAGTGTGCAAAGCTTAAAGGATGAGTCTGGAGGACCGGATAGGTTAGAAAAAAGGAAAAGTTGGTCTGGTCTGGCCCATGCTTTCTGCTGGGAACAGTTCTGCAGTGAATTATCCTTCAATGGAACTGGTATCATCCTCTGTGAAGTAATGGGAATTTTTGTGAGCAGGCAGGTATTAAAGAAAATATATTTCTGAGCTTAGTGACTAAGTAGGAACTTTGTTACTCCTCGCAGAACGTATTTAATCCATTGTTACAAGGCTGTGCTGCTATTTAGAATGAACTATTTTGCAGGAACCTGAGTATCTTCATTTCTGAAAGTCTCAACGTTTTTGTTGTATTAAAAATGCTGTAGGGATGCATTATAGATAACATTGCAACACTGTACAAGAAAAGAATGGAGACACTGGCATCATAGTGAATTCTCCACATCATGATTTCACAGTTTTGCAGTATGGTTAATACCGGCAGGTGTTGATGTGGTACTACAGAGGTCAGAAAATATATCAACAGGTGCTATATAATTTCCTAAGACAGATAATACATTATCACAGTTTTTTATAGAAATTATATTTTCCCTTATACCCTAGCTTTTTCCCTTTGATCAGAGGGAGATTCAAATTGCTTGAGAACATTGTAATCTCATTGCCCTGCTAATTTGGGTTGAAAACATGTTTTGGTTTTATATCTTCTACGCATGTCCTAAAGATATCATCATAAAATGGCCAACTATACTTTAGTGGGGCTAAAAGACAATTTTTTTGTTGGATGGTAACTCTGTCTAAGAAGAAAAGCTATACTCACTGAAACAATTGAATGGGAAGAATCATGGATTAACTAAACTTAATCTGATAAAGACAACTCAATAACTAATTAGTCTCTTGTCTTTGTTGCATGTTTTGAAGCTTGAGGTTCATCATTAATGAAAGTAATTAAATTAACAAGTATTTTATCACCAACAGCATTCCAAGAGAAGGGGACAGGTTAGCAGTGAAAGGATAGGACAAAGGCATGGGTGGATCAATAACACGCAGGTCTGCCTTTCCTAATGACAACTATTGTGCTTCCAATTACAATTGCTTTGATAGCACCCAGGGAATCTAAGCTGAAGTGTGCAGAGATAAATTGAGATGCAGGATTTACGCGATAATCTTGTAAAGGTGACTGCTGTACTTTGAGTTGCCACTTTTTTGTTGCTTAGAGAACTTATTAATTAGTCATGTAACTTTTTAGAGCTTGTCAAAAGGACACACTGAATAGACTCTGCTTAGCAACTCATAATATAGTTCTGATTTTCTCTTGACAGCCAAGGTTAAGTTGCAAATTTGTACTGCAACTCATTACTATCTGCAAAGGATTAGCCTTTATATTGCCATTCTTGCTTCATTATATTAAAGGTCATTTGCCAATTGTTACTTTTACAAAATGAAGAGAATCTACACCTTACTGAAACAATTGTTCAAGAAAATATGCTGATAAAGACAAAGTATTTGCCAAAGGCTAATAGTAAGATATTGTACTGACCTCTGTTGCATTTGCTAGTCAAAACACTTAGTAAGTAGGATTAAAGCAAGCAAGGGTATTTTAATATATATTACATTTTGAACATGGAACAGCTAATTCTAGATTTCATAGGCTTGAAAACAAAGGAGGATTCTCTTGGGCAGATCCATATGACAAGACTAAAATTTAATATTTAGAGCCCACTGAGCTTGGATCATGCAGAAAGACCAGGAAATTGACAGTATATTAGATGAGAAAACACAAAAAGTGGACTTTAGTTTTGCAGAAATTTACTGCATAGAAACACAGATAACTCCTAAATAGCACCTAGTGACTTATGCCCTAACAAAAGGATTAATTTGCATTGTAGGGGTGATGGAAATAAATGGAGCTGCATACTGTTGCCTTACTGTTAGTGTATGCATTGAAAGTGGATGATAGTTTCTCATGAAGGTCTGATTGTAAATGTCCATGTAGGAACTGAAGAGCAGGGAACATTACTGAAAAATTCTGATCCTTGTTTAGATACCTGTTAGCGTCAAAAGTTACTTGGGGAAAGGAGTTGGTTTTAGTCTAAAAATCTGTATTTGAAGCTCTGCTTTCCATCAGATCTGTTTAGAGAAGAGAAAAGAAGAGCATAAAGACGAGTTTCATGGGGCAGGAGCTATGGAGCTCAACTCGAGAGAAAATAATGAGAAAAGGGGATACTTTCAGAATCCAGACATAATTGGGATATAATTTGCAATTGAGAGATAAACACTTGAGTCATTCCCAGCAAACTGGAAACTCCCTGTGGTAGTGTGACTCAGAAATGAAGGCATTTGTAAGTATTTCCATGGCAATATGCTCCTCCACAATTTTTATTCATATCTTGCAGTGGTGCACAGCGTTCCTCAGAAAGGCAGAGGCTGTGGCAAAGAAAAGGTAGCTTTGTCAGCCCTGTTACTAACGTCTGCAATAACAGAAGCATTTGGTGTCAAAGACCGTTTTTTTTTTTCCTTTTCTTGGGGTACAGGCTCTTAATTAAGTTGGTGGAAAGGCCTGGGCTTGGAAGCAAGGTGACCTTTCAAACATTAGGTATAATGGCATTTTTTAAAAAGCTGGGGGAAGAGTTAGGAAGGGGATGTAATTAATTGGCAAGTAGGGAAGAGCAAATGATTATCAAATTCATCTATTATAGCTGACATAGAGACTCCTGCCTGTTTTGGACCATGAATGAGTGGCATATCGGAGGAAGGCCTAGGATGGAAGGAAAAGAAATAAAACAAGAAAAGGAAAGAATCTGCTTACAGCTGACTGAAAGATAAAGATGTTGCAGCAATGTGAGAGTTATAGCTCATTGATCCTTAAACTATTTTTGATGCTTCAGTGGCGTATTGATTCAAAAGGTTGTTATGTGGGAGGGAAGATGCATAGACCTACAGAATGGTTGGTAAATTGTTGAATAAAATAATTATCATGGGTTCATGGGCTTTTGAGGACTTTAGCTATGTTGTAAAATGAGATTATTTTACCAGAAATTTTTTGTTAAAAGTTCTAGTTGCTATTGCCAAAATATCTGGTCTGTCACAGCAATTAGACGCCTGTATAATGGTACCGGTAGATGATCACTGAACTGAACCGTAGTTATCCTAGACTTCAAAACACCTGACATGCCTGTGCTATCTGGGAGAAAATAAGACTAAAGCAAAGACATGCAAAGAGACTTTGAAAGGCTTTGAAACCATTCTAGTAGGTGTACTGTTGTATGTGCTGTCTCAGAAACAGAGAATATTCTGAGTCATTCTTCTTACACTAATGATGTAATTTAGGAACCAAATGTGCCTTTCTTTAGCTTCCCATTACCACTCCTTTAGCAGGCAATTTGTCACTAGGTGAAAAACATGTGTGTTTCTCTCTTCTGAAAAGTTTTGGTGTCTCTAATAGCAGAGGAGAGTTAGGGGGGTCTCTAAAGGCTCATGAGCATGAAGAATGAATGTGAGGAGCAGAAATGCGTTTAGCACATAGACCTCTCTACAGCGTGGGGTTTGCAAAGGAAGGGAAAAAAGGTACCAATGTAGCTCTGCAGAATCCACTGCAGGGATGAATGAGGGGTGCTAAGCTCAGGTCTGGTGTGTTTAGATTCTGTGAAGTTTCTCTGACAAATCTAGCCCAGGTTGTCTCAAATGATCTCTTCAGAAAACATTACACAGTTAACATGTGGGAGTCTTTTAAAGGTCCCAGCTGTGCTTTACAGATGGAAGTGTGGTTGGGTGTATATGCATGATAAAGCATGGTGATTTGCTGCTCTGGGTGACATACTCTGCACTGGCTGTTGGCTGCCTTCAGAAAGGCTTCTGGAATTCCTTACTGCACTCTCTCCATAATCTGTTCAGTACTTCAGGTAAAAGATAAATAGGGAATTTATAGTAATTGTAGTGACAAGAAACCCAATTGTGCTAACTGTAGTTATGACTACTAGCAGTTACGGCCAATGCTTGATCTGGACAAAGTTAGCCTGCATTTAGCTAGTGCCACATGGTTCAGTGGCAGTAAATTGGGTGTTACAGAGGTAAAATATTGAACACATATTTCTTAGTACACCAGTTGCTTAGTGAAGACTAGATACATGTAAAATATATGTACACAAATTATATACATATAAAATATATAGAATTTTCTATAACTTTTTATTTATAGTTGTCCATATACACAAAATTTCTATATGGCTGTTAGTAAATCATATTTTGACCCTGCACATAGAAAAGATCTTATGCTTGGTGTGTCTCTAGATTTCAGAATCTAAAAATGAGAACTTTCCATTATAAAGTCTAACATAACCTAAAATAAGGTTGACAGTATTAAGGTTTTTATGTGGAGACTTGCAGCAGTAACAACTAGAAAGAGTCAGTTTCAGCAATGAGCAGAAGGGAAATCAGTCTGACAATTAGGTGTCTGATGGTTTCATCTTTAATGCAAGAAAAGGAAGATGATTCTGTTAATGACATAATAAAAGCATGTGACCATGTTAGTTTAAAATGTTTGTAATTGATAATAGCTTAATTGTCCTCATAAAACATTAGTGGAGGCAGGCTGTTTTTTTTCCACGTACTTGCTAAAATTTAACTTAGTTAAATGGTTGACAACATTGTAACTTTAACAATATCATAATAAAAGAATGTGCATGTAGACTTAATCAACAGCAAAAGATAGTTAAACTGATATAGGTTAGAAATGTTGTACAATTTGCATACATTAGGGAAGAGCATGTTGAATTGAGAGAGGGAGGATGGGACAGTTGATTCTCTAAGATGTTTCATGCATGTTAGAAAATTGTATTTGTTTTCTGTTACATTATCTTTGGGAATTCCTAATATATTTAACTTCTGAAACTTAAGGTTTTCTTCATATCCTTTCTGACATTTGACTCCATTTTTTGTAGTCTTGTACATGTTTAAATGTGTGGCTCTTAACCTGAATGCAGTCTGTGGAAAAGTTGAAATTCACACACTTAAACCCAGGAATCTTTGATAAATAGTTGCAAGTAGCAACCAAATATACTTTCCTAAAATATTTTAGAATTATTTCTAAGTATGTTATAATTATTTGCTTTAATGCCTACGAAAGAGGATATGGATTTGACCTTTTGTAAACACTTTCCCACCATTCCAAATTAATGAGTATTTGATATGCAAATTCTCATTACAGAAGGAACTGTGGATGATTTTCTTAAAACCTTGCTGCATGCTGAGAAAGTCTTAGCCTTTTTCAGTTCCCCAAATAGGTTATATCAGTGCAATAATTTGTTATATTTTGTCTGCCAGTTGGGCCTTTTAATTTAGCTGCAATGCAGCAGAACAGTATTGGGGAAAACAATGAAAATAAAATGAGCAAGAAGTTTCTTGGATAAATAAGAACATATCCACGCTATTTCTGTTTAGCATCCAATCAGCTTCTGTAATGGTTTATAACTAACTAGCATCTCTCTAGATCCACCATTAGGGCAGAAAGTGCAAAGATGCAGTAATCTAATAGCTTGCAAGCTTGCAATGCTCCATGCCCATAACTTTTAAACAAATAAGTTTATTTGATTTTTAAATAAAAGGAGGAAAGAAGTATGGCTGTGAAGTTACAATGGCAACAATATGATTCCCCCAGAAGGTGCCCTGTGTCTCTTAGCTAACCTCATTTTTGCCTCTGTTCACCATCCTATAAGATGGTGATAAGATTTCTTCCATAAAACCTGCTGTGAGAATACAGAGGGTTTTGAGAAGTTCTCAAAAACATATGCCAAAAAATACTTAAGTAGCTTAGATGTAGCTTAGCATACGATAAAATACAGATTCTTGCAAAAAACTTGTAAGTGCAGTTGTGAGATTTTGTAATATGATAATAATTAGCTATTGATAGAAAAATTTAATCACTGTAAAGGGAAATGGTTTTATATAAGAAATCGAGGAGTGGTATCTGCACTGTCACAGTGACTGAATAAAGTATAGAACTCATAGTAAGAAGAACAGAGTCCCAAATTTATAATGTCTTTTTAGTGCACATACGTGTGGTAAATTTTATGTGGGTGGATTTTGTAGCCCTTGTGCTGAAATAAGTTTCCTGTGATGACTCAGGAGCTTATTAAACAAAAGATAACAGCAACAGTATTTAAAAAAAAAATTAGTAGAATTGTTTTCATTGTCGCCCCAGATGGTACCTATGTTTTCAAAAGGGAAGAATTAGTTTGCATTTGATAATGACTGGTCACCAGAATAGACAGAAACATGTTTACCCGAATGTAATTTTTTGTATCAAGAACTGCAGGTTAGGAAATACAGCTCATCTAAAGGATGCTGAAAAGGAAAAAGCCTCCCTTAAGCACTTTGGCTTCCATAGGCTTTGGATTAAGCCAGTGGTTAAGTGCAAAGGAAAGGTGTATGCTGAGACAGTCCATGATGAATTAGGTAGCTGAAGACCATCACGTGTCTGGATGACTGACGTGTTACGGTGCTTAGCAAAAGAAGACACCTCTTTGAAATGAACTTATGTGACCTGAGAAATTTATTTGTGGGAAGAACAAATGAGTGTGAAGAATGAGGTTGTTCTGATGCTGTCAGGGAAGCTAGAGCAGCCATGAACCTGAAAGTAACGATGAACATAACTCAGAAGGTTTTGTACAGATAAGCATTCAACTGACTAGAAAGCAGTAAGAGCAGAGGTGCACTGAAATTTAATGGAACCTATTTCAAAGTTCAGAAATGCATTCAGGTTGTGCTGGAGTTGCTAGAGTTCAAGACTCGTTAATATGAAAGAGTAGTTTCATCCTTCCCTTTAAAGAAGGCATGCAATTTTGAATGTAATGCTACTCTACAAACTTGGAGGACTTAACTATGTGTTTAGAACTAACAGAAATTAAGGGGAATAGCATGTGTGGTTAAGTGCTCTGTTGAATACAATATAGAGCAGCAGAAGAGTATCGATGGTAGGTCAATATACTTGTGGGGCCCATCCTCACATAAATACTTCTACTCTGTGCAGTTTGCCATGGGGAATGTGTTAAGATTTGCTTCTGTTGAGTGTTGTGGTACAACTTACAGATTCTTTGCTCCCCAATTTGAACCCCTAACCATGCAGCAGCTGACTAAAAGGGAGCATGATAAATGCAAGAGTTAATGTTAATTAGCTGAGGCAAGCTTTAGTCTTAATGAGATCTTGTGCTAATATAGATGACTGGGCTTTATCTGGAGGAAAGAATGGGCTGGTCACCACGTTCTGTATACCCTAGTAAGAGGAATTTGCAGTAAGCATTTGTGCTGTTGTCTTGGTTACTGTCATGCTCTTGCCACAAACCATAGAGCTAGCATGATCTAATCTGCACATGTGGATTGTGATCTGAAGAGCTCTGAAAGACCCTTCTTTATTCTTATTACTGCAGTTTTAGATTGTACTGTGAACTTTGCATAGCCAAATTTCAGTGTTAACATTGGAAAGTTGATGCTCTGTCATTTTGTTCCCTCTAGGCAGACTTATGCCCTTTAGTAAATGATTGAATCTGTCTTTTAGTTCAAAGGGAAATTAATTATTTTTTTATTTAGTTAATATTCTCATTAATAGATCCTCCTATATATTAGGGAAGATAGTATTTTCTGTCCAGGCAAATGTCTCTGTCTAAGACGGTTATGTGGTTTCTGTTATCATGGTATCTGAGCAGCCCATATCGTAACTGCAGTTATCTCCTGCATGCTTATGTTGTTTGCCTTTTCCACAAGTTGCAGAAAAAAGTATAACCTATGGCAGCGGCAGGGTGTTGACTCCAGAGCCCCAGAATGCCAGAGTGTGACAAAAATTAGACATTTCTTTAGAAAACTGACAATACAATACTCAGTCATCCTTGCCCATATCCTTTTTTGTAACAAGCATGTTGCCGTAGTGGGGGATGTTGTGTTATTTCTAATTAATATTACTGGTGTGTGCCTGATTTTAGGTTTTTTTTTCATACTCTCTGCTACAGAAGTAAAAGCATTAATTCAGTCCTGAAGGAGACCTGCATGAAGGTGGCAGTGATAGTAACATAACTGTAGGTGCTGAATGAACAGCAAACTCTTTTGTAGAAGTGTACTTTAGTCCTCTATACCTTTATTGATAAACTAATCAGATTGGGCAGGCTCCAAATTCCCAGAACAGACAAAGAAACTTTGAAAAGAATGAAATGCTGCCTCAGAGCTCAGAGTAATGCACACCAATTAAATCAGGTTAAGACAAAGTCTTCTGGACAGCCATTTCATCTGTTCCCAATTATGGTAGGTACTTGGAACAAGTGGACCCCCCAAAACTTGCAAGGAAAACTTGCATATAGATCCTATGCACTTCTTTTTTGCCATTTTCCTCTTGTCTTATGTTTCCTTGAACAGATAGCTTTTTGTTTTGAAGAGTCACTTCATATTTCAATAGAAATCAATAAGAGAGATCAAAGTCCAATTACTTACTGAGATAACATAGGTGATAATTGGATGGTTGTGACCTAGGGACTTGATTTAAATATGGGGTCATGCATAGGCATATGGTGGTTGCATTATTATTTTCATGTGTAGAAGTGTTCAGAGTACCTTGAGAGAGATGATTTCTACTTGGCAGCTGAAAGTACTGAAAATCTCGTGGGAAACCACTCCTAGATCTCCAAGCCAATTTTATGGACTCAGGGTTCTCAACTGTGCTTTAACTGGTCAAGCCAACTCATACTTCACTAAGTCAGTCTTTTTTCATAACAGAATATAATTATGCTCATCGATCTACTAGTTAAAATGAACTTACTTTTTCTAGCAGTGGGGCATTTCCTCCCCAGAGACATACTAGTTGCTCACTCAAGAAAACTTTCTACAGTGTTAAAGATTTGTTCATCATCCGTTCATCTGAAGATTCCTCTTGCTTTTGATTTGCTACATTATAATCTTTATGCAAGGAATAGAGGTGAAATGAGCAGTAAAATAAAAAACAATAATCATGGTCATTTGTCCTTTGCTGTGGCTGTGTCCAAACACATAACATAGAACAGCATTAAAAGCCTAGCTTTAATGTTGACGTGTAGTGAAGGATGTGCATAGTTAGCTAATTATGTTAAATGCAATTACTCTCTATAGATTGCCTGTATGTTCCATGTCTTTAGAGAGAAAGAAAATGTCTCTTTGTAGGCACATCCTTTTTGATGATATCTATTGAGGGTGTTGAAGATAAAAAAGTTCTGTAATCAAGAAACATGTAGTAATTTTAATCTTCAAGGAGATGTACTGATAATCAATAAGGATAATATTTTCTCTAGAGCATGTAGAGAAGATATGCCTTGACTTTTGTAAGAATAAAAAAAATAAAAATGTTTGGCTAGTACACTGCACTTTTGTCGGGTCTGTGTGCTGCTGTGTGGAATCTTCCACTTTAAAATATTTTTCATTTAATTTGATGGTCATAAAAATGCTTGACTGAAAGTTGTGGATAATGTATCTTCTGTGTTCCCAGAGCTAAGGGAGAAATATAAATCAGGTTGCTTTGGTAAAGGACATACCCCTTTGAGGTTTGTTTAGCACAAATGTTTGTGCAATGAAGCATAAATGTTCGTACTTGTGGTTATAATTTTTTTCAAGAATTCTTATTGGCAATGTTAACAGGGAAAAAAAAAATGGAATTAGATGAGTGAAAATAAATGCCCCTTCATGAATATTCTAGTGCACTATAGTTAGTTAGAGAATATCTAAATATTAACTAGACCAACAGTGTGTGTACGCGGGGATGACCCATAGTTACTTCTCTCTATAAATGCACATCCTAGTTCATACTTGTGTCTGTTGCTGTAACTCTCATTAAATCTGTTTTCTTAAAATTATTTATTAATAAAATTAGAGTATCTCTACATATTGGAGAATTTTGGGAGTGTGCTATATGCTAGCCTCTGGATGGTATCCAGCTTTTAATTATCATGGTATCTGGGCTTAATGTGAGGTGGGTTAGACAACATGGTACTCAAGAACATCTGCAGCCATATGGTGTTCTTCATAGGTCAGCATTCCCAATATTGCTGTTTCTGGTGGAGTACTGGGTGATGTAAGTACTGGTAGGAAATTACAGGGCTTAACATAGGTTGGGAAGCAATTGGCAGAAAAGAGTGATCAAGGACAGCTTAAAAAACAAATGTGGCTTTATTTGGGGAAGTATCCAGTTTAAACAGAACTGGGTAAGAGGAAAGACAGAGGTAACCAAACTGAAGTCTAACCAAGACACTGTCTGATCTAAGGCTCTTGACCTACACTTGTGAAATTGTTCAGGGACTTTGATAACCAGGAGACACCATAGTATTGATTCATTATCTTCTGAAATTACAATTTCCTTGAATATGGGAATTGGTTTTGTGCTTCTTACTTAATGCCGAGGCAATTTTACCCTAGCAATGTTGAAAGTGTGATAGGATGAAAGTGCAATATGGTATAGTTGCAGACAGAGGCAGGTAAATTAGGGAACTGAATAAAAGTATAAATCCTTTGTAGGTTAGCTTTTTGGGATAGCACACATTGCTGGAAACAGGGTGCATGATTCACTTTGCTGAATTTAATTGTGACTAAATTCAAGTGCTACTGTAAGTTTTAGAGTCCTGGATTCATACAGCCTTTTCTGACATCATAAATAACATCTGTTGGTACTTTTTGGAACAGCAAATATGCAGGTGTGAAGCCTTGGGCATATAAAATCTGTTGTGTAGGCCCTTTGGTTTTGGATTTAAAAACATAAATTTACTGTGAATGTATCGTCTCTACATATTTTTTCCATGTACAATTAACAGCATGCAGATACATTTTTAATGAAGTGTTATATGAAGGAAACCCCTGAAAAACATGAAGGAAATAATTCTTTGTCAAGTATATCTTGTTGGACCACACTGCCTACAATGAAATGTAGAGCTCAACACGTATGAACAAGATTTTTACTTACTTTCATAACACATTTGACAGCTATAAAATAGGAGATTATGCTTCCATGGAAAGACATTAAAACAGTAATGAAAAGCTGGCAGTGGCCTGGCATCAAATTACTCTCTACTAGTCAATACTGGAACATTTGCAAGAAAGCCAGGCGTAACACCTCTCTATCAAAGGACTATTTGTGCATCTTCATCTGTACGTTCTGTTCTTCTCAGTGACAGTTTAGTATCTGCACAAAGATGTTGCCTTTATTATTAGTCATTGCCTAAGATAAAACCCTACCTGCTTACACGCCTGAAATATTCTAGGCTTTAGAAATCAGTTCTATCACTAATACAAATAATTTTTTAAAAAGTTCAGCAGAGGAATCGGTATTTTTGCTTTTATAAGTGGAAATAAAAAAAGAAATTATCGGTGGTGTGTCTTGTCTCCAAGGTCTTCTCTCAGGCTGGCCATGTACATTTTCTTTGCCCTTTGTCATTGCTTGTTCTGTCTGTTATGTACAGCTGCTCACAGGGCCATTGACAAGGACAAGAATGGCCACAAGATAGTATTATCCTATTTCTATTACACAAAGTTGCAAAAGGAAATGAAAAGCTTCTGTATGGTGCAGTCATGCCTGCTGTTAGTTGAGTGTACGTTTTTTTCATCCTTTAATGATGCCATACCTCTTTCTGGCTGTCCACAAGGACAATGACAGGTGGTATGCAAAGCAAGCTGAATGGGATCTTTAAGCTGTTTTGCCTACTTTAGAGCAACTTTCTTTTGAGTGGAAAACAAGAGCTAACTATTTTAGTGATTTGCAAATAGAGCTGGCTGGATAATGTCAAAGATTGTCACAATAAATTACCTAGCAGTCAATAGAAAAAATAGATTAATAATTTTGAAACCAATACCCCAACTGACCAAAGGGATATTCCATACCATGTGATGTCATGCTCAGCAACAAAAGTAGGGGCAAGGTTGGCCAGGGGGCTGCTGCTCAGGGACTGGCTGGGCATTGCTTGGTTGGTGGCAAGCAATTGTTTTCATTTGTATCACCTGTCTTTCTTGAGTTTTATTTCTCTTTCTTTGTTATTTTCCTTTTAATTACAGTTTTTATTATTATTATAATATTTTATTTTATTTCAATTATAAAACTGTTCTTATCTCAACCCACGAGTTTTCTCACTTTTACCCTTCCAATTCTCTTCCCCCCATCCTGCTGGGGGGGGCGAGGGTGAGTGAGTGGCTGTGTGGTGCTTAGTTGCCGGCTGGGGTTAAACCATGACAAGAGCACAGATGGGAGTCATTAGAGAAACGTATGTGGCTCTTCCAGGCTTTCATGAAAAAGGGTATAAATTGAAAAGTTGTTTGTACAAGCGTAGTTTATACTTTTTAATAGGAATTTTTTGTATGTTTCCATTTGCACCTTTTCATTATACTTTCTTCCAATTATTAATTCAAGATGGTGTCTAGTTCTAGAATGTACACTGGATGATTAAAAACAAAGGGCACGTAAATGCCACATACTTTTTTAAAGTGAAAATACAGACTTTATCTATCACTAGTGAAAAACTAACACTGGGAGAAAAATTCCACACAGCAAAAGAAAAACAGTTCTTGGAACACAGATCATATTTATAAAATTTCCAAGCAATAGTAGGAAATAACCGAGGCGTTGCCACCCACATGATTGGCATTTTTAAAAAGTAAAGTAGTCGTTTATAACAGATTGCTGTGATAAGATGTTAATGTTTGAAACCCAGAACAGATTTCTAAGTCCAACTTTGACTTTGCAACCTTCTGCAGTTAAGTCACTCATCCTATGTGTTTCTGTTTGTTTCTTTGTCACAGAGCTTATATATTAATGTGTGTGTGAAGGATCTGATTGCTTTGCACAACTGTGTGATATAGGGATGTTGGGTATCAGAAACATGTGTCCTGAGAAAAATGTTTTCCAACAAGCCTGTTGCACAACAGGGTTATGTGTTCAGAAAACCAGTGTTGTTTTTGCTAAAAGGCTAACACATCTTCAATGAATGAACATTTCTTAGAAAATTTTGTGTTTTAAAATCTTGTATGCACTGGTAATAATGCTTCTGGATTGAATGTGAACACAAAAGGGAGATCATAGGCTCTTATCCGTATTTCTCTATCTTATGTGGCACACAGCTGAACAATAAAAATGGTGGATGGGACTTCAAAAATAAATTATTTCTGTAACAGTAACAGGGGTTTTGCATTTCTTTTAACAAATAATTTTTTCTACTTCTTCACTAAGGCCAGGATAGAGGAGGTGACAGGTGTTCAAAGTGTGGTCAGCCAATTCAAAATCCCTTTCCTTCCTAACTGCCACATCCTGTGTCAGTGAATTTCAGGGTCTAGATATGTTAAATGCAATACCTCTTTTTGTTTGTTTTTAACCTGCTACCTAATAATTTCACTCCACTTGTATTTTCTCATAGTTAGTAGCGCTAACAACCTTATTCTTCCCGTTGCTCATGATTTTATAGACTCCTGAGCCAGATAGTGCAATCTTAGTCTACTTGGTTTTCCTTATATAAAAGATATTCTCTACCTTCTACTGGTTAAAAAAAAAAAATGTTTGGAGAAATATTTTTTTCTTTTCCTTACCAATTTAGTGGTTGTAAAACTGCTGTCAGAGCAGAGGTCCTTGTTTGTACACATTGTACACAAAATAAGCGATCCACGGTTATGTCAATGCCAATGTTCTTGCATTCTGCCCTGCCCTTTTGGCCTACTTTCCTCTTGCAAAGTCCCTGTTCATATAGGTGTGGACAATGTTAGTGCTATGTATTTTTTCCATTCCACCTGGTGAAGCAATCAATGTCACAAACACACGCACACACAAACTTGGCAGTTTCTAGTGATACAGTAGCCTCAATGCACAAATTATACTTCAGTTTCAAACCAAAAAATATTGCTGGCAACCATTTTATTTCACTAAATATGTTGTTTGATACTAAAGTGACTTAGCCACTTGTCTGTTAAAATTTTGTTTCATTCATCATCAGTTCTTTGTCTGCTTGATTATTATCTAGGTTCCTACTATAACTTTTATCTGGGTGCCATTGCATGCAATTACATTTCCAGAACAGGCAATATTTTTCTGTTACTTGTCATGATGGATTTTCATTGGATATTATAAATAAACCTTTTGACCTAAATTATTCTTTCCTCTGTACATTGACCTTCTGTGATTTGTTTTGCTGAGTAGATATAGTGTGAAAGCATGGAAAAAATCCATGTTTTTCTGAGACTACTCTTTCATTTTGATTCTTTTGTTGCTAAGATCAAAAGATTTATTACTAGGGATCGTACTGTAAAAAATTATCACAACGTTTGAAAAGGGTTCTCTGCAGAATCATACTTTTTTAAGTAGAGCTATTTCATTAGAAGTTAGTGAATCTTTTAATGAGGTCAAATATGGCTCTTTTTTTATGCTATTCAAATAATGCTTATATTTTTATTCTCTTTCTTCTGTCTGTTGTTATGCCATCTTTTATTAGTGCCTTGGTTTCTTCTACTGTTCACTCCCCAGTTTCCTTTATGTTATCTTTTTGCTCTGCTCCTTCATTATCAACAATACCCACACTCCATTATTTCCCATGTAACTTCTCTATAGGAGGTAACTTTGTATCAACTGGGATTTTAACCTAACCCTGGTAATGAAACCATCCTTTCTCATTGTGTGTAATGCTAGATGTTTTACTGCAATAGGTGTGCGCTAGTGTTTATGCACACCTTTTACATGTTCATACTGCCCTGTGTTGAGTATAATTATCACTTTCTAGGCTGAAATGTTGTACTATGGGGTATCTATTTTATTTATTATTTATTTTGACCGGACTGTATGTAAATTGATTAAAATGCATGGTGTTGGTGTGGAGGGTGCAGCGAGCTAGGTTGTTGAGAAGTTGTGTAATTGAAGAATGAGCAAATGAGTGGCACGTGGGTAATATCTAATAGCACATACTTCTAGAATTTGGGGTTTATTTTAGGAAAATATTTATGAAGTCATAATAGATTTTGCATTTACCCTTGGTGCTAGAGAGACTGATATATGTTAGCTGTAGAACTACAAGGGGAAATTTTGAATTGTTCATTCATAGACAGTTGTTCAAGAACTAAACATCTTAGAGTGAGAATTTCCTTTATAAATTCATTATATATTCCTGTTACTTGTTTGCAGTTTTCACAGCTCTCATTGAGTTTGCTTCCTGGTGAGAACTGATACTTACTGTACAAGGAATTTAGTAGTGGTATTACCTGTGAAACCTTAGGGGCTCAAAAGGACCTACTCCAAGAACCACATGCAAATCCTAATGCCGCGACTTGAGCTAAACAAAGTTTTCTAACAGAAGTAGTGCACAGCACAAACGCAAAAGAGGAAAGAATGAGATGTTTCAATGTACATCTTGACCTCTGGGAACCAAGAAGAGCTAATGTACAAAAATCTTTAAGTCCACCAGTGATAAGTAGTCATGAATGGGGTGTAAAACACAGCATCTGTTTAACATAGCAGAACACTGCCAAACTATTGAGGACAAATAACTTCCCTGCTCTAGTTTGGAATATATTGAACAGCTTGAGCAAAAGAACAATCAGTTTATTGGCAGGGGGTGGAAAAATGTACTTGGCTTTCCCCTCATATATTTATTTAAATAGCTAAGAGCAATACAGTGACATGGATAAAGAAAGGCAAACAAACAAAAACCCTGTATTAAAAAATGCACTGATTTATATCCATTGGAATGAAGAGTAGTTTAATCTCTCTAATATCTAACACTGTCTAAAAATGAGACAGGTTCTGAATATGTAAAAAAAAACAAAACCCAAACCTCTTGAAATAGGTTAGTTTAGTTGCAGTTGCTACCCACACTTGGATGCAATGAAGAAATGGGAAATGATGTACACACGGCCACCCAGTGAAGATGCTAGAAAATTGCCAACTCTGACATCAAGTGAGAGGAAGATGGTGATTAACACCACATGTCATACTAAAAGGGTAGATTTGCATTCTACTGTTTGTCACTATTCGTAAGCATGAGTCTTAAAACCAGTCAGCTTTATTGCCTTACGCTTCCTTCATTTAATCTTTTTTGAAGTATCTGGCACTTTGCAGGCACTACAAAAAGCCCAAAACATTGCAGCCTGAACAAAGGTGTTGCAATAATTTCTAGACTACTCTTCTACCTGCATTGTCTTCCTTTCTGACCAGCGACTCAAGTTGGTTACATTGATGCTTGTGCAGTGGTGCCCGATTTTAGCTTGAAGCTTAAAGAAGAGCATATGAGTGCGTGTCAGGCCTAGCTCAGGCATATTTTCAATTGGGCATTTAATATTACTTACTTTTGTGCTACCTGATGAACCTACCCTAAGCTTGTGATGAACTTTGTTTAACAGTAGGGCAAACAAGCTCTAGACAAAAAGAGCATTAACTGATAGTGAAGACATTTATGTTTTGCTCTATTTCCACACAAATGAGGGAAATAGTCATAGAAATGTCTTGCCCAAGGTCACGTAGGTGGGAATTGAACCTAGCTCTTCACACGGTGATGCAAATACTGCAGGCATTCCATGTTGTCCCTGTACCCTTCCCTGCCGCCCTCCCCGCCCCCATTCAGGCTGCTGCTTTCTGATGAGCGTCAGAATGTTTTTCAGGGTGTAAGTCTCAGCAGAGTTTTGTCTGTGTGCCTGTGTGAGAGAGACTGAAACTGGTGGGGTGGTGTAGCTACCTCTCCTTTCAACTTCCACTTCTGAATCTTCCCAAATTATTGTGCTATTTCATGGCTTATAGTAAGGGTCTTAAAATCACTATTTAAAAAACCTCAGAAAGGAACCATCAGAAGAATACTTGGTGTATGAAAAATGAGCTAGTCTGACAAAGAATTTAGTATTTCTTTTTTCTCTCTGTTGTCATATTATTGCTGTCCTCTTCAAAAGGTCTTGTATTCTGTGCATGTTGAGATAGCAGGAAATCATGCAATATTGATGGTGATTTCCTTCTTCTTAGCATAGAAATTAAGAATAGTATAAATCAGGCAGTGGCAATATTCAAATGGGGTAATGTCTTTTAAACATTCCCAGCAGCAAACTATGACAGTAAAGGTTAGGGCTATGCATGATTCAATAACATGCTGCTTTCCATATATGTATCATGATTGCAATCAAGAAACTATGAAACTGGAAGCCAGGATATCTCTTAGGGGTGTCTGTTAACATAATGAAACAAAAGGGTGGCTCACAAGATTAGTAATGGCATAAAGAATCTTTTTTTCTCTGGTTATTATGATAAAAATTTGTTACTATCTGACAGCTGTTTGGCTCTTTGTGTTCAATAAACTGACGGGTCTGGCTGATGACTTGTGGGCAGCTGTCCACCCATGCAGCTGGCACTCCCTGACGATCATTCAGTAAGGCCAAGTTTTGTATGGGTGTAGATGTGCAGTGCTACCCTTATGCTTAAATGTGTCCCCTCATGGCCATGATTGATGTAATTTGGCTGTCAGAGCTGTGGAGGCAGCTTGCACTGCTACTACCCGTGCTGTACTTGTCTCTGCTTTAGTGGAATGGTTCCATTTCCATGGCTGTATTAGTCTGGCATCTTTCTCAAGCACAATAAAAATTCCTTGAATATGCCACGTGCACTTTTACTTAATTACCAAAACAGTATTTCTTAATTAAAAAAAAAAGATTATTATATTAACTGACTTCTCATATAGAGTGTTATTTGACACAGTGGGCAGGCAGTTAGTAATTAGTCACAAAAGTCAAAGGGCTTTTTTTTTTTTAACCTGAAATCTGCCAAAGGTGCCTACTGCTCTAAATCTTTGGGACATAATATAGTGTCATGCAGAGATGCCTATCCTTGCTTTGCCATTTTGGCAAGGTGCTTCTCAAAAGGCTTAATGAACCTGGATGGAGGAGTACATTAAGGCAGGTCTGTTACTTTACTGGCTGGCATGCTTGGGTTAGTTTGCATATCTCTGCATAGCGTTACATTATGTGGTACTGACAGAGCATGAGACATCTAAAGAGTGCTTTTTGTCAGACTAGACTCTTGGTCCTCTTGTGGTTTGGTTTGGTTTGATGTTGTACTGCCAAAGGATCTGAGTTAGTCAGTGTATGACAATCTGATTGAACTTTGGAAATCCGAATGTTTAGGTCTTGCTTGTAACTCTGGTGTCAGATCTTCTGCACGTGACCAGCCAAGTATGGAAGGTCAGCTGCAGAAAGCCTTTTTTCTTGCATATGTTGAATGTGTCTGGCCTCCCTGCCCTTGTAAACTTTTATTTCAGACATGTGCCATACAATTCCAGTATGTCTAAAGTAAATAGAGAGAAAAACCTTCAGCCATACCACCCCAAAATTACCTCAGCCCTTCTCCAAGCCAGCCTGTGTAGCATCTAGAAGAACTAGAAAACCCGGAGAAAGCGTTGCATGTAGTACACACCACTGTTAAACCTGAACCATGCAGCAGACAGGCACTGGCAATAAACTTCTCTCACTTGTCATATTATAAAGAGAACTTTCCTGAAAACAGGAAATGGGGTTTCAAAAAATAGTTCTTAGAGTTTTGAAATAGGGACTTGCCTATCCCACATAGGTACCCTGGGCTACTAAATATTGTGGAGTCTCTTCTGTTTTAAATCACAGTGTTCATTCTTGACTGGAAAAAAGCTCAACCTTTTCCAATTAAATGTCTTATAAAAACTGATAATTTCATTAAACAAAGACATTTTTTTAAAAACTCTTGTAATGCTGGTGAATGCTACAATTAATAAGATGCAAAATCAGTACTGCATAAGCTGATGGACATTTAAGATCCATTTGATAGTTTTTACACCCTTGGTAATTTTTAATCCTAGAGTCTGAATATCACCCCATACTGTGCAGTTATAGCATAGTATATGTCTATCTAAATTCTCCCTGAAGTTTTAAGTGGACATATTTTTTCCTTCACAGCAATCCTGAAAATGTAGATTGTGGTAGTGTTGAGAGCTGTCAGACTGCTACGCGGTCTGTCTGGGGTAGGTGAAGTGAATCTGCTCTATGGTATATTAGGCCTGTGAGCTATTTTTAAAATGGAATCTATTCTATAAATGATTTAGGCATAATTAGAATATATTGGGAGAGAACTCCCTATGGAAATAAGCACACAGCCTGGCTGGCTGGTGCAGGGTCTCCAAGGTGCTACCTGCCACAGACATATAAATGGTATAAAGAGCTCAGTCAGCTTTAAAGGTAGGTGAAATAAGCAGCTGCTTATCCCAGTAAGGTGATATCGCTTGCAAAGAAAGAAAGGAAATTTGCCCTGGTGGCGCATTTGCTATTTGCTGGCAATGAATATTTGCTGCTAAAATTGTCAAAATGTTAAAGCTAATCTTTCTAACCTGTTACAGAGACTTGAGAAGCTAATAAGGGAGGATAGGAGAAAACACTTAGAAATAAGTCTTCCTAGCAGCACCTGTTTCAACTCAGTTTTGAAGTATTTGTGGAAAAAGGAGAAGACTGGGCTTAAATATCTGAACACATGTTTATCTATGGCCTGTTAGCTTTATCAAAGCAACCAGATATGGATGAAAGACACCCAATGGAAACAGGATTTATTGCAGAGGTAAAAAGAAATGTACAGAAAGTACATTTGTCTGATACAAAATAAGGAAAACCAGGACTTAATTTAATTTACCTGCTGTAAGAATCTTCTGTACAATTTTATCTCAGGACTCTAGTACCTTCTTCAGGTAGCAATGGACAGTGGAGTGGAAATGCGATTGTAGTGATCTAAAATGTTGGCTGCCAGGTGTCATGAGAGTGCACTTCTGTTGAACGGTTTTTGACATGGTGCTAGTTAAGAGTTTGGAAGAAGGCCAGCTTTGGAGCTAGTATAATACCTACGTGAAGTGGAAAGCAAATTTAGTGCAGGAGGTAAGTCACTGCTTTGGCTAAGGAGATGAGATATGAATTCAAAATAATCCATCAGCTGCCTAAGTTTTTTTGTTTGTTTGTTTGTTTTTAAGCAAGTGTCTGTACACATACACTGTGGCTGTATTTAAATAGATCCATAAATTCTTTGCTTATTATATGACATTGTTTGGGAAAACTCATCTGTCTTGTTCAGCTGGTAGAAAGCCGAGCAAATGCTTAGGTGTTGAGAATAGTTAATCACCTCTTCATGTTTACCATGATCTGTGGTTGATCATGCCCCAGACTTTTCCTGTCCCTTTGAGATAGGATATTAGTTTCTTTATCCTTAAAATGTGGCCATATTTCAAGTTAACAATTTTGACTGATATTTGAAGTGCTTTGAAGGAAGTATGAAGATGGAAGGGACTAGAGAAGTGCAAACTGTTATTACTATTATACTTCTGCTAAAATTAAATTTTGCTCTCTCTAGAAAGAAAATCTGCCAAAGTTAATATTTAATCCTGTGGACTATCAGTAATTTATTCAAGAAATGCATATGAACCACAAAACCCATGCAACAGAAATGTTCACGTGTTGAAGTCTGTGTAATTTAGCCTTTATAAATCTTTACATTTCAAAGGAACCAACAGATCCATCATTAATTTTGGGATGATGTACAGAACATTCTCTCCCCCTTTCCATCTGTCTCAGAAGATTATCTTTTTCTTTGCTTCCCCCCCCTCTTCAGAGCAAAAATGCTAAGTAATCCTGAAGACAGGAACTGTATTTATAGTCCCCCAGTTAGCTCACTGAGAGCAGCATTAATGCAAATCAGTTTATGCCTTTTAAAGAATGCTGCAATCATGTGATGCCTTTCTTAGGCATGAAAGATAAGGTATATCAAATTTAGAGGCTCTTGATATAGGTATATCCTCTTAAAGAAAAACCTTTGCTGTTATGAAATGAGAAGTATGCAATAAGGAAAAACAAACGTAATGGATTTATGTTAGCTAATAAGCGTGTATTTTAGGGGGAAAAAGAAGCTAATAAAAACCTGTTAGACTACCCCCAACTACTGACAATCACATCATTTGTGTAAAGTCTAGGCTCCTATTTGTTAATGTGGTTGCTATGGCAACTGAAAACCTACATCTTTTCAAGGTAAAATCAGTGCAGTGAGTGCGGAAATGCAAGAACTGACTTTTCACATACGCAAATGCATGCTTTACCTCTTTTCACAATAGATAATGACTAAAGCTTTTCTCTTCATTTTCTTTTCCATTCTGGCACTGGGGAGGGTAATTGTGAGTACTGAGTGGTAAAGTGTGAAACCCATTGGAGGACTGAGAGACTACTACCTGCTGGACTGCCAGCGATTTCTTTGACAGATGGTATCAGGTCTCAAAAGAGTCTAATTGGCTTATCATAGCCAATGCATGTGTTACAAGTGCTTAGATAAAGCCAGCAAATACACATTAGCTTGATGACTTGATTTTGTAGCTGTGCTTTTAAAGAAAAATATAGGCAAGACAGTTCAACTGCATTTGAAAGTGCTGGATTTGAGTCTCTCGGAGCCTGCAATCCTTTGCTGGAGTCCTAGTACAAATTACTAAAACCATCTATGGTCCATCTTACAGGCTGGCACAACCTGTGCGTTTGCATGGGAAACTCCATGCTGTCCCTACTACAGGCGTTAGCCTGCTGCATCACTGGTAAACTGCTAAAGTCTAGGTGACTTCATAGGAACTGTCTCAAAAGTTCCCTCTGAGGTAAATGTGTCTTTTATGGGTATTTCTAAAGAGCATCCACTTGAAGATCTTGGCATATGTAACATTTGAGTACAACTCCTCTGGTCCTCTGACTGACATGTGCACAAGGAAAGACTGGACTGCTGAGCTGGCTAAGGAAGTGACAGGTGAAAAGCAGCTTCTAGCAAGGTCTGGACTGGGGAATCAATAGGATCAGCTTGCTCTAGTTCAACAGGGAATTTAGCTTGAAGTGTCAGAATAAAAAAATCTGGTTGAAAATATAGGATTTGTTTTTCTCCTATCCAGTAGTTTCCCATTTTGAAAGATGTCCTGAAGTTAAGCATCTGTGAGGACTTTTAGGGTTTGTTCTGAGGGTCAAAAGAGTTCAGAAGTCCAAAGGACAGAGAGTGGCTGATCTGAAGGTGGTTTTGGCCAGGGCGTTAATGCAGATGTAGCAGATGAAGTCATCCTATGGTTCCAGTCTGCTGTACCAACTGGCACAGCCAAATGGTTCACTGCATATAAGGGGTTTTGGTAGTATTTTTTTTATTGCCTTTAAAAAAATATATTGGCCACTGTGCTATCATGAAGCTTCCTGTAGGTCCACAACGTTGCCTCAAAAATAAGAAAAGAGCTATGAGATCCTCAGGCTGATATGTGCTAGATGCCTTTGTTATCGGTCTGAGTAAAGATGCTAGGAAGATGCTGGTAGATGGCCCGTCTATGTGAGCACAAAATGGGACCTATGTAAGGAAGGTTGGCATATCACATTGCCTCATCATCCTTCCTCACTAAATTCCCATATATGTATATATATATGAAATATATATTCATATATACATATATAAAATGAGCTAATTGATGTTCAGTCACTTGGACTTCTGTTTTGGGTTTTTTTTAAACTAAATTGAAACACAGAGGCACATGTCTTATGGGAGTTGTCAGGGAAGATCAGCTAATGTTTCTAAAGCATTGTCATGTTCTGTAAAATATTCATGATTCCTATACTGTAGTTTAAGGAAAGTCATGGAATTCAGGAAATTGTAATTTTTGTGGGAGGTGGTATAGTCTCATTAATGAGCTATATCTGTCAGTTTTAATGAGCACAAGGACATTTCCCTGTTTCTTTTTGCAGGACTTACCAACAAAATAAGGCCACTGCTGTTGGTAGGATTTTCTGAGGTTTTCAGTTTTATTGCAAGGCTGCTATTGAATATACGGTGTTAAGAAAAATAACTAAACTGTCTGTAGTTAAATGTGGTTTTTCTTTTTCCTTTTCTTTTTCTTTTGTCCATTTTCTCATGGTTCTTTAGGTAGAAGAGGTGCTTCTCCAGATGCTATATGAAGCCGTTCAGTGTCTGTCTGTGAAACAGCACTGACTTTGCAGCTTATCAGTGCTTGTCAGTACTCCTTCTGGACCTTCCACCCACTATGATTTGCCAGAAGGTGGTTCTGGCAAATTTTTCATGCAGCTGCTTAGTTAAGCTGGTTAGCAAAGCCTGCCTTAGCCATAAAAATAAGCCATTCATTTATGTGTTGTGTAGTCTCCACGTTTTTAAAAAATCTTCATTGTCCTGGAATGAAACTGCTTTTTTCTACTTCAGGAGCTCCCGAATGTGTGTGTCCTCAGTGGGCAGCCTAACTTAATAACAAACCCAACCAACCAACCAGAAACCATCAGAGAAACTAATTGCCTCTGTTTGACATGTAATATGCCGTCCAGGAAAAAGCAGCAAACATTAAAACACAAGCGAAAAAAACCCCCAAACTCTTATCAGTTTTTTACGAACTTGGAAATGCAAGAGGATGAAACCTTGAATTTGAAAGAATCTATGGGCTTGTCATGTGCAGACCATATAGGGAGAATAATTCTGAATCTAAAAACAGAATTAAAAGAACTTTTTTCCCAGTTATTGCAAGATTTGAAGACCAGACACCTTTAAATGAGCCTGGGCACAGAGAAGCTACCTCAGATGGCAAAAGGAAATTATCCTGTTGAGAATGGCTTTCAGAGATTCACTGGATTCATGTAGTTACTGTTCGCATGTTGTGAACAGGGGCACAGAAGCTGCTTTTGTTGACTTACACAATGAGATTATAGAACAGTGGAGATTACAGAAAGGGAGCAGACCCAGGAACCCACAGAGTATTATTTGTTGAGCATGATACTGAAACAGAACTGCCTACAAATCCTTATTCAGTTCCACAGTTCCTTGTAGCTTTAGACACAGATTCGCATATCTCTTGCAACATTTGCTGACTGCTTGTGGGGTAGGATTGTTTGTGACTCTCCAGGACCCGGTCAGCAGTCTTATATGACAAGTAACATTCTGATTTTTGTCATGCTCGATTTTGTGTTATGTTTCAGTTTACAAGTTGTTTTCAGTTTGAACTTTGTTCTTCCAGTTGCTATCATGTTAGAAAGTTACAAAAATGTGAGTATATATCAATTAGCTGCACTGTTCTTAAATTACTTCTTGTGTGAAACCATGAGGTTTGTGATTAAAAACTTGTGTAGGTCCACTCTTCTGGAAAGAAACAGCTATGCCAAAAGGTTTCTCTGAACTATTTATATGTAGGGAGAGCAAGCAGTCTATAGAAACCAATAAAGTGGCACCCTGTGTCTCCAAATTAGCAAGCAACTAGAGTTTGATTAAAATTGATATTGGATTCAGCAAGTCAGAGAGTTCTTACCTAGTACAATCTATAAAATTAATCAGCCACAAAATACCACATGCAGATTGGCAAGCTCTTTATCCAAGAAGTTTTAGAAAATAAGCACAACCGGCACTTTAGGTCCCCAGCACATATGAGAACAATATGCTTCACAGCAGTTTGTCACAAAACAGCATGCATATTAGCAATTCATTACTCATTAAGACTGCCACATGTGCAATAAATGCACATACATATGACGCTATTCCTGGGAGTGCTGCTTCGTTGTATGGATTGGTTATGGCGTCCATTGTCACCTAGACTCCCTTTTATAAGTAAATGCTTGTTTCTGGTTTCACAGATGCTATTTGGAGCGCAGCAGGGTATAAGTCTGCACAAAAAGTTTGTTGTGATAGCTTAAAGGCATCAGCATCAGTGTTGCAAGTGCCCATTGTACCACCCCTGAAGAACCCTAAGGAAAGTAATGTAATTATTCATTTGGATTTTAAGTTGTGTGGCAAAACCTCAAAAGCTATGGCAGGACAGGCTAGATGAGTTCCACCATAACTCTGCATCCCAGTAGAGACTTGGCTAGGAACAAAGTTCCTAGTCAGTGACCATGTGAAAAGAAGGTACGTGTTTCTCTAGTGGCAAAAAGCCAGATCTCTTCAAAGCACTGTTGTTAGGTATCTCATTAGTGCTTCCCACACTGGTGTTCATAAACCTTCTTCTGATGTGCTGTACAAGCTCTGCAGAATGAGAGAGTAGTACTCCTTGCAATTTTCAACTCCAGGTAGACAGTCTTCACAATAGTATTAAAAATCTTCATCCCAGGTTGCTCCAGGCCACTAGCCCAGGAGCTTATTTCCCAACCTCTAATTTATTAACCATGAACTAGTATCTATGTTAGATGACCTGGGGAAGATAATTTATAGACTTTTATACTGGATAGGGCTTTCTGTTACCATACTGTGATGCTGAAGGAATGGGACAATTTTTTTGTCCAGGTCTGTGGTAGGTTCAGGCTGGATTATTTCATGCTGTGCTTCTGGAGTAACTATGTCTGCAAACCAACAAAATCTTACATTGCGCTAATTGGCCTACTCCCCAGGTACACAGAGAACTTCTGTCCCAGAGTTGTCAAAATCTGTTTCTTGGCAGCTTCCGACATCCTTACACATTGCTGCAATCCCCAAAAGGGCTTTCCTGGACTGATTGTGCAGTAGATGCTTCTCTGAACATCCTTCTGAATTGCTGCATATGCTGGCTGCTGTCAGTCCATACACCCAGCCCTCTGGAGACGGGATCCACAAGGGATGTGACCTTAGCAAGACTGAACAGTGGGGTGGAGAGGTATACAGTTTACTGCAATTCAGAATGATACTTAGTGTTGTTCAAACAAGTTTCTAATAAAATATTTTTAAATAGTCCTGCAATACTGAGAAGGTAGTAATGAGTGTTGATTTTTGTGGAGCCTTCTTTCTCATTGCTCTAGTCTAGGCCTTTTTCTCAGATGATTCTTTTGGTGAAGGTCAGTTCGTTCATTACTAGAAAGCAATGTTTTCTTCTCCCCAGAATTTAGTTTCTAAGCCTCAGAGATACTGCATTGTAAGACAGTAGATGTTTAGAATTGATTTTAGAAAATTATAGTTCAAGATGATTGTTTGGTATGTTCCAAGGCTGCTACATCATATTTTGAATGTTTGGGTGATTTGAATTGAAGTAGGTTTTGGTTTTGTAAGCAATTTCATCTGGCAATTTAGTTGATAAATCAATTATAGTAGATAACTAAGTCTTATACTGAATGCCCTTTAAATATAATCATTTGTCTAAATAGTGCTGCAAGTTTTGACTTTAAAAAAATTGGCCCTCATAGTTAATTTATAAGTTCTCTTTTGCACTCGGGCTTCAAATGAGTGTTAGCAGATGTTAGCAAGAGGAAGGAGCTAACCACTGTGCAAATTTGTGGCCCATACTTGGTGACTTCCAGCAAGATATATCATTACCCTCAAGAATTCTTGATTAAAAATCACTCCTCTTTTCGGTTCGGTCAGCAGAACATAGAATCTAATTTTATACCGGTGCTGACCTGATTTTAGGAAACTAAGTTCCTGTGGGGGCTTATATTACTCCCTAGCCTATTTTCTGCAAGCCACTCTTACAAGGGAATATCGGAGGCTTGCCTTGGAGTCTAAAAACCTTAACCAAAGGCAACACTTAGAGCTATTTTCATGTAGGCTCTTCTTGCTTGCATGAGATGTACCCTGCTGTAACCTTTCCTTTAAGGGTTTGTTTAGGCAGCAGTTATCGTGGTTTATTGCTGCTTGTGGTCACAGTAAGGGATGGAGCACAAAGGGAAATCAAATTATCTGAATTCCTTTCAATCAAATACATTTCCTAATCGTGCTTATTTTGAATGCTAGTATTCAAGCCCGCTTGAGTATCTGTCCTTATGATATGAAAGTTTAGGCCTATAAATAATAAATTAAATACATCATAGATAACTAAACAAATGGTTTCTAGGAAAGGCAAGTGATTTCATTCACTCATATCCTTATTTATTCCACAAACATTTATACAAATGGGGAAGGGGGGTGTTATGTTCAACCATTTTTCTTGGATCACAGACAATCCCTTCTTTTTTTAAAACAGTGATGATTCTTACAGTAACAGCTGGAGAACTGAGTGAGCTGAAATTAAGAAAGTGCTCCTTTTAGGGAAGCTAAGCACACCACCATGCCTGCTTCCCTTTGACACAGTGAAATGCCATTGTTCGGCTATTGCTTACACACTTTTTCTGTTTTAATGTACCTGAGCTGTTGCTGTTGAATAGTATCCATTGTCTGTGAGAAGCTGTGAATAGGGGATGATGAAGCGATGGCTTCCTGGAAAGGAGCAGAATTAATCTTCAGAATTCCCTATCCCTTATGAATGGCCTTCTGACAATTTGAAAACTGAAAAGTGTAAGCATTGTTAAAACTCATGCGGTTTGGAAAAAAGCCCTGTTGGATTGTCCATTTAAGCACATTTTTGGGCTGGAAACTTTTACTAGCTAGTTACAAATATATTGATTTTTAAAAAGAAATTATTGACCTTTAAAACCCTGGAGTCAGTTGCTGCCTGGCTTATTGGAGACATTTGGTTATTTATATTCACAGAGGCCTAGGTAAGAGCTAGCAGTTTTGAGTCAGACCCTAAGCAATGATCAGAACTGAGGGGTGGGTGATGAAAGCACTGTATTTACATGAAATATAATTACACAAGACTGACTGCAGAAGGCTGAGATACCACTTACAGGACATCAGTCTACATTCCAGGGTGGGGGAACTTAAACTTTGTTTCCTCACTTCTTCCACCTCCTCTCTGGGACAATTCTCATACCATCTGCAATTTGAAAAAGTTGGTTTATTCTCTTCTGTGCCTGTCCCACACATGCTGTCATAACAGTTAGTAATAACTTTTTATAGTAATATTAGGCCCTACCGTCTAAGCAGTTTAGTACTCACAGAAATGTGGGTGATTATAGATTTCTGAATGAGGCCTGAATGTATGTACCACTAATTGTTGTATTTACCAGAGGAGGACTGGGCTGTTTCTGCTGTGTCTTGTATTTACATTTTCACCTGAGAAATTAAATTGCCTCCTAAGTTCAGGCAGAGGAACAATTTTCTGGCTGTCAAAATAATATCAAGAAGACGTATATGAATGGGATATTAGTTACTGTGAGTTAACACTACAGATCTGAGGATAAAAACAATGCTGTTATTTAGCAACTATAAGTTGACAATAGACTCAATAATACATATTGGGTTTTTTTTCTATTGATTTTTCTTCCGCTTTTCCTTAATTAAAATGCTCAGTTAATATCACAGAATTTCCCATCCCCACCAGGTTAACTGCCGTAGAAGGCTTGGCTCTGGCATATCTAAAATGTTCAGTGAAAAGAGGTTGTCATGATTTAGCATGGCTCTGAGTCACAACAGGTGAAAATCAAATCCCTACTTAGTTCTATACCTTTCAGTTTTTATACTAGTGATAAACTTCTGTTGGACAGTTCAGTATTCATAAATTGTCAAGACAGCAGAATCCACGCTGTCTTTTAGTCTCCCACTGCCAGTACACAAGGGTGGGCATCCAGAAGGAGCAGAGTCTTGTAGATGGTGGAGGTATGGGACAGTGGATTTTGTGATGCACAAAAGAAAGAAAAGACCTAGGAACAACCACTGAAATACAAAGAACATGGTGTGAACATGTCCTTAAAAATACTGAAATAGTAGAGATCTGCAGTCTGCTGAAGAAAGAAATAATGAAGGGAAAAAATGTGGGTTTGGGGGAGATGACATCTTTAACATCACCTATATATTCTATCTGCCACTTTATTTCATTCCATTTGCATTTGCTTTCTTTTTCTTTTGTATTCATTTGTTTCTTAATCCTTATTTCTTTACTGATTCTTCCCTAAATCCATTATAAATGTGGGAAATGTTGAGAATAAAGGAGGGGAGCAAATACTTTTTCTTTTCTTTTCCCCTTTTCCTTCCCTCTCATTTCTTACCTTCATTTTCCAGTGTGGTCTATCTCTCCCTTTATCCCTCAGCTGTGTTCATTTTATTCATTAGCAGAAGCAATGCTGCAGATTTTTCAGGAGGCAGTAGGGAGCGCAGAGAATGGCTGAGGGAACTGAGGAGTTTTCTCTGTTAGTAAATCCTACCGTAATGCTGCACAGGGATATTAGTCTCTCCTGGTCTGGTTCTCTCCTGCTGCATAAAAGCCATCCTTTCATTTTTTGAATCCTTTATGGTATGTATGAATGTGTCTCCAGACAACTTTATACACTGCCTTTGTGAGAAAGTGCACAAAGAGAGTTAACATTTATATTTACCTTTCAAGGTGCAGCACTGATAAACTTTTGTTTAATGTTAAACCTAGCAGTTTTTCCTCTTTCCCCATTATGGTATCTAGGAACAATATGCTGAAGGAAAAGTACATTATTCAGGCAGGGGAAAAAAAAAAAGTAATAATGTGATGTTGTTGCAATTCTTCTGAGACTTCTGGAATTATTAATAACTTTTTTTTTTTTAATAGCAAGTGGTAGAAGTGCCTGTCATCTGTGTTGAATTCTAGCTCATGTTCTCTAATCACTTACCCTTTCTTTTTAAAGTTTCTCTTAGCTTTCTGTGAGAATTGCGTTTTGAGATTAAATTGCCATGCTTAGACAGGGTGAAGGTGTTGCAAGGTAGGGGGCTTTAGGTTAGCTGGTTTGAGTTATGTGCAGGGAGCAGAAGGGAATGATCCCACTCTGTTGTGATCAGCTGTTGTAAGGTCCTGCACTTGCAGCCTGTATTATCATTTTCAAGATCTGAAACTATTTTTGTAACAATGAACTTATCTATACAAGCTACTAGGCTTGACACAGGTAGAATTGGATGAAATTACAAGGTTACCGTGGTATGCTGGAAGTCAGATTCAATTATTCAGTGGTCCCATTTGTCTTTAATATTTATGGATGTTTCTGTTAGTTTTTTTTCTTTTTTTCATCAAATATCAAACTTCATTGCAAGCACAAATATCCAACTTAATTATTTTCAACTCCTGAGGTTTCAAACCCATTAAACAGCAGAGAGGCTCAGTAATTGTTTTATTACTAACACTGAAAGTGTAATAATACCAGTGGCAACAGAGGACAGTGAGCAAAACAATGAGAAAAATGTAAAGGCATAAATAGCATCATTAAAGCTATTTCACAAAAGATAAACATGACTGTCAGGTTAATATTTCAGATATTCAATATTTCACAGATAAAAGTTTTTGTTAACTCTTTCTTACATTTCCCTTGGTGAAGAAACTAGCTATAGAATTATTTGGCTTTCTTAGAAGTGCAAGGCTTTCTGTATTGTTTCCTTTCCTTTCAAATCAATTACCAGCTATAATGAAGTTAACAACTAAAATGTAGTAGATGCTTTCTGCAGTTCCTGGTAACATAGAGGTTGTCTTTTTTTAGCCTAATATTTTTGTCAGTTCCCAGCTTTTTTCTGGCCTGGCCTCCAAGGGCAGTAGATGGAGTGTGCACGGGTCTTGGTGCCTTCTGGAGGGGTATGGCATTGCTCTGCTGCTCACCACCACAGTAGTGTCCCCAAGTAGGAAGCCTGAACTGTGTCCTGGCATGGCAGGGTCTTATGTGTTTTATGGCCTGAACTGTGTTCTGGAGTTTCATGGGATAATTTCTAGTTCACTATACATTCAGTATACCAGACATGATATAGTGGTGATGGTAAAGTTGTGTGGATGTGGTTGTAAGCAAGGCAGAGTTTGTAGGTGCTTTAGGAGTGGAAGAAAGGCTAGTCTGCTCAAACCTTCCATGTTCTTTTCTATTTACATGAGGATGCCTATTTAAATTTATTATTTCTGCCTACAACCTTGCCTCAAAGATGATCAGATGTGATTTGTGAAGCTGCAGTTGTATTTCTGTTTTGGGGGTGGTTTTTTGCTCCTTTAGCATCTGGAACTGTTATGGTGTCATATATGCACAGCTTCATGTGATTTTTAAGTGTTTTACCTTTTTAAATTTCATGACAGGACTTGTAAAGTTTAGGACCTAGAAAAAAACTTGAGCTTTTTCATTGTAAAAGATGGAAAGAAGTCTGTAACAGAGAGCAGAGAGTTATGTATCTCATTTGCTGTTTCCACCACACTCTTTGTTTTCTTGTACATCTCGATGCACTGGTCTTGTTCTGTAAAATTACAGTATCTCTGCAGCATGCAAATTCATCCTTTGCTATATGGTTTCAAGTAGGGTGTGGCTACAGACTCCAAGCTTCCTTATAAATCAACAATCTCAGTAATTTTGTTAGTAAACCCAGCTCCTGGATGGCTTTTACTCTGGTTGCTTCACCCTGTGGATCATGGTATTGTCCTCTGTGTAACCTACAAATCACTTGGATGGTACATGCTTCACTAAATGTTACCCAACATTGCTGGTGCCCTCAGGAATAAGAACATTTTTCTCAAACACACACCATTAGCATGATAAGGTTGGGAAAGACACAAGGAGAAATAGGAAGGAAAAGCTGCATAGAGCTTGTTGAGTTTAGCCAAAAATTCAGATTATGTCTAAAATCAATTTCAGATGTGTTATCTACTGGAACTGCTCTAGAGAATGTACTCTTTGCTCTCAGAAGTGTTTCCCTTTGAACTGTTGTCCATTTATTCATAGAGATTGTCTGTAATGCAGCATTCCTAAACTAGCCAATAACTCAATAATGAAATCGCCTCAAAACCTAAAGACAATACATGCCTAACATACTTACTTTCCTCATCACTTTGCAAATTTGAATTACAATCAAAGGAAAACAAGCAAGCAAGCTGATATTGAGTGAAAAGACATTTCACATGTTAATGTAATGAACAAGAAGGAAAAAAGTATTTTTCTGTTGTTTCATTTGTTGAAAGGCATCAGTTTTCACAAGTCCAAATTACATGACAAAGCTCAAAAGTATGGGAAAAGCTACTTCGTGGTAAACACAATATTGTTTTTATTTTACTTGAGCAAGAACGAACTAAAATGGTGCCTCAAACTGCACCATCTGTGTCTTACCTGGGAGAAAATACAGAGCACTGTTTGGAATAAATAAATAAAGAAATAATACAGATTTTAATGGAAAAGGAATTAGTCCTAACAGAATAATTAAATAGAAGCTGAAAATTGCCGACATTATTTTAAAGAAGAGTGTGTTAAAGCTCGTTGTGATTGAAATGGATATATTACCTTGTGTTTATATTAGGTTCTGACACTACTTTCACACATGTATCCTCAGATACACTACATGTTTCTTACATACTCCTTTATGGTTCAGTTGGTTGTACTCTTCACTGGTGTAGGTGGTCAAAGGTTCAAATTCTATTGGACTGAAAATGCTACAAGAATGTGGCCAAGTTTGTTGAGGAATACAAAAATTGAAGGCAAAGCAAGCAATAGTACCTCTCCAAGAGATTCATTCATCCCTAATTTACAGGATGTTTGAAACTAAGCCTTTTTTACTCTGAGGAAAGAAAAATGCTCTCATCAAAAGGTAATGTCTAATCATAAGGGTTGGATGCCTGCTTTGCATAGCATATGTGCCTTACTTTCATCCCTGTGAACATCCTCGATCTTAGACTAAGATTAGATTTGATCTTAATTGGTGAGACTATGTTACAAGAAGTTCCTGGAAAGCAATGTAGCAAGTGTGTGAAATGTCATAGAATCACAGAATGAATCACGGAATGGTTTGGGTTGGAAGGGACCTTAAAGATCATATAGTTCCAACCCCCCTGCCATGGGCACGAACACCTTCCACTCGACCAGGTTGCTCAAAGCCCATCTGACCTGGTCTTGAACACTTCCAGGCATGGGGCATCCACAAACAACTTCTCTGGGCACCTGTTCCAGTACCTCACCACCCTCACAGTGAAGAACTTCTTCCTTACATCTAATCTAAACCTACCTTCTTTCAGTTTAAAGCCATTACCCCTTGCCCTATTAGTACATGCCCTTGTAAAAAGTCCCCCTCTGGCTTTCTGTTCCCTGTTCTAAAACAAGTCCCTGCGTACAGTTCAACTTAAAATACCACTTTAATGATGATCAATAGTACTGTTAAAAATGTTACCCGTAGGTACTGTTTATCTTTTAACAAAGAACTATGCAATGAGGAGGAGGTAACCTTGACTCTGCTCTGTGTGCAATGAATAGAGACATAGCTGCCTGAGTTACAGTGACATTAATAGTGAACCATGACAGTGGCTAAGTGTGCTTGTTGCAATGGAGAATGAAATTTTACCCATCTTTGCATGCCTATGTGCAGGAGGGTATGGTTTATTGAGTAGTTGGGATGAATTTGATACCTTTCCGGAGGTTGTTATCAAGAGCTGGTATGTTCCTGATGTGTAAAACCTTGATTTCTTTAGAGCTCTTCATCTTTGGATGGGGTTTTACTTTCAAATGAAATCTACAGAGATAAGTGAGAACTGAAGTGAAGCAGCTTCTATTTAAGCTGATTTTTTGAGCTGTAGAACTTGGCTGAACCTTCATCTTTTCTGAATGAAATCAGTTATAAGACTAAATTCACTTAACTAACCACAGCAAAACTTCTGCCTCTCCTGACTTCAGTTTGTGGAGGTGAACTGCCAAGAGGGATGTGAAACTTGGAGCGGAGGGGATCCCTGGCCACTCGTCAAAGCAGCTGACTGATTCCAGTTAGCTGGTTTGTGGCTGGTTTAATCTTTTTAGGTTCAATCAGAGCTCCAGAGTTGAGCATCTCTGTGTCTTTGGGATGTTTCCTGCTGATTCCAGTGTAGCAGCTATGTGTCTCATGCCCCTTGAACATGTAGTTACATTGATAGTGGAGTCTCCATTTGGAGTAAGATAAGTAGGACAGTAGGTAGTACTGTGCTAGCTGCTCTCTAGCAGTGCATCTAATTTCCCTCTTGCTCTCCTCCCAGCTCACCAGTGAATGAATGACCCAAGAGATCATAGCTAAATAGCATTGGAAGTGCTTGTTTGTTCAGTTTAGTGAAAATATTACACCAGAAATGAAGCTTCACAGAAAGGCCAGCGATAACCCCATACAACCCATAGAAGCCTTATCACCTGGACCATAGCCAGACCATTTTTTTGACAGTGATATTAAATGCCGTACTTGTCCTTAATAATTCATGCTGCAACAAAGAAGCTTCAAATTAAAGCATGTGTTTCTGCTTTACAAATGGCTCCTTGGACATGTGCTGACTTTGCAGCTGCTTCCTGCGGTCTTTGACTTCTGTAATTAGGACAACTGGTGAGCCCAGCTAATGATATTAAACTGACTGGTCCCCAAGTCTAGAATGTAATTTATCTCTAGGGTTTAATTTGCTGTGTATGGGGCAGCACAATACAAGGTTTGTATGTGTGATGGATGTAACTTGATTTTTTTAGCTCTTGTTGCCAAGTTACAATAAACTGTTTTCACAGTAGATCATCTGCATTTAAAAGGACAAAGATTCCACCTGAAAAGAGCCATACTGATGAAAACTGATAATATATTGATGTCTTCGAAGAGAGGAAAAGAAAACAAAACCCCCAACTTGTGAACAGGATAATTTTGTATTCTAGACGTTAGCCAGACAGGCTCAAAAATAGCTCTTCAGACCCCAGAGACTGACATGTGCTACAGTAGCAAGTGACTAAGAGCTTGCATACAATAAATAGCTACTAATTTAAAAATAAGTAGCATCAATATTATCTAGTGCTTAAAGACTTGTCCAAATGATTAGAAATAATCTTAAAGCATAATGCTGGTAAATGCTTTCCACTTTTATCAAGGGGAAAAATGTACCATATTCTGACGGAAAATGAGGTAGAATCCATGCTAACATGTCAAGCCGTTGTCCTACCTCTTCCTGAAGATGCGTACCAAAGTCCTTTAAGTTCTCTGAAATAAGAATCTGTTTTCCCCTAATCTATTTAAAAGATTGCATGAAGGGGCATAACTAAGGGGACTGTTTCTTACTGCCATCTTTGAGTTCATTTCAAAAATATTCATGCTGGGTCAACAGACTGTGGGTCTTGGTGACTACCTGGAAGCTGAATGGTGTTCAGTGTTAACTGCCAATACCTGTTTGGTCATCTCTGTAGACGTGATCAACGTGGGACCTGTCATCTTCTTTGAGTAGAGATTCCTTTTTGTAGCAATAATGTCAGGGCAGTTCTTTGCAGGTTTTAAAGTCAACTCTTAATAAACTGATTGCCAGTACACAGGAGGTCTGAACAAATAGGATGTATAAGGTATTGCAGAAAAATACCGTATAATGTATAAGGAACATAGGCACATCCAGTTACAATTGCAACGCTTTCCACAGTACAGAGAACATGTAAACCAAACCAAATGTCTTCGCTGCAGTTAGACCGTTAAAGATCCAAAGGTAAGATTGTGCGATTCTGCAATGTGCACTAGCTAGTCTGATATTCTGTTTATAGATTTAGAAAAGCATGATGCTGGGTTAATTTCAAGGTGTCACCTTCTGAAGTAAGCCATTTGGTAAAAAGCATTGTATTGACAGAAATGAAGCTGTAGATATTCAGTGAAATCTTTTCATTAAAATCACAACTAAAAACTGTCAATCAGCCCCAGCAGAAACCTGCTTAGATAACTCTGCTTGAAATACTGTCCCTCCTCAGAAAATGGAAGAAGGGGTTTTTGCCAGGATTTTAGAATTGGGAGAAGCTTCTCCCTTTACTTTCAATTGCTGTGCCAGAGACATGTACTGTCCTTGCAAAAACCCTCCTGCAACACTGAATTTTTGATTCACGGCAGAAAAACCAGAGAGGGGAACGCAGACAGAATATGTAGTGCAGCACTGGCTGTGCTTCAGCAGACTTGTTCTGGTGGTTTCAGCGAGCACTACTTTTGAAAAGCCTGAAAATGGATCGTATCTATATGATCCTACGAGTATCCCTCAGAGGGAGGGGAAACGACAAGGAAGCGTTTCTGTGGACTGTGGAATTTCAACTCATTAAAGTGATGAAACAACTGCCGTGGGAAGGAATCCGCACGGAGTCCATGACGGATGCCTGATACGCTATGTGCCCAGTGGCAGAACACAAAAGCCTGATCATTTAGCAATATTGAGAAGCTTCTTGCATTCACAGGAGCAGGTGGTAGAGCTGCTGTAAAAGTTGCATTAAGGGAAGAAAATGCAGTCACTAGGCTATATTTTGACCTGCCATCTCTCCCCCTGGGGGTGGCTGGGTGGTACGCACAGGGTTAACACCAGAAAGCACACTGGTGGCATGTAATGCCAGGTGTTCAGACACCCACTGAATTAGTTCCAGCGCCAGCTTTTGTACACAGCTTGGCACCCTCACAGCATCGGCCGGCTTTAGGGTAAAAAAGACTTTTAAATCACTTACCTTGGTCTAGTCCAGTGTAGCTTTTTGGTTGTTCTCCGTCCACTACCAGAGAAAGAGAAATTAATGCCAGATTCCAGTGAGTCATCCTAAATGACAGAGTAGGCTCACTCTTTGCACCGGCTGCTGGCTGCCTCCGCTGTGTGACAGCTGCCGGCTGGCTGGGGAACAAGCGTGTCCCATTCTGCAGCCTGCGGCAGGGGGAGAGGGGAAGGCAGCGCCGGGGAGAGGAGGTGGGAGAGAAAGCCGGAGAGAAGGACCAAAAGAGAGAGGAGAGAGAGGCAGAGGCAGAGGCAGGAATATACCATGTGGCTGCGTGCTCCCCTTCTCTGCCTGGTGCTCAGCCTCGCGACGTGCTGCTGAAAAGTTACTTTTTAATATGGGGTGCACTCTCCGGTTTTAGAGCCTCCCCACTCCTGCCCTCTTTTCAGCCTCTGCTCAGAGGATCTTCTCAGCATTTCGGCGATTACATTATCGTCTCTCTTTTGGAGGCTGGCATGGATGCTGCACACAGAATATGTTCAGTAAAGGAAGTCTGTCTTGTGGCTGCGTGAAAAGCAGCACTTGGTTTCTTGCAGCAATTTTATAGGCTGTTTATCTGAGAGTGGGAAACCAAGGGCAAGGGCAGTAATTCTGGCATCAGAGGAAAAAAAAAACAAACAGAAAAAGATGTTGGGAAGCACAAAATCGTACACAAGATTGTTGGGGAGGGAGACATTTCTTGGTTACTCCTAACAGAAAGGAAGGTTGGAATAATTTCTGAGCCTCTGGTTTATCATCCTTGGATGTGTCTCTGCAGATCAGAAATCGGTGCTAGAGACAGGACCTTTCCTGGGGATTCCCCAAATAATTCTCAAGAGAAAAAAGCAAGCTGTTGGAGTGGGTAATACTGCACTAAATGGTAGAAATTTCTTGGGGGAAACACTGCTAGTTTCTAACCACCCTAAGTCTCCAAAGTACAGTTTAATCATTTCATTAGACTCACACCCCTTGTATGCATATGTTTATTTATACAAATATTTTTTTAGGAAACTAGTACGGTACAGCTTCACAGAAGTTGGTGATTGCTGTAAATACTTTAGTGTCACTGGGAAAGAGGAAGAAGTGTTTAGGTTCCCACTGTTTGCTAACTAGTTCTTAGCCTCTATCAAAGGGTAGGTCTAGAAAGCTTTCGTGGGCTTTTGAAGGCCCTTTATTAAAATATTAGTAGCAGCATCTTAAGAAAATCGAACATGCTACTACCTCTGTGTCAAGCTATGTTCAGGTGCTCTGAATATTTGTCAGTCATCTGCATCTAAAAGGGGTGGTGTTTCATATTTTCTATTCCTGCAGTGTGAATGTGAGTGGATGATCTTAATCCTGATTAATTGGCACATAATTCCCAAAGAAAACTAGGGAAAGAAATAAGAAATAACAGCATAAAGGTGGAAGAGCTAAAATGTGTATGCCTTCTTGAGTAGAAAACTGAATGTATGATACTTTCACATCTACTCCAAATGATTGCGCCAGCTAAATATCCATTAGGTGTTCTGCCTGTGTTTCCCTCTGCAGAGTACAGTATGATGTTTTCTTTTATTCTGGTGTTATTGGATAGGGATGGTCCTGTGAGAATGAGATATGAGCTCTTCAGATCTTTTTTTTTGATGTGTGATTTAATTATATATATAATTCTGACTTTGCTGAAGGTATTAGGGATTTACAAGCCTCATAATTCATAATGAAGCAGCCCATATCCAAGAGCTTAGGAAATGTTTCCTTAGGCTGATTGCAGGCAAAATCATACTTTGGGTTTTTTCCCCCGTAAATTTGAACCACCACAGCAACTTTTTTTTTTTTTTTTACCCATAAATTTCCATATCTAACGCTGCATGGTGGTATGAGCAGTATATACCTGTGAGTCATGTGCTGCTGTAGAGTATAAGAAGCTTTCTCCTTCAGCCTGTGAGTGAACAGCATAAAGAATATCCACAAAAGTGTTTAATCTGAACACCCTGTGGACATAAATTCATCAGGAGAAATGGGTCTTTGTTACTATTGGGTAGTGACCATGGAGAAGTGCATCATCAGGGCTAATCAAACGTGTGTGTCCTGGTTTTGGCTGGGATAGAGTTAATTGTCTTCCTAGTAGCTGGTACAGTGCTATGTTTTGAGTTCAGTATCCGAAGAATGTTGATAACACACTGATGTTTTCAGTTGTTGCTAAGTAGTGTTTAGTCTAAAGTCAAGGATTTTTTTCAGCTTCTCATGCCCAGCCAGCGAGAAAGCTGGAGGGGCACAAGAAGTTGGGAGGGGACACAGCCAGGGCAGCTGACCCAAACTGGCCAACAGGGTATTCCATACCATGTGATGTCCCATCTAGTAAATAAACTGGGGGGAGTGGGGGCGGGGGGGATCGCCGCTCGGGGACTGGCTGGGTGTCGGTCGGCGGGTGGTGAGCAATTGCACTGTGTGTCATTTGTATATTCCAATCCTTTTATTATTACTGCTGTCATTTTATTAGCATTATCATTATTAGTTTCTTCTTTTCTGTTCTATTAAACCGTTCTTATCTCAACCCACAAGTTTTACTTCTGTTCCCGATTTTCTCCCCCATCCCACTGGGTGGGGGGGGAGTGAGTGAGCGGCTGAGTGGTACTTAGTTGCTGGCTGGGGTTAAACCACGACAGTGTGTAAGATGTCTATCCAGGGTTCATCCAGGTCTCTTAGAAGTCAGCCAGAATTGTATGCAAATTGATTAGCTGTGTGATAGGCCTCAACTGAAAAATGATTGGATGGGAGAAGAAAAGGACCTTGTGCCATGGAGTACATCTGCTGTAACAAGGGCTATGCTTCAGACACCGTGTATGGTACTGGAGTTTTCCCTTAAGATCCTGTACTGTTGGGAAGACTCAGTGGGGAGAGGCAGTGTAGGGACAGGTATCAATGACAGAGGGTATCACAAAATAATTAAACACGTTTTTCTGAAGTGACAGACAGTGGTGACTGAAGCTGGGTGTCCTCCGTGGTAGGGTGGGAGTGCATAGAGTTGTCCAGAGGTGTCTGGAACCAGGCCTGAAGGTGTGCTGGGTGTCTGGGGTGCTAACACCTAATCACAAACGGGCTGAGGAGCAACAGGGTAATAGAAGGATGCTCATCCTTGGATATGAAAATAAACTTGGATTATCTGCTGCGGTAAACTAATATTTTTTAAGAGTATTCTCCTAAACCTTAATAATTCCTTTATTAAAACTGGTCCAGTTTCTTCCACGCAGATTGTTCCCCTTCTGTCTACTTAGTATTGCATAGAGGATGCTCAGTAACCATGTGAACTCTGTCTGCAGATGTGAACCTGAGCTGCATGTTTTGAAGAAACCTTTAGTTAATTGAACTCATTTGTTATTGTTGCCAGTATCACCTGGAAATACAACAACACATACATATATGTTTCTGCCCACACAGCTGATGTTTCTATAGTCAGAAGTTGGCTGCCTACCCAGACATTTACTGATGGAGAAGAAATGAAGCAGGTGGATATAATCAATTGTTGTCTTTTTTTGGAGCAATTAAAGTGACTGTAATTGACATTCATGCATGTTCAGAGAACCACGGACTTGGTAGATTGTTCTGTAGTACAGTTCATTCTACCTTTCCCATTGATAGAAATGTCACTATATTGCCAACTCAAGTTCCTATCAACAAGGCACGAATATTAATATTGAAATGAACATGAAAAATGTTTTAAAAGTAGAAAGGACTCGCTTGAAATCTTTATTTCTTTTTATAGCCTTGCCCTTTAATTTCCTGATGGGGTACTGTATTAATTCTTTGCAAATTCCATTCTCCATTGACATTTGACCCAATGTGAGAGGTTAAGGAAGAATAGACCCAGTTTGTCCCCAGTTTGGCTGGGAGGATTGCTGCTATTGTTTTGGCAATGAACGTTTGTATCAGAATAGCAATATGGAGTAAATTCTAATTCCAATTACAGCATGATATTACAAGACCTGCTTGAGTATGACTCTTTGTCATATGTCTTTTTTTTTTTTTTTTTTTGTGGTACCCATGATTTTTTGTAAAAGCACTAGCTGATGACAGGAATGCTATTTTTCTGGAGAGGTTGGTTGACATCGTTCTTCGAGCTGATAGTGAGGATTTGGGTATGCCAGAATAGTCCTTAGGATACCAATTGCCAAAATAATTGGAAATCTTTGCTCTAGAGATAATGAGTAGGTCAAGAATTAAATTAAATTGTAAGTCAGAAGTTGGCAGGGTTGTGTACAAAAACATGTAGTGCAAGCATATTTGTCTGTAGCTGCCATAAAACCCAGGCTGCCTGGGGAAGCTGTGACATCTGTATCATTGCAGTATTCAAAACCAGTTCAGGCAAACACAAGAGGGCATCCAGAAAAAAGAACATACTTTTACTCTGAATATGGCTGTTGTGATTTTCTTACTTTCCCATGTGCAAAACAGTCACTGAATATACAAATGGAATGAGGTTAGAGCTGGTCCTTTTCCTTGACTTATTGTTGAATGCAACAAAATCACTTGATTGTAGAATCACATTTTGGACTGTTAAATTTATCTTTCAAGTAGCTGGGCACCTTCCAAGAAATTACCGAAATCTCTGGAAACCAGTGGTTTTCAATATAAGCCATGTACTTATTTCTTACTCTTCCTCATCCAAGTTGTTATTGCTTCTCAATTTGATCCCTTCACACCTCTTTGTCTTTAGTTGCAAACCAAGAGAGAACAAAGCTTTTTTTTTTTTTTTTTTTGCCTTTTTCTTCCAAAGGCATATGCTTTGGTGTTTAGTTGCAGTTAAGACTCCAGCTGAAGTTACGCTTAGTCAAAATTTTGCACTTCAATCTAGGTGCTGAAAAAATTGTTATTTTAAACTCCAGTAATAAATTTCAAACATTGATCCTGCTGTAACTCCTCTCACAAGCATTATTTTGAGGTTGAAGTAATGGGGTTTGAGTTCTACAAAGTGATATAGACTTGAGAGAAACTTTACCCGTGACTGTTAAGGGCAAACCTACTCCAGTGATGATCTGCTAGATACAGAAATCGTTGATTTACAAAGTACAATTCCAGACTGCAAAAGCATTACAAAAGTTTGGTTGTTTTTTGTTTGTTTGTTTGGTTGGTTTTTTTGGTTTTGGGGCTTTTTTTCTGTCAATACTCAGTTTGCAGCCTGAGGTATTACATTTGATGTTAGAAACGTATTGATATTCAAGAATCTGAACTTCCTGTAACATCAGTATTTTTTGAATGGCAGCTATTACGTCCATAAAATTGTTCATATGAAAAACTATGATTTTTAAACCAATTAAATAAATGGTATGAATGAGTGCTTCAGCTGAAAAGATGGCTGTACACAGCTGCCATTGGCCATGCATAGATATCTGTGTTTCTGCTTACTTTTTAAATATGAAGAATGGCATTGAGGGAGAACACAAGAGGCCCGTGTAAAAAAGAGAAAGGACTTTTTGTCTATAGATAGATAAGCTGTAATATTAACTGGTGAGAAAGTTTCATGATTGCTGAAGCTGCTGAAAAGCTGAAATTTTTATTTCTCATGAAACTGGTAAGATTAAAAAAAAATAATCTCCATTGTGTGAAACGATGGAAATTTTTTAAAATCACAATTTAGAAAAAAGGCACTGCATTGGATTGATTTCATTCCTATACCACAATGCAGCTAAACCTATGTCATTTTTGGTTTTGCCTGCACTGTCTCTGAATACTCCAATGGTATGGATTTCTCAGTTGCCCCTGGCAACCTATTCCAGTAAGTCATTATTTTGTTGTTAGAAAGTTTGGGTTTCTTTTTCTCCTGATGTCTAATGCAATGCTTCATCAAAATATGTTGACCATCTGTAGGAGTCGGTCAGAAAATCAGCATTGTCTCAACATCGTCATCAGGAACATGAACAGTACGGACAGAAAATCAGCATTGTCTCAACATCGTCATCAGGAACATGAACAGTACGGACAGAAAATCAGCATTGTCTCAACATCGTCATCAGGAACATGAACAGTACGTTATCTGACAACGGCCTGTTTGGGAGTGCAGTGGCCGATCCCAAGAACAGAACGCACGGTACAAGGCTCTGTTAAAGATAACCACACAGCTACTGTCCAAAAAGGATGGATTGCAATTGTTACCATAACATCGATGAAGAAATCATGAACTTTAGACGAACTTTGCTTCATTATAATACCAAAACACACCTCCAAGACTTACCACGCCTCGGACACTGACCCTGTGCCTGCGTAATAGCCTCGCTCGAGAAGGGCGGAGACTCCTGAGGCAGAGGTGGAGCAAGGTGTGTTACTAAGCATAAAAGATGACTTCTGAACAACAGAAATTTGGGAGCTTCCCCACCAAGGACCACGATGATCGACGACGCAGCATTAGCTGGACCCGGGACCGTTAGGACGTCTTGAGATCAGCGGTGGTAGCTATAACTTCTCTTTCTCCTCTCTCTAAACTTTACTTTACTTTTCTCCTTTCTTTCACCCATCTCTAACTATCACGTGCCTCTTCACAGGCAATACAATAAAGTTTTACTGTGTGATTATTGCTATCCCCTTTGGTGTTGGTCACCTTAATTTTGCACTTTCGAGATCGTAGCAAACGAACCATCACGAGTCCACCGACTGGACCGTGACATTAAACTGGCGTCACAGACAGGATCCTGAGAGACAGAGGGGTGCAGATTTTGTGTGGTTTGTAACAGGGGAAGAACGTTTCGTTCCAGCTGCACCTGGCCCTACACCTGAAAGGGTGAGAGGTGTCCAGAAAGCAAGGGGGGCGATTTGGGATTCCCGCACACCGCACACACCTCAGTGTATTTCACCCCAAACTCGAATTGAGGGCTCTGTCTATCAGGATCAAGTGCGAGGATCTCTTAGTGCAAAAGGGGGAACTGTCCTCATTAGATGAGGTTGATTACCAGGGGAAGTTGAAGGGACAAGCAGAGAAAGTCTGCACTTGTGAGCAACTAAGTTTTGACTCCCCAAAGTGAGATTTGAGTCCCTTTTGCCACTCGGGGAAGAGGAGGGCGACGCAGCAGTTGTTGCGTGTGTGGTGTAACTAAGTTTGACCTCCCCGAAGTGAGTTTGGCCCTTCGCAGCAAAAATGACTGAAAAGAATGGTTATCAAAACTCTCCATCAGTAAAAAATCTTGACTCGTTTTATGCACTTTTGGCAAAGTATGGAGCTCGACCCTCCCCACCTGGGGAAGAGTGGGCTCGAGACAATTGGGCAAATTTACAGAGTGTAACAGACTGAGTGATTTCTATACATAATGAGGCTGGATCACGGTCAGGCAAAGGCAAAGCGATAATCTGTGCAGTTCTTGGAGCCAGCCTGGTTGCAGCAATTGAAGACCGCTATAAGCGGCATAGCCAGGAAAAACAAATCATAGAATCCCTTGAAAGTTTGGTACAACTTTTGCAGAAAACAACCTCCAACCTGGAAGAGCAGGTAGCACAGAAAGAGAGAGTAATTAGCTTGTACAAACAGCGAGCAGAGGAAAAAGAGGAAGAAAATCGCTGTCTAAAAGATGCCTTGAAAGAAGGACTTTCAAAGTCTGCTGAATCATTGAATGAGACAGAAATGAAGATGGAAAAGATAGGTATTCAGCAAATAAGTCAGGTATACCCCCAAAAGGAACTAGAGGAAGCAAGGAGACACTTCAGGGAAAACCCCCAAGTGAGGCCTTTGATTAAAGCAGAATTTGCTTATATAAATGATGAGGATAATGACCCACATATTACAGCTAAAGAGATACCATACACTCCCACTGAATTGGCCAAAATGAAAAGAGAATATGGGCGCCTTCCCAAAGAATCCGAAACAGAGTATGTGTGGCGTGTATCTTTAACTGGAGGGGACCATATTCAGTCAAATGAAAGGGAAGCTAGTGGTTACTGGGGCCACGGTGTCTTTTTAACAACAGGGGATAGACGTGCCCCATGGTCCCTAACCCAGCGGGCTGCCTATTGGGCCGGAGGGTTGAACCCCTTAGACAGGGGAGATCCCCTAGCAATCACAGGCACAGCTGATCAATTGCTAGAAAGTGTGCACAAAGCAGCCTGCCTGCAGATGATACATGAAAGGAAGTTAGTTCCCGGATGTGAATCCCCAATGATGTTGCCAGTGAATCCTGAAATCATGACTCCTTTGATAAGGGGACTCCCAGAATCACTTAAATCCACCGGGATTGTTCTCCAAAGGACCATAGCATCTTTAGACGCTGTAGAAATATTGGAGAGCTCTACTAAAGGTAAAGGAGATGAAATTGATGTTGGCACAGGTTCACCTCTCAATCATGGCTCCGTCTCCTTCCCACTCAAAGCATAAAAGGATCTGGACATGGGGAGATGTAGCACAAGAATTGATAGATTATAGCAGGAAGTATGGTCCTGTGAGAACTTTGAGGAGAAATCTAAAGGAATCCGTCAAGTGGGAGCTAAAAATCTACCCCTGTCTGTTAGTAAAACTGTAACCGCTCTCACTGACCCCCCCACTGTTGCTGACTACTCCTACTCTAAAACTGGGGGAGGAGGAAGACAACCCCTGACTCGACAACAATGGTGGGCCTTGGGAATTAAAAAGGGAGTTCCCAGAGATGTGATGGATGGTTTACCCCTTAATAAACTGAGTAAACTGATATCAAAGTGGTATGGTCCGAAACAACACCCACAGCACTTAGGGTCAAATAGAGAAATCTCTCCTGTCATGCCCACAGCCCGCCCCGCGGAGAGCACAGGCGACGGGGAAAGTCAGCAGGGAAACTAGAACCTCCGTTCCTTAGCAGTGGGCGGGGGAACGGAGGATGGATTTATATCCGACAGCTCACTAAAACTAACAGAGGAGATTTATTGATTACAGCTATTGTAGGTCCTAAGCGTGCACCCGTAAACTTTTTAATTGACACCGGTGCACAGATCTCCGCCCTGACTGAGGAAGATGCACAGAGGTGTGGGGTGATTCCCTCTAAGCGAAACGTTTGTGTCCTGAATGCTTTAGGGTCAACAGAATTTATGAAGGTTGTTCCGGTAAAGCTGATGCTGCCGGGAGAGGAAGGCACGATCACTATTGACATGGTGGTTGGGAACATTCCGACTAACCTGTTAGGAATAGATGCCCTTAAAGGAAGGGGGTGGGAGGATTCAGAAGGATTGTTGTGGACTTTTGGGACACCGCAGCTGAACATCAGGCTACTTCAAACTGCACCCCCTCTACCATTTAGCAAAGTAACTAGTGTTAAACAATATCCCCTTCCCCTGGGAGCAAAAGAAGGTATCAAACCAGTCATGCAGGAGATGCGGGAACAAGGAGTGGTGGTAAATACCCATTCTCCTTTTAACTCGCCGGTATGGCTGGTGAAAAAACCTAATGGGAAGTGGAGGCTCACAGTAGATTTTCGAAGACCGAATGCATCCAAAGTGACCAGACTTCTAACCCTTTGACTCGGTTTTAAAACCGAGGCCTAGTTTGCGTTTTTTTTTACAGGATCATGAAGGAACAAGTCATTCCAGTCCTTTGCTGACAGTGATGACAGTGACAGACGTGGATGGTGAAGACCTGGATGATAATGTCGTGGCAAAATGATGGACATTAATATATCCCGAGTCCTTGACCTCGCACGAGAGCAATGTAACAATTATAGTTGGAGGTTCAGATTGGATGGGGGAGGATTTAAAATAGACGTTGTAACACCTACTACCCAACCAATTGTTGTGCTTAACCCAAAAATCTTTGAAATTGGACCGTATGTGATCAGAAATACGGGCCTACAACAAATGTTGCTTAACCTGGCATGGTCTCTCAAACGAGTTGAATTGTCGATGCAGAGCAATGTTTCAGACATTCAGCCAGCTTGCTCACCTTTCCTAAAGACTTCTTACGAGGGATGGACAACCTGGCTGCAAAAACGAACTCTTCCCATGAGAAGAACACGGAGAGACCTAACCGGTGTTTTGGGAACAGGATTGGGAGTTCTAAATAGCATCGATTCGGAAGTAATAATGAACAAGTTGGCTACTTCAATTAGTGATTTGGCTAAATTACAACAGCCTTTGCGATCTTCGTTATTGGCTTTGGGGACTAACCAGTGGCTGTTGTCAAATATATTACCAAAATGGGAAAAGGTAAATATAAGGGACCACGAATTGATTACTGACGCACTTGGGGTGATCCAAAATAACCTCTCTTTGGCTCTCAGTTGTATCCATACTCAAATATGGATGCAGTCTGTAGCCGCCTCAATTATAAGAGAAGGTGAAGAAGGTATTCTCCCTACTGAAATTCGGAAAATAATCTGGGACAGTGCCACTGATTTTGAGAAGGAACTCCAATCCTGGTGGAACCTGGTAAACTTTACTTATGATCCCGTTACAAACATAGCTACAACTTTTGTGCTCACTATATATAATGCTACCATATACCCAATTTATCCCATTATTGCATTAGGGTTGAACCACAATGGAACTATACTCTATCCTTTTGAGCATAGAGTATGGGCCCGAAAGGTGAATGAAAAATGGCAAACTGTTAATTTGGAATCTTGCATTGTACGGGAACAACAAGGATTTGTTTGTGAAGGTAATGCAATTGAGGCACAAGATATTTGTTTAGATACTGAACAAAATATTTGCCATTTTGAGATTCATCCTAATGAAAACCCTGAAACAGTACTCATATATATCGGCGAAGGCTGTGTATGTTTGAGGACTGTTTGTGACTTTCTATCTGTAGACAAGGTAGTTGTAGAGACTAAAAATCATTCAAATTTCTGTGTTTGCAATTTTACTAAGATTGTCGGATGTGACTTTTCCTATTCGGCCCCGGTCACGTCTCACCAACTTTTGCAATTTAACTACATGTTGATTCATGAATTGCTACCTATACCCATTGGAATGAATCTCACTTTGGTAAAACAGTTATTACAACACAAGGATTTGGTGGAGATTTTGGAAAAAATTAGGGAAAACGGACAGAAAACCTTAATAACTGTTCATCACAATGTGAAAGAAATACACCGAGTTTTAGAAAGAGTGCAAAAGGATGCAGAACATAGATGGTGGGACACACTTTTTGGATGGTCGCCTACTGCTACAGGCATCCTGAACAAGTTGTGTCACCCCATCGTGGTTCTCTTGATATTGGTTTTGATCAGTTTGGCTTTGTCAGCAGTATTGTATGTCATAACCTGGAGAATGATGAATCGGTTAACACATTTGATGTCTGTATTGAACACGTACAATATGCTTGATGTCCCATCCAATGTGGATATCCCCAAATCAATTGATGTTTTGAAACATCATTGATTCTTCTTTTATATAAACAGCTTTGATTGTAATTGATACATTGTAGTTGCCTCCCTATCCTCTCTCCTTCTCTCTCTCTCTCTCTTTTCCTTTTCTTCTTCCTCTTCTTTATCATGCTACCACCAAGCGGTCCTGACGTCCTGACGACCATGTTGAGCCACGGGGTGGTGTAGGAGTCGGTCAGAAAATCAGCATTGTCTCAACATCGTCATCAGGAACATGAACAGTACGTTATCTGACAACGGCCTGTTTGGGAGTGCAGTGGCCGATCCCAAGAACAGAACGCACGGTACAAGGCTCTGTTAAAGATAACCACACAGCTACTGTCCAAAAAGGATGGATTGCAATTGTTACCATAACATCGATGAAGAAATCATGAACTTTAGACGAACTTTGCTTCATTATAATACCAAAACACACCTCCAAGACTTACCACGCCTCGGACACTGACCCTGTGCCTGCGTAATAGCCTCGCTCGAGAAGGGCGGAGACTCCTGAGGCAGAGGTGGAGCAAGGTGTGTTACTAAGCATAAAAGATGACTTCTGAACAACAGAAATTTGGGAGCTTCCCCACCAAGGACCACGATGATCGACGACGCAGCATTAGCTGGACCCGGGACCGTTAGGACGTCTTGAGATCAGCGGTGGTAGCTATAACTTCTCTTTCTCCTCTCTCTAAACTTTACTTTACTTTTCTCCTTTCTTTCACCCATCTCTAACTATCACGTGCCTCTTCACAGGCAATACAATAAAGTTTTACTGTGTGATTATTGCTATCCCCTTTGGTGTTGGTCACCTTAATTTTGCACTTTCGAGATCGTAGCAAACGAACCATCACGAGTCCACCGACTGGACCATGACACCATCACTTTTTGTCCTAATCATGAAGAAGGGAAGCTGACGAATCCCTTTCTTTTTCTGCAGTAACTTTTCAAGCAATTGTTGTGTCTGCCCACGTCTCATCTTCATGAGGCGGGCAACCCATCTCTGAAAACATTTACCTTTCACCATATTGTCACATGAGAGGATACTTTAGAAAACAGATGGGTGGTCTTCCTGCAGAGAGTATTCAAGTGAACTTAATTCTGTAGCACTGTATCAGTGAATCAATATTGCTGAGCATCAAGATGGTCTCAGGTTTCTAAAGCAATAGCCTTGATATGTAATATGCACTACATGATTTTACATGGATGCTGAGCCCTTGAAAACAGATTTTGTGACATGTTTGTAATACTGTAGCTTAGTTCAGTTGCAGTTTCCATTGCAAAACAATATTTTGGTGTCTGAAAAATTCCTGAAAAAAATCCTCTTGGTTCAGTTTTTAAGAACTTGTACCCTAACTTTTTTTTTTTCCCCCTTTTAAATTGTGACAAAGTATTTTGGTCATTGTTGCTTTTAGAAGACTTTTGCAGTCTAATTCATATATGTTTATAGAACCAAAACTCTCAACATTTACCTGTAAATGAGAAAGATGCAAAACTTAAAAGCTGAAAATTCTTTAACAAAATATTTTTTACACTGGAAAATTAACAGTCCATTCAAATGCTAGGCTAGCAGGACTTGTTTCCACTTCTTCCCTCCTCTTTTCCCACTGGCAATGTGTCTGTTTTGGTATTACTTCTGGAATAGTTCATCCAGATGAATGAAAATTCACCCCAGATGAATGATAAAGATTCAGATCCAGCCAGTATTTGTGGGTAAGACCCTTCTTGGAAACCAACTTCAAATTTATGCCTTAAATTGAATGACAAAGAGACTGTCTCTGACTCAGAGGAGTTGGGGAGTGTGCCTTAGCAAGGGTTATTCCAGATTACTAAAATATCTTCATTTTAGATCACCATAGAACCCAAATAAATTTGAAGTTTAAAAAGACCCCAAGAAGTCTGTAGCTGTCAAGGGAACAGATAGTTGAATAAGTGCTATTTATGTGGGTTCAGAGATAAATTGGATGCCTTTTCTCAACAGCACACTTCAGCTTTATTACTGTTAGAGGCTGGCTTGAGCGATTGTCTACTGTTTATTCAAAAACATTAAAAGTGCCCTGTGGCAAATGCACTCATACTAAGGTATACTCAGACTGATATTTGGGTAGTGCTAACAGTTCCAGAAACTTGGGGTAGCTCAATTTGTGTGCCCAAAATTGGAAAACATACATCTCGGTTCCTTTTTATCTAGCAGTGGTACAATCCTGCACACAAAGACATTTCTCTAAAAATCTTAGTGCTCTCCCTAAAACATTGTGAAAGCATCTCTCTCAACCCCAGACTAGTATTTTTCACTTTGAATCTTCTTCACTTGATGAAGTGTGGGAAAAGATTCAGAAGGAATTAAAATTGCAATTTTTTTTTGTTTTGCTAATGAAATGGGTTTGTTTCAATGAGAGGAATATAGTTATATTTTAGAATAAATTGTTGAGAGCCTTGAAATTCTGAGTAATTGGTATCTGCTGTTACCAAAATATTTACATACGTGTACCCCAGAAAAACTAGTTAATAATCTGTCATTTGCTTATCTCTCCAACGGGTAAAGCTTAGAAAATGCAGCTTGCTTCACTGAGCTGGCTTTTGTTGCTGGCAGAATTGGTACTTGGTGCCACGCCAGTTCACTTTTGTAGGGGAAGGTAGTAACAGAGTCTTGCCTGGCACAGTAGCTATTTTGGGCTCGAGAGGTAATGAGAGGTTAAAAAGTGTGAAGAAGGGTTCCAGCTACCTGGTTTTGATAGCCCATGCATCCTGGAAATTTAATTACATATTAATGGCTGTTTTCTGTGCTATTAATGTTGTGAAATGGCCTGCGAGGGAGATGGTCTCAATTAGCCCTTGCATTAACTTTTTGTCATTAATGTGTGTCAGTATTGACACTTTTAATTGCATGAGACTTGTGGAGAGCTCCGAGTAATCACACAGGGATGCCCAATTTGACTGAAGTCTAGCCTCTGAGGTCACAGCAATAAAGAAGAATTGGGTCTGGTTTTTAAAAAAATCCAGAAATAGGGCAACCAGTGGAAGGGGGTATTGTATTTTTACAACACTAGGAGTGGTTTAGAGCCAGCTATTATTTCTAAGTAAACCTTTCCTCTTTAATGATAGAGAAACTATCTGTAACTTGTTTTTAAAATCTTAGGAAGCGTCAACTCCTTTTTCTTGTCTGCCGTTCATTTCTTCTCTGTTGACTCTCTCTCTCTTCCAGCAGGCTCAGTCTTTTAAAGAATTCCTGCCTTCCTGTTGGATACCCAATCTGTTATGCAACATAGTGACATAATAGCCTAGTCACCATGACATCATGCTCAAGGGTCAATATTTTTAATACAGGGAAAATTTAAGGGAAAATTTTTAGTGCCAAATGATTCTATATTTATCTGCTTAAAACCTCCTGATTTGGGAACAGGAAGCACAGGACTCTGAAAAGGATCTGCTTGGTGTATGGGATATCATAGAATATTTCATGTATTCATTAAACATGTGATATTTTTCAGCCTTACTGAATAGATTTACTGAAGTCACAGTGATATAAGGTTTTTGTTTTTAGGGGAAAGTATTAGTTTGGAATGGTTTAGCCTCTTAAATTATATCTAATTTACCCCTAAATCTATCTGTTTTCCCTTGAAGATTACATATTACTGAAGCCAGACTATGTAGTTTGCAGTTTCTTAACATGTTCTTTATTAAATACAGTTTACTATGTTTTCTTTTCTCTAGCCATGCAATACCAGACCAGATCAGTTAACATTATTAGAAAACCTGCCTTATGCATTTACAATGTCACATATTATTTCCTTTGCAATCTGAGCTGGAGGCCATCCAGTCCCCAGTTACCCTGATGCTTCTTTTCTGAATTTTGCTTCCACATCAATGTGGACATTTCCGTTTCAGTACACAAATGCTTCAATTTCTGTTTCATCAGTCTTGTATGAAAAAAGGCAAAGGTTTTATTTAACTTTTCCTGGTCAACTTCCAAATGCATGACCACTGCAATTTGTTTCAATATAATTTCCAAATTTTAACTGGCTTGACTTTCAACAATTCTTACCTCTACTACAGTAATTTTTTAAAATATATTTTATTCATCCCTACTTTTTTTGACATCCAAAGTGTACCGTTCTTCCTTTTTGTCTGAAGCAACTTGCTATTGCCTCACCAAATAATATTTTCCAGCCTAAGACTGCTCTTCACAAAAGCCAGTCTAACAAAAAGCAAAGAAATTTGTTGGCTACAACGTTGATAAATATCTGGATTATCACTGTTAACTACTACCCTCCCACACCCCCGCCCTGGAAAATTAGTCTTCCAGAGTAACACAAATCCTCGTTCTTTTTGTCTCTCTAGTAACAATACAAAGATTTTTATGTGCTTATATTCAGTCCTGATGATATGTATTACTGTCTCAATTTTCCTCCAGAACTACCTCTTTATAATAATTCTCTAAAGAGATATTATATAAATTGACTCTGTTTTACCCATACTGTGGTTTTACCAGCAAAAATGCTACTTCATTCTTAATGTACAGATCTGTTATACTCACTTAATCTTCTTGCATGCAGCACATATTTGTTAACTCTGTATCTGTTTGGTTCTTCAGAACTTATTCTCAGTCATCTGCTTTTGTTGCCTTGTTCCCTGTTCTCACACCTGATATTTCAGTGCGCCTTAGTCCCTTTCAGTAGCGAGCACTGTGTTCTCACCAGTGTTACTTCAGCCTTTATTGCCATGCACAACATGGCTAGGCATAAGTCTCAGTATGCCTAAAGGGCCTACGGTTGCATATTAACCCCTGATCTCTTTAATGCTACATTTTAAATTGTACATCTATGAGATCCTGCTGGAATTCAGTAGTAATTTTAGAAAGCAGGTATGCAGCATCACAGTTTAATTGCCGAAATACATTTTGGTTTTGTCTGGATGATGTGAAATAATGTTGCATAAAATTTTAAAAGTATTAATTAAAGGTAACTCTCAAATAAAGAGTAGATGCCTGTTTTAACAAATAAAGAATCCATTTAATAAATGTTAGGAATATCAATAGAATTTTAGACAGGCTACTTATCAAGGACAGCCCCTCTTCCTTGATGTAGGAAGGATATGGGTGTGGAAAAAGGTTCATTTATTGATTTTTAAAGCTAGAGAGTTAGAGAGACAGCAGTGAAAAATGCTAGTAGGTTTGTCTGGGGGGGGTTCTTTTTTTTTTCTTTTTTTTTTCTTTTTTTTTCTTTTTTTTTTTTTAAGCAAAGTTGACTATCAGCAAACTTCCAAGAAGTTCCTGTTATTAAAACAAGTTATCACTTAGTTGAGAAAAGTTTCACAGTAGCTGAGGGGATGTTCGGTGTAGGTATTCTTCTTGCATACAAAAAATAATTCTTTATAAATCTTGAGGCAGTGGTTGTCTGCCTTCTTCCTCAGCTGGAACATTAAAGTAGAATAAAAGGCAATTTTTTTTTTCTACTGTTTGCATGAATTAAATTATATGTATATTATTTTACATTAATTTATTTTTCTGTATTATAATTTATGTCAAAATAGTTTCATAACTTTATTCATTGTAAATTCACCAGTTTGTTTCTAAGCTTGAATAAACTTGTATGTTAGGAGAGAACTTTTTCACAGGTGCTCCTAAAATATCTTTTAGGAACAATCTAAATGGATCAATAAATTATCTACTTAGAATAATTCACTTTCTTCTAGTTTTGATTTATATGGTAGTAAATCCTATCTGAAACTAGCAAATGGAAAAAACCTACCACCTTCTGTACCATGAGAGCTTTGTTATGTGAAGAAGAATATTCTTGTAGTAGTGTGTATATGTATGTAGTGTAACTTCAATTTTAAGTCCTCAGAAGCTTTGAAATTAGTGGTGGCAAATGAAGTGCTTTTATTTATCAACCCCTAATGAAGTCAGGCTTTTGCAGTGTGTATCATATTTTTGTAAATGTCACTGGCCTAAGGTCCCACCACATTCTGCCACATCCTCATTCCATGTAATAACTTACCATTTAAGTTTGACTTGTAGAAGTCATCATTGGCTTTCCTTTCATTTCTCAGCTTATTTACTGCTGTCATGATTAGGCTTTATTAGTACCACACAGAAACCTATAGAAAACACAGAAAATGGACCGGTGAACATCAAAGGTAAAAAGTTCTGGAAACGCAGGAAGACTGTTCTCAGCCAGACTAGTGCTGACAATCTTCAGGGAATTTCACTTGCAAAACTGAACTGAGCTGTGTTAACTGGAAAACTGTAAAGTTTATAGAGGGTTAATTTTTATGGAGTTATTAACCAAAGCAGCATATTCCCTACCAAACCAAAAATACGTCACTAATGTAAATCATGGGTCATTAGAGTATGTTTGTGTCAGAATTATATTACCTTTTATACGGGAAAAATATTTTTTCCTTTTTTTTTTTTTCATGTAAATGTGCATGATCACACACAGATCTAAGTTTGTATCAGAAAGGTGCCTAGCAGAGAAAACCACAGCCAACCTGGTTAGAATTTGGCGAAGCGGAAAAAGAGTTTTATAATGGGGGAATTTGGAAGAAAGCTTTTTTTCTGTCTTTCTAATATTTTTTCCTCTTCAATATGCTATAATAATCAATGGCTTTATTATGAATAACAGCCAAAATGAATAATACATTAACTGTCTAACCCAAATCCAGTGCAGCTATTTTTACTGTGATTTAGGGAATCTTGTGGAAAGATTTCATACTAGACTGTTACATATACTAGTCAGAAATGGTTTGTAGTATCAGATATATAATCATATATAATGACAGAAATTGAGAGAGGTGTAAAGAGAGTGACAGTTTGATTAATAATGACAATTCTGAGTGTGCTGTTTCTCAGCCTTGCCCAATTATGACATTTGGATGTCATTTTTAATTTTCACAAATTTGAGCTAGTAGAAATGGTAGTGTTAGTCTTTCCAAATTCATGAAGACCAGACCTCTACATCTGTTAGACAAACCATGGCTGTTTCTTTCACTTATCTTTCTAATTGAATGGTGGGTGAGATTTAAGTGCAACTGTATTCCTGTCATGCATATTCGGGTGCTAGATAGAAGTACTTTCTCCTGACTGCTGAGTAGGTTTGCATCTATTTTTTCACTGCAAAAGCTGCAATCCATATTTTAGTAAGTATGGTAAGATTTTAAAATTTAAAAAGAAATAATCTGGGTAATTTCACTAAAAGGAGAAACTTGGAGAGTTTTCTCTGATCACGTGTTAACTTTGATATCAGCAGAACTTGAAATCTGAACATCTATGTGTATGATGTTCTTGATATAATTTTAAAAATGCATCTTTTTATTAGTATTGATATAGCTGGTGCAGATAAAGCACAACAAACAAAAAGAATTAACTTTTCTCAGGTGTGGCATCTGCCAGTTCTAATTCTGCCCTGTTCTTGTCCTGCATACACTGAGATGATCATGCAAATAAAGATCACAAAAATAATCTGGGCATTGTGTGTAAGGCCAAAAGTAAATGCTGATAATTTATATAAGCCTAGGTAACTCAGAAGTTTAACCCAAACTCTGAATCACCTGCTATTTCTGCCACAGCATTATATTTTCTTTCCAAAATAGTTTACTTCAGCCACAGTTCAAGTAGTGGAAAAAGAACCATAACATTCTTGTTATGAGGAGCTGTTCTTACATCCAAGGCTTGCAGTGGAGGCGTATGATTCCCATTTCCTCTTACTATGCCGGTCAGGAGGAAAAAATACCTAAAACTGAGTCTTTTTGGACCTTCCATCCAGCACTGAGGGCTACTTGAGGAGTCCTTCTGGCTGGCCAACCTGGAGCTTTTTCTAGATGCCTGACTTTACTCTGGATTGAATTCTGTTCCTGCCTTGCAAGAAGGTACATCTTGCAGAATTTACTATCTGCTCCCTACATCTGTCCCACAACCTGAGTTCGTCCCATAACTGCAGCTGTGTTCAAAATACCAGGTACATGAACAAGTGTAGCTTGTTCTTAATGGTGGTAATTAATGTTAGATTTGTAATATTTTTAATTTCACACAAAATTGAGAAATTGACTGGTCTACAGCTGAAAATGTATTGCTTTTCAAGGGGATAAGATCGGTTCTCAGCACGTCTTTTAGTTGCAGGGAATGGACAGCAGATACTCAGGAGAATTGGTGTATGTAAAGAGCTACACCCAGGAAATGGTTTGAACCAAACCAACTTTTATTAGCCATAGACAAAGCATATGACTACTAAGAAGCCTTTATTAGCACTGCTTTTAATACTGCTACCAAAAATATCTATACACAGAGCTACTGAAAACATCCCAATTCGTAAGACTGGCTTGTAGCAGTCTCAATGAGTTTTGGCTATGTTGCTCTCCAGTGACAGACAGAAGGGGCTATAGCACCAGTCACCACTGCGGCAGATGTAGCAACCTACTTCTCTGTTTTGTGCTAGCTCCGTGCCATGAACATGCCTGTGGGAATAAGACACACAGTAGCTGTGACCAGTTTACTTTATTAAGTAAATTTACTTAATAAAAGAAGTTAATTAAACATCTTGCATGGGTAATTTCTTTCAGTGTAGGCTTTTGAAAAATTTATTGCTTTTCCTCTTTGTTGCTTTTCTTTGACTGATACTTTTGTTTCATTGAATTCCAGAATCAGTCCATCTGCATTAAAAATTCTTTCAGAGTTTCTGATCAGAAAGTGTATATCAGGAGAGATTCTGAAGTCAGGAAGTATAAACCAGGAGAAGTTCTGAAGTTTCTCATGACTTAAGGATTCGTTTCTTTCTCTCAAAGAAATAAGCCAAAAATATCCTTTCCAAAGGATGTTTGAATTTTTTTTTTTTCCAAAAAAATTTTCTTTTCAAAAATTCCAAACAAACTGGGTTGCGGTGTTGGGTGTTTTTTTTTAATTTCCCAATAAGCTGATATTTCTCCATGGTACAACATAAGTTTTATTTTGTTTATTTAAATTAAATTTTGTTTTATAATTAAAACATGGTATTAAAGCTGCAATATCAGTATCTGAGACTTCTAAGGAAAAGCAGCTACAAATATGGGCATATTTTCCAGTGCAATAAATAGTGCTCTCTATTTTTGAAAATAGGACCCATACAAATTTAAAATACATGAAACTTTAAAACTCATTGATAAAAAGTTTACTAGTCTTAGTCTTCATTTGCCCCACCTTGGCATGTTTATATGTTGAGCCAACTCTTTCATGTTTCAAAACATCCAAGAAAATCTCTTCCCTGACTTTGCAGTTATTTTTGCAGTTACCTCAAATTTATCTTTTTCACCTGGTTTTGTGCCACTTCTCAGTTAAATGTGATTTCATTTCTTCTGCAAATGATGTTTGATTAGGAGGAGTCACTTGTTTCCTATGTATTTCTCAACTGATTAGCAAATTTGGCTGGGAGGGTTTTGTCCTTTCTTTCTGCTTCAGTATTTTTCCCCTGTTTGAACCAGAGGTTTCAAGAATCCCTATCACGCTATTGCTCTCTTGTTGTTTGCTTCTTGTCAAATAGCTGCCTGCTCAATTCATTTTTAATAATGTCAGCAAATAAAGACAGGTTTGGTTTGCTGATTTATCAGTTTGATTTTGTTCCAAAATCTGTCTAATGTATGGAAGAGCTTTTACGCCTTTACCGAAAGATCTTAATGGTCAGCTGCCTTTTTTGTTTCGCAACCATGTATATCTTCCGCTTCATCAGCAAAACAGCATAAAATATCTTAATATGGTTGGCAATTATTTATTTTTAAAAATTGACCAAAATTTTTTTAAAAAATTGAAATTTTCCCACATGATAAAAAAATATATAGAACATTCTTGACCTAAACTTCTTGAAAATCTTTATTCTTATATATTGCTAGGGATTGCTATTTGCAGTAAATATTGCTGCTGTTCTTTTTGTTGCAAATTTCCAACTACACAAAGATATTTACCCAAAAGAGTTCTCCAGATGTGGCATGCATCTTGGGGGTAACTACATTAATTCATCCATTTGGGTATTAGTTTTTCTGAAGATTTTGCTGCAGCCACTTTGTGAATTACGAAAAATATTGAGGCCAGTTATTAACATCTAAATCCTTTCTTTAAACTGAAAGGGCAATTTAAATTTAAAGAAAATTATATTGGGTGTTTAGGAGATTAAGCCTTCTACAGGCTGGAATATTAGTTCTCCCAGTCATGCAGTTCAATAACTGACCCTTATTAGCTATCACTAATAGATCAGTTTAAACATGAAAGGTGAAAACCTACTTTTATTAAAGTTGTTGGCAAAGCTCCCAGTGACCTCAGCAGAGCTAGGATTTAGATGTAGAAAGGGCCTCTCAGAATTATGTTCTGGTTTGGAGAAAGAAAAACTTCACTCCTATTTCCACAAGGAAAGAAAACCTGGAAATTCAATAGATGAATGATTTTATCACAAACTTCTGCTTGTCTCTTTTTTTTTTTTTTTTCCTACGCATGTCTCAGCTGGATGGATTTTTTGAATCTTTACTTGTAGTGTTAGTACTGAGTATGTAGGTCTTCACAAAACTAAATCAGAAACCCAACTAGCTGATCTTGTGAAAAAATTTCCACTGCTCTGGATTTTTGGATTCTAATTTGAAAACACTTTTTCATTGATCCTTTGGAAGAAGAGAGGAACACAGAACTTTAAAATCTGCACTGCAACTCTCACTATAAAATCTGGCAGAGTTGCTTTACTGTCTGAGATGCATGTTTGAGTGTGTATAATTTCATACATTAAACCCACAGGCTATCAGTTTGCCTGTGTCTATTAAACATGTTCTATGCAGAATTGATTTTGCTTGGCCAGTTTCAAGATGAAAATGTATTTTTATCTCTTTTTCTAAAATCTTTGTTGAGGTCATTTCACACACTGCAACAGGAAAGGTGAACATTCAGTGTTTTCGTGAGATAGATGAGAGGCAAGATGATAAAATCTTGCTCAAATGAGTTGGCTGGCACCAAATTAATCCAATCTCAATGTGGAAATGAGACTGGAAAAAACATATGTGCAAGAAAGGCAAGGCACAAGTACAAAGCCCAATTTTTTTCATAAGCCCCATATAACACTTTGTCTTTCATCTTTCCTTTTGGACATTATTCTGGAATGTGCACTGCAATCCCATCAAATGTTGGGGTGGAGGCAACTCAGATCCTTTTATCTTTTTTTTCTTTTCTTTTCTTTTTTAATACTACCAAGTCCCTCTATTGTTCCTTGCCCTTCAGCTGCACAGAGACCAAATGCAGATGAAAAAGCCAAACAGACTGATTCTGTCCAAGTTATCTGAGCGATGACTAGATGGTAGGCTATTCAACTGGTCACCTAGGACATGCATCCTATCAGAACATCTGGTGAAATTGGTCTTATCAGTCATTTGGTTTTGTTCCTCCTTCTGATTATATTGCTCCAACCAGCAAAAGAGATGCTACAATAATGAGGGGTTTGAATGCTATTTCCCTATTATTACTTAAAGATCATAGAATCTTTTAGGTTGGAAGAGACCTTTAAGATCATCAAGTCCAACCGTCAACCATGCCCACTAAACCATGTCCTGAAGTGCCTTGTCTACTCGCTTTTTTAATACCTTCAGGGATGGTGACTCAACCACTTCCCTGGGCAGCCTGTTCCAATGTCTGACAACCTTTCAGTAAAGAAATTTTTCCTAATATCCAATCTAAATGTAAAGACGTATTGTAAAGGCTGTAAAGATTGTCTAACATTGATCCAGAGCATGTGTTTACACAAACTTTCAACATATTTTTGCAATACTTTCTGCCCTCCCATTTATTCAAAGGTGTGAAACATTTTCTATTGCTATAATAAATGTCTGAAATACAGAATTTGTCAAACCTGGTGAGACATTTGCTGCATCCATGCTGATCCATTTTCCAGTCAGTCTCTGACTGAAAGAGTAGAAAGAATCCATAGAGCAAAAGGAAAGTTTCTCTGTGTTGTGGATTGATTTTTCTAAGAGCTGGTTGGAGGAAGTCCCGTCTCTGATAGTTCATATAGCTTTTCTTGCTTTTTATGTCGAAAATTTGAATGCACGCATTCAATAGAAAAAACTATGCTATTAACATGTTGAGTTGTTAAATTAACATGTTAGTTCCAAACCACATTTTTATTAAGAGAGAGGAATCCTCTCCAGTGAGAAAGATACTTCATTGGAAACTCTGTAAATGCATTCTGCCTTTTCACTTCATCATGGGCGTGGTTGACTGAGGCTGCATTACTTGATTTTTGAACACATTGCATAATCTATTTTTTAAAAGTGTGCTTGGACTACATTAGCACTTGAGCTACCTAAATAATTATTTTCATTGTGCATCCATGTGGGAGACAGGGACTGTAAGTGCATTTTTTCAATATCTATACTTATTGATATATATAAATCTGGAAGAGGGGGAGGGAAACAAGTTGTTTAAAAAGACCTAGGGCACCCTTTTCAGATATGTCTGTTCTGATAGAGACTGGAGCAAAAAGGATAATTCTAGACAATTTTCAGCAAAGTATAAAGAGCTGAAGATTTTTACAGCTCTGTTATAACTATATAATTGATTTTCCTTTAGATTCCTTTCTGGATGAATACTATAGAAAAATGAGGAATCACATCAAGAGAAGTTTTAAGGATGAAGATTTTCCTCTTGTTTACACACACTAAATAAGCTTTAAGCATTGAGGGTGTAAATACGAGCTCTCATTGTGTCACACTACAGATCAAAATATCTGCACTTACATCTTTTGTGATAATATATCATGTATAAGATTTTCTTCCTGAGATGACCATGTGTTTGCTTGATCTATTTACCACTGTTTAAATGATTATACAATATATAGTACCAGTAGCAATTTTGCCCAAACAGGGTTAAGATAATTATTATAATGGAATTTTCAGATATCTCAGCTTCTGAGTACTTAGTTTCTCAATTAACAGGGTTTTTGTTAGGGGAGCTAGGGATAGATATGATGACCTAGGAGAGCATCAGGATTTTGGTTTATCTACGAATTCATCATGCTTCATTATCTACTAACAAGAAGCTACTAGGAAAGAAACAGTAGTTCACTATCAGCTAGTTAATCGGAAATAATATAGGTAGATACAGAATAAACATGTCCCATACATATGCTTTAATAAAAATATAATTAAACTTACTTCTAAGCCCACTACTTTTTAATTGAAATTGCATCAATTTAATACCATAACAAAATTGTTATAGCACAGAAACCTTATGTGTAACTTTCCTACCAGTAAGCACCAAATCAGGTGTGACTTAAGATGACCATGAGTCTTTATTTCTTTATTTAAAAAACTAGAAAAATCATCTCACCATAAATATAACTGAAGAGGTTCCTAAAGCATGGCAGTAAATTTTCCTCTTTGCTCTTACAGCTTGAGTCATCAGTAGGGTTAAAAAGAGAAGTGGTTGTCTAGCAACACTAATGTCTTTATTTCTTGTTTTGATAGTACTAATTTAGCAGCATCTGCAGCTAATGGGAACACATAGTTTTTCTTATGGCTCTATACACAAAGCAAAATGCATATTTAGCGGTGGGCAAGAAACTAAAGATGACCTTTGTTTTAAAAAGATTGTTGTCATTTTAATATCACTTAGTAATGCACATATATGGGAAGTTTTACAAGGTAATTTAAAAAATTGTGTTCTTCAGAAATAATTCCTGACTGTAGATTGAGTAATTCAAATTCGTAAATTACAGTAGGTATCCTTTAGATTCATTTGTGTATCACTAAAAAAATAAGGTATTTTCAGCTCTTTTTTTTTTTTTTAGGTCTTTTTTTTATCAAGTGACAACTAGATTTATATGATGATACCTTCTGCTGAATTAATATTCTTTGCACTTCTTATCCTTGGTAGACTGAGGTGACCAAATTTTAAAGCAGAGGAACAGTAGGCTGAAAGCATAAGGGAGGAGGTGATTGAACTTGGGAAATGGATGTTTTCAAGATATTCAGGGTAAACAAAAGACAAATTCTTGAATGTGGAAAGGGTTCAGAGGATGATAAGAAAGGACAAAGATGGTGCATCAGACAAGAACTAGGCAGGTGCAGTCAAAATTTAAGAGGAAGCAACAAGAGGTAGAGAAGGTCTGGAAATAATATAGTTCTGAATTGGATTCAGATGCGAATTCAGGTGCAGAAGATGTAGTTAATGTGGTCCTGTGTGACTAAGTTAATGGCTTATTGGTGTTATGTTTGTTAAGGGAGGACATCAGTGAAATTCTATTAGTAAAGTTGCTCAAAAATAGGTTAAATAAAGTGGTTCTGCTTGTTAATTGGTAGTTTTGTATTTGTACAGTAGAAAACTTTAACTCCCAGGATAAAGGTGGGTTTTTTTCAGAGGTAGTGGAGTGATAGTGAAGTTTTCTTTTAATCAAGTATTTCTAAATCAATGTATTTCATTTTGAAATATAAAATGTTGAAAAAAGACCCAAACCAAACCAACACCAACATAAGAACTAGGATACTGGATTTGATTAAAAGTTTTCCTGGCTCAGCATCCTGCTTGTGACAGTAACCTGTGAGGGTAAGAAACATTACACATATAGAAAAACCTGCCTTTGGTATATCTTTCTTGCTTCTGGGAAGTAGTTTCGGGACATCTCAGATCAGAGGCTACATGTAAATCATTGTTTTTATGAGTACTGTTGGACGTGTTTTCCATTAATTCCTCTTCTTCCATTTTGGATCAATTTATACTTTGGGTCTTGGTGCTATCTGAATAGGGAGCTTCAAAACATTCTTGTTTTATACTTTCTTCTGCTCATTTTAGTCAGGTGCCTCATAACAATGCTGATTTGCTTGCATATCTTGTATGATGAGAAATAGTAAATATTCATTTTCCAGTCACTTTCTCTGTATTATTAATGATTTTACAGTTTCCTGTGATAGTTCTTCTCAGTCATTAATTCCTTGAAAAATGCCTCTTTTGGGAGGCAAGCACAGTGCCATGAAGCCAAGGATAGCTGTCTGCCTCTTCCCAACAGGTAGGGCATTGTGTAAACACCCATTTACATTGGGTCCATCGAACAGATGGCTAAGGAATATGTCTGTGGGGAGACTTTAAAAATGGAAATTATGACCTGGGACATTATTTATCGCATGTATGGTGAGCCAGATAGTCATAAGTATTTTATACCTCATTAAGAGGACTTGTTACTTGCAATTGCTAACATTATGAGAATTTTTGGAGTACTGCAAGGTTTTTAATAACTCTTATAAGAAAAAGAAATCTCTCCTCTTTCTGAAAGTAACATCGGCACTCATTGATTTTCTCAGATATTGCATTTCATTTTCCCAACAATTTTTGTAAATCTTAGGCAAATATTATCGGCCCTGGTTAGATTTTTCAATAAACCAAATTATTTTAGAATATTCTTTCCAAGATATATGTGTAAATGCAGTGGATTCTCGTCTGAAGCTTAGAAAGTCAATGTCATATGCCTTATACTTTGAGAATGTAAATCTGGTTATCGCAGGAAACTGCTAAGTGTGAGCATGACTGAAGTTGAAATATTGGAGTGTAGTATCAGAAATGTTTAAGTTGAGCAGCCTTGGTACATTTAATTACATGTCTGATGAAGGTTTCATGGAATAGTTATCTTTCCTAGTTTTGCTATCAGTTGATTAAAGGTTTAACAGAGGACTTATGAATATGTAGTTGTACTATATTTGCACTGTTTGCTAGGGTCAATAGCTATATGGACAACACAGAGTAATCTGTTGTAAATAATCTCTTTGTCACAGGGGTATTGGATGACAGTGTGTACACAGCTGCTTTCTCTCATCTACAGGTGGGCTAATCAGATACTGATCTGATGTTTCATCTTTTGGAGACAGGAAAATGTTGAGGTCCTGCTTGCATATGATTATGGGGAAACTTATCACATTTGGACATGACTAAAGTCCCCTTACAGAAGTTTGCTCTGCAGTTTCAACAGAATGAAATTTGAGCAGGAAGGGGCCAACCCTCCGCCCCATACCAGACCATAGAGATGGTGTCAAGCTTGGGGAATTTGGAAGCAAAGGAGATGAGGGAGAGTAAAATAACTCAGGGCAGGACTGAAGGCGTAAGAGGATGTTTGATGAATGAGATGGGAACCAAAATGTTGGGAGTTTGAGGCAGGAGGGCTTCCTTTGCTTCCCTTCCTGAAGGTCTGCTCACTGGCCCCATCCCTTGGCTGGGTCATTGTCCTGAGGGTAACAGGACCTGGTTCACCCCTCTGCCAGAGCAGTCCATGTAATCTTCAGGTCTGTCTGTGGCTTTATTACTATTCATAAATAGTGAATAACAGCACTACTTCCCCACCTACTCCCTATATGAATATGTACATTTGAAGCTGTGAAATACACAAAAAAATACTGTGTATTAACCTGGCTAGCTGAAAATAGAGCCAGGATGGGACTGATACAAACCCCTAAATGGAAAGGGACAAGAATTTTAGTGAGATTTCACAAGTGGTCAAACTAAGGTCCCAACACCTGATGTTGTTAACAGCAAAAATTTTTTATTTACGTAGCTGAAGTAGGTATAGCACCATATTTTTTACACAAGTAATTGATCAAGTACATTACAAGGAAATACAGTCAGCATCAGCAAAGCAAGTGTAGGTGCTCGCTGGAGGGTGAAACAAAGCAAGAAATGAAAAAGACTGGAATTCCGAAATATTTTCTTTAGACATCATATGGATTTTTTCCTTCCCTTCTATCACCTTGTCATCTCACAGTCTTCTTTCCCTTGCTTATAGTTGTTTAAGTTTGTGCTGGTTAGAACTAGGACGTCATTTGCCACTATAGGAGTCATGTGGCTCTTTGAATGAAAGCATGCTTTTCAGTTGCTGCTAATGCATTTACTTTTCACACTTTCAGATCATTGGGTTATTCTGTTGTATAGAGCAAATTGCAAGGGTTTTTTTTTTTCATGTTTCAGAATGGTACTGTCAGCTTACAGCTTAAGGAAGTTAGAGTTTGTAGGACTGTAGGTTAGAGCAAGTAATAGTTTAACTGGTGTAATTTCAGCAATGTTTATTATACTCACCTCTGAGCAGGCAATTTGATTTATTCTTCTGAGCACTTCCCTGGCTCTGGAATCACCATTGCACAGTAAGGCTGCTGTGAACGGTAAGATTTAAGTGAACACCTGTCCCACATGATCTGTAGAACCATATTGTAACATAATAATTGGTGTATCACAGCACGGTCTCCACAGCTCGCTATGAATTAGCAAAGCTCTGCTAAATATCTCGGTACCACTGTAGGATGCCTTGTTGCCAGAATTTTCTCCAGACTAGTTTTAAACTTCCCATACCCTGAGAACCATGTCATTCTTCCTGTAAGACCATTCATTTCACAGTGTTTCTCTTATTGCCCCACTGAGTAACAGTCTAGGCCTCAGTATTTAAAACTTGTACTAGAACTCAGTCCCACACACCAGCATATTGCAGACATAGGCATGCATAATCCATCTGCTATTTTCATTGTTAATACCCTTTCAGGTATTTGCAGACTGTTATGTCTTGCCATCCTGTCTCCATTTTCAGCTAGCCAGGTTAATAAATATTTAATTATATAAATTTTCCATCATAAATCAGTTCTTCCATGCTCTAATCTGTTCTGCTGGTCTTTTCTTAACTCACTGCAATTTGTCAGTCTTACAGCTAACATTATGTCCCGCACTGAATTAATTGTTTATAGTGTGCTCCCACTAAAAACTGTCCAAAGGTCAGGCAATTATCATTTCTGCACTCTGTGATGCATCGTCTTCATGGATTTTAGTCTGCAACTGGACTAAGTCTGTGTTGTTTTTTGGTATTGCTGCAACATGGGAGTATCTGTCGCCCACACTTCTCTTTTGTTGTTACTATTTCCTAGATTTCTTCCACACAGTGAATAGCCAGCCACATGTTGATTTCTATCTCCCTAGGTGTTTTTTATGTGCATTTTTCTAAATTGAAACTCATGCTGTCATTTTCTGCCCACTAATGCCTCTGGCTCTGTCACTAACATTTTTCTCAGCTCTGTCTGATGTTCACAACTCTTTCCTATTTAATATTGTTTGCCAGTTGCACCAGAGCTTTATAAAGGTATTAAAAGAAAGGCAGAGCTCATTAAAGGATTCTAGAAGACATCTTCCCCAAAACTGAGTATGTTCTCATCAACCATCTCATCTGTTGTCTCTAGAGGATAGCATACTTTGCCATATCAGAAATCAAAGCTCATGCTTAAAAAGAATAATAATTTTCACTTTCTGACTGGTTTCTTTCTTTCTTTTTTTTGGTAGTATTCTTCCCTGGTCTTTAAAGGACAAAGTTGAATAAATATGTGGTGTATATAAGAAAGCCTGGCAAGAGATTTGTCTCATTGCAAAATTAAGGCTAGAAGTCAGCTTATTTAAAAGGGTCTGCTTATTTAAAAGGAAATGGGAGAATTCTTCAATAGGAAGAGAAAAGATGAAGCCTCCGAAGTTCTTCACGCTCAGAAAACTATAAAATGTTGTCCTTAGACATGTTTTGGAGAATTGCAGTACTCCTCAGTGCTACTCCTGTTCAGTTCTAGTAATTTGGCTAGATTTCCCTGGCTGTCCTCCCAGGTGTCATGGGAAAATAAAACAGAAAATGAGAGATTGTGAGACTTCTCAGCTTGGTGCTTTGAGTAAGAGTACAGCACGTGGTGGGTGAAAGTCAGCTGACTTGATCAGGAGTTGTGTTCACAAATCTAGCAGGATGGCTGTGTCTGCTGTGGTGATCTGTAATTTACTGCAAAGATACTATTTGGATGTATTAGGTGCCCCTGCTGATGAGACCCTCTAGCTGTGACAAATAGAAGCTGGTTACTGGCTCTTTGGATGGGGCACTGAATGTTGCTATCTGGAGAGGATAATGGTAATAATGCTGAGGAATAAGAGCAAGGAACAAAAGGAGCAGTGGGCAGCCTTGCCACCCCACTTGAAATTTCTCTGCCTGTTCCAAGTCAGGGCGTTTCAGTTCCCCAGGGGTGGTTGCACACACTTTTGTTAGGAAAGCGAGGTATGGTCCGTCAAAGAGCACCTGGCACTGTAAGATTCTCCCAATGCTAAATCTCTCACCTACATGCCAATTTGCCACATGGCTCAAATGATAACTGGAACAGGTGAGAGAGAAGCCACAGGCCTGCAGAGCGGCTGCTCTAACACGGACACGTGGTAACAGGGAGGAGGTTGGCGTAATCAAATGAATTACCACAGCCTCCTGCAAGGAATCTGAGATGATGGAAGGGATCCAGACTCAGGGACAGAGGCAGCTGTGAACAAATGCTTCCAATCTTTAGTGCATCATTAGACACAAACTGAGTCCAACAGTAAAAAGATCAGTCTTGGAGGAAGTTTCTTTATAACAACAAAAGGCGGCCTTAGTCCTCTAGCTTCCTACTTACAGCCATGCTTTATTGCCAGTCTAAGTGAGAGCTACATGGATCTACAAAAAAATCAGTGTCTTTTAATATGCAGTACATGTCACATAAAACTCCAAATGTATCATCCACCGATATAAGAAATCACAAATTAAGAAACTGATATTCCAATGTGGAATTTTGTACCATACAGTAAACTGAAATAAGATCAGATAGAGTGGGAAACTGAAAAAAACAGACACACCCTTCCGTGAGCCTTCAGGATCCCCTCTCCTAGAACATGATCTTGCTCTTTAATTGTTTCCTTACTATTTTTTATTTCTTCGGGTTCTCCTGCTGCCTTCTCTACCTTTCCAAGGTTATTTCTAACAAAGAGCACGCACGGAGCCAATGGAACAGCTTGTGCAGTTATTGCTACTGAGGCACTTTAATTCTTGGACTTTCCCTCTTTCCTGGGGCAGCCATTTAAGAGATATGTCTCCCACCAGGTGCGCAAAATGCTCTTCCAAAGAAATGGGAGCTAATTGCTATCATTTTGCTTCTGAACCTCAGGGCCTGGAAACCAACAATGGTCTGCAAGACCAGTAACTTGAACCACAATACTGTAGGCAGTTTGCTTTGATGCGTGCAGGAATTAGGAACAAGCTTAATAAAGGTAGAAATGTTTATGAAATCTGATTTCTTTAGTGTTAATTTAAATATTGTTTAAGCTTATGCCACAAAGGTAGCTAAATAAGGAACCAGATGTCTGAAAATATTCCTATAGTTTGCAATGAGTCCACTGTGGCTTAAGATAGTGGATCTGCTTTTCATAAATGTGCTTCTGGGTCTTAAAGAAATGTTTGCTGTAAGTGGAAGAGAAGTGATGTTCTCATTGGTCTCAGTTTTCTAAGTATGGTCTCAGCTTGTTAACTTTTTGGATTTCCTTCACTGCCACAGATTTCTGTCACAGCTTTTTGTCAAAATAGGATGGTGCCTTTGTTGGGCCACTGCCATACTGCTTTGGGGAAAAATGGTTGTAGCCTTAAACAGTCTTAGCACCAAGAGGTCGTACTGTATTTGGAATCTTGGAAGTGTTGTGGATTTTTGTAGGATTGTTATTCATTAGTTATTGTTAAACAGCCTAGGAGTATATCCATTAAGGATGAGACTGCAATGGCCAGTCTGAAAGAAATAACAGATACATAACATGAAATTCTTTGTTCATACTTTGGAATAAAAAGATAGAGTGAAAAGTTTTAGTAAAACTTATTATTTAGGCTAACAAGATTAGCTCAGACTCATTCTCAAATTTGCCATGGTTGCGGTGTTTACAGTAGGCTGGATGTAATGTACAGGTAAACATGATATATTTCAGTATAGTTTTAAAATGCTAAACTTAACCCCCCCCCAAGTTTTTGGTACTCTAAACCTCTGGAGCATTATCTCAGCAAAGGCATCTGATCTGTGTTGAGAATTAAACAAATCGGCTTGTACTGTAAAGCACAATCTTGGCTTTTAACTTGGATGTCCAATGAAATGTAATGCAACTATTCAGAGAGAGGAGATGACCTACTATGAGATATTTATTGATTGACTGAACTAATTTTGCTTCCCTCCCATTCTGCCTGGAGGAGTTCTGTCTGTTGATGTATGCAGGAAAGAAGGAAAGACTACACTGTGTAAGATTATTCACTAAGTTTCCAGTTCTATGGAGTTGGCAGAAGTACCAAACTAGCAAGTCACCTTCTTTCCAGGTCCTTTTCTAACATCACTTTCAGTGTTACCTTAGTTTGTTCACACAGTCCACACAGAAAATAGACGTTAAAACTAACCAGCTCTTGTCTCCTCCCCAGTAGTCTTGGGTTTTTTTTGCCATTTCAGAAGTTTTCATAGCACAGTCCTGATAGTGTCCTGAGTTCCGCAGAGAGATTTACATAAGATGTAAAAAGGTGTAACAGGGGAAAAAAGTTATCGTTCCTTTCATTCTCCCTCCCCCCATTTTCTTTTGTTCTGTTAGCAGTTTCCCCCAAATCTCACCCTTTTAAAGAAGCTAATTACTGCTCTTCCCTGGCATGCATTAGCATTATGCTGTTGTCAGTCTGTCAGGTGCACTTAGTCAGGGTTTAATAGGCTTGCAGTGAGCTACAATTAAACTCTGGAATTAACATTTAAAGAGTGTTTACATGACTTCCTCTTCCCTTCCTCCCCCGCAGCAGTTTGCTTAAAGACGCAAGCAGTTTTCTGGTTTAATTGTTATATGAGGAAAATACTGAAGAAATCCATGAAGTTGACTCATTTAAAATTTGAGTTGTATGTTTTGCAGCTCTTGGTAAACATTACAGTGCTATTTTTCCAAAGAAAAATCATAGCAATTTAAAACCATGTGGTCAAATGCAACACTTCTTGTAACCATACTAACAAATGTCACCAATTAAAAAGAGGAGGAGTTGTTGCTCACTCTGAAGTTTTGTTTTCCACTGAGTCCTGAGCAGAGTGAGAGACTCCCTGGCCTGTTATTCTGGTCCGAAGGCAGAGGAGACTTGCCTGTGCGTGAACTACCACTTTCTCTGTAGCCCCCATGATGGTCTTCACTTTGCTGTCTGCAGATCTCAGCACTTCCCTTGGATACTCAGCAACTGGGAAAGAAAAAGACAGACACGTGGACTCTCAAAAAGTTCAGACAGACATTGGTTGGTTGTATGGATTTAGAAACTCTTTGTGCAGATGAGAATGTGCTTCCTTCTCAGTCAGGGAGGGATCCTTTGTGCCGGATCAGTCCAGGCAGGGTCCTCCTGGCACTTGGACCAGTTCTGTTTCCTCAGCTGACTGTCAGGTCTTTCAAAAGACCTCTAGACTCCAGAAAGCTCTGCACACTCCTGCCTGTCTGCAGAAGTCACCTGTGGGCTGAAAGAACTTTTAGAATTAAATGCTAGATGCATATTTGGTGCTGCGAGTGCTGCGTAGAGCACTGGTGGGAAGCCTCTTAGTAATGGATATGGAGAGGTATGTCTTGAGGATTCAAAATCCTCAAGGGAGAAAAATTAAAATTATGTTAGATCTGTGTCAGTGCCCCGCTAGCTATATTATTTTACTACAGCTGAGGATATGCCCTAGAGTGTGGGGGTTTTCTCCTCAGCTTAGGCATTGGATGTAAAAGAAGAATCGGTTGCCTTTTTTTATATGACTTCGCAATTTAGTTCTGAAGTATTTCTCAGATATCCCTGCTTTTCAAACAAAACACACAAGTTTGAGCTTCCACATTTGTCGAGTTTATTGCTACACTGTACATTGTCATACATTTGTTAATGATTATTATCTATATCATCTTTATGTAAGCCAGTTGTGACTCCTTAATTTTACTTGTGGAAAGTGAGGGCAGCAAGACCTCAGCTTGAGAATTTTCAGAGAAGTTTTGTATCACAAAAGCCATGTGGATTTACAGTCCTCAGGTGACATAGGTCCAAACAGTCTCCCTTATTTCCATGTGCAAAGATTATATCTGCTCCATCCTAAATTCCCTTTTAATTAAGAAACCATTCATCTCTTTATTTTATTACTTGTGAAGCTATAGGTTGGTGGTTGAGGGAAATGTGAAGGTTTTAAATTAAACGGCTGATGTTGTTTGTCCTTCAATATAAAATTAAATTTTCTTTTAGGTAGGCATGTAGGAACTTTATGAAAAGAAACCTTGAACTCTCCACATAACTCACAGATCAACACTAATGCAGCCACATTACTGCTAATTGCTGCATAAACCTATCAGCCACAAGTGACAAGACCAAACTAATGTTCACCTTCAGTTCCTCTTTCTCCATTTCTCCGTAACTTTAAAACTTGTCCCATTTCTCTCTCAACACAGCTGTTATCAGAAGAGTTACAATGATTTCTGGTGATGAATTCTATTAAACCAGTGGGAAACTACTAGCTTTGAAAACAATTTCAAAGGTGCTGCAGAATCAGTGTTTGAACAGATATAGTGAAGCCTAAACTGAAACAAAGGACTTAAAAATAATATTACTGGGGTGAGGCTTTTTTCTCTACCATGGGATGGGGGAAAAACACAAATGTTCACAGGTGTCAAAACCCTTCGTGATCCACCATTAGTGTTAATAACAATAGCTAATTCATAAAGGTTTTTGCTATCCAGCTGGTGATTGGTCTCTGTCAGCTAGGTTTTGCCTAGGCTATGTGAATTATGCTATTTATATCAGTATTTGACATTACGCAAATCTTTCCATTCAGATTTTTAATGTCTTAATCTCTCAAATCAGTTCAATTTCCTACACTGTAGTGGAGTCTGAAGGAAACAATTTGTTTTGCAATATTAAAAGCTGACACTTGGAACAGGAAATGCTCAGAAGCAAATAATCTGCGTGAAAGAGGTGAGGATTATTTAGTCAATATCTCTCCACCCTGAAGACAGTGATCCTATAACACAGGAACAAATTTAATTTCTAATCTACAGTGTTTGAAAAAAGAAAAAAAAAGAGACATTTTCTTTGTATATAAGTGTCTCTGGGCCATTGACTGATGTGTTACTGGTGTGTAACAGTAGAGAAGAGTTCACTTTCCCGTCCTTAGCACGGTCTTACCCAATGCATCACAGCTATGTAATTGTCTTAGCAGCAACAGTAAAACACAGATTGTAGAGTGCTATGTAGATGAGTCATGCTAAAGCCAGACATTGTACAATATGGCTGGAAAAAATGACTGAGCAGAATGCTTTATTTTAGATTAAATACTCTGACTCCTTCACTTGAGGGTATGTATCAGGTTACAGGGCAAATATGCTTTAGGATGAATGATGTTCCAAAAAGAAATGGAGAACTTCTAAGACACCGTGCTGTAGGCCAGATGAATTAAAAAAAAAAAAACCAAAAAAACCCAAAACTCAGGAGAAAATGATCCTGTCATAATACTATGGCAATCTTTGAGTAATTCCACTTTGCTTAGACAGGAGAGATGCATCTTTTTAATTTGTGTTCTACCTCATAAAAGATGTAAGGTTTATGGTGTTGGAAATCTAATGATATCTCTTTATTCAAGAACAATATGCAATAGCAATGACAGGAGGCTTCCTACACTGTCTTATTGATGTTGCTGAGCTTTGAGATGGAAGCTAGCAATCTAGCAGGACTGAGCTTTGCAGTTTTCAGTATGGTACTCTGCGTATCCTTGGGAAGTCCCATGTATATTGCTATGTAAAGTCCTGCCAATAACCAGACAATTGCTTTCACTAGAAATGGGATCAAATTAGCTGCTAAAGTGTTGGCAGAGGACATCCCTTCCTCTGTGAGCAGAGTTGTTAACCTAGCTGTACCCAGGCTGGAGGATGAACCAGTGTAGATACGCACTTTTTCTTTTAGGAGTTCTTTTGCAGAGTACTTTTATTAGGCCTGAACCCTGGTTAAGACTGGTAGGGAAAACTTCGGTGGAGCTAATTGACAAAGGTATTAGCTTCATCTCTATACTGAAGATTCACCAGGCCCTAAACCATTCCTTGCACTACCAAGAGTTTAGTTTGGATTGGGACTGAGGAAGAATCTTCGTAGTACTAAGTCTTTATAGATCTGAGGGCAAGAATTTCAAAGATGTTTGGTGAACATGTTTGCTTTCATCTCGTGTGTCCAATAAGAGCGTTTTAAAGGAACAAAGTTTTCAGAAAGTGCTGCATGTTCTTTGCTCCTTGCAGAGACTCAAACTGGTTTCTCAAAATAGATGTGTCTGATATCTTCTTACACTAAATGAGCTCCCCAGTGAAAGGGAGGGAATCTGGGCTGAATTTAGAGTGGTAGGCTGAGATAGAGTATCTTCAGCAGCTGATGTTTTACACTTATAGCTCTTGAAATCACACTGTGAAGGGTCTTTCGATGTTAGTGATAATCTGTGTTCATTTAAAAAAAGTCTGTCTTTGTACAGTTAACGTTTCAAAATGAAAGATGGTCAGCAGTGTTGAAAGCCAGTTTTGCTGTGAGCAGTTTTCTTCAAACACTAGACAGAAAAGGCATAAACCTGTTGTGGAGTTTGTTTAATTTTCTAGTATGTCATGGTTTTGTTATTCAAATGATCTAAAATGTTAGATCAATGAGATACTGGAATATTTTAATAAGAGGGGCCTACAGCCCTTTTTGAAGGTGTTTAGACACATTTGTAGCAGTAGGAAAGATATCTGGCATGATTGCAAATGCTAGTTGCCTGCAGCCGATCTCACTGCACTACTAAGCTACCAGTGTGAAAATGGGTAAGACATTAAAAAGTTGGATGATTAACAGCAAGAAGGATTTGTGTTAGTATATTGGACTTAAATCATCTTACACCTTGGCACACTTTTACTAAGTGAAATATCACTGTTTGTCACTAACGAGTTACATTAATGTAAAGAATGGCCTGCATATTAAGGAAAAGTCATTAACCATCCAGATTTCTCTATGTTCATTGCATTATCTCTTCTGCAATGCAAATCTTAACCTACACTAATGGGATAATGGAGAAATTGAGCCTAAGGATGTAGGCAAAAGCAAATAATTATGCAGTAAAACCCTTTCTCATCAGTAGACCAGGACTGTGATCATTTGGGGAGCAGAACAGAATTGGACTAATGAAGTCAGACATGGAATAATAGTGGTTTACCTTTCCTTTTTGATTGTGCAAGGAAGAAGCCATGCATCATCTTGTGGAGGGTTTCCCCCTGCCCTCTCTTTAAGAAGATTACAAATTTTTAAAGGATCTTTATGAAAAAAATTTTAGAGAGGAGTTTGTTGCTGACTGAAACATGTTGCAACAGAACTACTGTGTATGTTGATAGGATATAAAAGGAGATCCTGTTTTTTCATCAGTATAATCTCTTTTCTCTACGTGCAGTTCTCTGTTAAATATTTTAGCAGGGGAATGAGTTAATTATGTTTCAGAAATCAAAATCAGATTTATAATATTCACACAGTTTCATGTTTAATAAAACTTCTACATTGATGCACCAGCAATAACTCTTGGAGCTATGAGATATATAGGAGTTAATAAAAAGCCTATCAATTTTAATTCAAAATGACAAACTAGATCCTGATTTATTATGATGTAAAAACATGATCTCCTCTGTGATGTGATATTCCCACCCTGAAGAATGTCCTAATTTAATCATAATTCCTTTATATTTCTAGTAATTAAATAACATCCCTTCAGTTACAAATAGAACACTTTATGTACCAGATTTTCATTGCTTTACGTCTCTTTCTGAGCAGTTACAAACAGTTATAGTGCAATAGGATGAGACCTGGTAGTTCACTAAAGCTGGAATATTGTAACAAGAAGCAAGCGTATTTTCAAGAATACAGGTGTTTTAAAATAGTGTACCGTGTATGCCATAAACCAAATGACTTGTTTTAGGCAGAATAAGATGCTTTTCTGTTATGTTTGAGGACTCTGGGAGTTCTTAATTGGAAAAATTGGAATTCTACCCCAAAGATGATGCAATTCTTATTACTAGCATTGAAAAGGGACTAGGATAACAGGCCTAAGAACTTGTGACACTGTTGGTACACAAGTTTTTAACATATTTGTAGGTTTTTATCATTTTCTCTCAGCCCTGTACCATTCAACTCAGAGAAATGTAGCACCTCTATCTACAGGAAGAAGGTCAAAAAAATATTCTGGTACCTTTTTTTAAAAAAAAAAAAATCTTTTAAATATTTGTGAACTTCTTTCTGCAAAATATGTAGTACAAACCGAATGCTATGGTACATTATAAAGATTTTACTGGTGCTTCTCTGAGGGAACCTGAGTAACTCACCTTGGCCTTCAGCACTCTTGAATAATGCAACCACATTGAGCACATACCAATGATGTCTCTGTACTATATGTTTCTGTAGTCTGCACATGGAAGACATTAAGTATAGGCCAGTTAGTCTGTATGACAAGTGCAATGTTGTTTCTGTATCCTTTTAACCCAAGTGTGAAAAAAAAAATATTTTCAATGATTATTTCCTCCATGAAATGCAGAAATGAATGTATTTACATGTAAGGATCCAGTAAAATACCATGGAATTAAACTTAGAGGACAAAAAAAAAAAGCCTTTTAGGGATTTAGGCTCCTCTCTGTGTAAGTCGCATCTTATGTTTTGAGACTTACTGTAGAGAAAAGATGGGAAAAGGTCTGGTGACTTCTATTTTTGATACTATTGAAAACTGTTGTGAGTCTCATGGCATTTAAAAAAAAAACCAACAAAAAACAAGCTGGGGGTGGAGCAGCAGCAACAAATGGGTATTTCAGCAGCTGTTTAGCTGCAGAAGCCTTACTCTTAAAAGGAGAATAGGATTTTTATGGTTTGCCATAAATACGTCTTGGAGAAGGCTTTTCTCTATGGCCTGATGAAGGATTTTTGTTATCATTAGGTGCAAGCGTTGTGGTAGACGAGATACACCTTGGAAAGAGGTGAATCTGAATACCTGTGAAGTCAGCTAGTGCAATTCTCCTCTCAGTCTATTATTATACGCCCTAATGGTCATTAAAAATAAATATACGACTGTCAGCTCTGCATAAATAGACCTTGAGTAAGGTGAACTAGAGCGGCCTTGGTGATCATGATTTACCAGTTCAGCTGTTAATAATGTTTCAATACAAAGTCTACTTGATAGAACTGTAATGGCTTCAAATTACACGCTTAGTAACGCTGTGGCAGTTTACTGCCAGCAAAATAGAAGGCCATGGGAACAGCAAGGTACACACTAAGGGCAGCTCTGTTGGAGAGCTAAAACTTAGAACAATAATTTGTTTTTCAGAAGCTTTACACCTGCTGTTGATCCTGAAGGAAATGAGAATCCCATTTGACTTTCTGCTCCAATATCGAGCTGGTATTTGCAGAAAGAAAAAATATAGATGTATGTATGCATGTGTGTCTGTCTTCTATACTGGGGAGATCAGAAATACAGAATAAATACAAAACTGCATGAAGCTAGGGTGGTTTTATTTTTGGAGCTCTAACAGCATTTTAAACCATATTAAATTCCATTCATTAATTCAGAGTTATCTGATTAAGCTAAAATATGTCATCTTCTGTGCCTCTTTGGCTAATGCAATTCTGAAAGAAATACTCTGTTCTATGTTGGACCATTCCTTCAGGGCATACAGTCAGATCACCCCCCCCCCCCCCCCCCCCAGATAAAAATCAGTTGCCCTTGGGACTTATGGGGTGAGAAGAACTGATGCATTGTCTATTTTGATTGTTAGATCTTGTAGTCTTTCTAAACAGTGCAATATTCCTGAAATATAATCAGTAGCTGATACTGAAATCAATATATTACTGTGGCTTCCAACTGGTATTTGAATATTTTAACTCTAAATAATCATCTGTGGACTGGTGTGATTTAATGGAGCAGAGAACATATTCTATTCTTGTCTAATCCATTCATCCTCATTTGCCAACTTTTTAAGCCTGTCCAAGTCTACATTTTATCTTTCTTCCCTTCTTCACTGTACAGGGAAGTAATGTGGTGACTTTGCATTTACTTGCATGACATTATTGCCAGGTCAGTACTGTCACTGGGAAATGCTAAATACTTCAGCTATTCACTGTGCATTGTCACCTCTGACAAATACAGGTGGAAGAGATGGAAAGGGATGTCTTGCAGAACACATTTTGAAGTGAACCTCTATGCAAGACACCATTCCAGTACTGCCTGCATTCCCATGGATAGGGTAACTCACCCAGGGCCTGATTTTGCAAATGGGGTTCTTTTACATTTTTTTCTCTGATTGGTTTGTTTCTATTTATATTTTCAGGCTTTTGCTGGGAGTTCCACTACCAAATCACCTCTCAACCTAGTCCATTTCTGTAGATGCTTCCATGCCTGTCTGGTTTGCACTTCTTTCTTGTTGCCTAATATATAGCTTGCCCTAAAAAAGTGAGGTTTGGAAAGCTATCGCTCTTTTTTATTGACAACAAATTAAGTGTGTATTATTTGTGTTAGTGGAGGATTTGCTAGTGTTGCAACATCTCAGGTTTGGTTTTGTTTGTTTTTTTTTTATTTCCCCCTGTCCTCTCTCCAAGAGTTTTGTTTCTTTTCTTTTACGTAGGAATAAAGTGGATGATCAGCCTTAAAAAATTATTTCTGATCAGAGAGTATGCTGAAAAAAGTCTCACACAAGTGTCAATAGATGGCTTGAAAATAATTTTAAATTATAAAATTTTAGGATTTTCTTGTAATTCCTCTTAGCACCTTTTGGCTTTGCTCTGGGTGCTATCTCAATTTTTTCTCTGGAACACACTTCTCTCCCCCCTCCCCCCCCTTTTAAATGAAGCTGAGATTGCCTTGCAATTACTTTTATCTGGGATGTATGACTTCAAGTAAAACAACACATATCAGAAAATATTAAAATTATTATAGTTAACAGTATTACTGAAGTTAGCTAATGAAATGTCTGCATCTCATCAGTTAGTATCTCAAGAGCAGAAACTGTAACCTGGTATTAGATGTACTGGGTTGGTACTAGTAATTGAACTGGAGTAAAGAAGTAATAGTGATGTTTAATACAACGTATTAGAGGGTGTATGTGATGGAAAAGCCCATCATACTGATCTGATTGTATTGGTAACTGCCACCATCCTGCACCATTGCAAAAGTCTGTTACTGATTATTCATAAACTGAAAAAATCACTCTTTTCAGGTTAGGTGATTTGCAGCTGATAATTGTACCATCTTTGCCATACAGCAACATTATCTGTCAGTGGCAGTAAAGACAAGATATACAGTGTGCATGAAAAAGACCAGGGACCTTATTACTGAATTCAAAGATCATTCTGTTCTAACCTGCCTTTATTTGACTCTTTTCTGTCCCATTACCAGGATATATTAGAACAAAGCAAATCTCCTCCAAGTATACATTCAATTACTAGGCTTGCAATGTACTGCGATTTGGTGATGCATTCAGTGCTTGCTGGATTTATAGGATAATAAGCTGGTGCATACTGATGAACCTCACTTGGAGACGGAGGTGTTTGTAGCGTGTTGTTTGTGTTAAGACAGCCAATACTTGGGATAGATATGGAGGGGAAATCAGACTTGTTTTTATTGTGCTAAATGTTGCAGTAAAGATTGTGCCCATTTTTTTTCTGCCATCCTGCTGTGCATCTTTTTAAGCAATTTATAGTTCCAATCAGTCACGTTGCAGCAAATTGGGTTTTATTAAAAAATTTAATTGGATTGGCCTTATGTGAATAAGTATTAGGAAAAGTCCTTTATCTGGTTAATGTTCAAAATTTTAGGAATATTAAAATCTAATTTTTTTGCAAACTGCTTAACTGGTGAACATGTAAATTTTGCTCATTGAAGATTATAACCCCTTTTTTGGATTCTGTTTGAATAAATGAAATTTCTTCAACTGAGTGACTATAATGTAGTCATTTCTATACATTTTGCTTTCTGCCTATTACTACATTAATAACATTTCTAGCTTTGCTGAATAAACAGATGGATTAAGTTTTGTTGCTCTGATTCCTCATTTCAGATCCGTGACTAGTTGATCTGAGAAATGGGGAATTTTATTAACCAGTGCAAGCCAACGATGTGACAGATTAAACCGCAATCAATTAATTTCTTACAAAATAGCTGCTTGTAAGTAAATAGCTACATATTATGACAAAAGAGTGGAGATTATCTCTTACATTAACATTGCAGGAATACAGCCCTTATGAATTTAAAGTTCTTGCTTACGTAATTAAATAATATCTCAGTGACTCTCTTGAAGAAAAGTACAAAAGAAAACATGCTGTATATGAAAAGAACAATGCATATTTTATTAATCACATTAATACTGAAGGGAACCCTCGGGTTTGTTCCCTTGGTGGGTAACTGACAGTAATACAGATTTTAATTTATGTCTTGCCATTCCTTTTCCCTGTTTCAAAATTGAGCTTGCTGTCCTTTTTTTCTTCAGGTTTCTTTATAGCCAGTAGAGAAACTGATAATTTTCTGAATAAAAAGCCAGGACTATGTGTGCTTTTGCTCATGTTTTCCTCATCTGAATAAATTAGCATGGTCCCTGCACACTCTGCTTCTGCAGCCCCATGTGGATTAGGCTCCTTTTTTCCTCACTGTTTTTGTGACAAGTTGCTGTGGCACTGACTGGCTACTCACTGGATTTGGCCATAACATGAGATAAGTGTGCAGCAGTATTTGGTTTGGATGGTAGTGAATTCACGCAGTGAACTGACAACTTCTACAGATTTTTTTAACATCTGTGGTTAGAGCTCCTTTCTAGATCCTTTTTCTTAATGTGGAGCATGAAAACACATGATTCTGTAAAGCACAGCAATGCAGTCTCAGGACTTGCCTCTAAGAGATGAACGAGCCCCGAAGTAAACTTGATCCTCCTAGAAAAGCATATGTTTGCTACTCTCAGGCAGGGCTAATATATATGGTCTCTTGTACAGGTGCTTATACACATGCACACTGTTGTGGGTCTGAGGAGGAAAGTGTCTTCTCTTGAAGACACTGCTTTCATCTATAGGCTTCATAGTTTTGCCAGCTACTGTGGTAAATCACAGGTATGTGCCAGGTAAAACTTAAATAGCAGATTCTAGTAAAAGCAGGTTGTCACAATTTTCCATTGAAGTATCATATGCAGGAGCAGTTCAGGATGTCTTAAAAACTAAGTTACATACCACAGAAATTGGGGGGGACGGGTTGTTTCTTGGTTGGTTTTGAGAGTGGGGGAAAGAGTGCGTGAGCTTTCTGTCACTTGGGCTGCTAAAGTTCTTGATTACATTAGGAAGCAAACTCTGGGAAACTTGCATTATATGTAGCACCAAAACAAACAAAGCCACATATGTGGAATGGAAAGCAAAGGAAACCAGAGGGTGTGTATTCCAGCTGAAAAAAAAATTTCAAATGGCTGTTTATCTCATAAAAGCCTTTCTCATGAGAATTTTTAATAAGTTAAGCCTGGACTCTGTGCCTTGGGCCGAGATTCCCTTAAAACAACTTCAAGTCCAACAGTACTTTTTATGCCAATACAAAAATACAGAACTTTCAGTAAACAGTACTGACCTTCCCCAGATCAGAAAGGATCTTCAGGGTCTGGTTTTGCAAATCCCTTTAGTACTGAGGAAGGTAAATTGCATCCTTTTGTGCACAGTCAATAAACAAGCTCTTTGGTAGATACTTCATTTCTGGATGGAATATTTTACAACTTTTTCAGCCAGGCTCTTCACAGTTGTAGTTATTTTGGTGGTGTTCTTGATCTCCTGGTGTTGTGAAACATGAAATAAACTTTTAGAATTGTTCCTCCAGATTTGTTTTGCAACTCCTCCTTAACACTTGTATTAAGCATGCCAGATCTTGAAGAGCTTATGTGTTTTGTTCAGTTCAATATAATTTCACATAAGGAATTTTAAGGCAAATGAGGAGTTTGGTATTTCTGATTTTAGACTGTGATTAGCCTTACTGAACTAATAGGTTCCATGATAGAAATAGAACTATTCAAATGGTATGAGAGCTTACATAAAGAAAATGTTTTCTCAAAATATTCTGAGGTATTGCAAGTGGAACAACAGTTCAGAGTCAAAAGAAGATTTTATATTTCCAGATGCCTTCAGAGTATCAAACAAATCTGCTGCCTTCCCAGAATGAAGCCTGCAAGTTTCTTAGTAAATTCTAGGAGTCCAGCTAGAGAAATAGTTGGAACATGAAAGCAGCTCAGCAAACTGCAGTGCAAGCTCCCAGGAGCTGGGGCCTGAGAATTTTTTCCCATGAACATTTTTTTGTCCAAATCCGTGATTTCTCATAAAAAATTTAAGATTTCAACAAATTGACAATTTTTCTTAATTTTTTTTTTTTTTTAATAAGAAAGTAGGTTCAGCTGAAAAACTCCCAGTTAGCTCTTAGATTGGTGTATTTTTCATGTTTCTGGGACATGCAGATGTCCCTCTCTGGCTCCTTACTTATTTTTCAGTTGCTGAAGGAATTGGAAGGTAATGAAGTTACTTGATTTGATATGAACTCTAAGCTTTCCTTTTAATTTGTAGGACTTTTTAACAGATTTATTTCACTGGAAATAGTTACACTTCTAGGACATACCTGAGGCCAAGGAAGCTGCTTGCGAGAGCGAAGCTATGTCAGTTGACAGAGAGCCTTGATGTATTCCGCATGCTCTGCACAGTGGGGTTTCTAAGGGCTGATCCAGAATGCGGTGACTGAAGCGCAGTGAATCCAGCTCAAAACTAGTTTGGTTGGGGAGAGGCAATAGTTCAGGCATGTTGTTGGCGATAAAACCCACCTGAGAAACTGAACAAACTTTCAGAAAGTTACTACGAGCTTCAGGCTCCTGGGGGTACACAACATAAATAGGATTACATGGGTATGTCGTCGTAAGAGCAGTGCTGCAGCGAAGCATTACTTTAAAATACTTAAATGAAGAAAACATCCTCTTTGTTCATGCTCGGCTGGCATTGGCATGGCCCTCGCCCCTTCACCACCCCCAGATGTTCTCCAGTGAGCAGACTTCTCAGCTGCTCCCGGGACAGCCTTGCTCTGTCTTCACCTGCATTCGTCTGTCACTTCCAACATCTGCTGAAAGAAAACATTTTTCCTCCTATATCTTGTTTTCCTTTCATTTCTCTCTCCTGAAATTCTGATACTTGACTAGAAGGCTTGGAAACAACATCTTGGAAAGCTACCAAAAAATACAGTAATGTTGAAGGAGAAAGTCTAATTGTTTTAAATGAGTCTGTGGAACACTTCTGCAAATTGAATCAAATATATAAAAAAACAAAGGCAGAAAAAAGAGGGGGGCGGAGCAAGGGGAAGATCTGTAGAGGGTGGTAAGAAACAGAAGAGCTAGTGCTACGTCTGACTTGGATTCCAGAATTTCATGCCTGGAATCTAAATTTTATCATGTATTTTTTTGACTTCTAATCACATCTTCAGTGTAGCTCTGGTGATTTGTAGCATACAATATTTCCTTGGCAACATATTTTATGCACCTATGTTGCTTAGTCATTATAAAAAGGATTTTGCTTGTCCTCTATGTTGTAGATTTACAACCTATGATTGTATATTTATGCAAAGCATTATCACTTCAGTGAAATCCAGATGTTTTCTTCATGTCTGTACCTGATACAAAGTGGTCTGAGAGGCTCAGAAGCCTGCCACAATGAAACATCCCTGGGGTGGTACAACATCAACAGAAAAACAGCTTTAAAGAAGTCTCTCCATAAAACCGGTCATGGTTTCTTAGGCAACCTTCTCCAAACATGGCGAGCCTTGTCTCTCTCACGCTGCTGAACTTCCTGCTTTTCCAGTTCTTTCTGTAAAAACCTCCCACATTTAGTAAAATCCTGAGACTCCTATTTTTCCCTGTTTTATTTTGTCTTTTTTTGATGGAAAATCTCTTCCAGCTTTCGTGTAGCTGCTGTCTATAGCTTTTCCACCCTTAGTAAGATGAAGATGTCTCAGTATAGCTTTTCTATTCTTAATAACGATCAAAGATTTGATTAGGACTGATGTTGTGTGTAATAACAGGCAGTCGAATACAGATTGGGCAATCCCATGAGTTTTCTCTTACAGGTGAGGTTCAAGTTTTTGTTTGATAAAGAAATCTGTCCCAAGATGAGAGGAATTCCTCATTTTTTTACAGACACCTGACTCAGCCCTGCTACTGCATGCTGAAGGTAAGGAAGCTATAAGGGCTTATACTTGTTGCATGACTGGCGCTTTTTTATTCCTGTTTCCCAAGAACTGCAAGCATAATACTTTTCTTTTCCAGAGGTGTTTTTCAGGGTGGGGAGGAAAATTAAAATATTTCACTTATGTAAACTTTTTTCTTTTTCTACATTTTTGCAATAAATCCTATGAAAAATTGCAACATTTCTCTTTTGCAAGACAGCTGTATATAAATTTTTGCCTTATGAAAAGGGAAGACTGAAAAAGTGAGATTGGAAAATGGAACAGCATTTCTCTGTGAAAGGTTTTGGGAGTATATTTTCTCTTTTGTGTGTGTGCTGTGTATCCAACTCTCTGGTGCCAAAGCTTAATGCTCTGTGAAGAACCCTCATTACTGTCCATATTGCAAGACCACAATGTGTATCAGTGCCTAAAATTCAAAATGAAGAGAAATGCATATGTATAGGAACTTGAGTTGATATGAAAAGATGCATCTGAAGACTGTGAAGAAATGAAGTTTATTAGTAGAGTACATGCATATCCTGGTCTTTGAAATACATCTTTCACTCTTACTTGTTTTGTTTACACGTTCTAAAGAACCTCAATAAGTCAAGAGAAGTAGTTTCAACAACTAAAACTAAAATTTCATGAGGTAAGCCCACAAAGCTAGCTGTTAGAAAACTAATCTAAACCTAATTTCCTTTTTGCATTTTGGGTTTTGAAATGTGAAGATTTCGCATTTTCAAGATTTTGTCCATAGCATTAAAATTTTTGTCTGATGAAGGCTAAGATTCTCACAGGAACAAATTTTTATTTTAAAGAAAAAACACCAATACAACATCAAGATTTGATTAAAAAAAAAAAAATTAAATACTGTTTGTGATTCTGAACACTGAGTGTTTCATTTTCTGTTGCCATTGGTACAGGTAAAGAAGTCATTGAAAGAATTTATTTTGGCATTTTTTTCAAATTTTCCTTGGAGGTTAATTATGAAGACTCTTGTTTCTCCTTGTCATCTGCCTTTGTATTTAAAAAGAATATATAAATGCTGGACTAATGTGTTATTGTTAAAATTGCTTGGTTGTATTCAGTAAAGGTAGTAAGTAGATTAGTCTGTAAGGCAGAATAGCTCTAATATTTAAAATACTGTAGAAAAATGTCATTTAATAATACTGAATTTTTAATTTTTATTTTCATGGAGTGACTCTGGGCCAAGTATCCTTGCATAAACTGTTTATATGAAAGCAACAATACAAGTGGCCTAAGACATTCCTACTTCTGTGTGGCTGGTATGAAAGGTTATAAGAGATAAAGAACAACATTTCTCCTTTCAATAGTGCTCATGGAGGTTAGGAAAAGAAACTGTAGTGCATGTCATCTGGTGCTCTGTAACTGGCTGTAATCTCTGTAGCAAAGGTACTTTAGGAATTCCTATCCCGGATTCCTGGGACAGATGGTAAAGAAAGGGGAAATAAATTTGCATCTGTGTATACTAACAATAAGGAATTTCTGAAAAATACTTGATGTAGTCAAGGTGCACAGTGTCTTGCAGGCACTGTCTTGCCAGGACTCCCAAAAGACAGAAATATTTACAAGGGGTATGGATGAAAAACATAGTGCATTCATATTTATTTTTATGTGGCTTGTCAGGGATTTGTGCTGGCTGGCATCTTTTCAAGACAGGATGCCTTTCTGTTGTAAGAGCTGGGTAGTAGTGCAGGACAGTAGTGCTTTCTGGTCTATTTTTAGCTGTATTAAATCTCAAGCAATAATCCAAAATGATGGATTTATGGAAATGGGTTTGCTTCCAAAGTTTCTTACCCTTCCTTCCTGCTCCCCCTCCTCTCTCCTCCCCCCAATGCTTGATATCAGCATTTTTAGAGCCCAGTTAATTAGTGTTTGGTGAATGTACCCAGAGTTCATGTTGCACAATTTTATATGAAGAATTTCCTTGAGATATTTTTCTTGTCTGCTATTGCCAATATATGCAATGGTCCCAAATGTCGCATTCCTTTTGGTGTCCTCTCAAAATTGTTCCACGTAACATATGCAGAACCAAAGTTTCTTTCATTGTTTTCTAGGTGGATAGTCAGCACTTTTAAGCTTAGTTATACATCAAAAGCAGGTAAGGCACTAGAGCATGTGAAAATCATTTCAAGGAAGGATGCCATTCTGTTCAGTGGTTTGTCTAAATTATAGATGAAATTTTCCCTTCAAGAGGGAGGTATGTCTCAAAAATTTTAGGCTGTAATTTTTTTTTCCTCTTTTCCCTCCAACAGTAATGATTTTATATTGATAATTTTCTGCCTGAGGTAAACAGACTCTTTGCTGAAATATACAAAAAGTGTGTTTTGGTCTTGGCAAGCCCTGTAGTTTTAGCAGGATAAAAAGTCATCATATTTATTAATCCCCTAGTATTCAAGGACAGGGAGTATTTGTGCAGCAAAGGGCACTTTGCACAGATTCAAACTGTACACTCTGTGTTATCATGTCCCCTGTGATAAAAGCAAGAGTCCTACAATAGGAAAAAGATCTAAAACCCAAAGGGAAGCAAACGGTGCCAGTCAGATGGACCCTACTACACAGATGCTATGCTTTCCCTGAGTAACACCAGTGGTAATTAAATAGGAAGTACTATATGTTAAGCAACATCAAGTGGTTCTGGAATTTTACTACATCTTTTTGAGAGGATGTTAATGCTGTGTGCCACGCTGAAAGCAAAGCAACTAGGTTAACCATTTGAAAAGGGAGCATGCCCTTTGACTTAGATTTTAGCATGTTAATGTGCTTTCTCAAACTCGGCCCAAAGTAGGTTGAGATGTATGGCTGATTGAATTATGCATTTTAGATCAGTGAAGATGAGATGCGTGCTTAGATGCAACAATTAAAAGAAGCACCTCCGAGTGGGATGAGTAAAGACGATGAGAATATGGCTGTGGTGTCCTTTCCTTTCACATTAGGTATCCATTAGAAAAAAGCAAAGGCAATGAAAAAGATCCCTACAACAGAAGTTTTTATCACAGAAAAACCTTATGCTTCACTTTGGATAATGTTTGCATTCCCAGCAGAAGTTTCTATGACAGAAAAACTGTGCTTCATTTTAATTAATGATTGCATTCCCAGCAGAGCAGCATCTCCCCATTAGTGTGTGAATGCTTAGGGGGACAAAAGAACGGGTTTTTAAACCAAAACCTTTACTAAATTTTTATAACAGAAGTAAATTGGCTATTCTGTCTGTGTTTTTAACATTCCACAGCATCGTGTTTCACCATGCAAACCAAGGATGTGGATGCATAAGTAACGAGTGCTGTGCTGCTTGTGGTCGTAGAAACAATTCACTTTCTAACTGCAGCAGCTTTTTCACTTGTCCACTCGTGTCCTAACACGAGTAGTTAATATGAACAGTAACAGGGAGTGCTGTGCGTAGGACAGGGATGCTGCAAATCCATGCTGCTTCCACAGTACTTGTGTGACTAGGACATAAGAATCTACTATGTGAAAATTAAGTAGGTTTTCTCTGATCCCCGTATGTCCCATGGTAAATCTGTCCTAGTACAAGCCATCTAAAGGGGACAGTAAGCAGTACCCCATGCCTGTAGTTCACAAAATGTAGTGTCTGCTCCTGCCCTCCAATTAGTCAAGATATAATTAAGCCTTAATTTATCAGAGGTTCTCACAACAGTGAGACAGCAGAGACAGCATGGCAGAGAACAGACAGCATCTCATGAGGTAGAAATCTTAACTGATGACTGTTTTCTCTCTATAAAGCATTAGTGTGTGCATAAATGACCAAATAATACCCACCCAACTGGGAAAAGGCAGACGAAGGGAAACAGGCACAGTATGCACGTGGCATCTCTACGATAACGGGAGAGTGTAACAAGTAAACCCCACACAGGTGAATACATCATTCCTTTTCCAGGCCCATGATGGGCTGAGAGGCAGAATGACAGGCAACTTGTCCTGAATCACCTCATAGCATTGGAAACTACTACTTAGGAATGAAGATTTCTTAGCAACTCTGTTTTAGTAAACACCACAAACAAAGATGAGTTGAGTTGCTTTACAAGGAAATCACGTGAAATTCTAGTCTAACCAGCACAGAAATTGTTCATGAAAGTATACTAAGTGCTGAGGACTGTAAATCTGTGTTAAAAACAAAATTGCTTGCATTATGGAGAGAGAAGCATGACACAATTGCTAATAGTGTGGAGAGGCAAGAAAATTGGAAAACTAGGACACTCTGCTCAAGGTGTGAAAATGACATAAGTATAAATACCATCCACTGCTTGTAAAGTGAATGTAACTGCTTTCTTGTCACTTCGCTAATTGCTTTAGAGGAGCCTTGATGTTGCAGCTGTGGCAGAAAGTAAATACATGCTTGTTAGTACCTTAGCACGAACCTTAATTCTTTTAACAAGAAAGAAAATTAATCTGGCTGTGTTTGCTGTTTGTTTTATATGGTGAATTAAATCTTGTATCAACAAGTTACTGTTCTCAGGCTATGTATTTATCAAGATGTTCATGGTTTGTTAAGTCCATGAAGGTACAGTCAGAAGCTAAAAAAAAGCCTTGTATTTTACCTGCTTGTGCATTTTCATCCTTCTGTCCCATCCCAGATGAAATGGATTAATAGCAGGCTGCACCAGCTGAGAAAGTGAAAAGGTAGATTTTTGAGGCATGTTTTTCTTACTGGAGCCCCAGAGTGTTTAATTCACTGCAGGGGGAGAAAATAGACTATATTTTTAATGTTGGTCCCCTGTACTGGTTTACATCTAAAACTTTATAGTCCTATCAATAGAGTGTAACTTCTGCTAACATCAGTCGGCTTTTACATAAATATATTGCAGCAATGTCGTGGTACATTTATGCAACAATTACTTACATTGCATAAATATATAGTTGTCACTTAGCACTAAGAGTTTTAATTATCTTCATTATGTGTTTGGTTTCTTCCATCATTTGTGGTATCATATAGTAGCATCCACTGCAACTTCCGTATCATATTCCATCTTTCTTGCTCTATTTCTTTTTCATTTCCCTGTCTAAAATATTTCCCCTTCTTTCTATATGTCCTCCTATCTCACAGCCTTACCCATCCTTCCCTAACCAGTTAGAAATTAACTGATGCTTATATGAAGTGTTAGTGCTTTTTTTAATTACTGTTTACTTTTTTCCTTATTTTATTACTACTTAGTAACGTGTATTAGGACATGGCTGAGGCTGACAGTGAGCAGAGCTTGTTTTTATGTACCAAGAAAATGATTTTGCTCTGGATTTTACCGATTTCACATTTAAAATCCTCACGGCAAAAGAGTTAGGAACTAATTCCAGACAAAGCAAAATTACTTACTCTCACACTTCTCAATCTATGATGCCTTTTTAGTACCTGCCTGGCAATTACCAGCTGTGAAAATCAGCCCGTGGTAGGCGGGAGCTGATGCACTAGATTAGCCTATTCAAAAGTTCAGGTCTCAGCAGGCAGGTCCAGGAGCTGTGTAACCCAGCTGCCTTTTTTGCAAGAGGAGCTGCTTCCTCCTGGGCCACAGGTAAGAACTGTATATCCTCAGTCCCCAAGAGCTGATTAGTTGAGAACAAGTGACACTTAAGCTTTTTCAAAAGGATTGTCCTGGTATGAAAAGAAAAGCTAACCAAAATTAACAAACAAGAAAGAATTGTCTTGCAAATGCAATCTGAGCGTAGTTGTATGGCCCCATCTCTGCCTATAAATAAGACTTCTTTTTCCACTTAATCTGGTGCATACTGTCAGGTGTTAAGTTTTATTGCATCAAGTGATTTTGTGGCTGGCTTTTTTTCCCTCTCCTAGTCATACTGATTAAACTGCACCCTAACTATTACATAGTTGTTAAACCTTTTGTAAAAAGCCTTTTAAGAGATTACCATACAATAATTGTCATACTGTGTTTAAACTAAAATTTGAATTTCAGATTTTTAAAAGCCAGTTTAACAAAGAATTTCGGATTTTTAAAAGCCAGTTTAACAAAGGAATAATTACTGAAATTATTAAAAAAAAAAAAAAAGAAAAGCAAAAGTGGAAGAAATGTAGATTTCCAGTTTTCCTGGCAAGGCACTGGCAGTCTGTTTTTGCAGGTCACTCAAGCTCTAATACTGGAGAGCATTTTGCTTCAGATACAAAGTGTGTAAACCTCCATGAGTTTATGTTATGCCCCTTTATCTCCCCTGTACCCCTGTGGAACATGAGTATTTGCTGTAAGGGTAAGAGGATACTGAGCACTTTCCTGGGGCCTCAATATTTGGAAATTTAATGGGATTGGCCACATTGTCTGTCTGCTCAACTCTTAGTCCCACGCACTTTCTGTCAACTTGCCTATTCATACTGAATTATATCTGCTTTCACATGAAAATTGAGGTAAACTTATGAGAATCAGTCATCTGTAAGTGATGGCTAAGTTTGATTCTGCTGTTTCTGACAAAATTATTTCTTTAAAGATGTCAAATTTGTACCGTAAGCTTCAAGTGAATTATGGCTGCCATTGTTTAATTGCAGTTGTTAGCCTATTTGCTATTCCAGCTGCTGTTTAAGAAACACTTCTGTTGTGAGATTGGAGTCTTGCAGGCAAAAGTAGATTGTTCTTCTAAGAATTAGAGGCTGACAGACCATTACATGTCTAGCATTGGACATAAGGAATACATAGCACTTTGAGAACTTAGAGTGCCGTATGTGACCCATAGATGTGATGGTAAAGTAGCAGCCAAAGTTCATCTGGCAGGTTGAGTAAGCAAATATCCCCACTAGTGAAATAGGATCATTTTTCATACCACATTTCTTTCCCCTTTGGGACCTACTCAAACCTCACGCTGTCTCTAAATTATTAAATTAGGTCTTCCTTGATCATCCAAAGGTCATGGTGCCTAATGTGTGTTAATGTGATGGAAGTGTCAGACACAATTAGTTTCAGTAGTAAAACATGGGTTTATAGCCCTAAATGCAATAAATTAAAGTGTGCTGTAGACTGCTGTCGTCAGGGAAATTTCTGCACCGTTAAGGTTTGATGAGGAAGTTCATGTCCTCTTTAGGCAGGAATGGGGAGCACTGGGTAGAAGGTGGTATGACGTGCTTCACCTCCATGATTGCTATTACTTCTCATTTGAGAGATTATGTATCAAATGGACATATAACCTCAAAAATCCACTTTCCCTCTCAGGCAAAGCCAGATAGTAGAGTTTTACCAGCAAAGAGAATATGCAAGCAGTGTATCTTTATGCTGAGAAAATTCCAAGGCACATTTTAGGCATCAAAACATCTTTAATCTTGATGCTGAGAAGGGTGCATGCTGTCAGAAACAGATCTGTTTCCATACAGCTTGCTGCTGAAATTTCAAACTTCTGCCATGAAAAATTCAGCTATAAATAGATGTGGATGATAGAAGTGGGTAACCCAGGAGGGAGTAATAAAACTGACTAAATTGGCATGTTCTATAATCTGTCTAATGGAGCAAGATTTTACAATTAACTGTGACTGTATCCGTTTCCTGTCTGTAAGAAGGAGAAAAAAACCCCCACAACCAGATAGTAGCAGATAAGCAGGAGAGAGATGGATCAATTTTAATTGAAACTTCTGGTAGCTTTGCTGTTGAAAGACAAAAAGCAATGCCTAGCTGTGGTGAATATCATTGATAAACCAACGACCTACCTGTACAAGCCCATTTACATTTACAGTGTATCCTGAATTGTTGCAAACTTAGACAATGTATACAGAAACAAGTACTTTCAGTACCAAGGAAGTAAAAAATTTTCCCCTATGAAAAGTGATCCTTCTGGGAAAAATATTGCCCTCTTAAGTGGCAATTCAGTGTTTTTAATAGTCCTGTATTATTCATGGGCAATCATCTCTCATGGGCTGTGGTTTCAGAATGGAAAAAGAGGCTTCCTCTTCTCTGAGTGGAAGGAAGAGACTGTGCAAATCGGTTTGCACATAAGAGAAATGGGCCATATTTGGATGTCTGGCTTCCTCTGACAGAGGAATCCTCTTTGACTGGTTGAGTGCAAAAATGAAAACCTCTAATCAAAGCCTTCAAATATGGCAGAGTTAGTGAGGGAAGTGAGCAAAGTTCTCACCGCTGTTCGATGGTTCTTATCTCAGTGTCATGCAGTTTTCAAGGGAAATCTGCTGAAATATGCTGATAACACAAATAATGGGAGGCATATTTAATTCTGAGGCAGACAAAGACACCTAGAAAAAGTGGACAGCAGTAGACAAATCAGAAGAGTGAGACTGAAACAGAGTAAATGCCATAGCAGTCCCTTTGGGAGCAGGTAATCAAATGTATAAATATAAGCTTAGAGAGTGCTGATTAGGAGATGGAAGGGAAGATATAATTTGAGAGCGAACATCAAATTGAACTTGACTGTATAATTCAATACTGCCATGAACTGCAGTGCTCTAGTATATAAACAGAACTTGGTGAAGGAGAGCTGTTCCACAGTGGTTAAAGTACACCTGGAAAACATCTGCTTTGGTCTCTGCACTTTTAAAAGTAAGGCATGTGACTGCTGCAGCAAGATGGAAAATCAAACCTGAAAGGTGTAATCAAAGTAACAAAAGCCCTTTTCCTCTCACTTGTGCAAATAGTGCCTGGCACACTCCTGCCACTGTAGAAAGTTAGAAAACAAGACATGTAAAGTCAGCCAGTAGTCCGAGTTCCTGCTGTTTAAAAAAGACACTGTTGTTTTCTTTTTTATCCAAAAAGGAATGAAGCTCCAGAAATGGTGGAGAAACCCAGTGCTTTCCTTGAAGCTTTTAGAATACTCAGTTCTAATTTTTAGCTTTCAGTTACAGTAAAAAAGCAATCTGAATATAGAACAAAGGAAAAGGTCCTGCTACACTGACAACAAAGACATTAACGAAGCCTTTCAAAAGCAATCAGTAACAGCAGATGTTGGTGGCAAATCTTGTGTAATTTCAACAACGATCCATTTTTTAACAAAACCTTAATTTGCAAAAGTGGGGTTTCTTCTCAAGGCATCTCAAACTATTTGTTTATAGATGGAATATTTATTGTGGAAAACATTGACCCCTTATTCTGGCTGAGAAATACAGAATGCTAGTCCTGGTAGGATATTTATCTCCAAACCATGTGGTAGCCCTCACTAGGTTTCTTCTGTTTTGGGGATTTTTTTTTTTTTTTTTTCATGCAGAGGGAGATATTAAGCACAAATGTGACATATGGAGTGATTTTTTTTTCTTTAAAACATTGACACTAAATGTGTTTTTAAAAAATAAAAATGAAGAGGTCTATGCAAATCATAATAAAGCCCTTAATCTACCAAAGTGCTTCAGTAAGTAAAGATCTCATTGGCTTTAATATGATAATTCTGGGATTTAAAGTTAAATATATGCACAAATGATTTGCATGTTGGAGATGTTATCTGAACTGGTTTGTTGTTAGAGTGATTTCATTTCTATGCTGTTGTTTTTTGGCTCGGGATTTTTTTTGTTGTTGTTGGGTGGTTTGTTTTGGTTTTTTTTTTTCCATAGTGTATTTTAAGGTTTTTCATTTAAAACTGTGAAATACCTAGTAAAGAAAGGATTACCAGCTATGATTGTTATCACCCTTTGTTTATGACAGGAGGAGTTATGAGCACTCCTTCCTGCACACTTCAGTGGATTTGAGTTTGCTTTCCTACTGAGTCAGCATATACTTGCATCATCCCTGTTTTTCTAGGCGGAGAAATCAGGGCACGGAGCATGTAAACAACTTAACCATGCCCTGTGCAATGGCACTAGTGGGCCCGGGAATGCAGTCCACTGTCTGAATCTGACCTGCACACAACCAGCCCAGCAGCATCTCCTAAATCGCAGTTGAAATATCCTCACTAAACCTGGATTATTCAGTGCCAAATCAATTAGAATGCTGTTATCTGCAGTTCCGAGAATGGCTGTTGTTCTGCTGGGACTCAAAGATTGAGATTGTCACCTAGTAGGGACAAGCTTTGATGATTTGAGAGATTGCCCCAGCTCCAAACAACTGGATGCGTAGTCCGTGATCTCACACCCAGAAATGCCCTATGTCATAAATCTACATGTTTAAGATCACTATTATATTAATCTTTCTTCCCAAATAATTTCCCACATAAAAAGTGTATTGATTAAAAAACATGAATGCCTGACAGCATTCTAACATGACTGCAGAAGAAGTACCCTAAGAAAAAACTGTATCTTTTATGTTAATGATATTGTGCATAGGAATCATTAATGCCAGATTGGCACCCATTTGTAAAGTTCTTTACTGGTTAGTGTTTTGCATAATTTTATATGTACAAGATGAAATCTCTGCCTTGTTGAGTCGCACTGTAAAGTTCCCCAACTGATTCCCCTTTTAAATTCTAAGACCAAATTCCTGATGGTTTAAGCCGCCTCTTTGCGTTTTTGCTTTGAGCTACTTTGTAACGTTCTTGGGAGATAAGAGTTAGTGAAATTTGCTTGTGGCATTTTTTTATCTTAACTTGCAGTTTCCTTCCAGATCCACAGACTATTTCTAAGACGCCAATGAAAAGTAAAGGAAAAAGTAAAGTTTACTGTCTGTAGGCTGAAAGGTTATCATGCAGGAGTCCAGCATAACTGGAACATGTTAAGGAATCTACAAATCAAAAGAAGTTTACATCTGTTTGCCTAAAACCCTGACCTTTTTCTCGCAGCTTCTTACAAAATGGATTCCTTCAGCTCTTTCAACTCAATGTGAACTGCACACAAAAAATTTGCAGTCTGATGGTGCTTTTACTTGCTCAGAGGAACTTTTCCTAGTAAAAGTTTACATCATTCTAAAAGTACTGTGTGTTTCCAATTCCAGGCTGCAGGCTGGCCCCAGGATGCTCAAAACTTGGCTAAGGTCTGTTCTAAACTTTAAAAAAAAAAAAAACAACTTTCTAGGAAATCTGCCCAGATTTCCTGAAAGATGCTCCCATGTCCATGTTACTATCTTGTCTTTCATCTTTTTGTGATGAAAGTTGAATTCAAACAGCCTTGCTGATCTGGAGTTCATTAGGTAGGGTTTGTTGGTTTGCCCTCTGTGTGACAAAATGGGATATTATTTTTGGTACTAGGTGTCTTTAAACCTCACCAGCTGTTCATATGGCACAGCAGAATGAGTTCTCTGTTTGTAGCCTTCCCATTTCCCTCCCCCCAGTGCATGCTGCACAACAACAATACTATTCTTTTTACTTCTTGTAGGAAATCAGGATCGCAAAGCGGAACTTAAAACTGCGAGGGAAAAGCAAACTGGAGGTTTGGATGAGGCACGGCAAGGATTTTTAAGTCTGTTCCTCTTAGGGCTGCATTTTGGCACTCTGACTCTTGGCCAGCATATGTCCCTGTTCAGCAGAAGGAATCATTCAAGCAATCTGTGCTAAGACTTGTCAAAGTCTAAATTAAAATGCAACTGTCTTATCCTGTTTTTGTCCTAGGCTTTTACACTGTGTTTCCTGCTAGTAAACTAGAGAAGAGGGGAAGGAAAAAAAAAAAAGCATGTTTTTTATTTGGTGATAATTGAGATTGAGATTATAGATTACATATTTTACATCTTTTCATCTATGAAATGAATATTTTAGATCATTTATGTCTCAAGAGAAAAAGAAGCTGGTGATGACTTCCGCAAAAGGAGAGTCCCTCTAGCATAATTGTATTTTAAGACAATGTAAGTGTACTTCTCTTTTTAATTAGTTGCATTTATGATCATGATATGGTGTGTGTCTCTTAATCCACAAAATCTCCACAGAATGGTATCAGACTTTTGTCCCATGGCTCCTAGCTGCATTGCATTTTATTACAATCACCTTCATTATAAGAAAACCTCTTAATTATGCTTAAAATGCTTTGAAGTTGAGAGCAGTGCTGTAATGAATTGAAATGTATATATGGTATTTTCCCAAATGGCACAGAAAAGAAAATGTACAAGGCGGTGCAGGAACATATAGTGCTATGTAACTTGAAGAGTTTAGTTATTTCAGGGAGCAGAACCGTTGACTAGAATTCAGTTCTCGTAAATTAAACTCCCTGTGCTGCAGCTGACAAGCCAAGTGACCTTAGGGAATACCCTTATTCTTTTTGTACATTTTCCCTTTTGATAAAATAAAAATAATGGGACCGCAGAGGGGCACAGTGAGGCTTAAATAATATTTTCACAAAGTGCTTGGGGATCCTCTAAGGAAGGGCGTGTATAAACGTGATTATTTATTATTTCATCATTTTAATCTTTTGAAGTGCATGAGCGTTGCTAGATTCTGTCATCTTGGATGCATACAGGTGTAGTAAAAGTACAGATACATTTTCATAAATAGCAACAATATTGATGTTGTGAATCTTCAATACCAAGGCAGTTGGGCAAAATTTAGGGTTGCAGATGTAGTGATAGCCATCACAGAAGTGTGAGTCTCAAATATTGTCCCTGAGAAGAGATTCACAGGGTCATCAAAGAGCTTTAGGAATGGATATAGCAAGCTGGTGTGCTTCGTTCACCTGGTGTCTTATGTTTATTCTTTGATCTTTTAATATACAAGGTTTGGTATTTTACTCTTAAATGCACTTTGGATTATATTTTATTTTTTAGCTTGAAAAGTAATTATTTGAAAGAAAGCTTGTGTTCTTGGTCAGGGCGGGGGGCGGATGAGAGAGGGAAACTGAGTGCTAAGGAATTCTTTGAAGAAATACTTGTAAGATGTTAACAAAGCTGACCGTTACAAAAATCCTCATATAAGCTTAGCAAGAAGTGCTCCCTGTTGTTCAGAGGATTGCAACTTTTTAAAAGCACTCTGGCCTCGGAAAGCAACCGTAATAGCCAATGCTGACAGATGGTATTAAAGATACAGGCAGGGAACCAACATGGTTTTGATACTTCACTCCCATTACAAGCTCTCTCAGTGCATGTCTCGTGGGTTAATTACTTGAGCTCTCACAGAAGGAATCCTGGCTTCTGGTGCAGCAGCTTGTCGCAAGACATGGTAAGAAATTGCACACAATTTTGAGCTTGTAGCCTGTGAATGTGTGTCACCCTGGTAACCGTTTGCACCTGCAAGCATGAGTCATAAGAGCTGAGGAATTGTAGGGTGATTTTTTGTAGTCTTCTGAGCATCGGAAATTCTTCACAGACAAAGCCACGTAGAATAGAAGAGAGCTTTATTTTGACATTCCAGTTGCTTGGTGGGCTTGACCAGGACACCTACTCTGGTCATCTCTGTCCCACTGCAGTGCACACGTATGCCGGCTAAGGGTCTATCTCCTTTATTTAACTTAAGCTGGTTTAGACAGTGATCATTATATCTACACTTGATATATAGGAAAACAAGACAGAATTTGTCAGTAACTACAGCATTTCATTTTTAGGGTTGTCGGACACTGGTTAAAAAAAGATAAAGACCGACCTTTTTCATAGTTTAAGAAAGGTACTTGTCAGAAGTAAAGCATATCTTAAAATTCAGAGTCAGTATGGAGACCATGCTGATAAACTGGTGTTTTATTCTGCAGATATCTTTCTAATAAGAATGGTATTTGTCCTCTTAAAAACCCATTTGATTTGAGGAGCAGGTGCTTATAAATTGGACAGCTTCAGTGACTTTAGAGGGGAACTGACAGTTAACACCAGCTGAGGATATGTTCTTGAAAGTTTTACCAATGAGATATTGCTGTTCTGTAGCACCTTTCATCCCTGTGTCTCGCAGTGATTTGCAAACATTAATTAAGTCTTATAGCACCCCTCTGATGTATGTAAGTGTTGTTAGTCTTAGAGATGTGTGAAATATTCATGACAAAATTGGAGGCATTCAAAGTTTACCCCTCTCACAAGCTCAAGGATATTAAGGAAATGCAAAGTTATTTGACATTATCTGCATCAGAGAATTCGTCTGTCTTTTCCTCTCTTTGCATATATCTGTTCACAGCCAAAATGTCTATAATGTTTGTGTACAGCCTTCTTGTTATTGTGCCAGCTTTCAACACGAGTGGCGTTCTTTCACATAGTTGTTGTATTTTAACTCTTTACACTTCCTAATTAGCCAAATCTAAATAGCTGTCCACTATACAAAAGGAGATCAGGTGAGTGACTCCCTGTCCACTCAAGAAAACTGCAAGTTTAGGTGGAATTTATCTGGGCAAAGATTATTATGAAACTGTAATGGGAAAAGGAAGCTGTAAAGCAGGAGAAGTTGTTATTGTTTGATTCCACCATAACCGTAAAGGAATATTTTCCTCTTCGTACCACTGTGGGAGTGTCTACGTTAGTAATTCAAATGAATATTGGGCTTTTGAAGTGAATCTCCACTCCCCATACTTTAATTCCTGTCACAGAGAGGTCTTGTAGCTCACGAACTGTATTTCTTTGGATGAAACTGAACTAAAAGATGCACCCCAGCCACAAGTGGGCCATCAGTTCATGGGACCAGATTAGACTTCATTGAGACCTAGCAGCAACTCTTTTGTTTCCCAGATCCACTCCTCTTGCTCTGCACTAATGGGGACCTACCCCGTGAGTCCCAAATACACCCTTCTCTAACAAACTTTGTAAGTCTCAGCTCCCTGATATTTATGAGGATGACCAGAGTTTAAAGAACAAATACAGCTCTTGTTTTGGGTCTCCTTCACCCCATGTGGTAGGGAGGGGATGTCAGTGTGACTTGAGTGACCCCGTTTATTTTCTGCACTATGCTTTTTTGTTAGAGTATGCTTCAGCTTATGTAGGACTTTGTTTTGTTTACTCTCTGTGCCGTTTAAGCTTTGATTTGTTTGTTTTAGTAAGTAATTAAGTTTGGTTTCCTTAAAACTGGTTTGCCTGTTGTTGAGTGGCTTTAAAATAGTTAGATTGGGTTTGGCTGGTCTAACCTTGCTGGGGTTAAGCTGCACATATTTTCTAGACTGTTAAAGGTCTCTGATTTGATATAGTTTTTCAGTATAATTGAGCAAGCAGCAGGAAGGGGAAGCTATGGCTACTGAAAAAAAGGTTTTATTGGGATATTAGAACTGTCCACGTGATCCACTGGACTGGGATCTCACAAACAAGTAGCAAAGACTACAGTGAAATTAATATACAAGATACTGAATGGTTCATTGCTTCCTATGTCTACTCTAATCTATATAATTTATCACAACTTGCTTTGTGAACTTGGTTCACTGTATTAGAGTCACAAACCCCCATACTTTCCATTTCAGAAAGCAGGTGAAGTGGTATGTTGAAGTACTGTGGGGACTTTTCTTTAGGAATAGTTGGCTTTCCTAATGAAAATTGTTTAAGAAAAAAAGAAGCCATGACCATACCTATTTTTCAGGTTATTTTGCATGACGTAAGCATTTTAAGCTAGGGAATGTCCCTTTAATATGCTATCTCATTCAATTAGTTTGATAAAGCTCTAAAGGTGGGAGGTAGAATTAGTGTGCAGAACACTGAAACAAAACTCCAAAAGACCAGAAGAAAGTACACTATTTTTAATAGTCTATCCTATTGGGTAACTCAGTGTCAAAAGAAAGCCCCCTGCCCACACATATCACAAAGTAAATAGTTTGATTTTTATTTCAATTTGCTTTTGGTTAGTGGTTTGTGATCATGAAATTTTGTAACATCAGGCAGATGTACCAAAGCTGCAGATGGTGGGGGAGGAAAGGAGGCTCTGCAGCCATGTGGACATACGAGACCGTGCTACTTTTTAGCCCTTTGTTTGTTTAAATGTCCACTGGATGGAATTTGATGTGTTAGCAGAATTTGGGAGACATTTTTTTCTCTTTGATAATTTACCAGTAACACCTTCCTGTAATACTAATACTCTGTATTTGCCATGAAAATTCAGTGCTTTGCATAATCATTCAGTGGTCCGTAGTGGTAAAAAAAAAAAAAAATCAAATCAGTGTTATCCTTTTCTTATTATTAATAGAGTGATAGTGGTACCAATCTACTACTCCTGAAAGACCACAAACAGCCTGCTGGAAGTCAATTGCAGATTTCCTCCATCAGAAAATTATACACTAGCAGAAGGCTTATTTGAACTACGAATGGTCATAAGCTGCAGAGTCTAGTTCTAGAGATGAGCTCAGAGTGTTATCCACAGGTACTTTGGGATTCTGGCATGGACCCATCTATCTCTGTAAGGGACTGTGTAATAATGATCGAGTGCCATTTTCTCATCTTGGAACTGTTAGGTGATTCTGCTGAGAAGGATATGTTGGAAATGACATCAGAGTTCATATTATAGACCTAGGAACATGCTGCAGAAATGTTCTGCTGAGTCACCCTGGCAACCAGTCCAAGTGCAAATCATAGTTCTGCAAAGGAAAATAAAAGGCAGGACACAAGGGCAGGTGGTTCTCTAATGAGAAGGAAAACCGAACTATCATGCCTGGCAGGCTACAGTGGCACCTCAAGCGCAGCTTTGTGTGGGAGAGAAGAAGGAGCAAAATGGGGTGTTTTGTCACTGAATTTTTTGGAAGTGGAAGATTTGAAACAAGCTTAGAGCACTGCAACCTTTCAGCTCCCTAGTATATTGAAGAGGCTGTCACCTAAGCAAATATTAGGCAGAGAAGAGCAAATCAAATATATTTTGTAGCTGTTGACTTTAACCAGCAAAAAGATGGAAAATTTGAATTTCTAGTCAGGTACATGATAGGCATAATGTGGTGTTGTGCCATAATCATTAATTTGAAAAAGAAGAGTGTTGTGTTTGGGTCTAATCTAGTTAGGATCAGCTCCCTTTTTAGTTATTACTGTATTTTAAGAAGGCAGTTTTTCAACTCTCTGCTAACGTAATTTATCACCTACATTCAAGGCTCTGACAAGATACCAGCTCTTGTGTTATGCATAGTAATTGGTGCTGCCCTCTTTGGATTTACTCTCTGTGTTCTTCCTATAGCTGGAGCACTTCTGCTCCCGGATCTGCTTTTCTGGCAAGGATATTATAATGAAACAAAAGTGTCATAATTTCTCATTACATGCAATATATACAGCCTTTGATTTTTCCTTTTTATAAAATGAGGCATACAGAAACTTGCTATGAAGTGTGTTACATCCTCAAAATGAAAAAGGTAAATTTGATGTATTAACTGGCTAGAGGAATGACATATAACAGGGTAATTCATTAGGGATCAGTTATAAAAAAGTTGGCAATTAAAAGCTACTTACCTACTAGTGACTGCTTGATGCATAATTAAGGCAGATTCTTTACAGACTTCAGTTTATGCAGAATGATTACAAATACTCAGTATTTGAGCAGTTCATTCACATGATATTTCATTACAGGCTTCTTTAGCTCTTTCATGATCTAAAGGATATTGAAGGCATAGCACTAATTTAGCCACAGTTAGAGTTCTAAGCTCAATTTCTCAACCTGAGAATCTCAGTCTAATAAATTATCCAAATTTCAATATTTACCAATTATAATTTCTAGTTACACTTAACTTTGAGAGGTCGGAAAATTAAAACACAGCTCGGTTTTGATATATTAGTAACCTAAAAGCAATCAGCTAGAGTAAATGTAGGATATTGGCTATCTTTTTGGCTCTGGGATCTACCATTACAATACTTTCAGAGCAGCTTTTTCTCATTGCTACCCAGGCAAGTTCAATGTTGTACAAATTTCATTGGAAAGCAATGCTCATGCAAAATATTATATACAAGGAGTTGTATACAGGAAAGTTCATCTGAATATTTCTATTAATTATAAAATCCCTGAGAAATCCTGTGTGGATTCTTACAATACATCTTTTACAAGTGAACACAGAGTTCTTCTGGATCCTATGGATGATGGATAATTAAAATTCTTTTGGATTCTTACTATCTCAGATGCTCAGAGAGAATTTACAACCTCTCTGCTTATTGCTGAAAGTGAAGTTCTCATGTTAGTACAACAGAGATCCAGAAATAATTGCAGTCTCATCATGAATATGAACATCCAGCTGGGATTTAAATCCCAGTGATGGAGCACAAAGGGTAATGCATTAAAGCTGAATTCTCATTAGTGAATTGAACCTCCACATTGTGGTAGGTACAAAATGTCTATGCTAGTTGGAAATTAAAGGAGCAAGAGAAGAAGGAAACAAGCAACGCTTCTGAGAACGTGGCCTGGAAAATTATAAATGTGTTTGTTCAGGAAGATATTTTTAATGAAATGGCTAATACCCTAGTCATGACAAATCATTTTCCTGCAGCTTGATAATCAAGGTTAGACCTTGATCTAATCTCATCTCCTCCTCTTGAATTTGATGGCATAGATATGTATGTTGGCCTGAAGACAGTTCTGTTCCATAGCACCTTTTAGTCTTCTGACTTTTATCAGCTGTGTGCTGCAACAGAAACAAAATTGTGCACAGATTTTTCATAACAAAATTTTGTCTAAACAAGTGTTCAGTCTGAATTTCTTCTACCAGATGAGTCTACAGAGCTGTGGCCACAAATATCTTCCTAATTAAAATGTTGTAAAAATTGATATATTTCCATGAAGTAGGTGTATGTGCATATGCCAACCCACACTGTATATTGTGAATGGGGAAGGTTTTGAAGACCACCTTCTTTATCAGTGCATTCATTTAATTTCTCTGTGTTGTCAGCTAGGATCGCTGACTTCTGTGAACTTGGTTAGTAGTAATTGCTCTCTTGATAACTACAGCCATTCCTCATTGTCTGACAAGGCAGTCAAAACTGACAGCTTCGCCATCTAAAGAAAGAAGCAGCAAAAAAGAAAAGTGTCAGGCTCTGGGAAGTCTGTCCTCTATGCAGATCAGCTCAGGAGATATGTAGTTCCACAGATAGAAAAAAAGTATTTCATCCTCAGAGCATATTAAATACAGTTGAGATTTCACAGGTAGAAAGAACATTCAATCCAGATAAGTAGTTTTAGGAAAAACTTTACATCGGATACAATTCTGCTCTAGTAAGATTCATTTTCTGTTTTTTAAGCAACAAAACCCCCTCACTAATAACAGGACATTGACAAAACTGCTACTACTTTGTCTCCTAGTACCTATGAATTTCATTGAGAATGTATGTTTTAAACAGCCCTTCCTCTTGCATGCTTGTTGCATTTGATTTTTTTATTTACTTCTGTTAACTTCTGCAACCTTGACTTCTGCAGAGTCAAACTCATCTGGAGTTGACATGAAGACCTTTGACTCCTAAGATCTTCTATTCAGCACCTTCTGACCCTAGATCAAGTATCATTTCAAATTAATGATATTTAAAATGCTAAAGCCACAAGGTGAGGGAAGTTCTTATATTAATTTTGCTGTGTTATCTTTGACAGTAATCATGAATGCAAATTATCTCCTAGCATATGGCATACTCCTTGAGACACTGGCGTCTCGTGGCCTGGATAAGTGCACTCGTCACTGGGTGAAAAACTGGCTGGATGGCCGAGCCCAGAGGGTAGTGGTGAATGGGGTGAAATCCAGTTGGCGGCGGGTCACGAGTGGTGTTCCCCAGGGTTCGGTGTTGGGCCCTGTTCTGTTTAATATCTTTATTGATGATTTGGATGAGGGGATCCAGTGCACCCTCAGCAAGTTTGCAGACGACACCAAGTTGGGAGGCAGGGTCGATCTGCTTGAGGGTAGGGAGGCTCTTCAAAGAGATCTGGACAGGCTGGATCGATGGGCTGAGGCCAATTGTATGAAGTTCAACAAGGCCAAGTGCCAGGTCCTGCACTTCGGTCACGGCAGCCCCATGCGGCGCTACAGGCTTGGGGAAGAGTGGCTGGAAAGCTGCCCGGCACAGAAAGACCTGGGGGTGCTGGTTGGCAGCCGGCTGAATATGAGCCAGCAGTGTGCCCAGGTGGCCAAGAAGGCCAACGGCATCCTGGCCTGTATCAGGAACAGCGTGGCCAGCAGGAACAGGGAGGTGGTTGTTCCCCTGTACTGGGCACTGGTGAGGCTGCACCTCAAGTACTGTGTTCAGTTTTGGGCCCCTCACTACAGGAAAGACATTGAGCTGCTTGAGCGTGTCCAGAAAAGGGCAACCAAGTTGGTGAGGGGCCTGGAGCACAAGTCTTATGAGGAGCGGCTGAGGGATCTGGGGCTGTTCAGTCTAGAAAAGAGGAGGCTGAGGGGAGACCTTATCGCTCTCTACAACTACCTGAAAGGGGGTTGTAGTGAGGTGGGTGTTGGTCTCTTCTGTCAGGTGGCTGGAGATAGGATGAGAGGAAATGGCCTCAAGTTGAGGCAGGGGAGGTTTAGATTAGATATTAGGAAAAATTTTTTTACTGAGAGGGTTGTCAAACATTGGAATGGGCTGCCCAGGGAAGTGGTTGAGTCACCATCCCTGGAGATATTCAAGAAGTGAGTGGACAGGGTACTTCAGAACATGGTTTAGGGGGCATGGTTAATGGTTGGACTCGATGATCTTGAAGGTCTTTTCCAACCAAAATGATTCTATGATTCTATGATATATAGAGAATATGGATTTAATTTTATAAGTCAGTAGCTACTAATCCAAATGAGGATGGTTTACTATCTTGATATATCCACTAGAAAAGAAGGAATCCAAACAGCTGTGCTTGAAATAACAAGTCTAGAAACACAGGTGAGAGTTGATATCTATGCATTGATCACAATGTACGGTCTAGTACTGGTCTTTCATGCGTGGCTAATAGTGGCTGTTAGGAACAAGAAGAAAAACCAAACCTCCTATGTATCTCATCTTTCACAATGTTAATTAGTGTGTAATTCATCTACTATATGCAACTCTTCAAAGTGGGAAGCCTTTCCTCAAAATCTTTTCTGATGCAGAGGGCAGTGTTGTCCGCAGACATGGTGCAAGCAAAGTACTGATAAAATTCAACTCTTTTAATCTTCGAAGACCTCTGTCATGATGCTCCGTAATAAGCTAAAAAGATTCTGTTATCAGGTTGCCTTTCTACACATTGAGACAGTGGAGTTTTTAAGGATTTATGCTAATGTAAAATAAAACTTGTATCGGTGTTAATTTCCTTAGGGCTGGGACTGTGAAGTAGCATTTGGATTCCTGTCTTTCCAGAATGGACGTCTCCATCCTACAAGGAGGAGGGTGAGTAATTCAGATGGATGTACTTTTTTGTTCAATGAGTAATTAATTAGTGATCTATAAACCAGGTTATGACCAGTTGTACCATTGTCTTTCATATGTAGTGTCAAACCAATAAACGAACTGGTAACTGAGGATTGTATAGCACACTTTGCAAAAATAGTCTTGGATTGATAATGGTGGTACCATTATTTCATTGTCTTGTAAAATTACCATCGAAGTTATAATTGATGTTCTATAGTGTTGTTGAAAGCTGTTGATAATTAATTTTTAAAATACTGTGTACCTAATGTATTGCACCTCATTCTGGTACATCAGAAAATTTTTAGGAAGAGAGTATCATCTTCATTTAAGAAGGAACTTAAATTGGATGCCAGTTTGGTTACATAGCTAAGAATAATAGTGGGCTTTAGGACTGTACCTAGTGTCGTCTTTGGTAGGTCACATCACAGGGGAAAGAAGTCGATATATTTTGATGGGGAACTTGTACCTCTGAACAAGATTTTGATTGTGGGTAAGGTGGCACAAAATTAGTTAAATGGAGTTGCTCTGGATTTCATCAGAGTGAATGAGATAAAATCTGGCCCAGAGCCTGACAAATGTCCCAGAACTGCTCGCTTCCTATGGGATGTGATACTGTTTTCACTATGTTTTTGATGAATGTATTCTACGGTAAAATTCCTCCTTCAAAGACATCTTTTTTGAGCTCTCGTTTATGAAGTGCAAAGGCATTCTCCCTGCCTTGTTATCTAGGTCCCATTCAGAGTGTGTAAAATTATGACATTTTATTCGTTATGTAAATGTATTGTAGGGAAGTAAAGCAAATAAAAAGTAATGAGAAGATGAGCTTTGATGGTACCTTAGAAGGAATGCAGTATTTCAGTGAAACAAGTGACAGCCAATAACGCTGTCCTGTTTTATCTTTTTGAACACATTTTACATTTCATTCTAGCGCTCTGCAGTAATTCACATAATAGGCCTGTTGATAACAGGTTTATTTAAAACTCATTAAAAGTTATAGAAAAATGAGATTTGCATAGGAAAAAAAATGTCTTTGGAACTTTCTGCATTTCCCCCTTTCTCCTTTTTCCAACCCCCAATGTACACAGCAGAAGACTAATATGGCAGATGTCAATCAAACTTCTGTTGGCATTGCTTATCAGTATTTCTCAAAAACCTTCACATAAAGGAAGCAGGCATAGGATCCAGGCCTGCCAAACTCACGAAGGCTGTGAGCCTAAGGCAGTCCTAGCTTCTATTACTGGGAATTGGGAACCACTTAAAAGCGCTCCAACATGGTAAAGAGGCCTCGTGGTCCAGTGATTCTTATTTCTGAGCATGTGAGACCCTGGTGTTTGTTGGAGGTGCCAGGCTGAGAGCCCTGGAGGGAGTAACTGTCAGCTGGTGCGCAGAGCAGCACCTGCTCTGCTCCTCCGCCACGGCTCGCCCAAGTACCCAAATGCCCTTGTGCATTTGTGGATCCCCTCCAGCAGTAGAAATGTAGATTTGTTTTTTCTCTCCTGCTCATTTAGTTCTTGGCTGTATTCCTAATTCCGACCGCGAGGAGGCATATGCGTAGCAATTGTTAAAAATTTGGGGATGTGGATACCTGCCCATTTGAAACTGAGGGCAAAAAGCATGTATAAACCATCCAGTACGTTAGTCATGCCTCAGCATCCAAAAGCCTTTTCCTTGTAGCTGCCCTACAGTAAATCTTCCATTATCCATTGTGTTATTTACACTCTAGTATACGTATTTATGCTATAGTATGAAACTGTTTCTTAGGTGATGTCTAAGTAGATGTCACTCTAACCTCTGTAATTCTGAATGCACTGTAACCTCTTTAACTCGTTTGCCTTATACTATCTATCATGTTTATTAATGGTTTTTCTGTGACACAATATGAAGTAATGGTTGCCACAGGAACTGCTGCAGTTGTGAACAAGCAGCCACATAGCTGTCACTATACCATGCAAGGGCAGAGGGACAGCACAGGCAGCTCTGCGAGGGAAGAGAGTCACGCTGTGCCTGCAGTCAAGACATCAGCTTTCTAGCTACACTTTTCTAGCTACACTATGTTTTAGGGGTAATCTTTGCAGTATGCTTTCTGGAGGTCCAAGCTTAGATGCTGTCAGCTGGCTGCAAGGAATAAATATGTTCTGCTTTTGAAATGACTAGGTAGAAAGTTGTTAGCTCTCTACTGGCAGCAGAGGTGTTTCAAGTACGTTGTCTGCAAAATAATTAGCACAGCGCTCTGGGACCTTTCAGTAGGTCAGCTGTAAAAAGTCAGGCTTATTAAGGAGCACAGAGAAGTACATTTCTCTCACACTTGGAATCCAGCTATTGACATCAGTGTTTCACTGAATCACAAAGCAAGCGAGTCCTGGGCTGTTGGCATTTAACTAGGTAAACACTTTCCATGGGCTGAAGGAGGAGAGGTCAGTGTGAGGCAGCCATGTGTCGTGAATGTTCTCCCCTCTTCCTGGGAAACAGTTTTCTGTATTACCTGTGGAATTCGCTTCCCTTTCTTCTCTACTTGCATAATTTGAGGTGATCACAGCTCCCTCTGTGCTCCTGCCTGTACCGTTTGTTGTTATCTGCTGAAGGAGTTGGGAGAGTAGGGGCTTTGCCATGATGGCATAGGCTGGAAGTACAGACTCCACTTCATAAATCCATCTGTGCCATCTCCTTTACTTGCTGCCAGAAAGAAATGATTCCTCACCATTTTGAAGAGGACGCCCCCCTTTTTCACTTCATTTTCCTCAGTAGCCCGCTGTTCTCAGCAAAGAAATAAAGCAAGCCTCAGCTCTTTGCTCACCTCTAGCAGTCCATAGCGGCCAGAGGGAAGGAGGAAATTATTTTAGGAGGGAACAAAGCTGGGAAGGATAGAATAGGGCAGGGGGGAGGACAGAAATCTTTTTCTGTTAGCAGTGAGTCAACTCATGCAAGGGTTTCAAGGCAACCCTTTAGCACGTGCCTGCTCTACTTGATATGTTGCAGTTTTTATCAGGATTTCCCCACTGCTCTATTTTTTTAACAATTTAGGTACAACCAGTTATAACAGCTACTTCTTCTCATTGTTTGGCTTGCAATGGAGAAACTGTCAAATTAAAATAAATTCTTGGTTGTAGATTTTTTTAAATTATTTTTAGGAAAAAAGTGCTCTTTCAGGTGTGTAATAAAAAAGGCAAATTAGTAGTGGAAAAAAAAAATAATAAAGGTATTACACAGGTAGGATTGAAACACCCACTGCAGTAGAAGCTGAATTTATCAGTCCTAGAATGCGGGGGTTGTGAACCAAAGTTAATGAAAGGTCAAGACCAGTGGTATTTTATAGAAATCCTTCAGTGTGATAGTGCCTAAGAACAAGCATTGAACCTCTAAAGAAAGGACTAGGATAGCTTAATAAATTAAAGTATATTCTTGGATAAAAGAAGTTAGCTGAAGAGCTAGGTGGATCTCAGTCAGCCAGTTGTTGCTATTGCGTTGCTTTGGTATATTTACGTACTACTTGTGGCTTTATAATGTGTTAGGATGTAACAATGGTGATTTATCTTTTGTGGTGCAAGCTGACTGGCAATTTTATTGCATGAAGCTGTTTTAATTATGTGCCCAGAAGAATAAAAGACAAATTAAAAGTCATAAGGGAGTAGCAGGTACTTTCAAAATTAGATTGTTTTCATGTCCACAATCTCTGACCCACTGTCTGTCTTGTGAGGTGAAGCAATTCAGTAGATGCTAATGTGAAAGTGAGGGAATGGAAAGGAGTGATATCATACATATCTATTAAATTACTGAAGATTCTGAATTACTTTCTCAATGGAATTTTCTCATGTTAATAGCATGTTTCAACTCTTGAGCTCAACACTGTGCACAAAGTCTTATATGATCACCAGCATTTTAAAATTAATATATTAAACTTAGAGGATGTGTATGATCTTTTTAATACACCGTAAGATATCTCTTTTTGATACTGTTCACCATGAAATTTCTTTCTTATGTTAAGTTATGCATTTAGCTTTCAGCTCTGAAGAACCCCATTATAAGTGAATTAATACATGGTACAGCTGCCATTCATATCCTCTAGTGTACTTCACATTTTTCCTTTCTCATAATTCAGGTTGTATGGCTTGTGGAATATTACTCTACAGGTGCATATACAGAGATTGGATAGGCAAATTGCCCAAGAGCCCTTTGAACTAAGAGGAAGGAATAAAGAGAGACAATACATCAAGGAGTGACTGTACAAGGTGGCTGAGAAAAGAAACTAAAGGAAGAGGGGGCTGCTGAGCTTTGATAAGAAGCCCAGGAGCCAGCCTTGGGAACCAGTGATAATATAGGAGATGAGTTGGAGTAGGTGAAAGTGATGATGATGTGGAGATTGAGAGAAAAGCTTCAAAGAACTTTTGTCCTATGACATAGATGAAATTGGTTTCTTTTTTCCAACGAAATATGGAAGGCTGAGATGGAAGGTCTAGGACAGGGGTCCCAGAAGAATCGTGGTCTTGATGTCTGTTCTTCAGAAGGAAAAGATGGCAAGGCACTAGAAAGTAATGCCATCGCACAAAATTTACAGGAAGACATAGCTTATCAGGCTCATTCTGTGAATGACCAAGTGCACCCGGAAAATATCCACTAAATAACCCAAACCTGTCAGTCCTAAAATCAGTGTTTCTTGCAGTTCTTCAGAGAAATTAGGTAGCTTGTACACATGCCTCAGGCAGTCCCGCAAAGCCATAAGTGCAGGGTAGAGGTGATGTATTTTTTATGAGAGTTAAAATATTCATAGGTAGCAGCTGAACTAGCTGGAGACAGAAAACCACTTTCAACTATAAAACCTGCTAGATAGGCAGGTTAAAAGCCCAGACCACCCTATTGTGTCAGCATGTGTGCCATTCACAGATGCTAGCATCATCCACATGTGTGCAGGTGGCTGCAACCAAGCTTCTAATTCACTGACAGCACTTTCTGTCTGATGTCAGAGTGCTTCAGCTGTTTTCTGTGTTGAATTGATTTATAACTTCTTGACGTCAAGCCTAGCAGTAGGTGTGCTTTATGGGCTTTCAGTGGATGTGCCAGCAAATTTGCTAACCACATTTGTGTCAAACTTTTTGTTCTTAGTTTAGTGCTGTCGTGTGGAGGAAGTGAATTCTGCATGGTGGGGTATGGCAAGAAACCTTTTGTTTCACTTTGATTTTGAGCAACATAAATATTTTGGGTTTTAAACCAACTCTGCAGGGTTGTTTGCCTTTTGTACATGTCATTCACCATAAAAGTTTTCTTTGCTTTGAAAGTAATTCCGGTTTTGAGCTTGAAAATGTGCACGATTTTGGTGTGGGTTTTCATGTCATTGTACTATCTTGCTAACAAACATTGTAACTCAAGCACTTATTCTAAATGCGAAGATATTTTTCTGAGCATCAATTTCTGACGGGGGGTTATATTGTTGTTGGTTAATTGGGATAGCATTAGAAGAAATCTGGGACAGAAATGGACTCGATGCAGGTATTTTAGAAAGAAAACACAGGTGTAACCCTAGTTCCCTGCCATGGCATCGATTCAAATAGCTGGTTTTGTCTGTTCTTTGGCAGTACAAATAAGGAGGAATTCAGGAAGCAGCACCTGTGCATTTAAGGGGATTAATTTCTTTTGGTATGATACTATGTAAATAAATCAATGTCTGCTACTGATTAATATTTTTATTCTTCTCTTGCCATGATCTGATGAAGATGTAGCTCCCTAGCTGCTGATGGCAGCTTTTTGGGGGGTTGCCTTGAGGGTTTTTTTTTTTAAGCGAATTTAAAAAAAAGATTTAGAACTCTGTCAAAAAGTCTAATTTTATAGATTGGTGGATAAGAAATGAAGTATTTTCTTTCCTTTTTTTCTTTAAAAGGTAAGAAACAGGGCTTTGCTAAGACCAAGCCATTTCTGAATGTCACACAGTATCAAGGAACTGAAATGTGCTCTCTAGTTCAGTTCTATGGGTTAAACGACTTTTCTGTCATGGGGCACCAGCCAGTCCTTTCCTATATCCTTGTTTGCCTAAAAACCTTTCTGTATACCCATGTACCTTCATTCAGGGACATTCCTGAATGACCTCTGAGGAGACTATGATGGTATTTACATAAGCAAAGAGCTGTACTGATAATATTGCCCTGTATTATGAGGATAAAGTGCTTCTAAATGAAACCATGTGAGGAGAGTTTAAAATTCTCTTTTGCTATGAATTTTATTAATCAGGTTGCTCTCAATGTTGTGATATTGTCTCCAGAATAAATGGTATTAAGCCAATGTAAATAAAATAATTACTCAGAGGGGTTTGTAATTGAATAGACAATTCATGTATGACTAAACCCCAACTTTCTGATGCATTTCTTTGTTAGACATTTGTTTTAAATTGATTTTTTATTAATTTATTTTTGCTTTAATTAGTATGACCTAATTTATCATTCATGTATAGTGTCAAACATTTAGGAATATATTTGAAAAACTTAAAAAATGGTGTATGACTAACTTCATCCTTGTGTTTCTGAATTCCAAATGAAATATATGTTTAAATAAGTAAGTAGTAGGTGAGGGAAGGTGCTTCCAGAAATTTCAGCACAGAAATATGCAAGTCTGAGCAAACAGCAGCTGGTTTGAATGGGTTTTAGTGTTTAGAATAACCAATGTCTTCTGAAATAAAAGCAAAAGTATCAATTTTGCATTGATAGTAATTATGAAAATCCACCATTTAACATTTATTTAAAAGCCTAAAATTGTAGCTTGGCTTTATCATACCACAACAGAAAGGTGGACTATCCCTGTGATTGACTGAAAAACTGTTGGTGGTTAGGCCCATGTGAAAGGAGTTGTCCCCTACTTTAAAACCACCTATTTTTCATGGGAGTGGTTTCTGGTCACTCCGTTGAATACAAGTTGCAAAAAAGCTACAGATACTTATCTCAGCTTTCAAAGCATGTATTCAGTGTTCAGGAAAGCCACTGGAATAAGAAGTCTATAGGCTTTGTTGAAGAACCTGATTTAAAACAGGAACCAACCTTTCAAGTTTTTCCTCTTTGTTCTGCCTTTGTTCTTTGTAAATAAAGTTGAAGGAAAGGCTCAAAGACAGGAATAGTTGTTTCTCATTCCTATCCAATTATTGGCCTTTCTGCCAGCTGCAACCACATTGACTGGTTGGAGGTATGAATACGTGCAGTATGCAAGTATGTATGCATGTATGTAACCGACTCAACAAAAAAACTTCATTAAAGTCCTGGTCACCAAATTTCTATTAGTCACTGTCATCTAGATTTCTACTGGCCGTTCAGCTGGAAAACTTTCCAATCTCTCTAGTTCCTGGAAGAAAATCTTGTTTAAAAACAGTAAGTACTTCCTGCTAAAAAGCACACTCCTTGGAGATGTTTTATTCCGAGACAAGACGTAAGGTTATTATAGAAAATGTAGCAAGTTGCAGCAGAGCAAACATTAAGCCCATGGTGCAGATACAATGAATTACATACATGTCTTTTAAAGTCTGTTTCTGATGTATCTGGTATCTGCAAAGCTGCTGTTGCAATTACATGTCTTAAGAAAGCATAATTTAAGAACAGTACTCTATTGGAGACAGCATTGTAACTATGCTGATTTGGTCTGGTTCGTTCACTAGGGGCAATTCACTGACTTGGACCCATCTTTTAGCTATCAATGAATGGCTCAAAAGCCACTGCTGTAGAGTAAGAGGCATCTTGTACTGGTAATATCAGTTTCATTTAAAAGAGTAGGAGTCTTTCTTGGAGATTACCTTCATTTTCCATAATTTCTGCCTTGCTCTATGGTAACGTTTCTATGGCTGAGTTGTTTATTGAGAGAAGGGGCACACGCATCACATGTGCCTGTGTATGGGGCAGCTGCAATGTTCTCTGTCTATTTCTCTTTGAATTTCCATAGTGTTTAGTGTGTGTAAACTGACAGCAAGTGCTATTTCTGGAACAAATCATAGTCAAATTATGTAATACTTTGATGCATGGTGCTCTTTTAAAAAAAAGTGTGAATTTTAGCTTCAAAACAAGAAAGAAATGCAAATGCTTAGCCCTTCCACCCATGTGCACACACAGATAGATTTATGCTGTATTTCTTATGAAGGTGGAGAGATGGTATTCAAAAGAAAAGAAGGAGAGGTCCTTTAAAAAAATCATGGAGAGGAGTAAATATCTTCATCAACTTTATTCCCCAGATTGTTACTTTGATTCATTTCTCTTTGGAGAAATCAACATCTACTGCTGTTGCTGTTCTGATCAGTCCTATTGTGTGTTAATTTTTCTTAAAGATTTCTTTCTGGGCACGTAAATGGACATCTTTCAGAGCCCAAAACAGTCGGTGTTTAGTCAATCTGTTAAATGAGAATACTTTGGACAGTGAAAGGGAAATGATCCAGAAGAGCTACAGATGTCACTGTAAGAGACCCTCTATTTATTTGTATCTTTGCATGTGTGTAACCATTTTAAGTGTATGTGTATTTATATGTACTTTAGAGAAGGGCAACTAGAATTTCTCGGTGTATCAACACATATCAATGTATATTTCGTAGAAATACGTAAGTTTATGCTAGAGGAGGGAAGCTCCTCATTAGTATCAAACTATGAGCTAATCAGCTTATTAGTCACAGAACTTACACCTCCCAATAGTTTAAGCAGGTATGGGGTCAAAGATTTTCCCGTGGGATTCATAATCTTTCTCTCCTGGCAATTTGCTTATAAATATTAGCATTTTGTTGTAATCAGTCCACTAAAAAAACAAATAGTAAGGTCTTCAGATATACTTTTATATCCCTGGGACTTACAAGTGCTTTGTACTGAAAAGATTCAGCTGTGTCCGAAGGAAATTGATTCAACCTGAGACAAAGAGACCATCCATTCTTCCCTCAGTCTGATGGATAAATTTTCATAAGGGGCCTCTGGGAGCTCCTCTAGATCCCTCTCCAGCATATCAATTACATTAAGTAACTGATCTTGCTTAATGTAGTGGTATCAGTGCTTTTTCATGTGATCCGTCATGATGAAGTTCACAGCTGCTACGGATATATCTTGCAAGATCAGGCCCTCTACTACTGCTAGATGAGTCATGGAAATCAGAAAAAAATAATTTGCTACGTAGGCTAGTTCTACCTGCAATGAAGTGGAGGCTGTCTCTCTAATTTTTACAGGACTAGGAAGCACAGCTGTGCCTAATACTTGTCTCAGAAGTCCCATTAATGAGTAATTCCTTTTTTCTTATCAGGCAGTCTGGCATGTACAAGCACTTTGTGTCTATCCACCCACACTTTGTCCTTTCTGTCTTCATCTGAAATACTCCACTCTGGGGCTCAGTAATACAAAATTGATGAACAAATAATATGCTACAAGTGGGAAAATATACTGCTGAGTAAATGAGTTGGTCGCTGCTACTTTCCAAATGCCTGAGCTTTAGCTAGAACAACTCATAAAACTAGTGATTTTCAGTATTGTTTTAACATCTCCCAGCTCTTCATGTTAAACTATATGTACTCTCATTCAAGATAAAGTATTGGTGTGGTAAAATGGTTTTATTCCATTGAAGGAGAAAAATGGAAAATCTATTACCAGTATATTATTAAAAATAAAACACACACCTGGCTTTTTCTGTAACTGTTCAGTTTTCACCATGTACACAGTACTCCGATTCATAAAACATATTTGTACATTTTTGAAGGTTTAAAATATACTTTTTAGTTTCCTGACAATTACAAAAGATTGAAAGATCGCATGGCATTAGATAGATTCTGAATATGACCTGAGATTTATCTCTGCGTGAGGTGCATGCCACTTGCCTTTAGACAGGATGCAATGACCTAGAGTATCAAGCAGCAAACATGTGGCTGTTATTGTTAATAGTGGTTATTACAACACGGCTATACTGGGTGTACGACGTTACCTTTTGCTATCATCAGTGACATCAAAAACACCTTTCCTACCATATGATCTTTATTCAGTCAGTTTCCTGGTGCTGTAGGTACAGAAGGTTGTGGTTTTGCTGCAGAAGAAGAAGGAGGTCCTTGTTGTTCAGTTCAGGAAAAGCTTTGCTATGTGTTAGGTTCAAGTGGTGGAAACCTTGGCCATTTTTGAGCTCTGTAGTTTAACTGGAATCTCTAGTGTGATTAGAAATGGAAATGGGGGGTAGAAGAGGTCAGGGCTTTGAGGTGACTAAGGGAGGCATATTTTGGTGCAATGAAAAAAGTGAAAATAAGACAGTTCCAAGACTAAGTAAGAAAGAGATGAGTATTAAGGAAGTCAGTGAGGAACAGGTTACTTCAATCAAAATGGAAAATGGGGCTGGATGAGAGGAGATGTCAGCGAGAGATATGAGATAATTTATAATCTGGGTGATACAGAGCATTCTGCATATTGCATTATTGAAAACGGCTTCCCAAACGACTCCGGAGAGTTCCTGACCTCCCATCTCCTTCCCTCCTTACTCATTATCTCTTCTCAAGTAATGGTGCTTGCTTAGCTGTTTTCTTAGACCTCTTTCTTTCGGAATATTCCAGTATTCCCTAACTTCATTAGTGCCTTGTTAAAGAAGAACGCTCTTATGCAAATACCCCACAGCACCTGGACCAGTTGTCCTAAGGCACTGTGAAGACCCAGTAAAAAAAGCTTGATTCCTTGTTTGTAGAACACTTCTTCCTGGAGTATAAAGGAGGTCAAAAGAAATTCTCCATGGGAGGTTAAAATTCTATTTTCAGTTTACCTGTACAGTCCCGGTGATTACAGCTACTTTTCACATGATGCTCTGAAAGGAAAATTTGTCCCTGTAATTCTGAAGCTGAGAAAAGAGTAGAATTAAGACTTTGCCTAATTAGTGCTACCTTTTAAAGATCTATTTTAAGCTGTCTTCCTTCAGCCTGAACCATTTTATAGTTTCCAAAAATGTAATTTAATCACATCTGATTGCTTGCTGGAATCTGCAATTAACTTATGTGCAAGGGAATTAACAGTACTTGCCAGGTGCTGCATAATTTACCAGGAGCTGCTTGTGCCACATATATGTAAAGTGTGTTGGCTGTTTAAATTTATTGGCCAGAATATTTTAAGCTTATGATTGACTAAGTTTTATTGCTTCCTTTCATTTCTGTCCCCAGGATGACTCAGATATAAAATACCATGTAATTATATTCTCTATACTACCAAACTATTCCTTGCAATTATGCCACATTGTAGTTTTTATTTTGAAAGATTTGAAACTACCTATCTAGACAGTTATTTTTGGCATGTAATTGGTTGCTAGGATAAAGCTAAATTTTCAAGTAATTCTACACATGATATTGAATAAAAAGCTTAAATGAACTCATTGAAAAAGTAGTTCTTATCTCAGAAGACCTCTGAAAGCCCTTCCATCAAAAAGGGTAGAAGTAGTTTTAGAAAATATCTTATTCTGTTAGGACTAACATTTTTGTCTGATTTGGGAGTCAGTTCTTGCAGCATTTTCTTGATTAAAAATCGCAAGAGAAAGGAAAAATTGGCCAACTCCCTGCAGGAAAAGTTTTGGACTAAGTGTTTGGAGTACCTTTCTGAGATCCAGATTTGTACCCTAATCCTACTCTCAAGTCTTCCTGCATTATAAATTTCTGAATACTGGGCAATCTCAGGAGACTTTCACGTAGTCTTTGTACTTAATTTTTTCTACAGTTTCATGAAGGTAAAACTGTAGATGAAAGTAAGCCTCAGCTTAGGTCTTGGTTCAGGATTGACAACTGTTACGGGTTTTCACACCTCATGATCTGGCAGAAAGGCTTCTACCATCTGACATCTCTTTTCCCTGTCAAACTTGGAAATTTGCATGGTCATTACTATCTGAAATTCCCTGGAAAATTATCGAAAATAAATTGGGAAGGCAAATATGTTAACTGGAATACTTGCCTAATCTAAACATCAGCAGCAACTCTGAAATTTAAAAAGGTCATATGTACTTTGTGGTGGCCAGGAGTTTATCAGAAACTGTGGCTTTAGACTGCCATTTAGTTGGAAGATATCACAATAAACCTAGGCACAAATGATAAAATGACTCTTGCCTCATGATTTTGTCAGTCAGACACACAAGATTATGCAACTTTCATTTCCCAAGTACAAAGCAGCATGTGTCTGCCGACAGCATAACAACGTGGGCATCTGCAGTCAGTTCTGCATGTCTCATATTACATGTTATTTACACTAAAACCAGGAAGCAAATTGCGCAGTTTCATGCTTCTGAATCCATTTACAGCCTTTTTTTACTGTTCATAAAACTGGTGAATACTGCCTTTCATTGAAAAGACTGTGCAGATTTTAAATTTCCCAAAGAATAATGCATTCCCATAAAGCTGTCACAGACTCCAGAAAGCAAAAGATAAGGGGAAAACAGCACAAACCAAACAGACTTGACAGTTTATGGTTGTGTGAACCAGTTGCAATTGATGTAACCATATCACAGTCTTGCAGGTGTGCAGATTTTAAGATGACATTTGAGACTGTGAAAGTAATACTTGCAGCAACAGCCTTGATAAATTTAATCTTGTCTGAAGCTCTGTGTGCCCCCTGTAAAACTGGTACTTTAGAAGAAGAGAAAAGCTTCATTTATAATCACATACAGAGAAGTTACTAAAAGCTTTTCTGAGATTGTGAACTGCCAAAACCTGCCAACTCCTCTAGCCAAAATGGACTGCCAAGTGATTTGCACAAAGTGTGTTTGGAGATCCAGAAAGGCCAATCTAGAGAGTCAGGTTTAAGTATTTTGGGTTTTTTTCTGGTAAAATCTACACACTTCAGGGAGCAATTATCCATGGAAACTAGTGTCCCCTTCAGTTTGCAGCCTTTCTGGAAAAGCCTGAGCCTGGCTTCTCAAGTGACCCCCAAAGACTAGAGAACAAGATACTCTACAGCAAAATGACATTTCCCTGTGTATGGATGTAGATTTGAATACTTGACATGCTACTTCTCTGCTTATGGAGAAGCAAGAGGAGCAGTCATTCCTACATTTTTCCCTGAGCTTTCTTCCCATTCTGCTACTTTCTACCTGGTTTTGCCTTCCCACTTTATCTTTTTCTGTTGTCTCCTATTTTCCTTCCTTCAAATCTTTATATCATTGCATGTTGTTTTCTTTCTTCTTTTTCATTTTGACACTTTAGATATTTCTCATTATTATTCCTAATTCACTAAAATGGGCTTCTTTCCTGTCTTGCAGAGTTGGCCTGTTTAGAGACATCGCCTGCAATGGGTGATTTCCAGAAACACTGACTCGGTGGAGTCATGGAACAGTAATGAAGGTTAACTGTCCAAAGGTAATTAGAAATCTCTCTACTATTTTATTATCATGGAAGCCTTGTTCCTGCCAAAGATGGTCTTGTTAAGAAGATGCCAAGTCTCAAGGAGGCAATTCAGTAGTACAACAAGTCATGCATTAGTAGACTCCTAAGCAGAATGTAATGGATCACAAAAACAGACAACACTTAATGGCCTTGAAATAGAATTGGAAGGCAGTAATTCTTCATTGCATGTAAAATTAGAGAAATGATCTTGCAACAATGATTCAATAAATCTTAAGTTCACGCTCTTTTTAGATTTGAAGATCCCAAACTGATGTTTATACATATATGGGAGAAACTTACTTGAGGGAACAGATGTGATAAAGTTTGCAGAAGCTCCTGTGAGCCAGTAAAAAAACAAAACAAAACCAAAAAAGGCAGTTGATTTCTCAAGAGAAGCAGATACCACTCAGGATATCACAAATATATATATATACACACACACTATGCACAGTGAAAACCTAGAAAGTTGGATTTTTTTTTTTTTAATGCTTTCATTAAGAATTTGAATTATTTGAATTCAACTGGATTTACAGAAGCGTTGATGCAGAACTCTGCCTGACATTTTACTTAGCCAGTGCAACAAAGGATGAGAGCCGGTATTGTTAGAACACTGCAGGTCATTGAATATGCTGGGAAAGATACATTTCACTGGGAGCTTTGATTTCCAAGTTTTCTTGTGAATTGACACAAATATGGTTCAAGTACCTTTGTGTGCTGATGCAAGTTTTTCAGTGTGTTTCAGAAAATTCATTGCCATTTATTGCTTCAGCTGAGTATGAGGAGGCTTATCATCATTCTTTAACCTCTTTGCAGGTTTTCAAAAAAGCTTTTAACGTATTCCTTCATGTTAAAAGTTATCAGCACCATTGGCAAGCAGTAAAGATGAACATGAAGGAGTTGTACTTTTCTGGATGTGATTAATTTTGGCACAGTACTTGTTCCCATGGCTAAGTCCTGTGAGCACTGCTGTTCTTGTCAGGTTCGTTATGTGTGTTTTCTCTTTCCAGGGTATTATATCTTCACTGTGAAACATTCATCCAGACTCAGATTTGGCAAACAGAGTCTGAATCTAGCAGCATGCTAGTTTCCAGGAAAAAATAATTTGTTCCCTTGGAGGGAGGGAAGGGATTTGGATTTTAAAATGCTTCATTGTATTTTGTAACGCAAAACTCATTTTACATTTCTGTATGTAACATTTCACAAGCAGTTGCTTAGAAGCGACCTTGATGATTACCGAGTAAATTATAACATACTATGTGAAATTTCAAGTTCTGTTTTTAAATGTTAAATTCTTAGAGAGTAATAATAGCTTCAGAAGTTCGATGCTCTTAATGTGACTGTTGACAATATGTTTTCCTTTCCAACTAAGAGCAGTATATAAGTAGTGATATTTTTAAGCACGTTTTCCCCTCTAGGAAATTAGCCTTGAAATTATAACATGGCTAAGGAAACTAAGTAAAGACACAGGTATTGTACATGATCTCCCAGGTTGTCTGTGAGAGACTTAAGAGGAAACAGAAGTGGTTTAAAGCTTTTCTAAACTAGATTGCGCTTATACAGACAGAAAATCCTATATGGGATTAAACTGAAGGTTCATCTGGTTCACTCTTCTGTTTCTAACAGAGGCTACATAGAAAAATGGAAGAATCTCATAGTAAACGGGTAGGATTTAAGCACTTCCATATTTATTTTATTTGTCATCTCAATTTGCTAATAAAGCATAGAGATCATCATGAATATGACACAAATATGAAGAGGTATTAGTATTTAATACTATGCCAACAGTCAGTCTCCAGTCAGATCTTCTCACGCTACATGGAGTGAACAACATCAATAGCTTCTAAATATCAATAGATTTTTAATGCTCGGGCAAAAAATATATAATCCTAAAAAAATTGAATGATCAGTGCTAACTCTTGAGGGAAGTGTTTATATCTGCATTGCAATATAAGCAATTAATTTATTGCTGCTTGCCTTTCAACTTCTGTAATAGTTTTAAGATAAATGGACATTTATCTGCAAAAGCAAAACCCATCATGCCCAGGGCAGTTTTGTGGTAAAATGGGACTAGTTCAGTAGTGAACTTGGAGGCTATAGGGTTGTGTTTTCCAGGAATGGCTACCCATGGCTTCAGTATACCAATCTAAACTTTTCTTTTTTATCTTGGGCATAATTTATTTTGCTTTACATAATACTGACATTCTGGGAAACTGTGCCTTTATGTAGGGCCTTCTAATGATAATAATGAATAGCTGGGTGTGGTTTTGTGGCAGTTTAAGAAACAAAAAATTCCTCCTCAAAATGCATATTTAAAGGAGGACTTCATGTTTTGTTGACTCCAGCAAACTTTTGATTTGACACAGATGAAGGATACCAAGTAAACAGTCCAGGAGTCTGAAATTCTGGTTACTCCCACATTAGTTCAGGGAGCGATTGCAGCAGCGATGCTCTCCCAGTTTCGTTCTTGTTGTAGGTATTAGGACTTGGGAACAGCTGTCTTATTTTTGTCCACAGTATTTGCTGCTCTGAAGCTGCCAGCTTAGATGACTGTTGTAGGGTGAATGATTATCACTATCTGTTAGGCCTGAGGTGAAACCAGTTTCACAGAAAATAGAAAGCTGAGTATATTTTTATAGTAGAATAATTTTGAAATGAAAGTAATTCTTCTGTTTCTTGAACTATTATTTTATCCGCTGATGGATAAGGAATTATATGTTGCAGTACTTCTTATTTCAGTCAAATCTGCATAAGGTATGGTACTGACTTCAGGCCAAGAGGATTTGTGTTTTAACAAGTCAGAGTCATTATTATTAGATGATTATATTAATCAGTGTGATGAGTTTCTGAACTTTGTTATTCCAGTTAAATACAGGCTTCTAAAAGTTAAGGGTTTGAGTATGTGTTGCTCAGTTACTCAAAGCCATTGGGATGCAGCTTTCAGCCAATGTATTTCTCATACAGTTATTGGGTTTTTAAAAAAAAAGACACAATTGTACATTGTAATCTTCTATACTGCCAATATTGAAGGAAGTCTACCTCATCTTTTTTGCTCAGTGAGACAACTTGGCTGATAACCTTTATATAGTTCAGGGACTTACTTCATTGCTTTCTAATAGAGTTTCTGGAGAGTATAGATTTAGATTACAATGTCGAATGGCCATAGGGCCTCAGGGAAATATGTTCTCATTAATGGACTTGTTAATGATATCATTGAAGAGACTCTAATAGTATCAGAGGTAAGCGTTGTCACAGCCCTCTATCTTTATCATGTGGATATGGAGACGCATCATTAATTCACAGACTGATTCTCAGAGCTGTGCAAATTGATGCAGTATGATAATATGGGAAGGAAATTAAAAGCTGTGCGTTATCAATTTAATATTTCAGATTTCTATTTCCAATTAATACGGTCTAAGAGATAAGAGGAATTGAACCACGACAGTAGTATGGGTCATTCAAAAGAGATCAAATTCAGACTATGCCTCTATCAGTTCCAGCTTCATTATGCTCCTTTGTGTCCTCTTTGGGATGGATGTGACAAATAAAAACTTGTATCAGTGAAGTCTCTCAGCTGCAAAGTTAAAAACATATATGCTATACAAACACAAAAAACCTATGGCAACATGAAATAGTTTACAGAATCAAGAATAATTTTTAAACAACTTCTTTATCAGGAGTTACTTACGTTTATTCAAGTATAGTAGTATCTTATTCCTTTATCTTGACTTTCATGGGTTTGTTCATAATGCATTGAGTGCAATAAATCAGAATCTGTCTCAAATTTATAGCTTTAGACACTACACATTAATAGCATATTTGTTAATTATTTGTTTGCTCAAATGTTATAAGAATTTGATTATGAATATTTGGTTTGGGGGGGAGATTTTTTTGGTAGGAAACACCCTGGATTATTTCTTTGTTATAACTATCTGAAATATCAGTATTTTCAGAACAAATAAGAAGTGCTATGTGTTTTGTACGCAAACATGAAGGTAAGCTTTTAGAAATAGTAGTGCACTTATAACTATGTTGTCATTTGTGTTGGAAATGGTAAATAGGTGAGTGCTAAGATAGAATGAGAAAGTAGCTTTTCAATGACCTGTTTTGATATCAGACTGTCCTATTGGATAGGTCTCCCCAAATGAGGTGGGGGGCTGGGGAGGGGGAGTGGAAGAGCAGATTTTACAAATGGTGATGGTGTTAAGTTGTCCTAAAAGGAGGACAAAACATAAGCAGCTAATAGTGTCGCTTGTGCTGAATTGTAACCAGCTGTGAAGTCATGAAGGAGAGAATTCAACTCCAAACTCACCAAGAGCAAATGTATGGGGTGTAAAGGCACCACATTGCCTTTGAAAAGGCAAATGGGATATCCCTAATGAAAGATAAACAAAGTATGGAGATACTATTTTAGATCAGTGAAGAATCAAGAAAAGCCTGAGCTAAGCATGTACATCAAACTAGGGAGTAATTGATCTCATACAGGAGAAAAATCACAGGAGGGTTTAGAATAATGAAAAGATGAAAAGCACACTACTAGAATGCTACCTGCGATTGGGAGATACATAGATTCTCTCAAGTCTACTCAATTATATTCCCATTTGGGGGAACATGCTGTAAGAACTTTTTTTGTGTCTGTCTCTGAAGCATAAAGCAGCTAGAACATTGATCTGTTACAAACTATGAAACCTTGAAAGAATATTAGTGAAAAGCATTTGAGGAATTGATGAAAGGAGTCAATTATAAGGTCCAAGTCAGGAGGAATGCTATCTCAATCCATATGCACCATACTTTTATGGGTACAGATAAAAGATTACAGAAAGTAAGGTCTTGCAGAACTGGAAAAGATGTAAAAATGAGTATTGACAAAGAAAATGTACATCAGAGGCTCTTCTTTCACGCAGGATGGCAGTAAGGGAAGTCATCTGTGAAAGCAGATCTTAACATAGCTATGGTAGAAAATTCATGCTTTGTGCTATGCTACCAGCAGTCAATGTTGAGCCACCACTAGCTGTGACTGTCCTGGCTGGGATCAGTTAGGATATCTGTAAGGTGCCACAGTTATTCTACTTACTGCTGACGCAGTAAGTGAGAAGAAACTAAAACACAAAAAAGTTCTTAAGTAAGGCTTCAGTACTTTTAGCTTCACAAGAAAAAGAAATCCTGAAAAAAACCTTTATTTCTAATATTTCCCGCCTACACTGATGTACACTTGAGTGTCATATTGCTTTTAAGTTATTGATAAATCTATGAAATGAAGTATTGTAATTACTCTAATAAGAACATGCAAACATCTGAGTTTGGTCCAGTGCTGCTATGAAATGTCATATTCTTAAATTTCTTCTATAAGGCAAGAAAGAAATTGGTGCTTTTTTTCTGAAATCTGAAACATATTCCTCTGGTGTTATTTTTGCTGCAATACACTCTGCTCTTTTCTGAATTCCCAAGACTGAAGAATAATGCTCGCTCACTTCTTCTCAGTTGTTTGGACATTGTCTTTTGTAGGGGGCTGCCAAGCCTTGCAGATTTTTGACAATGTGGAGAGTGTACTGTAAGGTCTGTAACGATTACCTGGCTTGCTGTGAAAATTTAGAGAAGTGAAACATTAGCATTTTTTGTGCCATGTTAACTCTGCTTTTCACAAAGGAAGTTCTCTCTCTTTCTCTCTCATCCGTACTGATTTGATGTGGTTTTTATGTTGCTGTCTGTGCAAAGTACAAAATTTGCCACCTATTCATCTCAATCTCTCTGCCACGCTTCTCTCCCGCTTTTAACTTCCCCTTAGGAAGTTGCTTTCAATCCCCATTGCAATGTTCCAATTTTAATAATCCTAGTCCATCCAGAACTGTTTCCCCAAAGAAATATTTCACTGCACACATCAGTTAGTGTGTTGATATTTCTTGTTAGTATGCAGCTTCAAGTTAGCACCTCTAGATAACCTTGATAAATTAAAAATCGGCTTATCAATATTCAATCAACCTAGCTCATTTATCCAAATGTCTGACTTCCTTTCTGTCAGAGCTGAGCTAAAAAGGCACTGCAAAAGTAAGTGAAATTAAAATTGTATATTTTCCTTTTAAACATAAATCAGTCTGCTGCTAATGTCATCTTAAACACCATAGTTTAGCAACAGTGAAATAATATACAGTGGCAGATATAATATCACAAAATGTTAGTTTTCATTAGACAGTTATTCTCTGAGTACAGTAAACATCTAATCAACACTTTATTGGGAAAATTTTGGAAAGGTGGGTTTTCTCTGCCCAGTTCTTGCTGTATTACTGTTGAGTCTTGCTGATTCTTCTATGTCATTTTTTAAATTTATAGTTTTACATCTTCCAAAGGCCTGGGGGGGCAGGTGGGGTGAGCACCTCCTGATCTCATCTTCTTTTAGCATACCAACAGCTGCATAATTTTCCAAATCAGATCTCCCTTCCTCTTGTGCTTCATTGCCTTTGCAGTTTAGAAATCCTCAAATGTCCCTTTGTGTTTGCACAACAATTGTTATGCAGTAGTTTTCTGTAACTGTCCAGCTCAGTTAATCAACTGCTTTGACTGCTTTGGATGAGTCTTTGTGTCTGTTGCCCATCGTCTTAGTTTTGCAGATTACAGTATCAGTTATTCAAGGGAAATGACAGTGTTGTTTTAACATTATAACACAAATCTAACAGCACATCATGTGAAAGGACAGGCTTAGAGAAATTCACCATGCCAAGGTTTTCAAAAGTCATGGTGATTTTGGTGGCCTGTACTGCGATGCCATAAATAGATCTGATAGTCAGTAGGCAGATGGGCAGCAGCATTGTCGCTGAAGAGGCTTCTCATCTCTCTCTGCTGGAGAACAGCTTTCTTTGACATTCTGGGTGTTACGCAGGGACCCTGAAGCTCCAGGATGTTCTGTGATGTGTTCCTAAAAATGTTCACATGCTCATTTCTCAATGGCTTTCTGTTGATGAAAACTGTCTGCACTGTCAATCAACGGAAGGCAGAGAGAGGCCAATCTTTTATCACAATACATAGACCTCACAAATTTCTATATAGCATGAACCCTGAAGGCCCTAACTCATAAAATCAAAGTTTTCTGGGAGTTTATTACCTAGGTTCATTTTCTATTGTAACAGCTGTCCTGGAAACAGAGGACTTCAGCAATTCCCTGATTTACTTCTGTTTTCAGTGATCCCTAATTTTGTGGTGAAAATGAATTCCGTATGAAGCTCCAAAATTATTGGGGTTTCTGTTTTTTGTTATCCCTGTTGCCAACTCAGAAATGCACATTGCTGAGCACTGCTTATTCTACTAAAGTTAATCTACATAGGTTTTTGCATTAAGATAGTTAAAAGTATTTCAGCCCTGCCAAATTAAAAAACCTAAGGCCAAGCAATTTCCCTTTGAATTAATTTAAGCAAAACATTTAAACAACATCTTGTAGGTTTAAAACCTTAAATTTGAAAGTAAAAATATTGCTGTAACAGGGAAAATCAAAAAAAGAATTAAAAACTACATAAAATATTTTTATATGTTTGCTTTACAAGGAATTTTGTTCTCCAAATTTTACATCTCTGTGAAAGAAATGAATTATTTGCACAGTTCTAATGGCCTAATTAACTGGTAAACTGATTCAAGTACATTTTGTATCCCTAGACTGCTTCCATGACACTCTCCTTATCTGAACTTGACATAGTCTTATATACAGAAGCCAAATAAAACATGGAAGACAGAGTCGATGAAAAGTAATTTTTAGGAAAGTCCCTCCCAAGATTTGAAAGTTTTCCTGGAAAATATGCAAAAGGATCAACATTTTGTTCTTGAAAGCATCCTAGTAATTTAAAAAGGTGTACCTAGGAAATTAGTTTCTCAATTTTGCAGTTGCCCAAGGATATGAATATTAGAAAATTTTAAGGCTATTTTCTTAACTTCATTCTTACATTAGAACTTGCAAATTGGTGCTTAGTAACTCCTCAGGGAGTCTTTATACCCACCTCCCTGCCCCCGGCCCCCAACCCGCAGTCTGAGTTTGATTAATGCCCTAGGTCACTCATTAATTCTTCAGCTATTGTCTTCCTCCACTCCCCACCCTGCCCCAAGGGCAGTTATTTTAAAATTAAATAAGTATAAGATGGGTTTAATTAAATCCTGTCAAGAGTCAAAGGTTTTTTTTTCTCTTTAAAAGCTCAATACAATTGTTGCTAATTTTGAAGGAACCAAAGAAAATGCTTCAGATGCCGTATATGCACCATGGAGAAAAAATACAAGGGGAACTGCAGGCAAGGTACTGCTGTTCGAACTTTTTTATCTTAGCAAGTTGTTGCACTTTTATATTAGATAAATATTTGTGTGTTTCCTAGTGGGATTGGCAGTGCATTTTTAAAAAGTGAACAATTGCAAGGCATATACAATATCAAAGATGCCATTTGATATCATCAAAATTTTGCTCTACTAGTTTCACTATAATCTAGGTAGAATTATAACAGGAATGACCTTATTATATGGTTTTGCATCAATAACTTCTTTGTAGTGTGGTCCAACCACACATTTACCCTGGATTAAAGCTGCCAATTTGAATTCTATAAAACAATGACCTGTTTTATTATCGAAAAAATGCAGAGAAGCAACGCTGTCCTACTGCTGATGTTATTGTTCAGAAAACAGATTTCTAGAAGCAGGAAGAAAAAATGTGCCCGTTTCAGAGTTGGTTATCTGTGTGTTTAGGATGTCTGGTGCTTCTTTAAATCAGTAGCTCTACAAAGTAGGTTTTGTACTGCTAATCTGTACCTGTTCAGTATATCAGACTGCTCTGTTATGTTGTTCCTGCAGCGTAGGCAAGCGCCCTTGGGGATGTACGGCTGGAAAATGCTCCATGTCCTCTGCTTGTTAGCTCATTTCCTTCCACTGCAAGAATCAGTTTTTCTGTAAGGTTTGGAATTATGGAGTAGGATGGAGTAAATGAAAGCACCTGAAACGAATAGCAGGTGAGGACAGGGTGCATCCTGGGACACTGGCCAGAGGATGGAAGTCAAAGACTGTTCTAAAGGTACAAAATACTTCTGTGTTTGAATAATAGCAGAGAGGAAAGAAAACACAATTTACCAGTAACAGAAGCTTGAAGCATCCAGACTGGAACACGATTCAGTGGGTAGGAAACTTTGGTAACCACAGTAACAGCAGGTGGCTTCAGCCCTCGAGTTATTCATTCTTGCAGCAGGAATTTAATAGAGCAGTGGTGGAATTTGTGCTTGTCCCTTGGAAAAGATAAAACAGACCCTAAGGATGATAATGTGGAGGAGAAAGCTCTTTCTGAGTTTGAATTTTAGTAGAAAACTGAAAGTTTCCGCACAGCTTACTGTCTTGTATGTAACTAGTTGAAAGTCTGTCCAAGGAAGAACTAAGACAAGAACATCTTTGCTTTCATTTTGCAGTTTCATGTTAGCTTAGTTCTGTGAAATGCAGATTTTTAGGATACTATACTGGAAGCTGTGATTACTTGGCTATCTGTATGCTATGTATTTCCTTTTAAACAACATTTAAATTTCATAGTAATTCAAATTTTGAAGCTACCCTTAAAATCTGCAGTTACTAACTGCCCTTGCTATTTAAACAGTATTAACAACAGATCTGAGTAAATGTCTGCCTGTATTGCTTTGACTTGTGCAATACCTGTGATGTACGTTATGGTTTTAAATCGGGTCTAAGAACCAAATTTTGTGGTTGGTTGAGAGCTAGGCATCTAAAGCTAAGAGGAGAATATTTTCTAACAAAATTCATGGTAGTAACACACAGGGAGGGCTATCTAATGTCCTTATAACACACTACATTCTCACCTAACAGATTATCACCTTCTTCCTAGGAGTCACCGAAGGTCTGGCCAAAACCCATGTGCCCTAGCTTTACCGATCTGTTTCTTCTTTGAACATCCTTTAGCAGAAGGCCCTAAGCACTTCGCAAATAATGAATGCTATTGTTTAAGGAATGGCGTTCTGAGGCATGGAGTAGTGATGTAGCCTGTCAAATCAAAGAGGCTGTCAGGGGCAAAATCCACAATGTCTTGTCTCCTCTTTCTCCTGCCTTTCGCACAGAAAACTCTAAGAATTCCTTTGGGCAATGTCAGAGTGGGGGAGGGAGAGAAAAAGTATGAAAAATAAAACTAATTTTTAGTTTTGTTAGTTTAGATTTTAATAAAACTAATAAAACCAATATAGTATTTTTTCTCATATGCAAAATGAAGATCAGTTACCTCAAAATATTGAAACCTTAAATCTGAATTCAAAACAGTTTGTTTAATTTTAAAAACCAGCTGGTCAGCTTATTTCCCATAAAATATAAAATTGCAGAGTACTGGGTTTGTCTCTAATAACGGAAAGAAGGAACCAGATCTTTTGATGGGAGGTGGAAAACCAGTATGCTTAGTGTCTTTCATAAGATCATGTGTGCTGTAAGGTTAACATAAATATTAAAATATAGAGCATCTGTAGCCATATGGGAGGGGGTAACATGGTGGCTGGACAGACTTTTTTTTCCAAAACTGAATTTCACAGGAAGACTACACTGGTGCATAAGTGTGTGGGAGATGCATGTCAGCCTAACCTCAGGCAAGGAAAAAAAAGCCAGGATTTGATAGGAAGATGAATCATGTTGTTTTGTGAATTTCTTTAAATGTCCCATTAAATCTCACAGCGAGCAATTTTGCCCAGATGTGAGCCCTAAACCACTTACTTTCAAATGCCCTTTCCATTAGATAATGCTGATCAACGAATTGAACTCACTTAATGGATGCAAATTAAGCTTTTTCTTAATCTCTGATTGTTAATGACTTTGTTCTATATTGACTACCATACATATTTGCAGGACTCCGCAGATGAATATTTGTTGCTGTTGGAGAAGGAGGTTTCAATTTCTCCAATAGCTGGCTTGCTTGATAAGGCCATGTTAAGATATATATTCCATAGTGGACTTCCACAGGTTTTTCAGAAGCTCTTTTAAGCCTTCAAAGATGCTGAGCAAATTGTAAGTTGGGAGCATTCTTGGTTTATTGTGAGACCCAAATATGTCTGTACTAGAGAAATAACTGGAGTGTTTGGATATTATTAGTAATACAGACTCAGAAAAAAGTATTTAAGAATTTGCAATCTCCTTCTGCTGTAATTAGTGAGTAATTGTTTTAAGTATTTCTTAAAATATTCTCTTATTCTGTCTATAAATTTTCTTCCATAAACCAGAGCTCCTTCAATACAAGTGATGATAATGGTGCCCTATTTTTCATCTTAACCAGTTACAGGTCTAATATATGAATTGTCACATATTCTTTGTATAATTGCCATTTCATATAGCCATTGCTATACTTCATATTTAGATGAAGTAAAATTGCTTTTATTTTTTCTTTTTGTGATCTGACCTCGTTGGAGAAGCAGAGAAAGAGCAAAATCGTTTACTTCATTTTAGCAACTAATAAAAATTCTAGGCTTTATTTCAGCCAGGGTAAAACTTAAGAAAAAATTTCAGTGTAGCTTCTGAAGAAAATGGCTTGCACTGAAGAGATAATAATTTCTACTGTACTTTCAATCTCCTCTGGCACTTGTGGAAGCTGATAATTCTTAGCATTAAAGTCCAAAAAGGGAATTACTAACACAAGGGTAAAACGTATCTTGTATCCCTTCTCATGGATGTATATAAACTCATCATCAGGTAGGTAGATATATTTCCTTTACCTTGACAGGCACGTTATGTATGTAAATAACATCCTGGTTTACTTCTATTTATAAGTTGCCAAACATTTGGTCATCTTTGTGCTTTGTGATGAGTCTTTGACTTTTCGACTTACAAGAAGCAAAATGCCTGGCAGCCAAACATTTTCGTGGGTGGCCACATCTGCAAAGGATAGTAATTAATGACGTTTCCTTGCCTTCTGCAAGGAAAGCCTAATTTACAGTTGCACTAAGATTCTAAACCTCACTGGAGAAGTACTATCTAGTGGGATAATTGGCATGGATTTCTTTCTCTAGGGAATACTGGAAAACCAAAACAAGGTAAAGTTTTAAATTTTTTTCTAGTGTAACTAAATTCATACCTAAATGGACACCTTTCTGCTGAAACGTATGCAACTAAGAACACTCTATATACTGGGCTTCACTACTGAAACTTAATTAGACTACAATATTAGCTTGAATGTCAAGCCTGACCATGAGGATGCCTACTAACGAATATGAAGTCAAGCACAACTTTGGAATAAACTAAGAAAAAGGTAAGGTTTTTTTTGACACATTTGTTCTCATAAGTTTTTTCTTTTTATGATCGTGAAGATATTCACGTATGAAAAAAAATAATTTCTGGCTAATGATCTAAAATGCAGTCTCAGGCACGTGTGGGAAAGCACTAAGACTGCTGGGGAATGACCCGGTCACCTCCAGAGTGGGACGGCAGCGGTCCTCCTGGCCTTCTCCTTCATTTCAGATCCCATGCTGTGTCTCTCCTTGCAAAGCACCGCTCTCCCCCAGCAGAGGCCTGCCCAGCAGGAGTGTGTTTCTTTGGGCAGTTTGGCAGGGGATCTGTGCAGACCTGCCAGCTGGGCTGGGTGCTGATGTGCTGAGGTTGGAGAGCTCCATTGTGTATCTTGGGTCCCCTGAGCTCCCTGGGGCATCCTCCAGTTGGCCTCTGTGTGTAGAGTGCAAGTAAGCCCTCAACAATTTAAACTTTTTAAATACTCATAGGTAAATAATGAAAATCCTCTTTAGACAATTAAAATCCTCAGCTATTAGCTAAGCAGCTGATAGTGGCCAGCCAGTGCTGGCAAAGATTACTGGTGACTTTTATTTTAAAATGAGAAATCTAATAACTGAGACTTCTTGCTAGGATGAGAAAAACATTTCTGTGCCTTAATGTTGTATTGTACATATTTTTCCACTTTAACGATAAGGGTAGCCAAAAAGCATGAAAAAAATCTATAATTAGTTCCAGCTATATAAGTATAAATCCATATGCTAGTTAGCCTTTAGAAAAAGAGCCATTTGTGTTAAATTCATTAAGACTTTCCCATTCAAACCTGAGCATCCATGAATTAGTTTGACAGAGAAAAACTGCTGGAGCGTTTGCTTGGATTTGGCTTGGTGTGCTCCCAGCCTTTGTCTCCACTGCAAGCGGTGTTGCCAGTTATTTCACCCAGCCTAGCCACAGCCTTGGAGCCCAGAGTGATTTGATTAACAGATGATCAACTATGCTAACTTGAACTGTGGCTTGTGGTTGAAGTCCCACTGCATTATTACTTTGATTCTCAGCAGAGTTTGAATATTATGCCATAGGTCCTATTAGACTGGCTAGTTCAGATTTGAAACATTTCTTAAAATTAAGTTAGAGATATCGGTGATTGGATGGGAGTTAATTTATAGAAAACATATACACATATAGCTTTTGCTAATACTGCAATGAAAGAAGGGTAAATAAAGATATGAGTAAGTCACTCAAATGTAAGCAGCTCATCAGAAATGTTCACAAAGTGAGGCTGAAGTGTTTTCATTGTGAGGTGTCTGAGTAATGTTGAAACAAGCTGCTGCTTTTTTTTTTTTTTTCTGTTTACACTAGAAAAATCTCCCCCAAAATCTACAAGTGTTTTTCCTCTTAAGGCACAGACATAGAAAGAAGAGGTAAGGGTGATGGAGAATGCTAAAATATGAAGAGAAGTTATAATTATAGCAGCCCCTATTCTGTTGAAGCAGAGTTCTCTGTATTATCATGAATTTCTAAGCTCTCTTCAGAAGCTGCAATATTGAACCTTATTTATTGTTAGCTTTGTTTTGAAGCAGTTTAGACCATGACTTAAAGTATTTGATTAACCGAGTTACCTGTATGTTGAGTCCTCCACAGTTCAGGTAGGGAACTGCCTACTATATTTATCCACTTGTCTTCAGGAGATATTCAGTTCTTCTGCCTTTTTTTTTTTTTTTTTTTTAAAGGTAAGTGTGCAAAGAGTTAAAAAAAGGTTATAACATTGAAGGAATACTTATAATTGTGTTTTAGCAGTAGTTTCTGTCAATTTCGTGACTAATACTCTGTGCATCTTTCCCATGGTTAATTTTTCTTAACATTGGCTAGTACACATTATTCTGCATTCTTTCCTCTAAAATTGAAATAAATTGAGTGAGAGCTTATGATTACTCCCCTGTTCATTATCACCTAGGCTCAGCTTGATTGAGTCACAAGAGATGGGGAGGGTAGGCTGGAAAACGAGAAATACACCAAAAAAGAGATGATGGTATTGCCATAAATACCTTAAAAATGCATGTTGGAACACACAGAAATGAATTATGTTACAAAGAATATTGTGCTTCCCAACCCATGGATACTGCAATTAAGCTCCTACTTTGTTTCCAAATCTATTTATAGTTCCTAGATTATGTGAAGTCCTTATGAAATTGTTTAGTACCCATGGTTACCAAACACATTTCAGAAACTAACACAATTCTAGCACTGTGATATATCAGCAATTTTTTTACTTTTCCTAGAAGCAGTTTTCTGGTACAAATCCTCACAGGTATAGGTAATAAAATCCAAAAATATATCCTGTGTTTGCAATAAGCTGTATTTAACATTACTGTTTCTGCATGGCTTTACCATCAGCATGATATTGTGGCACTTTGGAAACATAAATAGTCTTGGCCTGCATTGTATTCCATCGAAAATTGTCAGTCTTTAGGGCATACTATTTCTAAATAGATGAGAAAGAGCTGAAAAGCCTTCATGCCTAAATCTAAAATGGAAGTTGCACCTAAGCCACATAAAACTCCCTTTTTATTGTCCTTTTCTATTGAAAATGTAAGCAGAAAGCAGCAACTGTTGCAGCTATAATAGTTGTAGCATTAGAGGTCCTGTGATATTTTCCTATTGTGGTAGGATTTACACTTTTTCAATGTTTTGTTCTTTTCATCTGATGGTTCAGGAAATGTGTGAAATTGAGGTGGTGATGCTGCGTCTTACGGATTCTCTGTGATAGAAAGATAGGAGTATTCACCAAAGACTTTTACAGCTGTGAATGATTCCCTGTGAAGGAAAGAAAACTGACATAATTGGCGTAATACAGTGAAATTAAAGCTATTATTTTTTGTGCCTGTTGTTTCTTTTTTCCCCTTTTTAATGCATTAAACCATTCTTTGTTTCTTCATTCATCCCTCTCCTCTTTTGACACCTCTGATATGTATCTCACACACACATAAAAAATTTGTGAGTTATAACAGAAAAAAAAAATATTTACAAACTGTTAGTTTTATCTACTCCTTTCCTGTTGTCCTCTAACAATCCCTTGATACACGCTATGTATATATCTAATTAAATCAAATAGCGGAAGCCAACATGACACCGGTATGTACGAGTAATTAGCAGATACGCTCTGATTACCGTCAGAAGTGGGTAATGTTTCGGCACTAATGGGCCATTACAATGAGTGGGCATTATAGTCTCAGCACTTCTTTTGTGTAATAATGTTGTCCTGTGCATTTTCTGCTTTTCTTGCTGACAACAGCTTGAAGTAAAATTTCAGCTAAACCAGGTAATCCACCTGATCCAAATCTGCTCACTAAGGAAAAACAGTTGGGAAAGGGAAGTATTTGGAGTAATGCTAATATTTCAGAAGTATGTTTAAATCATGTAGGGCTTATATAGTTTTCCACTCTAATCGTGCTACTTGTTTTTAAACAAAAGCTTATGGGAATCCATTCAATTCACAGGAGAGCTACAAAACTGTAATGCGTATATTCATTCCTGTGAACTGGTTATTATATTATTGCAATTCATCTCCCGCTTCAGATATGTGTGTTACATGGTAAACTCAACAATTGGAAACATATCTGAAATGCCTATTGCTCAAAATAGATTTCTGGAAGAGGGGAAAAAAGTAAGTGGTTTGTGTGGGGCTTTATTTGTAGAACATAAATTCTTGTTTCATTTTCTCATTCTCTCCTGAGCAGTACACAGGGACAGGTAGGTGCCGTGTTATTATTTACCAATGGGTAAAAAATAACTTTCTGCTCACTTCTGTCGGCATTTATGCTGTCATTAGGGACTGGGAGACTGAGGTAAGCTGAGAGAGGTTGATGGCCTGCCAGGAGGCAGTAGCTGCTCCTGCCCCCGGCTTGGCTGTTTTCACAGCCCCCCGCCACACGCTGAGCCTCACCACCAGCAGCTTCTCCTCTGCCTCGCAGCATGGGGCTGGACCCACGGGAGTTGTTTTGCAAGGGCTGTGCAGAGTGGCTTCCCATCAGGAACGATTAAACAAGCACCCACTATGTGTGCGTAAGGTTGTTTAGGAAGGGAGAGACTATTTGAGCATATGCTGCAAAGCACGTTATACCTGGAAAAAAGAGAATTTTCCCTTCTCTTTTTAGCCTGGCTATGAAGCTTAACAAACTTGGCATAGCTAGAGCATGGAAAGTCTGTCTGTGGGAGGAACATATCAGATGTCTTGAGATATGAGATGCCAACAGCTATAAGCCTCACTCCTCATTTTATACCTGCCCTGGGAACAGCACGTGAAAGCAGACCAAAGCTGTTAACGTAAGAGAGTGTGAAATGCCTAAGCAGAGAGTGGGCAGCTGTTCAGAAAGTGAAATGCAGTGAAAATGAGTATGTGCAAATGACTATGTGATTGCACTGCATTCTCGCACAGCCGTGGAGGAGCTCTAATGTGGGAAATGTGGGGCCATGTTTGACGAATTGTCGCCCGCTAAGTCTGTCAAAGAGGCGGCGGCAGCGAGGGGTGCTGGGCGCTGGCTGAGGCAGGAAGGACCGGCTCCCTCCCCTGCTTCCCCAGTTGCAATTGTTTGATGCCTTCAGCCCATGCCAGCGCAGCTGGGCGCCCAAATCGCTGCTAACTCTGCCCCTGAGCCGGCCCAGCATGCTAACACAGTCTGTGACAGCTGACGCGCTGTGTAGGAACCTGCTCTTTGCTACCTCCTAGCTAAGGCTTGTTTCTTCATGAACTCTACGTTACCCCAAACTGGAAGGTGTTTGTGCAAATGCTTAGGATATGTAAATCCAGGACCATACTAAGGTGACAGTATTTGTGATCCGAGCCTCAGTATTCGATTGACAATCTGATCTCGGCATCTGTTGTGTGAAACAATTGGGGCGTCTTGGCTTTGTGTCTAGTGTTAGGCTGAGCAGGAAGATGAACACGCTGTGCAGGTTAAGGTTCAGCCAAGAACAGTGTTTCCATGAACATCACTGGAAGTAAGTTTGTCCGCAGTATGATCTTGCAAATGTGATGTGTCTCCCCATAAATCGTTTTCTCTCTTTCTTCCGGATACTCATAAGTTCTGTGTGGTTTTGTTTCTTTGTGATCTATGTGGAAAAATATCTGTCATCACACTGATCGCAGTCTCTGGACACTGTTCTTATTTAATGTCACTGTGATCTGGGCCCTGTGAGATCGCTCCCGCTATGGACTTAGATGACCGAACTCTTTTAACATACATTATTTGATCTGTCTATCTGGAATGTGGCATGAGTGATTTTAACTACATTGAATGTGAATAAAGCTATACTTACAATCACAGAGCAGCAGAAGAAACAGCAGGAAAAACAGATATTACAGAAAAGAGATAATTGATTGGAAGAAAAGTGAATGATGCCCACTTCAAATATGAGATTTTGGATTTATAATGATTAACGGCTTAAAATCCTTGTGGTTTTGGTGTAACTTGCAAGTGAAAAAAATAGTAATTGATATTAAAGATCTATCAGTGGACTTGGTTTAAGTTGTGCTATGAATAACAGCAGGAGCATCTCTGTTTATGTGCAGAAGTGATCACAGAAAACTTTTCTATAACTGTAAATTTTAATTGTAAGAATGTTTTTTTAGTATGTCACTTGCTCTTCTGTGAAGTGTTGTTGTCCATGTCCATGAAGGCCAGTCCACTTTCAAATAACTGAGAAAATTTACCAAAATTTTGAAACTGAACATATTGGAGTCTCAGTTAACTTCTTCCTTTTGCCTTATCGCAAGCAGTGAGATAATGGGCATAGATATCTGTGATTTGAACATTTTAGCTTCAGATTTCAGCATTTTATGAAAGGAAGAATACATCCCTTTTTGTGATCCTCACAGTTCTTAAAGTCATTCTTGTGACACTCGTGCTCAGATGCAATTTCTACAGCGGTAAGTGAGGTTTTGTGAATTACTTGCAAATCTACCTAAAGCTCTTGAATATTTTCTCTTTTAATTTTCTGTAGTGATTATTCTCCCTCCCTCCCTCCCTCCTTCTCTCTCTCTCTTTCCCACCTTCCCACCCCCTCCTCCAAAGCTAAGCTAATTTTAAAGTCAAGTTTTCCCAGCTATGTGTTGGGGAGGATGAATCCTAAAATGCTAACTAGTTTAAACCCGCTCTCTACATTTTCACTGGCCTCACTGCAAAGCCCATACAACAAAGGAGACTCTGCATCAACTGTAACACAATTCAGGATGAGTAAGCATATTGTACTTTTTGGCAAAATGCTGTTTCTCCCTCCTCCTTTTTTCTCATTCTTCAGTATGTTTATTTTTTTTTAATATTTTTTAAAAAGTCTGAATGCTCTTTGCTTCACTTTTTCCCTAATTTTATTTTCTCCTGAGTGGGATTGGATCCCAGTAGAACTGGGGTTCAAGCTGATCTTTTAGAAGCAGAATTTGACTGGGTTATGCATTAACTACAATAAGTACATTAATCTCTTATTAAATTTTCCCATATTTAAAGTGAAAATCTTAATTTCACTTTAGAAGACGCTACTAACGCTTCTGTAACTTCATTGTTTAATAAGAAAAAAAGAAGAAAGAGACCTAGAAATTTGCTTTTTAATTGTATAGACCTAAGCAGTTTCATACTGTAAATCATACTGCATAATACTACAATTTCACACTATTAATCTTTAAATCATAAATTATAAACGTAGCCTGTAGCTATATGACTGTGTGCAATGATCACATTTTTCTAAGTTTTTCCTGTAATGATTTAAGTCTTCTTTTAGGGCTTCTTATATTGGTTTTACAGATTGTGTTGGCAATGATTTCGTAAAAGGCATTCTTCTTTCCGGTTTGAAACAACATGGTGCCACAGTTCAGTGCTCAAAAGCAGAGCTGTACAAGTGGGCTGTGCTAACAGAAGGTATATACGGTGGTCTGTGGATGATGATAATGGCTTGATCCACTGTCCTTGCAGGATTTGCTAACGTATTTCATTTTTGCCTATTACAGGTTTTTCAGTTAAAGGATTACATATGCCGTTCCACTGAAAGTGTTAAGTGTTGATCAAGTCAATGAAGTCTTGCAGTCTCTAAGTGTGGCAGAGAATGATCTTGGATATCATCAGCAAAGAATGTGAGCTCTTCCCAAAAGAGAAGTAATTTGCTTTCCAGCCATGAAAATGCAAGGTTGGTAGTAGAAGAGGGGAACTATGAAAAAGTACCAAGAATGCAAGTGTATTGCGACAAAACCTGAGCAAACAGACGGGATTTTATTTCATTTCTGATAGCACTGTTCATTTCTCTTCATCTGACAGAATATACTTGGGACACATCTTTTTAGTTCTAGTACTATTTTTTAACCACTTTTAATTAAGATTAGATTGGATCATCACTGATGTAAATAAATCTTCAAGCTCGCCATCCCAGTGAATACAGTGAAGATGCCAAAACTTCTCATGGGCTAGAATTAATACTGGGGGGAGTTGTGCAAATTAATGGTAATGGATTAGGACTAAGAATAATTAAACAGTAAGGAATTTTCCTGTTTCATTATGTGTGTATTTTATGAAATCACTAGGTGAAATTAAGCTTGCTTTGAAATCGGTAGGAAGTTTGCTTTTGACTTTAACGGCAGTGGATTTCACCCATTACATTCTACAGCTTTTGAAATCAAAAGGGAAAACAAAGAGCACAAACTTGTTCTTATTTTTTTATTACAACTGTCCCTCAGAAATTGCTGACCAGCATTATATTCCTGCGTGTGTCTCTTGGAAGGATGGTGGATGTATCTGCAGGTGCACTGCAGGTTTGTGCATCAGTTTTTAGTGTGAATAGTGGTTTCATTTTCCTTTTCTCTGGGGCCTCAACATGCCGTTTATTAGACAAGCATGATCCTTATCTCCTCTTGGCAGAAGACATCATATTTCTATCACTCATCTAAGACTCTAACTGTAACAACCTCCAGCATGCTCCTGAGACAGTGTCCTCTATTTACAGTTTTTAAAAGAGCTGACTTGAATCCTTTTTTAATTTATTGTTGTATTGTCAACAGGTTAATAATCCCCTTCTCATTGTTGTCCATGCCACTGCAGTCATTTATCTTAAACAGTTGAGGTCATTCTGCTATTTACACAAAGCTTCTGAAGAAACCATGTTGCAGTATAAACAGGGTTTCAGAAGCATTTAATCCTTCCTTTTGCAGCAGTTTCATCTATCTTTTTGATTTTATAATTCATGTCATCACTTTTGCAAGAGGTTAGTTGCTATTCTAGCAGAGTGTTTTATTGCACTGTCTTGTCATCGTAAGTCTTCATGCTGTCAGATGCTAATCTTCCTGTCCTGAAAGCTTCCCACCATCTGAGATATTAACTGCATGTTTTATGTCCCAGTTATCTTTACATTAACCATACTCTATGTATTGTTAAAGATCTGGACAGAGGTTTCTCTGGCATCTCTTGAGCCTGCAGGAAAAAATATGCCAAAGGGGAAAGTATTTCAGTGAGAAGTATTTCATGTTTCTTCTTAAATCAAATTTTTGGGAATGTGTCATTAGCTGTCTCAGCACATGCAAAACTTCTTCCTAACAGGAAGTGTCCCTAAAGAAGGCTTCCTCACTTTGTTGCAGCCTCAACTCTTGTTCAATGCTGGCTGTGTCTTCTATATTACACTGCCAAAATGTTTGATAGCAGAAAGGCTTTTATTTCAATGTTTTATCTATTTTTGGTATAAAGCATTCTTTAAGTGGCATCATCTAGCCATCACAGGAAGCAGGTGTTTCCTCTGTTGTTATCCATGTGAGGTAATATAATATCAAGTGCACTCAGAATTACCTAGGATAGAAACACAGACTGATGTTAGGGGAGAGTTTGCCTGTCAGACATAGGATGCACACCTGGTTGGTGATGGTGTCATAGCTCCAGTCTCAGAAGACTGAGCAGTCAGTCTCCTGAACTGAGACAGATCATTACAGCACCTTTTATAAGACCAGTCTTTTTGGATCCTAGACTTCAGTTGTTAATTTCTGTCCCTCTAATTTCCTGGCGAGTGATGATGAAGGTGCAAACCTTACATTTGTTTCTTAGTCAAGAGATGCCCTCCTACATAAATACAATTATATTGGGAAATTTCAGTATATATGCAATCAATATCAATCTAATTTTAACCTACTGTGGTTTTTTAATTTGGCATGCCACATGGTCTTACTAGTGCCGGGGCTGTTTCTTAAGCAAAGACTGAAAGGAATTTAATCTCATTTTAAGTTGTAGCTCCACACAATTTAAAAGTCTATAGCAGTTCCTCATATTCCTCTCCCCAGCCAGGGTTTAATCAGTATTCCATTCTAAAAGGAAATAATTCTGACATATGATTTTGGATACAGTTTATTAAGGATGTTTGTATGCGCATGTGTGTGTGTGTATATGTATATGTATGTGTGTCCTGGTTTCAGCTGGAATAGAGTTAATTGTCTTCCTAGTAGCTGGTACAGTGCTATGTTTTGAGTTCAGTATCCAAAGAATGTTGATAACACACTGATGTTTTCAGTTGTTGCTAAGTAGTGTTTAGTCTAAAGTCAAGGATTTTTCAGCTTCTCAAGCCCAGCCAGCAAGAAGGCTGGAGGGGCACAAGAAGATGGGAGGGGACACAGCCAGGGGAGCTGACCCAAAGTGGCCAACGGGGTATTCCATACCATGTGATGTCATGCCCAGTATATAAACTGGGGGGAGTGGGGGGTAGGGGTATCGCCGCTCGGGGACTAACTGGGCGTCGATCGGCAGGTGGAGAGCAATTGCACCGTGCATCATTTGTATATTCCAATCCTTTTATTATTAATGTTGTCATTTTATTAGCATTATCGTTATTAGTTTCTTCTTTTCTGTTCTATTAAACCGTTCTTATCTCAACCCACGAGTTTTACTCTTCCTGATTTTCTCCACCATCCCACCGGGGGAGGGGGGGGAGTGAGTGAGCGGCTGTGTGGTGCTTAGTTGCTGGCTGGGGTTAAACCACGACAATGTGTACATATATTTTATATATATGTATAAAATAATGCTTGGTAGAATGGTCATCTTTGGAAATAATTTTCTACCTCTTGCACAAAATTATTTTTCTCTGTATTGATCTTTTGGTTCTTGGAATTTTATTACCATAAACCTAAACACTTTACAGTTATTATTCCAAGGGCTTTTACTCTTATACTTGACATCTAGTTTCACACAGGATTTGGATCCTTTTTCCTCTTGATTTGTTCTATAGAACAATTCTAAACCGCTGATTTTGTAAAATGGCAATCGATTCCAGAGGTAGAGAGTAATGTTGCAAATACAGAATTACATCTTCATGCCTGGCTTAGACAGTAAAAGAAACCAGATTCAAGGGGTCTATGTGTTTTCATACATGTACAAATATCTAACGAGCAAAAGTGAAGGAGAGGACTGTCCAAGTCCTCTTTTCTTTTTGAAGCTTGTTGCAGTGAGAAGGCTCCTTTTTAATTATAGTGAGCTATAATATAGTTTCTAATGAGTCTGAAAGACATAAAGCATCCCAGACACACAGGCTGCCCGCAGGAAGCCAAGCAAGTGTCAAACTGAGGTTCCTCTTTAAGAGTTAAGGAGATTATATGCTGCTGTAGGAGCCCACTGTGCAATTACTTCACTTTCAGAGTCACAGACTGCTACTGAAATCCTTCTATTTGACAGTAGTTGATGAAGCATTTAACATTTTGAATCACAGTGGGCTAATACAGTTCAGAATGAATCTCGAATATTTTAACTGGATGAAATGCGTCTAGAATTTTTTGTCTCAATATGCCATGCTTTTTTACTTTAAGAAAATCTCAGGCACTTTAAAAATACAGTATTGAAAATTCCATATGCTGCTAGAGATGCTATAGATTTTTTTTTTTTTAAATACTTTCCTTGGTGGCTTTGGCCATTCCTTTCTCATCATAAAGTATGTATCAGTTCCTTGAGGCAGTTGAGCAGTCCCACTGTCCTGGGCACTGAAAAGCATAAAATCACTGGCAATCACTTTGCCATTCTATTTGGAGATTAAAGGACAGGACCTAACAAATGAGGCAGACCTTGAGTCAGATGATGAGGTAGCATCAGGTAATGCAGCTAAACAGTATGTCTAGCACAGATTAGCTCCAAATGAATTCTCAGCCAGTCATCCCTTTGCCAACCTGTTTGCCAAGGTAAGGTCTTCATTTATCTTTCAGGTAGTATTGATTTTTATTTTTAATCTTGAATTATTTTTTGTATTCAGTTTTAATTAAGATTTGCGATGGTCTTGCATGCTTCCAAAAATACATAAAGAGCATACTGTGCATTAGAAAACTCTACCTGGACACTCACTTCTGTGGTTGTTCTCTTTACTCCTGTCCTGCCACCTGAATGACCTGATCCTGGCAGCACATATTTTTATCAATTTATCAATTTTCTAATGTAAAAAGCAGCATATAAGGATTTGTGTGAAGGTCTTGAGATGACTCAACTATTGGCTTGCATCTCTGCAGCAGAAGGCTGTGGTTTCCATTTCCACCTCATGTCCTAGGCTCATACCCAATGCTTGGCACTGTATTTCAGTGACAGGGGGTGTTTCATTGTGGAAGATGTCATCCTGAAGATGACATGATGAACTCAGCTCTATTGTTTCTCCATCTGGAAATGAAAACCCCAAGGAATACTTCAGAAAGAGCAGGAGTTTAGCTTAGGGCCTCGCCAAACGTTCTGAAAATCATTTCCGTGGCAGTGTGTGTGAGATGTTCAGTACATGACAACCATGCTTCTGCCTGAAGAGTTTTTGCAGCATCACTGTCTACATTGTTTTCATCAGAGCACTGCATCTGTTGTGCCATTTGTAAAACACTCAGATCTCAATTAGTAGAGCAGAAATTTTTCTTCTGTGCGAATGACAGCAGTTGTAACAAGTCAGCTTTGCTGCTGCCTCCTCTCCCTACCTCTGGAGAAGTGTATTCTTCCTGTTGCTGCAGCTGCAGGGTGAAAGGCGTTTGTAGAAGTCAGTGTGTGGCACCACTGGAGCATTTAAATGCATCTGTCAAGGGAAACGCTGTAGCTGATTGCATATTTTTCAGTGATATTGAGACAGAAATTCTTTAATTATAGTGCATGGTGGAGGTGGTCACAAGGGGCCAATCTTGACAGTTTATAACTGTCTTTAGTAAAGAAGCTTGATGTATCTAGGGAAACTAGAAGATTTTTAGTTCATTAGGATATTCTTCTTTTAATCTGCACTTAAAAAAAAATCTTTACCTTCCTGAAGTCTACATAGTGGATGTCATCTGTGTCTGTCCATCTAACTCCTTGTTACCCCAGCTTTTCCGTACTTCTCTGTAATCTTATTACAGCTTTCTGCTCGTTTCCTTCCTCCCCTCTTCGGAGGAAGAAAGAAGAAATCTTTCAAGTCCTTCCTCCCTGTTTGCTTCTTTTCCCTTTGGTTTGAGAATCATGGAAAATGCTTGATCCTACCTATGAAAACTGTGATAGCCAAGGGCCAGTCTTCTGCCCTGTGTTTTCATGCTCTTTGACAGGGAACATGCTGATGAATCTGCACAGATCTAGTCACAGCCCATTAATGAGCTCGTTTTTCACCCAGTGATAGTAGATTTCCAACAGATTTGGGGTTAGGTATACACAAAGAAAATGCTTCTGTTTGTTCTCTTCTCTTTAGGTTGGGCCATTGATATTATACTGTACAATATTTAGTGCAGTAGGTTTTCATGCATTGATGTCAGAATTTACCTTAATCCTGAAATAATTATGTGATCATTCCAAGGTAATTTTTCTATCCATTTTCTGATAGTCTAAATGCTATTAAGAGACCTTATTGCAAACTTTTTCCCTACATGGCTGTAGGACCTAAAAACCCATCAAGTTTGCAGTTTCTTGCAAGTCATGAAAGAACAAACCCATTTATGTTTTCATTGGTTTGGGGTTTATGGTTGCTTTTTTTAGTTTCCTTTAGAATTCTGCTTAGGAACTATAGAAAATCAAAGCTGTAATTATATGTGAAGTCTTGCCTCATGCATCAACATGAAATGGTTGGACAATATTCAGAGTGCAATTTGGATGCTGATAGTGTTAAAAAAAAATTAAAACCCCCAAGCCACTAAAGCCCCAAACTCAAATCCATAAACCCTGCACATGAGAAAGGATTCTCTCTCTCAGTTTTAAGCAATCTAAGGTAGTGTGGCTTCTCTTCAAAAGTGATTTAAGCACTTGGTATATAGGATCTTCTCTGAGTCCAAATCTGTCTTTTCTAAGATGCAATTGAGCATGTTACCTAAAAGCAATAGGGCCGGCCCTGTATCATTGTTCCATTGGTGCTTTCTGAGACTCTTTTTATCCTTTAAGTATTCTTACTAGACTGTTTCTACTTTTAATTTATATCTAATAGGTAATAATGAACAATTGTCTGTGAACGTGCATAGGTTTTATGTGAACAGCACTAAAGTTTGCGTCAATGAGTTCCTATAAACTAGTCTTTCTTGTAAGTTTTTTTAATATCTTTGCCTTCAGTGACTATAGAAATAATGAGCAAGCAACTATTTTTCTAGTGGTGTGACAGATTCCTCCATTTATACTTGGAAGTATATAGGCATGGACAGCTGAGAAAATACTAAGAGGAAAATGAGATGTCAGGAAGCTCTCAGGTTAAAACACTGGTTGTCATCTGGCATGATGAGTAACTAAAGTTTAACTCAAAAGTGTGTCGTTCTCTGTTACATATATCCATATATATTTAAAAATACAGATATTTTGTCAGTGTTTTCTCATTACAGGCAGCATGAACTATTAATAAATGGACAGTTAGTCTTATTCCAGCGTGTTTAGAAATGTAAGAAAATAATCAGAAGTGATGACCGAGAATACTGCTGCAAACTAGAGTTTAAATAGCTTAAACAGCTTTGCTAGTGTACAGAACTCCAAGTCAGTTCTGGGTTTATGATCCCACTGGACTGAGGCATTGGAGAATGCTGTCTGACCCTTCTTGCAACTAGAGTTTTGCTGTTCCTGCAACTCAGATATGATCATTGGTTCTGTTTAGAAACATGTATAGGGATCACGTGGGCATTGTGTAATGAAAATAGTTTTGAGTGCAAGTGTCAGGCTGCTGGATAATGTCATGGATTTATACTGTAGCAAATGCAAATATTCTCAGCAAGGTATGGCACACTTCTAGGATCTATCTAGACAAAACCACAGAGGTTTAATGCTTTCCTGGGACTTATCTTAACCCACAGCTGACCAGTGTGCCAAACATCTTCAGTTACTCTCCAGGTTTCATAAAAACTCGGGTTTTTTCTTGGTAATTTAGACATTAGGCAAAATTACAGTCAGTCGTGACACCTCATTATACCACAAATATTCTGTGAATGGGTTGGTTAGGCTTTTGGGGGCATGGTACCTTTGCATATTACAGTGAGTGATGCCAGTGACTGGGACTAGTGGTGGCACACTGTGAAGTACCTGTCTTGCTGATAACAGTGGAAAATTTGCCTGCTCCTCCCTTCATCGCAAATCTAATTTTAAAAAGCAATTAAAAATGCATGTTAAAGGTATATTACAATGGCCTGTTATCCCTAGGTAGGGGATACCAGGATCATACCAAGGATACCATCATGTTCTAACCCCCTAGGATTCACAAACTCCTGGTAGTTGCTTTGGAGAGCTGGATCTTTCTCTGTGTCTGAGGTCAGAAATAACTCTGGATGGAAGCTCGTGAAAGATCAGTTCTGAAAAGTATTGGCAAGTGAGAAAAAATGTGTTGTTTAGTACCGTGAAGAACATCTTGTATCTTTACAGGTAGTATAAATGTTCAAGTAATACCACCATTGTTGTCCCTGCAATTCTCATGACACAAAACTCAGTTGAAAACCCCAAATTAAATTGGTCTTACAGTCCACAGAAATAAGGGAGCAGGCATCTTCAAAAGAGTCTCATGTGTGAGCAAAGTTGCATATAAAATAGGCTGCTGTTAGGGAATTTAAGTAGTTTTCTTCTTTAAGAAAAATATGGCAGTTAGATGCTCTGCCAAACTTTTAGTGGGTTAAAACACAGATCTCTACAGAGATCTGGAAAGAAGCCACCTTGGAACATGATTTTTATCAACAGGGATTAGAAGGAATGATCAAAACTAATTTGAAATTTTAATAAAACACACAAGTTTCCATCTTCATTGCTTACGTTACTCTTTCCCTCTGTTATGTTGTGCAGGTATTACTAGATTGCAGGTAGCAGATGGGATTCTTGTTCTTCATTAGACTTTAATATCACTTCACATATATTTAATATTTATAACAGTTCTCATGAATTCAAATGAGATGTTACAGTCCACAGATACAACTGCAATAACAGTTATACAGCTTTTAGAAAATAGCCAACCCCAGGTGTTGACTCATGAATATTTATACACACCAGTCATCATGGAAGCAAAATACAATTTGGACCTGATCTTATTCCCAATAAAATGGATAAAAAACACCCAGTACTAGAAACAATCCTTTAAAAGACACCTGAGGAAAAATAATAAAAATTCTTCCCCATCTCCATGTGTTTTCCCCCCCAAAATGGGATGGGGGAGAGGGATCAGAAAAAGAAAAAGTCACAGTATTTTTTTTTTTTTCAATTTTTGAGAGGATACATATTTTTCCTAAATTTGGAATATGTTCTTATCTTAAGACATGTAAACAAACTCTTTTTTACACACAAAGTTTTTAAATTGTGTCACAATGTTTGAACTTAAGCGAATATTCTTTGCATTCTAGATTTCATGAAGTAATTTTTATGACGCCTGTGGAAGTAAAAGCATACTTTTCTTTTTAAGTCAGTAAAGATTTTATTTTAGTTTTATATAACTGGAATGCAGCCAAATGGATTTTTCTCACTTAAAACCCCACCCATTCAAACCTGGAAAGTTTCTATTCCAAAATACAATTTTTGGATTGTTCTAGGAAAAAAAAGAGTATGCAATTGAAATGAGATAAAAATAAATACGTGGTAAAGTATGAGCTGTAGGCCAGATTCTGATTTTATTTACAGCCTTGTAGATACTAGGATATTTCCATAAAGGAGGTAACGTCGTTACAGATTTATCTCGTGGATTGAGATCCAGTATGATGCACACAAATGTCTGACAGAGCAGAGGTGAGATGTAGGAAATTTTATCCATTGAGAAAGGCAGGCAGTTCAACAGATCAGGAAAAAAGGAACAAACCCAGACTTTATGTGGAACTTACATTTTCACTCTTTCCTCATTTCTACATTTTCCTCCTGAAAACAAAACTTCATGAACCAAGGAGACAATAAAAAGGGTAGGAGAAAATCCTTGTGGATTATGTAGTGAAACTACTTAAAAATAAATGAGGTACGTTTTATATCAATTTAGAATGTAAATAAAAGCTTGTGATTAATTGTTCAGAAAGACCCAAATCTGTTCTTTTTTCTAGTGACTATGGATGATGGGAGAAGTCGTGCAGAACTGGTGACTGTGTTCTTTTCCCAGTAGTCCATCATTTTCCTGCATTGGCAGGTAAGATACTAAAGTATTAAAGATCTAGTGATCAGCTCAGTCTGGGAGGTCTTTGTCTGTCCTCAGAGTTAAAGAACTGTACAGAGTTACAAAATACGGTATATAAGTGCAGTAGCCAGCAAAATTAGAAAGGAGTAACTTCTCATCTGTTTATTCAAATACGGCAGTTCTCTAGCAATGGAGAAGAAAAAAGTTGGTATCATGAGGCAATATTGCTATTACTTAGGGGATCAGAGCTATGCACTGAGAGCTTTGTATGTGTTACGTTGTCTTTCAACTTTATAACTTGTGTCAACTTCCAAAACTAACTACGGTTTCAGGAGCAATATTACTTGAGTAAAACACATAAATGTAGGAAAAATTTTGCAACTATGGCAAAAGTGATACTTTGGTTCACTGTGACTCGTCTTGAGCACTTATTATATGAGAGTTTTTGAATAGCCATTATGTATTTGTGATAAAGACTTTGAATCCCAGAAGATTTACAGAGAGCACTTAAGGATGTTATTTCATTATTCTTCCATTTAAAACATTTCACATTTAATTAACATTTCACACTTAACAGAAACAATATCTGTCTTTGGTGTTTAAATTTTAAGCTGGGTATAGTCAGGGCAAAAAACTAATATTTTGATGGAAAAAGAATTAGCTTGGGAATTATTTGTAATGTGCAGTAGAGCCAAGAAATAATTCTTAAAGTTCTGCTTTAAAGGAAATACAAGAGGTCATAAATGAAAATTCTTTCCTGTGCATCATCAGAGAAGAACATTACATAGACTGCCCATGTGGCTATCATATAGGCAATTTTGCATTTTCTTGCATTTATTTTTGTTAAATATATTTTTAATAAAATATGCAGATCCCTTTAAGGAGCATAATGCTGCATGGGTAGAGGGCAATGTCCAGGTGAAAACATGACATCATCATTACTTTATTCAGTGCAACTGCATAAGGAAGGGCAACCAGTTTTCCTCACGCAGTCTCAAGACTGATAATCAGGTAGAGGCAAGTTGGGATTGATTCCACATTGTCGTGGTTTAACCCCAGCCAGCAACTAAGCACCACGCAGCCGCTCACTCACTCCCCCCCCTCCCCCGGTGGGATGGTGGAGAAAATCAGGAAGAGTAAAACTCGTGGGTTGAGATAAGAACGGTTTAATAGAACAGAAAAGAAGAAACTAATAACGATAATGCTAATAAAATGACAACATTAATAATAAAAGGATTGGAATATACAAATGATGCACGGTGCAATTGCTCTCCACCTGCCGATCGACGCCCAGTTAGTCCCCGAGCGGCGATACCCCTACCCCCCACTCCCCCCAGTTTATATACTGGGCATGACATCACATGGTATGGAATACCCCGTTGGCCACTTTGGGTCAGCTCCCCTGGCTGTGTCCCCTCCCATCTTCTTGTGCCCCTCCAGCCTTCTTGCTGGCTGGGCTTGAGAAGCTGAAAAATCCTTGACTTTAGACTAAACACTACTTAGCAACAACTGAAAACATCAGTGTGTTATCAACATTCTTCGGATACTGAACTCAAAACATGGCACTGTACCAGCTACTAGGAAGACAATTAACTCTATCCCAGCTGAAACCAGGACACACATCTAAGAAGGGATTCCTATCAGTGGAACTACGTGGCAGAGAGGAGTTAGATGGCTGTTTGCAACCTAAGATCATGACAGAGCCTCGTCTGTCTTTGGATATCAAGGTAAAAACAGGTGGCGGCAAACACCATGGGTTGTCTTTGCATTGCTGGGGAATGTATTTTGTATTTGCTTAGTAACTGTAACTGCTAACCGAAGTCTGCAATATCTAGAGAAACAGCTTAGTGTATATTAATTTCTTGAAATTGTCTCAAACAAAGCCGAAAGTACAATCAGTAATCTATGGGCTCAAAGAATTAAGGCAAATTTAAATAGGTTAAAAACATGTATTGTACTTATGCAGAAAGGGATTAGGACTTAGGTGTAACAGCATAACCTTGCTCAGCTGTATGTGAGGCAAAGTTTGGAGCTCTGCACTGCATAATGACTAGAATTCATACAGAAGCATTGCTTAGAGAGTAAAGACATTTTAATTCATATCTTCTAATTAATTAGCAACCAAATATGACATAAAGACAGCATACAAGAGGGAAAGAGTGAGTCATCCGACGCTCTAGCACTTACTTTATTGCCATAAGGAACATCTTTATTTAGTTTCATGACTCTGCATTGCTTGGGTTGATAATTTACAGTACGTGAGAGCAATAGGCTTGTGTGGAACCTAGTGAAATTTGGATCTTAAAAAGAAATGGGGTAACTGAATGTGTGCCATATTCAAATTAGCGATTCAGATGCAAGATAGTCCTCCAGAGAGACCATAATGTTCTGTGAGAAAATCTAACTGAAATGTACCAGTGGTACGCTTCATCAAAACAGCAGTGCTGGAGACTGATGCGTTCTCTAGCTGCAGAGCCAGAGATATGCTAGTGAAGACACGCTTTGCTCTGTCCCCAGCAATGTGCTTTAACTCGGATGCAGAAGGGCCACAAGTGGATCTGGAATAAATTTTTTTTGCAGCAGCAGAACTGCATTTGAGGAAACATCAGTGTAGGCAGGACGGCAGCGTGGGTGTTTCATGACCTTAGTCTCTATTGGCGAGGTTGGAAAGCACTGCACCATTTGGAGCTGAGAAATCAAAGTATTGGCAAGCTGAGGGAGGAACTCCAATTCCTTCTGACTCCATTACTGAACCTGGCAGCATCTAAGATGCCAACAGGGATGGTACTCTATATAATGTGATGATACCATTCATCACAGGGAAGCAGATTGCGCATAGACAACAAAGCCATCGTCAGACCAGTTGCTACTGGCCTAGACTGGTGTGAAAGGCCGGCTCCTCCCGCTACTTACACCGCAGCCAGCCAGCTTTTCTAGACCGGGGCTCAAATCGGTAAGGCGTTCGCAGGAAACTAACGGCACCCCGCTCAGCCTCCCTTCCCCTCTCCCTCACATCCTGCAAAACCGCGTAAGGTGCCAGTTTTCTGCTCCAAGGAACGATTGCTTTTGGCCACGGTGAGCAGAGGTGATGGCGAAGCCGGCCCCAAGGAACCGCTGCCGCCTCACGCCGCGGCTGCGGGCAGCTCCCGCCCGGCCCCGCCCCCGCCGCCCGGCCCCGCCCCCGCCGCCCGGCCCCGCCCCCGCCGCCCGGCCCCGCCCCCGCCGCCCGGCCCCGCCCCCGCCGCCCGGCCCCGCCCCCGCCGCCCGGCCCCGCCCCCGCCGCCCGGCCCACTCCTGGGTCTGGCGCTCCCCCTCGTGGCTGAAATAGGCGCGCAGCCTTCCCTGCACCTGCTGCAAGAGAACTGCAAACCGCGAGCGGTTCTCCCCGTGTTCCTACCGTTCCTACCGTACCGTATCGTACCGTACCGTACCGTACCGTACCAGAGAATCCTCAGCGCTGGGTTGCGGTACGGCTCGTCCTCCCTTAACCAACAGCGCCCTGATTGTCATCTTCTCTCCCAGCCGTGCTTTCCCCTGGTCCTGCCTGATAGCAGCAGCAGCACGAAGTGTGAAGAAAACCGACACAGTGCTTTGCAAGGCTTAAATGCAGTGATTCACCCTTATCTTACATGCTGAATAAAACGCTCGGAAGAGCTTTTTAACTGCCCGGTCACGTTCAGGGGGGATGCTTCAGCTTCAGCCCAACAGATCAGCAGTGCTTTCCTTATCCTCCTCCTCATCTGCCACCGAAGACTCCTCCTTTAGGAGTGGATCTCTGCAAAGTATTTTGATGGCATTGATCTGGTTTGATCACACCTATGATAATCTGTTCTTCCAGCACCTTAGCAGGCATACAGCCTTCAGAAGCAATTTCAAACCCTCAGCCTTTAGAAGCTATTTCAAACCTTTACCATGTTGGATTGTGGAAGCATAGGAAAAGCTTAGCACATCCAAGAGCATTGCGTTAAGTGTGGTAGACAAGTTTTTTGACAAAACCTTCATCTGAAAAAAGTAGTTATTACTTTGTATGTTATTTAAATGTATATTTAAATTCAAAGAGCAATTAGATCCTTTTTGGGAAAAAAACAAATAACTCATAAACTAGCATATTGGAAATTCATATTAATTTAGCATGCATTCTTGTCTGTACTTTTGCTCCTCAAGTGGCAACTATGAGATAAATTGATTTAAAGGGGGAAAAGTGACAGACACATACTTCTTGTGTTTAATATTAAAGGCTGGGCTGAAGAGCACACAAAAGGCATACCAGGAGAGCATGGCAGCCATGGGAAGGTAGAGGGGGGCGGAAATTACAGAAAAATGTGGACAATACCCCAAGAGAGTATACCTGAAGAAACCGTGGAAAATAAAGGCAAGTCAAAGAACCCCCCCCCCCCCCCCCAAAAAAAGTTTAGGTGTTTTAGCTTTACTGTCAGCAGGTAATGTTTAGGTTACTTGATATGTAGAAGTTATAAATTTTCCTTATTTATCTGGCTATTTATCCACTTTATATCCCAGCGTGTTTTGATATGAACTTTAGATACTACTGGGAAACAAAAGAAGAGTATCAGTATAACAGCTTCTATTTGCTTTATGGATTTGATTTTCTCCTTCTCTTTTCACAATGACCTGGAGCTAGTACTTTAAATATCCTTGGCTCCAAAATACAAGACAATTTCTTTTTATGTCAAGATAGTGAGGGATTTAGATATGAAGTCATATATTCATATGCTTTACAGTTAATACTAGTCTTCTGCTTTTTCCTGATATCTTGGTATCTCTTCTGCCTGCGATCACCTCTGCATGCCAGTTAGAAAATACAGAAGCACCATAAAGACAAGTTTTAAAGACCAATAATGCATTAGATAAAGAAGCAACCGCAATGCCACTTCCAGACTCTGAATGTCTTCATCTAGAGCAATTCTATGGTTCTCATTAAACTGATTGAGCTGATTCTAGGTCAGCAGATGAGAGATGCCTTCTGAGCGATATCAGACCCTCTCCCATTTTTACAGCCACTCTATGTTTTTTTGTCCACATCACATGAAAGTATGTTTGTACACACATTTATTGTACTGAACACAAATGAAAGGAGAAGTAGTCTCCATAGAATTTCAGGTAATGGTCTACAGGAACAAGAAAACAAAGTGGGTTTGGATGAATGCTGTACGGTTGTTATCAAAATATTTTTATTCCTTAGTTGTCTTTTGAAACTATACAGAGTGTTCCTGGTGAAAAATCAAGGATGATTAAGAGAACAGATAAAAGCAAGCATATTTTTCCGGAATAAAGTCATCCACAGTCCTTTGATACAGTTTGTTAGTACATGCGTATATGTAATTTTGGATGCAAAGGCATTCAGATATGCTTCCCTTCAGTTTTGTGAGTACATCAGTTTTCTACTTTAATTTACTGCTTTTATTAAATATAATGCACTAAGTAGTAGATGATGTCTTTGTTATCTAGGTGGCTAGAATAATGGCTAAAATTTGGCAGCAGTACCATTTCTTTCCCTACCTATCCCAAATTCAATTCAAATTCTATTTTTCTGATACAAGTGATAATCTATGATAATTGCGTTATAGTAACTGTAAACTCATGTAATTTAGATGCATCTAAGGAAGACAGTTTGAGCTACAAATTTTGTTTTCTAATATTGGAAGTCATGTATGTAGATGGAAACTAAGTTATAAGTTTATTTCGTATTACTTTTATGGCCATGTAATGCTCTCTGTTAGATTGGTATCACTTGAACTGTGCTCAGAATTTCCAAAATTGCCACTTAGTATATGATTAGCACTGTTGTTTGAGTCCTCATAATCTTAGAAACCTGTGTTTAGGTTTTTATTTTGTTTGACGACAAAAAAAATAAGAGAACAAGTATTAGGGAAAAGACTGCGTTTGCAATGAGAGCTAGCTAATATTTTTATCAATTTTATTTTCTGCTCCAAAATTTTGGCTAGAAGACAGGTCTAGAGACTTGGGATAACCTTGCAACTTTGTAGCTTTTGAAATGCTCAGGAACCGGGGAGAATGATATGCTTTCATTTTGGAGACTACAGTTTCTGAACAGCTATCTCATTCCAAACCGAAGCGAGGAAGAGAACGTAGAAAACAAAGAACCAGTTAAAACCTGAACATACTAGTTTTGTGTTTAAATGAACACAGAGTATTAGGAAATGATTAAAGGAATTACTACAAGAAGGGCGAGTAATTTGACCTTTTTAGCTTCTGCTAGATTGCATGCCCTTGGGTAGGATTTGGTGTAGAACATCAAAAGTACACGAGAGGTCTCTAAGCAGAGTTCGGAGTCCAACACGTTCCTCAGTACAGACACTGGCTACCTTTTAATGGACATAATTATTTTGTCAGCCAGGAAATTCTGCATAACGGTAATGTCATAGCAGAGCAGATCTGTTGGATTTGGGTTTCAAGGAATGGATGAAAGTAATTATTTTCTTTAATTAGTTTCCCTACCCAGAAGGTTCATTGGTTTCTTAGGTTTTAACAAAGGTGATTCTGATCAATTTGTGTCTCCTTACGTTTGAGCAATTAGAACACTGATGCAGGGATACAGCAAGCACATTTTTGTTTATCTCAGTAGTGCCAAACAGCCCTTGCAGTAGTTACTGCTGGGTAGTTACTGGTCTTCCTCAGGGCGTTTGGAGTCTGCAGCAGAGCCATGGAGAGTAAGGGCTCCAGCCAGCAGCCTTCTGCTGTGCTCAGGGAGGACCGAGGATGTTGCTACTGCATGTTTCATTAGTGTTAAGATGAAGCAAGCAGGCAGCGTTGCTTTAAATACAAGGTATTCTCTCCTGCCTACCCTGGCTGCCTCTCTGAATTCTTCCTGACGCTTGAACCTCTTATTTGGATCCCTTCACCCTCCTACACTGAATTTTTTTCCAAGATTTCTTCTGTGTTATGGTGCATGTAACTATGAAAATTGGACTTCAGAGCACTGTGGAGGTTTACAGCAAATGAACCAAAGGGGGTTTTTTGGTTTGTTTTTAGAAAATTATTTCAATTTTTAAACTAATACTGTGAGCTTCTGGGTGTAAATCATCATTTTTTAATGCCTAAGAGGTAAATAATGAACTGATTTGTGTACATAAAGGAAATATTTCAGTCTAGGAGTATATCCTGCATGAGGTACATAGCTAGACATATGGCCAACGAGCCATTTATTTTAGATAAGTATTGCATATATTTTATGCTAATTATCTGCACAGATATTAATTCTATGAGAGACAAATAAATCAATACCCTCAGATAACTTATGTTCAGTGTTCCTCATATTGTTAGGTTAGATTTTATGTCAAAAGATTGACCGCTATGCTTTTTCATGAAGAAAAATACCATAAAAAAGAATCCTACATAATGTAATCACAGGTGCTTAAGTCAAAATACCTCTGTGCAGTATTACAGGTACAGGAAGAGCCTTGCTAATAAAGAGATAACTGTCTTGTTTTTTTAGAGGTAGATCATTTATATCAGGACATGAAATTCAAGGAGTCCGGTAGTGATTTGTTTCTTTTCTTTGTCTGTCAACTACAAATCCAGTTGATTTTAACTATAATATTTTTTTTAACGCAAAATGGCAATAGACGTTGTAACAAATATTCCAGCATCTCACATTTTTGTGCCAAAGCCCAAACCATTTTGATCTATTTTTGAGATTAGGTTGTAACATGACCTTTCTTCCACTGGAGAAGTCAGAGGGTTCAAGGTGCCCTGCCTTCTGATCTGCCAACCATATCTCAGAAAGTGTGGGAACCAGAGTTATTGTATTACCCTCTATGCAAGCCCACAAATATGCAAAACGTTCCCCCTAATTCTCCCCACTTAGTCCTGCTTCAGTTGGTGAATGCAATGAGTCAGCCTGTATCAATAACTGATCATGTAACTGCTTATTGAAAAGAACATGGCAACACACCTGACACAGCTTTGGCTATTTAAATACTTAGCTTTTCTGAGGATAAAATGTTGTTGTGATGGCATGACCCTCAGTCTGGGCTGCATGTGTCTTCCCAGCATCAGCACTGGATAGTTCATATCCTATATCCTAGAACTAGATATACCTAGTTCATCGCTTAAAGCTTCTCTGCTCTTTGTACCAGACTAATGAGGTAAAAATGAGGTTGAGGTTATCGACAACATGACTGTAGTGTGCATTGCCTAAGGTCAGAGTGGTCCCAGTATGGTCTGCTCTAACTCCTTGCCAGTGGTGCAACACACCGCTCTCTCCTTGGGATTTGTTTTAGAAACAGCTGAGTTTCTTGCATTGCTGTTAGTTATACTGAAAATGTAAACACAAGTCAATGGATTTTAGAAATAATTTCTTTCTCATTTCCCTTTCAGATCTAAATGAAAAGGTTAAGTATAAGTACTGTGATAAAGTCATCAGATTCCACATTAAATTTTCTTGAGTATTCAGCGAGAGACTATTAGTTTTAAGAGATCTAATTCAATAGGTTTCTTCAATAACTTCTAAACAGAAATAGGATTACATCTCCTCCACGAAGAAAATATCTGACTAATCTTTGAGCATTGTTTTTTTTTTTAAACCCAAGATATAGCTTTAAGTTGCAAGGACTGTGCATTTATATGCATTTCATCATAGTTTCTCAGAGATCACAATAGCATGCAGACACTATGCAGCTGAGATACTATCCTTATCTTAAATATTTGGGGAGCAAAACACTTATTAAGGGTGGCTAGCTCTATCAGGTAGGTATTAAAAGTGGAAAATTAGGGAAGAGTAGAAGTTGAGACGGTCCGGCTAGGTGTACCTCTCACTTGCTAGTAAAAATACATTTTTAAATACTTTCACAACTTTAATGTCTCCTTATGTGATGTTAATTTAAATGAATGATTCTTAAGTATATCTGGCAATTTCCAAAGGCCAAGATGAGCATGGATGAAGACTGATTCTTAATTGCATGGAACTTCTATAAGCCTATACAAAGCCAAAGCAAGGACATCTCCACAGTGGTCATCTGGGAGAGCTCATTAAAGGAGTGAGTGAAAAGGAACGTATTTTAAATTAATAGTCTAATAAAATTGTGGGGGACACTACAGTAAATCAGAAGTTCCCACCTTCCAATTCCATTGAATAAAGAACTGTAACTGAGAGGGCTCGTAGTATATTGAAGCTCCACTACTGAAGATGACCACAACTGATACATAACACGCAGTTTTAGGAAAGAGCTGATTATAAAATATTAGAATAGCCTAGTATAAACAGCTGCCACAATATGTTTTGCAGGTGTAAAGGGACAAGAAGAATCATGGTTCCTTCCTTCATATGCTGTGTAATCTTGGCGTATAAATATAGCCTTAGTATATGTGTATCTTTTAATTATCACCTCTAGCTTATACTACTGGTACCTATTACGCTTTGTATGGGTTTTATCCTCTATAATCCTTTTATTCTCTCTGTGACTTTGCAAATGTACTCCATAATGCTTTGAAGATTAATCCTGTAATTAAAGGACATAGTTAAATAATGAAATTCTGGCTTGCTTATACTGAAGTGGCATGTACAATCTTCAACCGTTAGAGTACATCTAAAATCGTATTTCACTTGAAGTAACAAAGTACTAGCTAATATTTTCAAAAGAAGGACTTACAGCTGCTGATTCATGACATACCAGGTGTTGTGGTTTAACCCCAGCCAGCAACTAAACACCACGCAGCCACTCACTCACTCCCCCCCACCCAGTGGGATGGGGGAGAAAATCAGGAAAAGAAGCAAAACCCGTGGGTTGAGATAAGAACGGTTTAATAGAACAGAAAAGAAGAAACTAATAATGATAATGATAACACTAATAAAATGACAACAGCAATAATGAAAGGATTGGAATGTACAAATGATGCGCAGTGCAATTGCTCACCACCTGCCGACCAACACCCAGCCAGTCTCTGAGCGGCGAATCCCTGCCCCCCACTTCCCCGTTCCTATACTGGATGGGATGTCACATGGTATGGAATACACCGTTGGCCAGTTTGGGTCAGGTGCCCTGGCTGTGTCCTGTGCCAACTTCTTGTGCCCCTCCAGCTTTCTCACTGGCTGGGCATGAGAAGCTGAAAAATCCTTGACATTAGTCTAAACACTACTGAGCAACAACTGAAAACATCAGTGTTATCAACATTCTTCGCTCTGAACTCAAAACATAGCACTGTACCAGCTACTAGGAAGACAGTTAACTCTATCCCAGCTGAAACCAGGACAGTATCCACCCCTTATTCTATACCATTGACGTCATGCACAGTTCCCATACCTTTAGTTACATCCTGATCAATCATCACCTTTCCATTCCTTTAAGACATATGAGCAATGATATATATATATGTATACACGCACAGAGATATCATTCCTTTAGTTCATGGGTCATGTTCATAAAATGTTCATTGAGTTCATTTAGTTTCCGACTCTGGGCTCCATCTGTCATACCAGTCTTTCTGGGCAGGAGGGATGGTGCAAAGTCCTCTCAGTTGGTAGAGCAGAATTGGGCTTCAGTGCAGTGTGACAAGCAGGTGACATTTGGCGCAGCAGGAGGATGGTGTGCACCGTTGGATTGTTGCATGCTGGAGTCAGTTCTGGTTCCATCACTACTGCGCTTTGCTCAGTTTTATCACAGTTCTTTTCTTGCTTGATCTAAGTGATTTTTACTATAGTACTATGGATGTAGCACATAATTATAGTAAGGATAACATACAGTAGCAGGGTTATATAGCAACTAATATACAGTTTAATTCTGGCTGTTCTCACCTAAAATTAAATCCCCTTGAGGCACACATCGGACTTCCCCACCTTTTCGCATCACCCACCAAGTGCACCCGGGCCCTTGAGCAAAAGCAATCCCACGAATGGGTTTACCTTTGCCTGAGGCAGGAGTAACCCAGACTGTCTTCCCTAACATATTTTTTATGTGCACTACAGGGACTTTATCCCCTTCTACAGTATGTAAAAATTCTGACTGGGCAGGGCCACCCCGATTGGCAGATCCTCTGGTGTTGACTAACCAGGTGGCTTTTGCTAAATGTGTATCCCAATGTTTGAAAGTTCCACCCCCCATTGCTCTCAATGTAGTCTTTAACAGTCCATTGTATCGCTCAATTTTCCCAGAGGCTGGTGCATGATAGGGGATATGATACACCCACTCAATGCCATGCTCTTTGGCCCAGGTGTCTATGAGGTTGTTTCGGAAATGAGTCCCGTTGTCTGACTCAATTCGTTCTGGGGTGCCATGTCGCCACAAGACCTGCTTTTCTAGGCCCAGGATAGTGTTCCGGGCGGTGGCATGGGGCACAGAATATGTTTCCAGCCATCCAGTGGTTGCTTCCACCATCGTGAGCACATAGCACTTGCCTTGGCGAGTTTGTGGGAGTGTGATATAGTCAATCTGCCAGGCTTCTCCATATTTATATTTCAGCCATCGCCCTCCATACCACAGGGGCTTTAACCGCTTGGCTTGCTTAATTGCAGCACATGTTTCACATTCATGGATAACCTGTGCAATAGTGTCCATGGTCAAGTCCACCCCTCGGTCACGAGCCCATCTATATGTTGCATCTCTTCCCTGATGGCCTGAAGCATCATGGGCCCACCGAGCCATAAATAGCTCACCCTTATGTTGCCAGTCCAGGTCCACCTGAGCCACTTCAATCTTGGCAGCCTGATCCGCCTGTTGGTTGTTTTGATGTTCTTCAGTGGCCCGACTCTTGGGTATGTGAGCATCTACATGACGTACTTTTACAACCAGATTCTCTAGCCGGGATGCAATATCTTGCCACAGTGCGGCAGCCCAGATGGGTTTACCTCTGCGCTGCCAGTTGCTCTGCTTCCATTGCTGTAGCCAGTCCCACAGGACATTTGCCAACATCCATGAGTCAGTATAGAGATAGAGCACTGGCCACTTTTCCTTTTCAGCAATATCTAATGCTAGCTGGATGGCTTTCACCTCTGCAAACTGACTCGATTCACCTTCTCCTTCAGCAGTTTCTGCAATTTGTCGTGTAGGACTCCATACGGCAGCTTTCCACCTCCAATGCTTTCCCACGATGTGACAGGATCCGTCAGTGAACAGGGCATATTGCCTCTCATTTTCTGGCAGTTTATTATACAGCGGGGCCTCTTCAGCATGTGCCACCTCCTCCTCTGGCGACATTCCAAAATCTTTGCCTTCTGGCCAGTCCGTGATCACTTCCAAAATTCCTGGGCGACTGGGGTTTCCTATGCAAGCCCGTTGTGTGATCAGTGCAATCCACTTACTCCACGTGGCATTAGTCGCGTGATGTGTAGAGGAGACCCTCCCTTTGAACATCCAGCCCAGCACTGGCAGTCGGGGTGCTAAGAGGAGCTGTGTTTCAGTACCAACCACTTCTGAGGCAGCTTGAACTCCTTCATATGCTGCCAATATCTCTTTTTCAGTTGGAGTATAGCGAGCTTCGGATCCCCGATATCCTCGACTCCAAAACCCCAGGGGTCGGCCTCGGGTCTCCCCAGGTGCTTTCTGCCAGAGGCTCCAGGTAGGGCCATTCTCCCCAGCTGCAGTATAAAGCACATTTTTAACATCTTGTCCTGCCCGGACTGGTCCAAGGGCTACTGCGTGAACAATCTCCCGTTTAATTTGTTCAAAGGCTTGTTGTTGCTCAGGGCCCCATTTAAAATCATTCTTCTTTCGGGTCACTTGATAGAGAGGGCTTACAATCAGACTGTAATTTGGAATATGCATTCTCCAAAACCCCACGACACCTAAGAAGGCCTGTGTTTCCTTTTTATTAGTTGGTGGAGACATAGCTGCTATTTTGTTAATCACATCCATTGGGATCTGACGACGCCCATCTTGCCATTTTATTCCTAAAAACTGGATCTCCCGTGCAGGTCCCTTGACCTTACTTTCTTTTATGGCAAAACCGGCTTTCAGAAGGATTTGGATTATTTTCTTCCCTTTCTCAAAGACTTCTTCTGCCGTGTTGCCCCATACGATGATGTCATCAATGTATTGCAGGTGTTCCGGAGCTTCACCTTTTTCCAGTGCAGTCTGGATTAGTCCATGGCAAATGGTGGGGCTGTGTTTCCACCCCTGGGGCAATCGATTCCAAGTGTACTGGACACCCCTCCAAGTAAAGGCAAATTGTGGATGACACTCTGCTGCCAGAGGGATTGAGAAAAACGCATTAGCAATGTCAATTGTAGCATACCACTTGGCTGCCTTTGACTCTAGTTCGTATTGAAGTTCTAGCATATCTGGAACGGCAGCACTCAGCGGTGGCGTAACTTCATTCAGGCCGCGATAGTCAACTGTTAGTCTCCACTCGCCATTAGACTTTCGCACGGGCCACATGGGACTATTAAAAGGTGAGCGAGTTTTGCTGATCACTCCTTGGCTCTCCAGTTGGCGAATCAACTTGTGGATGGGAATCAGAGAGTCTCGGTTGGTGTGATATTGCCGCCGGTGCACTGTCGTGGTAGCAATTGGTACTTGTTGTTCTTCAACCCTCAGCAACCCCACAATCGAAGGGTCTTGAGAGAGACCAGGCAGGGTAGACAGCTGTTCCGTGCCCTCCATCTCCAAAGCAGCTATACCAAAAGCCCATCGATACCCCTTTGGGTCCTTAAAATACCCTCTCCTGAGATAGTCTATGCCAAGGATGCACGGAGCCTCTGGACCAGTCACAATGGGGTGTTTCTGCCATTCATTCCCAGTTAGGCTTACTTCAGCTTCCAATACAGTTAACTCTTGGGATCCCCCTGTCACACCAGAAATAGAAATGGGTTCTGCCCCTTCATAACTTGATGGCATTAAAGTACACTGTGCGCCGGTGTCTACTAGAGCCTTATACTCCTGTGGGTCTAACGTGCCAGGCCATCGAATCCACACAGTCCAATAGACCCGGTTATCCCTTTCCTCCACCTGGCTGGAGGCAGGGCCCCTCTAATTCTGGTCAGAGTATCCAGTATTCACTTCTCGTAAAATTGGCTCAGAAGTCCCTTCAAGAGGATCAGAAATAAGATCAGCCCTTCTACTCTGTTTGGAAACCGGAGCGGCATTTTTCCTGGTAGAATCCCCTTTTGTGGTGTTTTTTCCTCGCAGCTCACGAACCCGTGCATTTAGGACCGAGGTAGGTTTTCCATCCCATTTCCTCATGTCCTCTCCATGATCACATAAGTAAAACCACAGGGCACCTCGCGGTGTGTACCTTCTATATTCTCTCTCTTGGGCAGAGGAGCGCTCACTCCTAATAGCTGAGACATTGGTCCTTACAGGTGGGCAACAGGACATATCCTCTTTGAATTGCTGGAAATCCTCGGACAGCTTCTCCACAGCCGAAATGCAGGCTTGTAGGGAGGAGGAGAGATTTTCTTCGTATTGACGGAGTTGGCGAGCCACTTCATCCACTGTTGGTGCCTCTTCGTCTTTCCAGGTCATTATTGCCAGTGAGTTGGCATAGGACGATGGTGCGCTCCGTACAAACTTCCGCCACATGGGTCGTGTGCATTGGACTTCGTCTGGATCTTTGGGTAATTGTGGGTTGTCCGGATCATGATGAATTGTCTCTAGCACAGCTAATTCCCTCAGATATTGGATACCTTTTTCCATGGTTGTCCACTTGCTTGATTGACATATAACATCTTCCTTAAAGGGGTACCTTTCCTTCACACTTGACAGGAGTCGCCTCCAGAGGCTGATGGCTTGTGTCCCTCTTCCAATTGCCTTGTCAATGCCACCTTCCCTGGCAAGCGATCCCAGCTGCTTGGCTTCCCTACCTTCTAATTCCAAGCTATTAGCCCCATTGTCCCAGCATCGGAGGAGCCAGGTGATAATATGCTCACCTATACGGCGGCCAAAATCTTTTCGCATATCCCGCAGCTCACTCAAGGATAGGGACCGGGTTATTACCTCTGGTTCTGCCTCTTCCTCCTGTTCCCGTGATGACCCTGGTTCGCCTTCATCCTTCGCTAAGCGAACTGATTTTTTTGTGTATTTCTTTTTATGTACGGGGGCAACTGATACTGGTGCAGGTTGGTCCGCTGGTTCAGTTGCAGTACCGCTCGCCGGGTCTTGGATAACCGCAGTGTCTGTTGCCGAGGTTTGGGTAGCTGCCGTGCTCGTCACCGGGGCTGGAGGGGCCGCAGTGCCTGTCGCTGAGGTTTGGGTAGCCACAGTGCTTGTCGCCGGGGCTGGAGGGGCCGCAGTGCCTGTTGCCGAGGTTTGAGTGACCGCAGTGCTCATCGTTTTGTTGTTAGGTCCAGAGACCTTCTCTTCCCCTTGAGGGTACTGAGTGGTGTCAAACAGGGCTCAATAGGCATGGGCCAGGCCCCAGCACATTGCAGTAATTTGTATCTCTCCGGAGCTGCCAGGGTGACAGCATACCTTTTCCAAATATTTTACTAGTTCTTCTGGATTCTGCACTTGTTCAGGTGTGAATTTCCAAAACATTGGAGGTGCCCACTTTTCTAGGTACTTGCCCATACTACCCCACACACCCTGCCACTCATAATTATCCAGCCTTGGGGCAGATCTCTGGGTGATCTTCTTAAATAGTTGTTTAACCTTAAATGAGAGCTGAACCACATTCAGAAGCATGCTAATTCCTAGCAGTAGGGCTAGGACCGTGCTGGTCCCAACATCCCAAGAGTATTCAAATTTTTCAAAATTCTCAAACACCATTGTAACTGGACTGAAGGAGAAAGGAGAGGGGAAGAAAGGTATCCCACCCATAGACTGATTTTCCAAGGAGGAAAGGTAAATGGTATAATTATTAATAGTTTCCCACAGATGGCTTCCACAGTATAAAGTTGACAATGCTGAGTGCAAGTACCGGATTAATCCCACAGCCGACGACTTTATCATACCATAAACCAGCGTTATACAATACATCAAAGCGAAAACCTTAATCCACCTCCCTCGGATGATAAGCAGCAGAAGAGGGACTACATACAGCAAGCGAGGTGATACATAACAGAACTTTAAAAACCAGAGCAACAACTCTAAGAACACATAAATCAACATAATGACCAGCGACTATTAGACCGATATAATGAAAGCTTATAACAAATTTGTTTTAACAAGCTCTGGTCAGGTTTGTCGTTATCTCAACCCTTCGAGCCCCACGTTGGGCGCCAAAAAGGACTGTCGTGGTTTAACCCCAGCCAGCAACTAAACACCACGCAGCCACTCACTCACTCCCCCCCACCCAGTGGGATGGGGGAGAAAATCAGGAAAAGAAGCAAAACCCGTGGGTTGAGATAAGAACGGTTTAATAGAACAGAAAAGAAGAAACTAATAATGATAATGATAACACTAATAAAATGACAACAGCAATAATGAAAGGATTGGAATGTACAAATGATGCGCAGTGCAATTGCTCACCACCCGCCGACCGACACCCAGCCAGTCCCCGAGCGGCGAATCCCTGACCCCACTTCCCCGTTCCTATACTGGATGGGACGTCACATGGTATGGAATACACCGTTGGCCAGTTTGGGTCAGGTGCCCTGGCTGTGTCCCGTGCCAACTTCTTGTGCCCCTCCAGCTTTCTCACTGGCTGGGCATGAGAAGCTGAAAAATCCTTGACATTAGTCTAAACACTACTGAGCAACAACTGAAAACATCAGTGTTATCAACATTCTTCGCTCTGAACTCAAAACATAGCACTGTACCAGCTACTAGGAAGACAGTTAACTCTATCCTAGCTGAAACCAGGACACCAGGTAAGCATGAATATCATATTGTATATTATGCTTTGGCTGGAATATACTTCACTTAAGGCGTAATGTTTAATTCATCTCTAATATTGTCAATGACAGTAGAAACATCTTTCCTGTTTATTAAACAGAAAAGGCTTAATTTTACCAGTACACCAGGGTAACAACCCACAATTGATTGAAGAGGCAGTGATAAGTGCTGAATCAAAATCTAAATATCCTACAGCACAAATTACTCCAATTCCTATGTGATGCTTTCCCTGCCTATAGATAAGCAGGTCATAAGCTCATTCAAGTGGAGTCCTGTTTCTTCAGTTACCAATTTGTTCTGATAGCTGCCTTCATTTGAGAAAGCTGTCCCACATCTCCTGCCTTAACAAAGTCATCCTGCTGGCTGAACAATAATAGACCAAACAATCCTGACTGCTGCCAGAATTCAGCAAGGCACAGATGGAAGTTACAGTCATCAGATGTTTGAGCAGCAGAATACCCTGCTTCTAGTCATTTGTAGTGAAGTGTTTCACCTTGGGGATTACTTTATCCATTTGATCTCTTCAGTTTTGGCTTGAAATGGAACCCTGGTGATGACTTTTTATAGTTAATGGTCCATCAGATATCACTAGGACTGCCCTTAACTTGCAACCATGGGAAAAAAAAATTATGTGTTAAGATGAAAATATGAATTCTGTCCTTTTTCAGATAAAAAGCTGCATCTGATAAAGTGTTATGGAAGTACTGAGCAAAATACTGTCTGTCCTGTGAGTAAAACCCTGAGGCTGGAACTGACTGAATCATAACAAATGTTTCACTAACTGCCAAAATACCTGTAGGAAGCATGACCTTGTTGGGTAACTGAGCACATGTAATTTTGAATAAAGTCAATAATATTATGTGCATTACTTGAAAAAGGTTGAACAAAATACTGTAATGTACCGACCCTCTGCAGGCTATGTAGGGTAAGGGGGAATTTCAAGCAAATGTGAGGGGTAAAAAGAAACAATGGAAAGGGTTTGATGGAAAGGGTTTTATTGAATCTGAGGCCTTGACTGGAGAGGAGGGGATCAAGAGAGGGTTTATAAGCAGTGGGAGGGGAAGCTGGTGAATGACCCAAGGAGTATGGACACTGCCCAAAAGTTCTTGGCCTCAATATGGCTTAGTGAGCCAACATCGGTGAGCTATTTCAGTAGGATGAACTGTCATCTGTACATCTCTCTCTCTTTTTCTCTCATTCTCTGCCTGGAAGAAAGAATACTCTTTTAGTTGCCCTATGTGATCTTTTTGCTTTTGCCAGTCTCTGCTGTAAGGGAAAATAAAGAATTGAAAAGCAGTGTCCTTTCTGTGGAACAGGTAGCAACAATCCTGTAATATCTATTTGAAATCTATTGGTAACTAGAAATAGGAATTTGATGGTCTTTCTCTTAGAGTTTAAGAAAAGGTGCTGGACTGCCAAGATTAACTCTCGATACTAGTGTTTGTCTTCCCGTGTTCCTTCTGAAATGTATTTTCTGAAAGAATTCCTGTTACGATAAGCTCAACTTTCTTACTTCCTAATTACTACTCTTAGTAAGGCCAGGTTATAGGTTGGTTTGTTGTTTGGAAAGGTATAGAATTAAGATTTCTTAAAGGCTGTCAGAGGCTGAAAAATACAGAAACAGTTCCAGCAGGGATACATTTGATCAGAACAGTGTTGAAGTCTGTTCTTAAGGGTCAGCCCTTGTGATATTCCAGAGTAATGAGATTCTGTCAAAGTCTAAGCTGTCTAGCAACTTACTTTAATATCTATATACACATACATATATAAATATGTATACATATGTATGCATCATTTTTATCTTAATCTTTGTGCATCTTTAGAATGGGGTGTGAAGGGGAGGAGGAGGGTGGGACAGGAAGGGGGGCACCCTGTTGAATCCCAGAGCAACCTGTGTTTTGCACAGAAAGAGGGTAACAAGAAAAGAACTGGTTTAAATGCAGAGTAGCAAAACCACATCTGTTGAAGTACATTGTACTGAGGACGATTTTTAGAAGATCCCATGACCTTTGTAAATAATTGGTCTTCATTACGGAAAAGCCAGGTGTGTGTACAGGTGACAAAAAGTGAATCATCAGGACAACCTGCAGCAGATGAAGCAGCAGTCAATTCAGTGTGCTTTTTCCTTCTTTACTGTGTCAACACTAAACTTTCTGTTGTTTGTGATCTCTTTTGTGGTCATAGCTTCAAGTATGGTAGGTGCCATTCTTGCTTACTGTAAACTGGCACAGCTGAGAAACCAAAGCTCCCATCACTTAATGCATAATGTACATATATACATGTGTATGTATGAAGAGACAGATTCTAAGGGAAGGGTTTAAGTTAAGGATCCTCTAAAACTCAATTTCAAAATGACTTATCTTTCATGTCTCTCTTAATTTTGTTGTTTACAGATGAAGCAATACATAATTTGCTTTGAACAACGTTTTTTTTCCTTAAAGCATTTGCATTTTAGATATTAAATGTAGAGCTTTTTTTATGCAGCCATTGCAGTATGTGCTCGTATCTTATTTTGAACACTAGCACTGGTTTTTAATTCTTCACCTCTCCTGACAGCAGTACAAAGTGCAGCTCTAGATTTATGCTGTTAATACAGAAAACTTGAGACATAAATGACTGTTAGGGCTGGTGCAAAATTATCGGTGTGACAAGCATGCGGTTGTGACTACAGAGCGTAAATATTGCAAAAATGGTAGTTTTAAAGCATGTGCATGAGGCTGCAAATACAGCAATTCATTTTCTTAAAAATAGCTGCCTACCTAAAGATTGTGGTTGCACAAATATCTCTATAGCATGGAAATGACAGGATGCGAGTACAAGCGTTCAAATGTTAAAAATGTGCAGCCATTTTACTACAAATCATAAATACCTTGGAGGCCAAGTTCAACAAAGTGACTCTTTGTACAGACATGAAGTAAGGAATGCTCAAACATGAGGAAGTGTTCAAACATTTATGATTTAATGGGACCTATCTGAAAGACCAAAGAATAAAAATGTCTGTATGAGTTGAAACTTTTGTTTGTATGTATGCAAATAAATCCTATTGTAGATGTGTAGCATGCCTTTAGGGTTTTTGTAGTACTGAAACACACGTACCTTATTTTGCATCAGGATACTCTGATTGCAAGTAAACAGCCAAATGAACCACCAGTTTCACATCCTCCTGTCCTGGTGCAATTCCTAAATGATAACTGCCAGCTCTAATCCAACTCAGACTTTCCAAAAATAGGAACCAGATGTTTGTGTACTAATTAGAAAATGAATAAATGTAATGGATGGCCTTAAAGGAGAAAAGATAGATTTGGATGTGCAATTATTTATTTTATGTTTATTCATGGCTCTGACTTCTTTTTAAGTTGATCCAAAGGATTAGTATTTTATATCATGTAGCGCTATAAACCTGTTGTTGTGGTTTAACCCCAGCCAGCAGCTAAGCACCACGCAGCTGCTCACTGCCTTCCTCCCCCACCCAGTGGGATGGGGGAGAAAATCGGGAAAAGAAGTAAAACTCATGGGTTGAGATAAGAACGGTTTAATAGAACAGAAAAGAAGAAACTAATAATGATAATACTAATAAAATTACAACAGTAATAATAAAAGGATTGGAATATACAAATGATGCACAGTGCAATTGCTCACCACCTGCCGATTGACACCCAGTCAGTCCCCAAGCGGCGATCCCCGTCCCCCACTTCCCCCCAGTTTATATACTGGGTATGATGTCACATGGTATGGAATACCCTGTTGGCCACTTTGGGTCAGCTGCCCTGGCTGTGTCCCCTCCCATCTTCTTGTGCCCCTCCAGCTTTCTCGCTGGCTGGGCATCAGAAGCTGAAAAATACTTGACTTTAGACTAAACATTACTCAGCAACAACTGTGAAAAAATCAGTGTATTATCAACATTCTTCTCATACCTAACTCAAAAACATAGCACTGTACCAGCTACTTGGAAGACAATTACCTCTATCCCAGCTGAAACCAGGGCACCTGTTTTAAATTGTTGCTCAAGAATGAAAGATTTGGATATCCTTAAATGTGATACATGTTAAACTCTTAGAAAAAAAGCAAAAGCAACGTTCAAAACCCAGAGAGAAACTAGGTATGTTGCAGGCCAGTATACCTGTGGCATAGCACAAGAGGTGGCTTAGGGGAACAAGGGCTCCTGAGGTGGGACTCCAGCAGAGCCCTGCTCAGCCCAGGGAGCCTGGCTGTGGCTGAAGATACACTTGGAGAGGGTGAGGGCAGGCGTTGGGTTAGAGGTAGTATCTCCAAGCTTGTGATGAATACATGGGAAAGAGGCCTGAGGCTGACCTGTTGCCAGACCAGGGAGTAAGAGTGTGACCAGTGTTCCTGGTCCTGTTAACTGTATGACACCCTCAAGTGAAGAGCTGGTTGCAGCTGCAACAGGATTTGATAAGATAATGCTTCAGAAGCACCTCCCTCAGTGTGGCGTTTAGGCAGGAAAGGCAGTGACAATCAGAAGGAAATGTTGCTGAGCAAATTATAAAACCAAAAAAAATTGCTGCTATTTGGAGTATTTAGATTAGGTGCAACAGTAGTGCTACTTTTTTTGTTTGTTTTCTTTTGATATGCAAAAAAAGAAGAATCTGGAAGAAGAGAGATTCGGTGTTGTCAAAATCAGATCAGTTAAACTTAATTGCACCATAAGCCCATGAAACACTAGTGAAAAAAGGACAGTTTTGAACTGGACCATGAGAAGAGTTAGAAGGGCCACATTGGTGTAGATCTTGCAGGCATAATATGTACAAATTAAAATACATAGCTGGCAGATTTCTTTTCTCATCATCATGAATATTCTTTTTTGTGTCTGGAAATTTTTTGCAGACTTTTATTTGAGAACCATTTCTGATTAACGTAAAGCTGGCTGCCAGAGTTTTAGTGCCTGCCAACCTGCTACAAAACTAAGGTAAGCTCTAGACTTCAACCTTGTTGTCACGGCAGTGGTGTAGCTGCTTAGATGCCAAAGTGTGTTTCTTTAGACTAGAGTCTCCTCAGTGTTTCTTTAACGTCAGTGAATTCACAAATGGCATAACATAGGTAAGAAATTCAGAGCATACTCCATTTTTGTTAGAACACTAGCCTACTCTTGCAAAGTGTCTTTCAACATTTTAAAGCAGGATTAGAGAGTCTCCAGGTTTCATTGAAAATACTATCCCTGAAAAGAAAACACTTTTAAGTCTAAATCAGATATGAGAGTAACATAAGGAAGGAATAGGAGGAGTTTAAGATCTGATCTACACCTAAATCTAACAAACATGTTAAAAATAAATTCAGGCTTGTCATTTAAGCCAGATTTTAGAAGGAAGATGGTATTGTATTTAGAGTCTCCATAACCAGATATATGAGGGCAACCTTTAAAGCACTAGCTCCCCTGAAGTCATAGGGAATGACTTGGGGTCAACATTCTCCTCTGACACATAGTATGAGAAGACCTGACCTTTCGGTACTTGAGTGGCTCTGGCTTCCTATAGTGCCAAGACTTTTATTCCTTTTAAACTGTTTTAAGGAAAATCAGCTTCCCTGTCACTTTTCAAAACCTTGATCTTAGGCCACATTATTACTGAAACTGAGTTAGTAACTTAGCATGTCCTGCTTTTGCTAATTGGGGATCAAGGAATAAATCATTGCCATTTAGAAATATGTGGAAATACTCGGCTAGAAGACACTGCAGAAGTCCTATAATGACTATCTGTGGTAGGCAGCCTTATGAAGTTCTAATAATATTTTGTTTATTCAGCTCTGATTGATAGTTTTTGAGCCCTGGGCTATAAATCAGTGAAATCATAAAACCTGACATTTTGATTACAGCGAAAAAATCATGTGTGAAACGGAAAAGAAGCATCATCAGTTCTGTCACTTCTCTGCTGTAGATATGGGCATCTCTGTGGAATGTCCTCCACAGCAGCCCATAATTAGCTATCCATTTTATATAATAGGTGATAAAATGACAGCTGGGAGTGGGGAAAAAACACTGGGAATTCTAGATGTGGTCTGAAGAATATGAACTGAGGTGAATATATTGCAGAAGAAAAATCTTTTCTGATTGTATTTCAGATTTTGGATTTACTGCTAAGTTCAGCATCATGCAAATTGAGAGAGGCATGATTCAGCATTGTTACAGTCCATGGAAATATTTTCCTTGCTTTTATTAGACTTTTGATCAGTCCTAAATGTAGAATTTGGGTGGGCTTAAGCAATAGCTTGCAGTAACTTACACAGACATTGTTTCTGGTATTATCAAATACCCTGGAAGCCTGATTATAATATACATTTGGTCTCTATTATGCCATGAAGTAGGCATATCAGTTAATTAGCTATCAGCTGCGATTCCTTTGTTTGTACAATGTAATTGCTTACCATGAAAAAAATTTTTAGATTACTTGTTTAGATTAATTACTTAAATGTGCCTAAAGTAAAGTGGCATAGGGGAGAAATTTGAAATCATTCTACTAATTGCTTAACAGGCTAATGGAAGGTTGATCTCCAAAATTACTTCTGCTTAAAACTTCTGCAAAGCAACAAAAGTTACAGAGTAAATAACTGTGTGCTCTCTCTGCCTCTAGTTTTCATTTTGTCTTTTTCCAATGAAGCGCATTCAGAGAAGGTGATTTTTTTTTTTTTATAATTCAGAGTCTGTATTTATGTAGATGACATTCTGATGACATATCTAGTGTCATAATGCTGAATTTAACATAACATGTGGCATCCATTAAATGTGCCTGAAGTAATTCATATTTCTGGCCTCCTGTTTTACAGAAGATATGTTTATGTGCACCTTATTATTGAGAGTTTACAATTCTGGACTTGACTTACTTTGGTGTCATTCACACAAAGCAGCTTATCTGTGTGTATCTACCTCTTTTCACGGTCGGGAAGATAAATGTACATTTGATAGATCCAGTCTGTATGTTTTTTGCCTCCTGATTACAAAACCCTAAGCTTAGTAAATTGGATTTTTGTGCAGTTCTGTTTGAACAAACTCAGTGAATCCAAAGCAACTGTGGGCTCAGATGCAATTGGGCATTAGCTATAGCTAACGAGTAAACCAGCAAAAAGGGATTTCAAGAGACAGGATTGTAAGGGCTGAATTTTGCTTTCAAGGAGAAGCTTTAATGGTTTAGGAGAAATACCCCCATAATTATCAGTTAAAGCCCTTGCCAAACTCATCACCTTACATTCAAAGAATAAAGGCTTCCAAGCATGTTGGACACCTGCCCCATTTCTGAAGTCCTCTTATTTTAGGGGACATCACAGACCCTTAACTATGAGCAAGAGAAAATGCATCTGGGAGTACTTACATGCCAAGGCTCTTACAGTGTAATGTGATAACTAAACCTTAGTTTACCGCTATGGATTTCCAAATTTTAGGTGATTTTTACAATTAACTTTTTTTTTTAAGGGCTTCTTTCTTAAAGGGGTTATTTAAGAGCTGTCCAGGAGCACTCATGCTATGTATTAAAAAGCAGCAAGTCAGAATGAAAAGTGGTAATCAATCCATCTTGATTTAATATAGTTACCTTATGGAGCATTAGCAGCTAAAGAGAGCCAACAGCTCTGACAGTAACTGTCATTAACTCTTCCAGACCAGACTGAGCAATGCTGCTGCATGCAATGCTGAGCACATCAGTCCCAGGAACTAGTGCTCCTGGTGACAGCTCCACCACTGCAAACCCACACCAGGCTGTGGCCCTGCTCAGAATGGAAAGCCAGGCAAAGACAGCAGAAATAGAAAGGAAATGGGGGTAAAAAGGGATCCAGGTACACACAAATGCCCATCTCCGATTTGTCTCGTTGGTAACTATGGTCAACTATTCTTCATTAAAATGATGTTTAGTATAGTCCTCCTCAGCCTGCCGAGTATGGATAGAAGGTTTGTGAGCATAGCTGATGTGAAGGTTTATAAAATCTTCTGATTCCCTGTGATTATGTGGTGAAAGGCTACATGAACATCAGAACACCATGCAAGATGCGAGTGGAAGATTCCATAAGTAAGTATTGTTCTATGGATCTTTCAATTCTAGGTTACCATATTTAAACATGCCCTGGTCTGGTAGTGAATTAGATCTGTTCCTGGTTGTGGTGGGTTGACCCTGACTGGATGCCAGGTGCCCACCAGAGCTGCCCCTCCTTAACTGGACAGGGGAGAGAAAATACAACAAAAGGCTCATGGGGCAAGATAAGGACTGTTTAATAAAGCAAAGGAAAACAAATGTGGACCTGTTGGAAGCATCATTTTGACTCCTACTAAATTCTGCAGAAATCTGATGTTTCCAGAGGGCTAAAGGAAAGAAATTTAACTTTAACTACAGAGGTCTGAAAATTTCCCACTACCAAGTTAAGGAAAAAAAAAAACAAAACCTCTAATGCAAATGTATGTGTCATAAGAGATTGAGTGCTCATAAAATGAAGCTGCTTGCAAGAAAATGCTATTAAGGCATTAAACCACTGAAAAAAACCTGTATAGAAGAGAGGGCTGCTGAAGGTTGTGAAAATGTCACGTAATCCATATCGCTGCCTGAAGGAAGGATAGAAGAATAGCGCTTTTAGAGCAAACCTTAAGGCAGTATGCTTTGCTTTCCATCTTCACTGAAGCTAGTTAGACAGAAAACTTTAAACCTCTCTGATTCAAGCAAGCAAGACTTTCCACCCCTTCCTCAGCTTTTTGACACAGGTGGTGGCTTTTTTGCTCATCTGTACTAGCAGGCAGCTGAAGAGGACAACATGGAAGATAAGGGAGCCACGATATCTGGTCACAGACAAGTAGCCTCGTGCATCAGCACCCTAGCTTCAGTGGCAGAAGAGGAGGCAGGTTTGCCACCCCCACCTAGCAAATCAGTCACTTCATTAGTCCTCCCCAAAAGAGCCTTCCGTAATTATATACTCTACCTCAGTTCTTGCAAAACTTTTTATTATTGGCTCTGAATATTATCAGTGTCTTCTCCAGTTATTTTCTAATTTACTTCACTACCAGATATCTAGAGTTTCTCTATGGCTTTGCATTGGTACTCGTTGTGGTTTTCCTGTAAGCAGCCTGGAGAGGATAGCAGAAATGTCTCTCAAATATGCCATACCTGCACACAATTCTTATGTTGCCATTGTCCTCTCGGTACAGATATTTGGGTAATATATTTTTCTCTTGTTTTCCACATTTTCCTCTTTAGAAATGTCATTGACAAGAGCATCTAATGCCATTCTATGCAAATATAAGGAGAAAGGAAATATATTTTTGCACTTTTCTTCCTAGCAGTATTCCTGAAAGCAGCAGAGGTGGCGAAGAGGATACTAAAGAAAGATAGGCAGGCCCAGATAAAACAGCAGCCATTTTCCAGCCAGAGGAGCCCCCAGCTTAGTTACTAATAGAGGCTAAAGTCAAGACATGCTTCTAATAAAGCCAGTATTAACTCACTATAATTATTTACCTTGCGGTAATGTTAATTCATCATCATGGCACTGCTACAAATAGAATATCATCACTTTACATTTTCCAGTAAATTCAATATATTCTGAAATTAAGGTAGTAAAACTTGTGATTCCACACAATAAGATGTAGCAATTGCTATTTCCACAGAAACCCCTCTTAATAAATGCAGTAATAGGGGTTAGTGCTGATTTTAATTTCAGAAGAGAGACAGAATTTTCTCCTGAAATGATAATTTATGTATTTCCAGTATATCTAGGTCAGTGCAGTTGTTTAGTGTATGTGGAAAATTGCCTACTGTGTACATTACCCTACGATGAAAGAAGAAATCTACTGTGTAGCACTGAAGTCTTTTCACTATTGTACGTCCTCCCATCAGGTAACTTTACAAAGCCCGATTGGGCAAACTTCCACAAAAAGCAATGCCTCTTTTCCACTTAAATAATTTTACTAAGGCCAAAAGGAAGGCTTAAAAAGCCATTACTCAGGCAATTACAGGAATTTATTCAAGGAGCATATAAATGCAAACATCTGAACTTTTTGAAATATATTCAGTTCTGGAATTCCAGTTAAGGTCCATAAGGATCAAATCTTGTACTTTGCTTTTGTAGTAGAAGGTTAGGGTTTCCTTATCATTGTTACAGCCTGTGTCTAGTGGTTTTAAGAGCAATCTGCAAATGTTTACAAAGCTATGAGACTAAAGTAATGATTACACTGTTTCTCTTCAACTCATTCTCTTCTTCTTCTCTGATTCAACCCATTGAATCATGAAGTGTTGAGGGTCTTGGAAAAAATGGACTGTGTGGACCAAAAAGGACAATGTTCAAAGACATTAGCGTAGGCTGGCATAGTCCAGCCTTTCCTTAAAGGAAACAAAAGACACAGAGAGTAGCCTACCATTACAGACAGAAGCCTTGTAAGGTAAACAAACATGTTATAAAAGTAGGGAAAAAAGGTCCACTTCCTCTTTTCAGGGTGAGATAAGGTCATTGTTTAGATAGGAGAAGCTGGTGTAGCATAGGTACAGCAGCTTCTTAGTCGCTTCCCTCATACAGATACGTTTTGAAAGGTGACTCAGATTGAGATTGGGTTTGCAAGTAATTTGGGCACCTGTGGGGTTGCAGGTTTTGTTTTGTCCTCAGCTGAGAGATAGAGCCAAGCTGTCGCATGGCTGGTAGTGATACACTGATGGCATAAACAATGGCAAATTAGTGTGTACAAGAAATACAAAATTCCTCTAAGAAAAAACATTTCCCAGAGTTTACTGCAGCTTCCTCGGAGATCTGACTGAAGTAATTCTCCAGGATCATAGTAACACCAGTGTGAAGTAAAGGCCATCTCAAAGGGTTTCTTGCTCCAGGACCCCTTTGATCCTGAACCCCCTAGATTTTTCAGAGAACTACAGAGCTGGAAACCCATTTAAACTTTTCGTTTGGAATAGCAGTACTCAGCTGAACTGACATCAAAGTACATTGGCAAATTAGCTATGCATTTCTATGCAGTGCTCTCACATGTGGGTCACTCAGGGAAATAACATGGCCTTGCTCAGCAGGCTCCTAGAAGCTGCCACTCTGCTATGCTGTGCTGAAAGTAATTTAGATCTATTGTGCTTCTGGGTCCTCCTCATTCTCCTGTTCCCAAAAGGCATGATTGCTGGTGGAAAAATATTCAAACTGATATTTTTGAGGGTGACTTGAGACTTCAAAAGCTCTTCATTGCCAAGCTGCTGGGCAGCTTGCTTCTCTAAGGAAGACAGCGGAGAGCAGTGCTATGGAATAAATAGCAGCTCGGCATAACCATTACCTGAAATAGATGATATACAGGCAGGAGAATTGCTTAGGCATGTAAGTAATAAAATCCTACAACTCAAGCTGGAAATCAATAAAAACAAATAGAGTGGTAAAAAGAGAACAATGGACAAATGCGTAAGTGAAAAGATGGATCCTGTTAGTAATTTCTGACTCCTTAATCAACAGGTCCCTGAGTTATTTGTCACTTGGTATAAATGTGTATGTTGCTTTATATGTTGTCAGTGTATCAAATTTAAGTAACATTTTGGACTATATTGCATAAATGATGTCCCCATTATGGTTGTACTCTATCACAGTAACAAATTCACTATTTTAGCATTCCTGCTTGGATTCCACACTGAAGTTCATCAGCTATATGACTTTCTTCCTTCATTCGTTTTGTCATCAGTGAAAATTAATTTTCTTGTATTCTGCTCTTCTTATCACTTTTAAGCAAACAGAAATCATCTGCTGGGTAGTGACTTACTGAAAGGAAATGAACATTCCTTCTCACTGCAAGGTAATATTAGCGACAATAAATCCTCCCATGACCTTATTTATCTATCATTTACTAGTCAATTCACAGTTATATGTGAAGAGCTGTGATGTATCCTATGATTATCTAGAAACAGGTTAGAAAACATTGGGAGAAAATGATGGTTGTTTTTTAGGGCTTCTCTCGTATGTATGAAAGCTGTTGGGGATCTATTCTATATTTTTCAGAATCATGTCTGTATATAGACATGCTATTTAAACCAACATGTTAAAATTAGGCTTCTTAAAAAAGTGGGTAAGTTTTCAAAAATTCTGGAAACCCACAGCTCTCATTGAGGTCAATGAAAACTTTGGGGTACCAGACTTTTAAAAAAGATGACAAATGTCTTCGGGCTGCAGCAAAAAGGAGCTCCAGAGACTTAATGGTGTAGACGTTGCCCATCTACTGGAGAAATTACTAACAGAAAATAGTCTGTGCCGGAAGATCCTGTTCTATTATATAGCTCCCTTTGCATTATAGTTTATATTCAAACTACTGGTCACGTAAAAATTATTCAGACTATACGAGAGAAGTGACTGAATGAGAGTAACAGTCATTCTTATTGCACTGGAGCTGCAACCCTCCTGTTGGATGGGACATGACTGAGAGGTATTTGAGAGCTAAGGGGTGCTGTCGGAACACATTAACAAACCCATTTTTGCATTTCTGTCAACATATCAAGATATTTTTGGCTCAGTCTCTTTGGAAAGATCTAGCGTTTCAAAATCTTGGGTCTGGAAAATCTTGATAACATCCAGATTTTTGGCAGCTACCTCTTAAGAGCAATTAGGATTCATTCCCTATTATTTTTCAAATACCGAGACACATTTTGTGGAAAGATACTCTACAAATGCAGCAGCTTTGATTTCTAATGAGTAGTAACGCTATTAAAGATTGATGACAACAGCTAGTTGTTTGGTTGGTGCCATAAATTAGCCAAACTGTGGGGAGGGGGTTGGAAACAAAACAAAACAAAAAATTAAAAAAAGAGGGTCCATTTTGGTTTTCATCCATAATGTGGGGAAATTGTGCGTGACATTTACAAAAGGCAAAACTTCATCTCTGTTGTCCTTGTATTCAAAAGAGTCAGGTCCAGAGGAGACACTGGGGAGAAACAGCTTGTTCTGTATTACTGTCCATCTACTACGTAACAGCCTATGGATGTGTCTCAAAGAAGCAAGTAAAGCTCGGAGCGTTTATCTAAGCAGGTTCAATCTGCAAAACGGCATCTGCCCCATGACCTTAAAAGTGGTTTTTAAGTAAAGAAGATGAGTAAGTGAAAACTTCCTATTAAGGAAGTTATTTGTACAATTCATGTTTATGTGTGACAAAGTGAATACAAGAGAACTTGTAAAATATTAGTGGAAAGTAGGTGATAGGAGCTACTGTACAAAGTAGTTATTGTAAGTATTTAATTTCTTTGCAAATATTAGATGTTTGATTGTTTTGTTTAGTTCAAAATTATCCCTGATATGTGCTTAATCCACAGTCCAAAAAGTCAATGGAAAGCTTTACAGTGCCTCAACTGTTGGTCAAGCAGCATATGTACTTTAATTAAATTCAGATTTTAAAAGTCAGCTAACTGTTGAAGCCAGACTAGTTCTTTCCTCTGGGTGATAATTTTGGGGGTTAATAATTGGAGAAGGTGTTCATTTGTAGATATTTCCCATTATCTCCAGCAGTTCAAAAGCATCTGGTTTACTAAGGCTTCTATATAATATAAGAAATTACAGAATAATTAACAAAAGAATATCCCAAAGAACACCAGAAAATAGTGAGGGAGTGATTACTGGAATGACATGGAAATGGATTTGGCATAGAAATACACATATTTGAAGTCTACCTTAAATTCTATAAAGATCAGGCAATTTAAATTCAGTGCAAAAGGTCACACAAAACTGAGAGTGACGCTAGCTACTGTTTTATTACATTGATTTTATTCAGGATACATAAATGTGTATTATTTAGTCATTAAATAAGTCTTGTGTTCCTTTGATATTGCTTCAGCATATTATACACATTTAGTTCAGAGTTAGTGCAGATGAGTGTGGAGTTAGTGCTGTGAAGTTAGTGCAACTCAAGCCCACTCTTCATGCTTTTCCATAGCTAGCACTGAGTTCAGAGAAGTTGGGTGTGTGGGCATGCTTTTCTGTGCCCATATTGGAGAGATTTTGTCAGCAGAGAAGGGAAGGAGGAGTTGAGGGAAAGGAGATCCCAGGTATTAAAAAAAAAAAAAAAAAAGAAAAACCCCCACCCAACTAACTGTCTTCTTGTTGAAAGATTCTTTTTACTGAAAATGACATAGTTCTGGCAGAGCATATAGAAAAATTTTTTGAGACAGCTGTCTAAAAGGCATGTGGAATCTGAATTTCCCAATTGCTTATAGTTACTAAAAAGCGCGGTAACACTGCCAGTATGGCACATCAATTCAAACAGTGCAGATGTACCACATCATATTGCAGTACTTCTTAGCCTGAGATGTTCATTGCTAAATTTAACGTCCAAAAGAGTGCAGCAATGGATAATGCAAGTGCTTTAGTAGAGTTGAAAAAGTGCATTCCTCCTCTTCATTGGTTTACTAAACAATCTGAAATATTGATCCTGGAGAAGAAACGTAGCTGTTTAGCATAAACATACGATTGGCTCATGTTGTTGTTGAACCTTAAATACCTTAAGAATGTTTCAAAAACAATGGTTTCTCTCCCGTTACCTCACACCAGTCCTGTTTAGCAAGAACTTGATCACACCTAAAGTGTTTGTCACTATCCCAACATTACAGGGCTCAGCTGTTAAGACAAGTATTGGAATATATGCTAAAGGAAGCATATGGCTTTGCAAATCAGGGAGGAATTTATTTAGTAATAGAATTTTATTTTAAAATTGCTCATTAATTCTTAAATCAGCTTTTGGTTACAAGTATTTGCTTAAGTTTATGCAACATAAATTGCATAAAAGTACAGCTCAACTTATTTCCTATGAATAATGTATTTGAACAAATATAGGCCTTTAATGTGTTTGCAGTTGATTTGTAGTCAGTTCGTACTTTTTATGCCTGAGCTCATTTTTTCAAGTTGTTTACTCATTTAGGTTAGAACTGGGATTTTACATATCTCCAAGTATTTACTATGCCATTTTCAGGATGTTTGATTTATTGCTTGAGGTGCTTTTTTCCTTTCCTTGAAAGTGTCTGGGAGTCCACCTGGCTAATAGGCTCCTGAAACTTTTACTGTGTTTGAGTTTACTGTGCAGGTAATGGAAAGAGAAGTCTAAACTGATGGAAAACATTTCTCTTCTTCTTGTGCGAATATTAATTCATGCAATGGTTGTGCTATCATCTAATAAACTCTTTTGCATTCCTCCTATATGACAATGCATGTGTTCAAATATTCATGACTAAATAAATAATAGTATGCATAGATTGGCATCACTCAGACTAAAGAAGTTAAATAAACCATGAGAAATATTCCAGGAGGAAATAATTTTATTGCAAAGTCACGTTTTCTGAAACAGGAATGTTTCTTTCAGATCAGTTTCTAAGAAACTGCTGGAAATGCTGCTGTTTCTGAACCTGGATGTCCTGGTGCAGCCCTGCTCACCCTCATGCTGGCCCTTTTGAGCTGGGACTGACTCAGGTACTTCTTTTGTTTCTTCTAACTGATCCATCTCAAATTGCAGTAACTTAAGTTTCTGCTCACCACTCAACCCGCTGCTCATCATTCAGTTGCCCAGAGTCTCCAGTCACACATGTCCTTTGAGAGAGACAGCTCAGGGATATCAAGCCCATGAAAATGAAATGGCTGGTTTCTGTTTCATTGCTTTGCCTAGGCAGCAGGATTTCAAGGCAGCGCAGGTCTGTGGGCTGCATGGGCACTGCCAGCTCTGTGGCCAAAGGGCTGCTCGTCCTCCTCGTGAAGAAGAGTTGCCATCCTTGCAGCCCCTGTCCTGGTGCGAGAGCCCCGTGGCTGTGACCAAGCGAGGCTCACCTCACCTCACTGAGACTTCAGACATTTCCAGGAGGTGTAGGAGGCAAATTGTGCTCCGGCCTCTCAGAGGTGGGAGTGTAAGGGAAAAAGAGAACAGCAGGCTTTGGCTGGGAAATGAGGCTTCCTATGTTCTGCTCTTACACCTGGTGTGTGTGGGGGTGTGTGTGCGCGCGTGCAAATGGTGCTGAAAAGGAGGCAGTTTTACTTTTGTGTTTGTATCCATTTCAATCAATGAGTGCTAAGTATATGCTGTACAGGGGAAGGAGCAGCAATTAACATAGCATGTTGCTTTGTCCCAAAGTGATATTAACTTGCAGTAAGGCCACGTTAGCAGAAAAAGCAATCAAGTCATAACAGGCAATCGGGGAGAGCTGAACATGGGAACACCGTCCATGGCAAAAGACCAGCATTTGAAATCCTCGTTACAAGCCGTAGGCTTCATTTAGGCTCAGGTCTGGGGCTATGCAGTTACTAGCGCAGCACAGCCTTGCTGGAGCAGTGCTAGCCCTGATGAGCACCTGTGTCACTCTCTACGTAAGAGATGAAATCAAAAACCATACAGCTCTTCAAAGCTTTCACACTGTCTTCTGAAAAAGCTACTTAGAAATGTGCTCTGCCATTTTTATCTGTGCTCTGCTTAGTACTCACAGCTGTGTTGAGTTATATTCTGCTGCGATTTTTCCAGTGCAATTTTCCTCTCCTGGTGGAGAGTTAAGCTAGTCCTTAACACGACTATCTAAAAAAACCAAAAACCCCCAACCCCATCCTGTCTGTAAGGATGCTGCCTATTAATATGCCTTGTAATTAGTACATCCTGCATCTATGTTCAAGAGGCAGAATTTCAGTTAACGTCTTTGGCTGGTAGGAGTTCCCTGTCAATGCGAGGGAGGGGGGAAAGCCAAATGGTGGGGGCTCTGCAGCTCTATTCCCCGGCCCCTCTGGTCTCTGAGAAAAATGACTCATGGATCAGTGGCCATCATCCTGTGAGGAGACTTAGTTGCCAAGACAACTGTTGCCAAGACAGACTAGTTTTCCTTGGGAACAATTTCAGTGCGTTATTTCTGTGCAGCAAACCATCTCCCATGTCTGTTGTTAGACCCATGTGAGAAGCTATTGGAGTTTTAGCTCCAGGTGGAAATTAGGAAACAGTAGGAAGGGAAAACAAGTCTAATTACCAAAAGGGAGTTTGTGGTCCTACATGGATCTGCACAAAGTTTGTGGTCCCTCAGGCTGTATGTGCACTCTGCAAACATGGGCCCCAAAACACAGCATTGGAAGCCTCTTCAAGCCATGAGATTAAAATGAATTCCCAAGCTTACATTTCTCTTTTAAAAAATTTAGTTGGGAATAGGATGAGGTCCTTGGGGATATTCTGTATTGTAGTACATAGCTATGTAAGTTTTTATGATTGAGTAGAGTGGCTGTGATCAGCAGCCTGCATGTGCTGGAAGCAACAGATTCCACCACCTCATCTGACCTGCGAAATGCTGGTGGATTTTGGAGCAATTGATGTGCCCTCAGAGGACTACTGTGTTCCCTTTGAAATTGCTTGTGAGTTTTATACCGCCTGAAAGATTGCCTTATCTTCACTTTGTTAATGGTATAGTGTTAATGGTATGTATGCAACAGTCAAGAATCCCTCTTGTTACAGAGGCTTTTAAAGTTTATGATTCAAAACTTTACCATTCCTATATTAGTTTTCAATTTTTTGCATGAAATACTTCTGGTTCAAGCAGAAAATGTCTTTGATTATTGTATAATATTAGATAATACCCAACTGAATGGATGTAAACTAGTTAAATGGATAAACTAATCTGAGAAATACAAAGCAAACAAATATAACACTGTTCTTCTTGTCCACCAGAGGTCACTTACAGGCTGCTTTATTCCTTATTGGCCGTGCTTTCACTTGCCTAGTTAGCATCTCTTGTTTCCCGTATTAAGTACTTCTGGATCAGCTGTGCAAACGCACCTCCTGAAGACCCTACTAATGACTTTGAATCTTTTCTAGAATCATTAACATTAGGAAACAGAAAGGCAAAATCCTGCTGAAACAAGAAAAATCATGAAAAAGTGTAGGGACTTCATTGATCCCATAATGTCAGTAGGTAATCTCAGTAACTACGCCATGCTTCACAAGCTTTGCTGTGCATATTAAATAATTTTCAGTGAGAACAGATTCTACTCTGTACTGCTAAATCTATGTGGGATTCTCATCTGGATTCTTATGTGTTCAATGTTCACAAAATGCTTCTCAATGTGCACCTAAATTGAGAAGCAAAATGTGACTACAGCTTCTGATTCTTCAACTGTATGTGATTCTCAGCTGTTGCATGCTTGCAGAGGCCTTTGCTTCACAAATTTTTGTTGCAACATGAAGAAAACCCTTGGGAAGTCTTTACTTGACCGATCAGTTGTCAAATGTGAACAACTCATCCAACTTTGGCAAAAGATGCCATTCTGCATCTTCTATGGCAGCTAGAGTGAAAAGCTGGTGTTTTATGAGCCCTTAAGCATCAAGGAAAGGCCTGAGTGAGTTTGAAGGAGTCTGAAGGGAAAATAACCCTATTCCATTCATGTTTCATTTACAGCAGATGAAATAAAAGCAAAGGAAGAGCAAGAAGGTTCCTATTCCTCCAAGATGAATGAAGGGCAGAAATTCCCCATTACCCCAACAGTTAGAGTTTGTGCTCTGAACTTTGTATGAATGGCATTTATTTTTGTTTTGTTACTTCTTGATGGTAAGATTTAACCTCTTCTTGCACAGAACAATGTAGCGCTGAACAGTATGGCACCATACACCCATGTAAGCATCAGCATATTTTTTGTTTGATTACCTGAGGAAATATTAAGGTGTAAACTGTGGTTTTATTGTGAAGCACTGTAATTTCTCTTTGTATGTGGGTATGCTAGAGCAGAAAAAACCCCTGTGAAATCCTCTGTCTCCCTAGCTCCCTAATTCTTCTCATATTGGGACAAGACTGTAGCTGCTCTCAAATATAAAAGTGTAAATATGTCATGATTTTACACTGTGCTTAGTTTTCCAGTTGCACTAAGCAATGCATTCTTTGCAGAAGTCAAACAGAAAGCTGGGTGAAAAGTGGCCTAGCGGCTGAATAAAAACTTCTCTTGAGTGATGGACAGCCCATACAGCGATACGTTACAAATGTATAAGGTAAGTTCCCTTAAATCTCTGTGAAGGTGAAGACAGAAGTTGTTTGACTTTATAGTCAAACTTCTACAATGTTAGTAAAGCAGAGCAGCTGACTAGGAATGGTAAGAATAGCATCTTGATGTTATCTTCTTTCTGAATCTCATGCTTTTAAAGCTCAGACTTCTTTTAGCTCAGGTGACAGGAAGCTCAGTCAGCAAATTGTCAAAAGCGGAGGAGAAACTCGGTACATGTGTTCTTAATAGTCAGCACCCCAAGTGAGGGATCCTGTGTGATTTGTGAACTTTGAATCTCAAATGGAACTTAGAGTTAAGCAGGTTGTTTGGGGTTTTTTGGTCTGGTCTGCTTCAGAACTGCCTCACTCCCTTACAGCTTCTGTAAAGATTATATGCTTGGTCTTGCAAACTCCAAAGTACAGACCCAGCATCTCTGCAAAGTCTGTTTTTAATAAGAAACAGGAATAGTTTTTGATTTATAAGCTTAGGTCCAGGCTAATATGCAGTCATTTAAAGTTTGAGGGAGGGGAAGGTGGTACAAAATTCCACTTTGTTCCTAGTTTGTCAGCTGTGTGGCCCAGGACGGAAAAATAAATTAAAGAATATCTGACTCTCATTAATGTCCACTGGAAACTCACTGGGATCTGCTTATTTAGGTCTTTATTTTTATACATAAACATTAACTCAGAGTATTATATATGCTGAAGCTTATGCTGTCTAATTTCTACCATGAATGAAGGGTGAGACTCTGTAATAATAATTACAGTATTATTCCTATTCCTACTTAACTGTGTTATTACTATGACATTGTTCCTAGTGTGTCCCACTATATAAATTCCCTCCTCTCTCACAAGACGTTGATACTTTTACCTTGCTCTTAATATAGAGAGCGGACACAGGACATCCAAAGATTTTATCCTTAATGAGGGCTGACTTGGGGTACTAGCCCAAAACAGGAAGCAATTGTTCATCTGCATAGTCTCTGTGGCAGGCTGACAAGTGAAAAGAAATAAGTGAAGAGCTTCAGCTCTGCTCCATCCTTCTTATTGTGCAGACATACGCATGCATAGTAGGTTACACAGGCAAGGGATAAATCACTACTAATTCAGAAGAAAAAGATCCTGCACAGGACAGCTTCCACCTTATATCTTTCTAAGAGCTCTAATTAAACTCACTGCATGAGCACCTATTAAGAATGGTGCTTCATAATGCCTGGTTTGAGGTTTTTCTGAAACAAGGTTATTCCTAGGTTTTGTTCCTCAAAAGTCTTTAATTCTGACTCTAGTTGTCTCAATGAAAAGTTTGAAATACTTTGTAAACTCCTGGTTTGGGGATAAGAGCACTCTGTTGGTTTGACATCAAAGTAAACCAATGAGCTAGCTGTGCATTTCTATCCACTGCTTTAGCCATATATTCTTTTGCAAGTGTCTAGAAGCTGTCACCCTGCTATGCTGTGATGAAAATAATTGGATATAGTTCCCACTTCTGTTATTCCCATATGATATTGCTGCTGGTGAAGAATACTCAAAACTGATGGCTCCAAAGGCAAGTTTGAAACTTTGAAAGCCAAGTGTTCTCACGTGCTGAGCTGCTTGCTTCTCCAGGGAAATCTGCAGAGACCTGCACCATACATTAAAGAGCAGCCAGACGTAAGACCATTCCCCCAAATGAATGATATGCAGAAAGAAGGTACATTCAAGGATCTAAATAGTGAGGAACTCGGTACTCAAATTGGGAACGAGGAGAACCAAATAATTCTGGAGGAAGGGAAGGCTGTATAGAAATAAGGAAATAGAAAATGAAATTACAAATCCAGTGAAGAAAGACATTTAATAATTAGTGAATACTAAGCCACCTGCCCTTACAATTTTTATTTGTCACTTGATGCAGGAATTTACAATAGTCCTGTAAGTTTGGGTACTGCATATAAACATGATGGGTTTGCCACAGCTTAGTAAAATTTCTACCGTGTGATGAACTGTTTCAGCAAGATGGTGTCCTGACCTAGCAAGAACCTAGGGGTGGGGAAATTGCTGAGAATCTGATCTGCTTCATGCTTCCACTTTTGCAGGCAAGCAACCTGCAGGGAACTTCAACAGACATTCGACAAACCAGACATTTTTGTGGGTTACAAAGTTACAAGATGAGCCCTGCATGCCATGTGTTGACAGCTTATAGATACCACATTTGGTTCTTGGCCAAAAAAGCAAAGGTCAGTGTGGAAATTTCAGCTTCCTATTTAAAAAAAATAGATCTCGAATTCCAAATCTCTGTTTAATGATGTTGGCTCTACAATGTTTTTATCAAATCATAGCTGACAAATAGCACTGCTCTGAACTGATGTTTTAATTTTGTTTTTACTGAGACTAAATTTATTTTAGCTCCTGAACAGGAAAGATACAAAGGCAGCCTCACAGCTTGCCGCATCTCTATCTGATGCCACCACATCAGAGAACAACAGCCCCAGAAATGGGATCGTGGGAACAAAAATCATTCCTGACACTGCTGCAGGGATGGAGAGTTTGAATTGGGTTTTTGCAGCTGGAGATGTCTAACAGACCTTCCTCTGCGTAAGGAAATTTTCTGCAAGCAGAATTGCCCAAGACATCTCTTCCTCAGCATTATATTTTATGTTATTAATTTTGTAGAGCTACCCATGGCAATATCCCCCACACTATTCTTGCTACTGTACTTTTCATGTCCACACAATGTACTATAGCCAGCTGGACAGTGCAAGCTCTATTGAGAAGTTTATTCTAATTACTAACTGTATCACTAGCATTATAAGAAGACAAGTAGTAAGTGATTTACTTTAAAGATATTCCTTCACTCCATGTTGTTTTTCCAAATCCTACATCCCATTTTTAAACATAAATGGGGATGTTTGAGTTGGCCAAGTTTTTTCCAGGGATAATTCAGACTACATTGCAGGAAAGGCAGTCACTGCAGTCAAGGAAGCCTCAAATATCCTTCCCTCTCCTAGGGTATTCAAAAATGAACCCATTGACTGAATAAAGAGGAAAAACCTTACAGTCAAAACTTTCAGTGCCTGCAGTTGTTCTGATTTTTTCATTGTTCATTTGCACTGTAACACAGTCAATGTCTGTCCAAGGCCAGGCAGAGAGAAAAGGGCTCACTCCCAGAATGTCATATGCAGTACCTGTAAATAGGGGTGGTGAGATTGAGGTAGGCAATCGTTAGGATTGTGCAAGACAGAGATAAGCCAGTAAGCAACCTCTTCCCAAATTAAAGCACAAAATTACAGCTTTTAGTAGAAATGTAGGGGATTTTTTTTTCTCCCGGCAGGCTTGTCCTCATGGTAAAAATCCAGCAGGTTTCTGTTCCGTTTCTTCTCTGCTACGTTCTGTTGTGCTGGCTGTCAGGGAAGCCAGTGGTGCGATAAGAGTTTCACTGTGTACTGATCAAGGAAAGGTGTTGGTAAGTAAAGATCTCTTTTGCTGTGATAAGTATTTGACCATACTGAGGCCATGCAACCCTTGCAGGTGCAGACATGCTGGTTAGAAAGGACTTTTGTAGGCTGCCCTACTGGACCACAGCAAGCTGATGAGGAGGACTGTTAGCAGGATGTAATCTATCGGTTTAATAGCATTCTGTTCCTGAGTATTCTCTGTATAAATGTAATATCTGCTTTTGAAGAGCAGTTTCCCTAGTACTTGACTTCAGTAGGGCTGTCCTGTGTTGTCAGACTCTCAGGTTTCGGGCTAATGACTCAGAGACGTCACCTCCAAGACTAGGTCTGGAACAAGGACTCCCTGCTGCCTTTTCCAGGATCCCTTCCCTGCTCTTACCTGCATTGGGTGAATCGTGTCCTAAAGCACTTTTTATGGAGGAACAAAAGTGTTACCTGAGATCTATGTCTTAAATAGGACCTCCAGAACTAGCTACCTCCTAAATATAAAAGTTTCATGGCACCTTTCAAGGCCTAATTCTGATCTCTGCTGAGAAAGTCTGCACCTGTGTAAGCCTTGGGACCTGAGGACTGTCATGCTGTTATTACATCCACTTAGTGTGATTCTGTATGTGGGATTCTCCATCTTCTCTGAATATAAATATGGATTCCAAAACCTGTGGGTTTTATTTCAGCTCCCTAAGATTTACTCCATTTTTGTGAGAAATTTGGAACATTTTGCTTTTTTATCTAAACCATTGTTGGTGCAAATTATAATTAGTCTCTTTGGGAAGTGATTTCATTGCTAGTAAACCCTGCCACCAATTTGCCAAAGGTAAACAGGCACTTTGGCTCTCCTAGAATAAAGGGTTGAGGTGGTCAACTTGGAAAACTTTGGAGGTAAATAGATCTTAGGTCCTGGCAGGCAAAGCCAACAAAGGCTTGTGTGAGGCTGAATCTCCATAGGGAGCGGACTTCTCTGAGAGCTTAACATTTTGTTTCCAAGTTTTCTGTTATAGTGCTATTATTTTAAGCTTGGTCTTGCTGCCTTCATGGGAGACAGCAGCAATATCAACTTCCCTGGTACTGGATAATTAACATAGTATAAATACTCAGCAGAAGGAAATCCTTAGAGGGCTGTTAAGGACTGGCTTGAGTCCATGAAGCTGGATAAGAAATATAAACCAGGATTCAAGTTTTGCTATACTAGTTAGCTAAATACCTTTCCTTACTTTATTTTCATGTATGCTATTGCCCCAGATTTTGATGGGAGCCTAATGGAGGCAGCACAAAGAAGTATAAATAAAAGTGGTGCTTCTTAAACTCTGCTTTTTATCCTAATGATAATGTTCTCACAGTAATATGCTAGTGATTATACTTTATATTGTACTTTATCAGATGAAACATGACAGGGGAAGCTGCTCTCTGTGGATAACCTTTTCTGAAGCTTAAAATAAAGAGAAATAATTAAGGTGACTAGCAAAATTCACGCTGGATTTAATTTCTGTCCTTACCTCAATCTGTCAACCAAATGGTGCTTCCTTAGGCTTGTCTTTCATTTTGACTGGTAGAACTGGGAGAAAATAAGGCCAATTGACTTTAGTATGTGGCTTATTTAACATAAAAGTTTGTCAGCTCTTGTTTCTGGTAGTTTCATTTTGGTTTTTCAGTTAAACACATATTGAAATCAAGGAAAATTACTGTGGTGCAACTTGTCAGAACATCACGCAGAGCTTTACCTTATGATGTTACTGCCTGTTAGTGTTCTGCTCAGAGAGGGCAGCAAAGTATTGCAGATCTGGGATCCAAGAGGACTTCGGCTCTGAGGTGTAATACTGAGGAAGAAATGTATCTTATTAATATACAAGGTCTGAAAGCAGAAATTGGGAGGCAATCAGATCATTACTACTTAAACGCACTAGTAGTGGAAATGCTATCAAGAGAAACAGCTTAATCACTCTAAGCTTTAGACATACAGCAATCCTGATAGCTGTGGAAAGAAGAGTCTCAGCAGAAACACAATAGCTGGAGAGTTCAGGATTCATCCCAGACTGGAATACTGTATGACTCATTTGGCATGAAGAGAAATGCTTTAAATTTAGACATACAATGAACAAAACATTGAAATGGATTTGCAGCATGGTGAGATTGATGACTATATTGCTATATTAAGTATTTTCATTACAGCTTGAGATTTTCAGATTCTTATAAGCTTGGTTGTTTCTTTTCTGGTTTCCATACATAAAGATACAATCAGAGGCTAGATGAAATGGTTCAGACATTATCTCTTGTTCTTGGTCTTTTGCCTGAAGACAGGAGTGTATTTCCTAGGCAATGTAGGCAACTCTTTCCTAGGCAACCCTTTAAAATTATGTAAATGAAGGAATTTATGAAATGACTGCTTGATTTGTCACAGATCTGGGGGCTTAGCAATGACTCTTCTTCAGCCTTTCAGTGCCTTGGTACTTTGGCTTTCACTGTTGATGGTAACAAGATGGTGCAAGTAATTTCTCAAGAGATACTGTGTTGCATTAGGAAAAGCACAAGGTCCATCACTGTTCTTAAATTAACTTGGGAGGAAATGACACAGGCTGCAATTTACCACATCATGAGCATCAGCAGAGTAAAGTCATATAGCTCCGCACCCCTTCCAAGGGGTGTCTGGCCTGGAGAAAGCACAACTTTGAAGCCATAGTTGTGTGTAAAGCCTGTGAAAATTAACCTGAAATTGGGGCAAGGAGTTGAAGAGCACGGAGAGGCTGAACAGCTGGTAGCAGTGACCTCTTTAGCCATCTCCCTTTTGTCCTCCTGTGCTCATGTATCAGCACCCTAGAAAATGGTGTCTGAAACCACTGCGGAGGCTTTACCTGGCACAGAAGCGCAGCAGGGGTTCCCTGCCCACGAGTGTTGTGCTGGTACCAGATAAACCAGAAGAGAAAGTTTATTCCTGCCCAGTAATTCAGTGCAGTGCTCCTGCAGTCAATGGCTTACCAGGCAGAGATGGAAGAGATGCTCCCAAGGGTGAAAAGGAAGAACCATGTACAGAGCTATGAACATTTAGCAATACTGTATTTTTGATACTCCTTATCATCTCTTTAGTCTTGTTTCATGCCGCCTTCATTCTTTCATTTTGTCTTTTTAATTCTCTCCTTTTCTTCTACCCTATTAACCTTTTGTAGGCTCCACACAATTTCAGGAAGCTGAAAATGCTTTCTGCATTTATAATGCTACTCTAGATACCTGGCTTTTAATAAATAAATACAGTACATTTTCACAGCAGCCCATAAAACACAGTTGTAATGAGATTTTAATCTGATTGTACCATTTGTACTCTGAATCACTTAGAGAGTTTCCTACAATACCCTACTAAATGATTATTGCTTTTTCTTTCCAGGGGCCAGCTCTCAAAACCAGAAATCATGCTTGCTATAGTTGGCTCCTAATCTGATGGTCATACCTTGATTGTTTCATACTCACTAAGTCCCAATAACAGAATTCCCCCAAGGCATGATTTGTCAGTTAGGTGACTTTTTTCATGCACTGCTGCAAACAGCAAATAGATCAGCAAGTGCTTTCTGTCATGTGGCAGAACCAAGTCATCTGCTCTCCCAAGCTGCCAAATCATAGTTTCTGTCCAAACTTAATAAGTACATATGGAATCGTATACTTTCTTACTGTATCCTGTCTGTGTTATCATGTTATCCTCCATGCATCCTGGAATTAGATAACTGCTTTTCCACCTCCAAGCAAACTCCCATTGTTATCAATACCACTTGATATGAACTATGACATAAAATTTGAGTAGCATATATTGATATTCTGTATAGACATTTTCTGGTCCACATACCCTCAGTATGTCTTCTGCAATTATATGGTTGAAATAAGCAAAGCCAGCACTATCTGTTTCAACAAACTGCTTCAGAGGTATCCTTAATCTTATGATTTAGCTCATTTTCTAGATCATATACTGTACTGTGTGATTGGATTACAGCTGAAGTATATTGGCTTTCTGGTTTTAGAGCATGGGTACCTCTGCAATGACATGAGACAGCATTTATTTCATTGGATTTTCAGTGCTGTAAGTAGGTGTAGTAAAGAATTTTTCATCAAAAAGTAATGCATTTCCTAGCAAATGAAGCTTTCCACAGGAACAATTCAATCTTCCTGAGATGCTTTTATTTTCCGGGGGGGGGGGGGGAGAAAAAAAAAGAGTCAGTGTTTAGTACTCTCTCTAAGCACTAAGAAAACATAGTGGGAGAAAAACTTAGAAAACATTTAAACAATTTTATTTTAAATCAAACTCTAGGAGAAGAATTGAGAGGTCTGCAGGGTTTCCCTGGAAAAGCAGGACCTCCAGAAATAAAAGATGATTTGGGATCACAAGGAGAGAAAGGAGAAAAAGGAGAACGTGGAAGTAAGAAATAAATTTCTCATGTTTCTATAATCTGGCTTTCAAGCTTTTAGTATATTTTCCAAAAAATATTTGTGTTAATATCTGGTATCCTTACAACATCATTTGAGGAAAGGTGTGATTTCCAGAAGTATAAGGAGTGGAAAGATAAGTTGTCTGTTACATAGGAGATGAGTTGACCAACATAACTGGGGGGTGAAAAGTGTCTGGAATGAGTCACTAGTTTATTGTTGAGAGTGAAACAACAAACCTTCTATCACATTATAAACAACATATTTTTCTTTCATTCTTTGCCTGTTCGTGTGGGTTTTGCTTCAACTTTAATTCATTTAAAAATGTTTACATCTGTGTTTTGCCTTTGAGAACTGGGCTTTTCCCTCTGAATAGAAGATGACTTTGGCAGCCCTGAGAATTCAAAGCCCACCCAAGTATTCATCCCAGTCAGGGATAAGGCTCTCCCACTGGGACAAATTTCCATGGAACAAACCTGCAATGTGACCTGTGGTTTCTGCTCTGGAAACCGAATAGCGCTTTCACATGGCATCAGGTTACAGGAAAGCTAAACATCTCAGAGACAGTTGTTGTGTAGTCATTTTTATATAAATTACTAAATAACATCCTTAACTCCTAGTTCTAGTAGCCAATGACCTGCACAGACAAGTAACTGCTTTGGAAAGAAAAGTACAGGTTTTGGAGGCTGAACTAAATAGATACAAAAAAGGTAAGGTCTAATCGTTGATTAGTTTTCTTTTTGGCCTGGTAAAATGATGGACATGCTTGTGCTGGAGAAGGGACTGAAAACAGTAGGCTGAAATAAATATTACAAATTTCTCTTGTGTTGCTCATGGGAGACAGTCATTAATTAAATGCTGTCTCACTGAATACATCCTTCCTGAACTGACCTGCCCACAAGAACGTTGTGCTGCTACCATTCCCACATCATCAGGGGAAAATTTAACTATGTACATGGCCCAGTTTTTGTATCATTGTAGATGATGTGGCAGACTCCTTTCACACTAATCCCAGAAACCCATTAAAGACAATAAGATAAAATAACTTGCTCATTAAAGACAGCAACTGTGTTTCAAAAGAATCGCTGTTAGTAGTTTTATCTGCTAAATGAACAAGAGCTTCACTTTCACTGGCTTTTTATGAAAGCCTGTCAAGCATGTGAGCTATATATTCCTAATTCTCCAAGATAATTTTATATTTTCTGGAGAAATACTCAGTTTCCCAGGCTTGCTAAAGCTGTCTCTGTCTCCTCTTTCCACTCTGTTGCTTTGAACCCTGAGTTCTGTTACAGTCCTGTGACTGTTTGGTTCCTGTGATAAAGCTGATGGGTACAGAAGATCTCCTAATTGCAGCTCAGTTCCTTTGTATGATTTTAATTGATCTGTGATTTTTGCATTGAAATCTGCCAAGCTATTTTGTCATGCTTGCAATTTGAGTGTGAATTCCTTCAGATCCTGATTCAAGAGCTGTAATGCTATATGAACTGGAAATGAAAAACATTACTACAAGACTTGTGATCCAGCTTCTTGTGAAATTCCCATTTTCTTTAAGTGTGGGCTTGATATTTCTGGGTGTCTATTTTGTTTGACTTCTATTGGATTCTGCCTACGACTTCAAGAAATAGTCTTTTTATAGCTGGTATTAGCTACTTCTGAAGTACAATTGTGATATGGAGAAATTACTATAACATGATCAGTTTTTGGTATAATACAATTATGTTCACTTTTGTTTCTAGCTTTGATTTTAAAGAACATCAAGAGTATTGGTAAAAAAATATTTGTCTCAACTGAAAAGGAAGATACTTTTGACAATGGAAAATTCTTTTGTGCAAAAGCTGGAAGTGCATTTGCCTCTCCTAGGAAGGAGGCTGAGAATACAACTTTAAAAGACTTAATAACACCTTCGAAGCAGGCTTATATGGGGATATCTGCTGAACAGACTAAAAGCACATTCATGTACCTGAATGAAGAGGCTGTAACTTACAGAAACTGGAATGCTGGAGAACCAAATAATCTAAAAAATGAAGACTGTGCAGTAATGCAAGACTCTGGAAAATGGAATGAAGTTGATTGTTGAAATTCATGTGCCTTAATTATTTGTGAATTCTTGAGCTGATGAATCTAAGAAAACCCAAAGCTTTTGCTCTCAATTATGTATGTGGTTGATATAGAAGTTTGTTCCCATAAAGGTGGCCTGAGATAACCAGAACCAGAGTGTATTTATAATTGTTTTCTCTTTCACTTTCAGTTTTGAATCTCCTAATAAAATACAGATTTAATTTTTTCAATCATTATGAATTAAATTGTGTTTATCATATTGATAGTAAGGCTAATAATTTATGGCATGCTCAGCAGGCTGGTTGTTATACCTTCCTATGGGTTCCTCATAAATGCAGCATGAGGGAAGCATTTTTTAATAATCTTGAAACTAATGAAAAATTTTTATATATTCTGTCTTTAAGCTGAGCTGTAAACTTGGAGATATTACTCTCTACATGTTGCTTCTGATACGTTCTTTTATCATGTAGATAATGGACAGTGCATACAGTCTATGTTATTTCAGTATTTAGTGATAGCTTTTCTCCCAATGCGCTTTTACTCTAGTTCTAAAATTGACTGTTAATGATCACTTAGAGCCTAAAGTGGTATTTGTCGTCTGGGTACAGAGGTCCATTGCACACAAGTGATTACTGACATGCAAATAATTTCTTTTTTGAAGTTTCAGCTATTTTCTTGCTGTTTTTTCCATGTGATAGGAAAATGAAATGTGCTGTAACTACAAAGAGGAATAAAACAGTAAAATGTCCAGCCAGATTGCTTTGTGTGTGGTAGAACAATCACAAGAGAACAAGATCTTTGTTGGCAATCTATAGGCATCATTTGAAGTTCAGGAGATACAGATCAAGATTTAAATGCAGTAGAAAGCAGAATATTTTTGTGTTAAATTAAACACAAGAGTCTACTGGTGAAGTGTACTCCAAGTGGAATTTAGCTCATGCAGAAAAACAGCAAAAGGCCTTATTTACGTGAACAGGTCCTTAACGTGAAAGAAGTGATACCATAGGTTTTTATGATTTTCTTGATGGGAGCTTCTTTCACCTCAGGTGAAATACAGACTGGATTAACTAGGAATAGCTGAATACCATGACAACAAAGCCCAATACTAAAAGTTCAACAATTAAGAAAACTGTTTACATGCAGACTTTAAATTTTTGACCATGGAAGAATAGATTTTCAATTCCTCTACCACTTAGTTTAAGACATGTAAGTACCTCTACGGAGAGAAGGTCTCTGTCTACACTGGCAAGTTATGTGGACCCACAGGAACATAGGAACATATCTGTACAGAGGAGCATTTGGTGTCCAGCTCTTCTGTTTTATAGCTGTTATTTTCATTGCCTAATTCCATGTCTACCTTTGTAAGTAATGGCATTTCTTTTCTCTGCACCAGCTTATACAGGTACAGCAAAAAAGCAATTACTGAAATTGGTGAAGGGCATGAATTTTCTAGAGTATGATTTATCTGCTGATCTGCATCATGTTCTCCTTGTCATTACTGGCAATGTATCTTTGCAGTTCTCAAGTGAACTGCATTCCTTTTCTTCATTAATTGCTGCCCTGTAGCTATAAAAACAAGAACTTTTTAAATTTTGCCTGGGAGTTTTTAATCAGTATTTATTATATGAAAACACAGGATATGGTGCAATATTTAAAAGATAGATTTGGGTTAATTTAGGACAAGAAAGAGACATTCTAGAGAGTAGGTACAATCCTGTTGTGCTTCCAGGTTTAGGGATCAGTGGTAATTCAGTCTCCAATGCATTTATTTGGAATGATTAGGTAAGTCTACTTTGAGATTGTATCAAAAAAACCCTGTGATATGTTTTGTGACCATTTCATTTGGAGCTGGACTAACAGCAATGACGTGTTATGCCCCCAGTGCATCATCCAGTAGGTTACAATGACTAAACTGCTGGTTTGAAACAGATTTGGAGTAGTATTTTGCAGATGTGAACAGTTGTGTTCTTTTAACTGAATTTTTTTAGAAATACTATTCCTAATTGCCATATCAGTCACTCTCTCAAGAGTCTAGCTCTGAAATATAATTTAGACTAATTTTTACATGATTTTTCCAAGCAAACCTCCAATACGGTTTGTTAGAAATTTATGAAGTTTCTTGTAACCTTATGTTAAGATTTTTTGTCTTTGGAGAGCACTACACTTCAAATGGGATCTATACAAACTGCAAAACTCTTTGCAGGTAAGTGCAAAAATATTCTTGTGCTAAAAACATTGGGAGTTCACGAAGGCAGAATGGGAGAACATTCATATTGTATGCTCAGTTTCGTACAGTCCAGTTACCAGATAACTAACTTTTCTACCAGGCTGTGTACGTGAAAGGTGTATTTGGCCCCAGCAAGGATGGTGTATATAGCAAATCCGAGCTGCTTTACGTAAACGTCCGGTCAGGTCATCTCTTGGGTCCTTAAGCTCTCAGGCTTCAGTGTGGTATCACTTCTGTTCCCAGCATTCCCCATCTTGTAGGTTTACCCTGGTGTAAACCATCTCAAGGAAAACGGTTTCCCAGCTGAAACACTTCCTGTGCAGAAGGGAAACCAAACTCTGCTCCGTATTACACTGATGAAAATCTATCCCTAGTGGAGTTGCCCTAGAAATGCAGCTGTGTAAGTGAAAGTATTGCTCTATTGGTCTGGGCTTACCCAGTAAACTGTCCTGTCCTGAACCACTGCTCGGAGGAGCAGAATAGCAGTGCTCAGATCTGTGAGCTTTGGCAGGCCGTTGCGTGGGAGCAGGCTGATCTTCTGACTGGACAAAAGTCCACAGGGCAGAAACAAGACCTGGAAATAGAAAATGAGCTTTTATTGAGTCATATTACTTGAAACTTTTAAACTTGGCAAAGTATTGCTGAGTGCCCTAAGTTCTGACCTTTCTCACCATGCATGTTAGGGAGACCTTTTTTAAGGGACACCCTTCTTTAGTAGGTGCTGAAAAGAGAGGAGTTTGAAATTGTGTTCTATTACCTTCCAAGAGGCTTAAATCAGCATCCCTGATGACCACTTAATTTTGGATTAATTATAAACTAATCTGTAGTTGCTGTTATGCCCCTGATTAGAACTATCTCATTTGGTGCTAATATGACCTCCACAGAGCTTCTGAGTAATTCAGGATGAAAGCAGCACTTATTAATCAGCTGCTGGGTTTATCTTTCTAAAACACAATTTCAGGCTAAGTACCAGCTTAGGAAGACCTATTTTGTCACATGTGAAAAACCACAGTCTCTGAAAAGCTCTTTTCCTTCTCTCTATTTTTCAAGCAGCAATTTTCAGGGGGATCTACAAGGTGGAAACAGGAAGTTATTTCAGTCAGTAGCAACTTGTACTTACTGCTTTATTTTTTTAATTATAACACATAAATACAGGGGAAGGGGTGGTTAACTTATGCCCAGAGCAGAGGAGAAACATGCCCTTTGCTCTGGTTGTTTTCTGTTGTGAAGGCATCACCCTCTTGTGTGAAACATGCAGAGGAGAACTGTTGCCCAGGGAAGTCTGTGGCTTTAGCGCTACCAAAGTGGCTCTACCCTTTGCCCTAGCACCTGGAGATATAAGGAAAGAAAAATAATTCCTGGATTGTAGTTTGGCCAGTAATGCCCAGGAGAAGAAATAATGCAGGAGAGCGTGGAAACCTAGGTGCACCTCGTATCTCTTTTAAGCTCTCTGCCAAACCTCTCAGCACTAGCAGCATGACTGGATCCTCTGTGTTATCTCTAGGGAATGACTTTATCCTGAGGCACCTACAGTTAACATCTTCTTTCTTTTATGGTCTGTGACCTTAGTGATGGTTCAGACATCGGTAGCTTGAGCTGTTTAGATCAGTGCTTCAGGGCAGACTGTTGTGAGAGCTTTTTCCTGGCTGTGTGCTCTGGTTTGTTTGTGTCTTCAACTAGCAGCACAGTTTGTCCCACAGAGCTGAGCTTGTGCATTAATCCTGCAAGAGGCTTCTGGCAGCTTTGCAGTGGGAGGAAGACTCTACAATGTCTAACTGGTTGGCATCCTCTTCCAGGGTGTTCAAATACAGATAAAACTTCAAGCAGCTGGACTAAGTATACAGAATGCGAGAGCAGTAGTCAACCCACATTAAGGTGTCTGATTTCAGAGACTCTGGGCGTGCTAACGTTGGGCTTCATGGAAATAGGGCCTGCATCAGCTCAGTGGTGCAGCAGACTGAATTTCAGTGTTTCGTTGCAGCCTTAACAGAAAATATTACTACAGAGCTGCAAAAGGTGCATGAGTATGTATACTGTCTCACAACATTCAAAACCCCAAAGCGGCCCTCTGTTCCTGCATTGCTTTGCCTTAGTTTGGTCTCTTTCTTACCCTGTTGTTTGGATACTCATGGCAACTGTATCATGATGAGTCCCAGTTGTTCACACCCCTAACTGTCCTACTCCTTCTCACAGCTTGTACTTGAACATATTTGAGAGATGTACTAAAGGCAGTGAGAAGGGGAGGGAGGGATTAAACCATCTGGTCCTGCTGCCTTGTTGCAGCTTTCCCCATCAGGCTTTCTGCGCTCTCTTGGGAGACCTCTGCACAGAGCATCTTTTCCCCTTCCTCCCGTCTGCATTGCTGGGCTACAACTCTTGGCCACCTTTGCCTCGTGCTTGAGATATGTACAAAGAAAGGCTCTATGCAACCTTCCCCCCTGCCCCAAGAACTATTCCCAAGCATGGTTTTGATTCAAACTTTTGTTTTGATACAACAAGGGAAGCTGAACTACTACAACCTGCTCTAGCTGAGATGGGCACAGCACTTCGTCACCAGATTTAGTTGGAAAACCTGAAACCTCTTAAGCAACATTGTAATGAATATATTGGTTACTGTCTTGCTTATCTCCTACCTTGCACTTTATGGATCCAATGACACCCGTGCAAGGGTGTCCCACTCAGAATTGGTTTGATCAATGCTACTTTGTTACAGATCACCACCTTTTAACCCCTCTATCCCCTTATGCTCTCTCCACCCTGCTTAAGCAGCTATATGCATTCACAGAAGCAAGGTAAAGAGGGTAAAGACAGGAAAAGAGAAAGGCAGGAGGAAGAAGTGATGCACTTTTTTAAACCTTTTTACCTCTTTACCTTTTATTATAGAGAGCTACAGCTAAACTGAAAAAAAAAAGGGGGGGGGGTATTAATGGTACTTCCTAAGCCTGCTAAGTAGATCTTTTATTTGTGCATCAAAAACTAGTAGAGCAAATATTATCTTGAAGCCTCAGATTGCCCTCTATGTGCTGTTATTTTCTAGTTCCTGGTATTTAGCTTGAAGCTGCAATTGCCAGCATCTGGAGAATCTCAGCTTTCTTTTTCAAGACTAAAGTGCATTTCTAGTTTTCATGACTAATGGTGAAAAAAGGTTAAAAGCCTTTCAATTGCAAAGCTCTACAAACAAAGTGAAAATGTTTGTTTCCTTTTAATCTTGTGTTTTAAAGTCTATTTTAAAGCAGAACCTGTATTTTTAACAAATGGGGATTAAGTGTTGGGAACAGTACAGCAGGATTCTGGTGAGAAAAGCTGCCAGCTCATGGCACAATAGCTGTTATAAAAGCTATTTAAGAAATGTTTCAAATGTTGTCTAGAACACTTAAGTGTATTATATATCAATTTGCTGAATATTGTACCCAACACTCCATCTCGAGTTACCAGAAGCTCTCCAGTGGTTTTGAATGCTGCAGCCCTAAAGTTTATCTTTGTCAAATGCCCTCAGTATAGTTCTGAATTTGGCCTTTGTTCTAGCATATTGTGTGAGTTGTTGTTGGAAAGTATAGTTTACATCATTCACCTCTGTTACAGTGGCACAATATGTTACTCTGGAAAGGTAAAAGAACATAAAAAAATGGGAGTTATTAGGCAGTTGAGCCCCATTTGTGTGGAAACATAGCTGGGAAAATAGATGCTAGAGAAATGTAATGCTGTAGGGCATGGTGACACTGGTATTGAAACAGTCAGGAGCACAGTTGTTCTCTCCAGGTTTTGAAAACTAAATTTTAGAAGTTAAGTATTAACTTCAGCTTTAGAGGATTGTCCAGGATAACAGTGGAAGTGGACTGACCTTGTGAAAGGGGCACTCCGTGTACCCAGCAGGCTGGGCTCTGCACAGGGCTGAACACATGTCTGAGAAGACACGGTTAGGAAAAACCTATGCTACACTTGTTTTCTAGCTTGAACCCCTGCGACAGTCTGGTAAGACAGACAAGCAACGAGACTACTTTAAAAATAAGCATATTTGAGGTGCTCTTGTGTAGATTTCCACTCCTGACAAACAAGCATATTCCTGCCTGCCAGTTGCTGATGTTGCAGGCATGTCTCTGTCACAGTCCACTCCCTTACAAACCAGAGGTTATAAGATATCACAGCCCACTTTTATAGAGGGAATGCTACAACCTGCTTCCCTCTCAGGAACGTAGGCAAGAATATTCAGAGAACAGGAAAGTATATAACTGGTGATAGATGTGAGAAAGCACCAAGGGTTTCAGGAGATGAGAGTAAGGCAGGAAAAGAAAACTATTATTAGCAGGACAACAGCTGCTCCAGTGATTTAACATACTTTTCTGAGGCTATTGGCCTAAACCTTTAGGTAAACTTCACTGTACTTGGGGTGTGTGAACTACACTGATGTGAAAAGGCTTGATTCAGTTCAGTACTTTTTTGGAAGCTCATGTCTCTGCTAAAATGAATGGGAAAAAAACAGTCAACAAAAAGGGTATCAATAGCTGTGCTGCTGTTTGTATTTCCAGAACAGTACGGATAAGCCAGCAATCTGTAACATCTTTCGTAGTCGCTGCTGCGGAGATAATATCTGAACAAGATAATGGCTATGTAGTTGCACGGTACGTACATACGTTGCGATCTGAGACAAGATGAACAGAAGTTGCTGTTTGTGCTTTTGCATTTCGGATGGAAAAAGTATGGAGATACACATAGTCCATTATACAGGTATGCATATATTTGTCATGCTTAGCAGAATGGATTTGAAATCTCTAGGCCAGGCTGTAGTTCATATTGCTTCACTAAGGATGGGATAACTGCTCTTTAACCAGGCAGTGAGCTGCTCGAACATACAGGGGCTGGATTTCTGCATGCCAGCCTCCTAGAATGATTCCTCAAATCAGAGCAGTGAATGCCAAACCAAATTTAAACATAAATAAATAAATAAAATTTAACAGGTAGCTGAAATGGTTGTTAGTAATTTTGTAGAGTTTCTCTTGTCTTACTAAGAAAAATAATGTTTAAACTTCAAAACTGCATATAAAGCTGCTATAAAGGCTGTAAGGAGTGACCCCCATGGAATAACAAAATTGTATTTTATTAGTTAAGTAGTTGACATTCATGGTTATTACATTTCTCAGAATTATTAAACATTCTCTTTGATTTGTCATGCAAGCTAAGTCTGCTGTGTTTTAATAACCTACTAAAGAGTTTTAGTTTTAATCATTCTGGCCTCAAGCAATATTCAAGATCTCCCAGTGTCTCCAGAGAGAATCTGAGGTTGTAGGGCTCTGTTCATTCCCTTTTGTTGTCTTTCTATTTCTCTGGGTCTTCACCTATTCCTTGTTTTTATCTACTAGGGGCTTTAATTAGCTAGCTAAGAAAGGAAATGCACTGCAGAGCTGAAAGAAAACAGCTGGGAGTGTATTCATGCAACTTGCACTACAGGCTGCAGTGGCTTGTACCTTGGCTTAAGGAAAATGCTAAGAAGTGACTGTTATCCTAACCAGCAACTGAAGAGCCCACCTTTTTCCCTCTTGATATCTGATTTGAGAGAAGAATTTCCTCCCAGTGATTTCTCAGACCTTCCTTCTCTAAGTTTTCCCATTCCTTATTGTGTTTCAGCTTTCTCCTCAACCTTTTACGTGCCTAAGGAAGTTTCCAAAGGACAATTAAGTACCCAATTCCCTTTGCAGGTCACTGGAAATTAGAAGATTTTAGAAGTGCAGTGTTATGTTTTAGACTCAAAGTAAGTTTCATATTCCTACCTTATTGTGTAGTGTTCCCTGAATCATTCCATTCAGTACAAAAATACTCACAAATGAATGAATATATCTGGTTCATTGTGCTAATCTTTCCAGTTCTAGGTATCAGTTTTCATGCTTTATAATCAGAACAAAAGACTCTAAGTATAGCTCAGACCGTAACAATAACAAGCAAAATGGTATAACAGGACTATAGTATTAGCGACAATGATGTAAGGATATAAACATGGTAAATGTTTGCAGGGAGAGGTCATACTTTTTATTAGGGCACCAGACATACGCCTAAAGCTTCTGTTTTGGACGTGAAGAATTCTGTGATCAAATCTTGCTGGTTTTACTATGTCAAGATGGTGAAAATATGAGTTCTCATTCTTCAGGGAGCATCTCAAAATATATGCTGAAGGATTGCAACAAGTGTTGCAAACAATGCTAATTTGGTATGAAATAAGCCATGGTTCTATTGAAAGAATTTGCTCAATTTTAACTTATTTCCTTACCCAACTGCTAATTATGAAGTAAACTTTTCCTCCAATTACATCCTCTGTATTATCTCTGTTAGTAGATGGTAGTTTTGGTCAAATCTCACTCTATAGGAAAATCCAAAGGATTTTCAACAAGCTGTGTCTATTTTTTTTAAGCATTTGTCTTGCAAAGTCTTTCAGAGAATTTAGCAAGGAAATTGGCTTGTAATTGAAGAAGAAAACTATAAACATCTTTCAAAATATCAAAACCCTTTTTAGTCTAAGAGTTTTGAAAACTTAGTAATAAACCAAATTACTGCAGAAAACTACAAAATAACTCTCTTTAGTATTCAGGCTCCAGAATATCCTGTTCTGGATGCCCAGCTACAGTCAGGGAATGCTCAGGGTGGAAGCAAAAGGGTTTTAATAAATATATGCACGTAGCTGAGCTTTTCTTTTCTCTTCTTCTCTTACAGGAATCTTCCAAAAATATTTCTACACTGAAGCCTCTGCAATGACTGCACCTTGCATAGTTCTAAGTCAGCTCAGGTATCAACGAAAGGTATAGAGATTAATCTGCTTTCTTGGACACTTCAGTCTATGGCCTTTCCTTGGTATCTCAGTGCTCTAGCTATCCTGCCAGCAATATCCAGCATGGCTAGTTTGAAGCTGCCGGGGATTTACGGGCAGAAGGTGTAGCGCTGTCAACTGGGGCAACGCGCCTTTGCTGAGTTACACTGCTGCTGCAAGGCAGAGCGCGATGCAGCAGCTGAGCACAGCAAGGGCTGGGGCCCCGAAACGCCTCTTGCTGCTGCTGACTGATCCCTCCTGGCCCCGGGGAGCGAGATCCGCTCCTCCGGAGATGAAGCTCAAAACCGCTGCGCGAAATTGCAGGAGCTGGATGGACACATGGCTGTGCTTCACCAGCCCAGTCAGGTGCTCTGCTTCTCATGGAAACTGAAATAATGAAGTCCCTTAATATCTATCTGCTACCAAAGAGAAATAAAGTAGTTCCTCTATGCTTTTGCACTAATTAGAATCTAAACATGCGCCATTACAAAAGAAACAGATTCCATATATTAAATACTATGTGCTTCAAACAAACAACACAATCAGCTTAAACATACAGAATTCTGTGTTCAATCTCCTGAAAAGTTCTGTGCAAGATGAAATTCTGTAATACCTATTGTCTTAATTTTCAGCTCATAACGGCAGTAACAACAACGATATGTGGTGTTTTCTGGGAATTCATTACCAGTTGGGGTCTCTTCAGTAAGATGCAAAGCAGCTTCATTTTACTGTGACCATCAGACCTTAACAGCAGCTTGGTGAGTTTATTATTTTCATTTGTAACCCTGTATTTTCTGCCATGCATTTTCAGTAACAAGTTTCTCCCAAGGAGTTTGAGTTTCAATTGCAAATAAAATGTTGACCATGCTTTTGGATACACATGTTGTAACACTTATCAGCGAGACATTAGATGGGCCATTTCCCAGCAATAACAACATAATAACAGCTTAGCAGGACTTTTTTGCTATCTGCAGGCTAGATTATCTTTATTTTAAATTGATAACAAGGGCCAGGTGGCTGCTTATAAGAGCAAGATATAAATTACAAGCATATGTTTCCAAGGCAATGTTGGCCAGTGGCTGTTCAAGCATAAATTGCTTCCTATTACTACTTCTGATAGGAGGGACATGGTACAGTTGATCTCCATGGGAACACAGTATAGTAGGACACCTCTATGATTACTCTTTGCACTACTTCCAGTAAAAAAAGGCAATATGTACTCCATCATGACACTACTAATTGATATTGCAGTGGGTAATTTTGTTGTGGTGTTGACCAAGGATTAGGAATCATCTCCCATACTGTTGTGTAGTAGTCCCATAGAGGGCTATGTGCTTAGCATGGAAGATGTAAGGAGGAATTATAGTCAGTAATATGGCCTACAGGATAGAAAAGTGAACTGATACTTTGGCAAAAATGGGCTTCCTCAATGATCCTAGGGATAGCATCTCTCTAAACTTCAGTTTCTCTAGCTGTGAAACAGGTAAGATACAGACCTTCTGGAAATCATTATTAGGTTGTGAAGTTAGAATGAGATTGTTTCTGGGTTTCTGTTTGTTTCTAAAAAGACAAGACAAAAGCTGATTACAGTATGGTTAAATTTTTACTAAACCTGGAGAGAGAACATGGGAAGGGAGAAGGGGAGAGTACTTGTCCTGCCTGAAGGAAGGAAGAAAGAAGGCTGTGTCTCAAAATCTGCCATGTTATGTCAAAGCAGGAGCTGCTTGCTGCATTTGTTTTAATGTGCTCTAGTAGATTTTCTCTCTTTTTTTTTTTTCAAGGCATAGAAATAATGGTTCAGTCAAAATGACTTTTCTAGCTTACCATTTTCATACAATCCAAGAGGCTGCTTTAATGATGTCCTGGAGGATGGCTATGAATCTGTAGTTTAAATCAATTGCTTCAAGTATATGAGAAAGAAAGAACTGGATAGAATCTGAAAACAAAAGACAAGTAGTTCTTCTGTTAACATAGTTTTAAGGTTCTAAGTGTTTGGTAGGTTTCATGATTTAACCCCAGCCAGCAACTAAGCACCACACAGCCGCTCACTCACTTCCCCCCCACCCAGTGGAATGGGGGAGAGAATTGGAAAAAAAAAGTAAAACTCGTGGGTTAAGAAGAGTTTAATAGGTCATAAAGGAAGAAAATAATAATGATAAGAACAATAAAATGACAATATTAATAATAAAAGGATTGGAATATACAAAACAAGTGATGCACAATGCAATTGCTCACCACTCGCTGACTGATGCCCAGTTAGTTCCCGAGCAGTGATCCCCCCCAGGCCAACTTCCCCCAGTTTATATACTGGGCATGATGTCACATGGTATGGAATATCCCTTTGGCCAGTTTGGGTCAGCTGCCCTGGCTGTGTCCCCTCCCAACCTCTTGTGCCCCTCCAGCCTCCTTGACTTTTGACTAAACACTAGTTAGCAACAACTGAAAACATCAGTGTGTTACCAACATTCTTCTCATGCTGAACCCAGAACATAACACTATACCAGCTACTAGAAAGAAAATTAACTTTATCCCAGCCAAAACCAGGACAGCAGGAAAGAACCATGCCTGTTTATTTTTAACTAAAGCTCTGAAAAACCTGGTCATCCCTTTTCTTGATAGTATAGTTTGAATTTGCTTTTCCTAGAATGGAAAATAGATTGAAAGGGTTGTGGAGTTTTTTAATTGAATTGCTTGAAGGCTTTTGTTTCTTTTTTTGTCTGAAGCTTACATTTTCTATACTTTGCAAGAACAATGTTATGCAAGGGCTGTTCAGTACAGTCTGGTGGAGCCAGGTCTTTAAAATCTGATACTCCAAGCTCTGTTCCCCATCTCTGCTGTCCTCTCTTTAGGAACCTCATCATCTATATTCATCATTCCTTCTCCACCATCCACCTGCTTACACTTAAACATAGAAATCTCTGCTCTGGAATCCATTCTTCAAAGTAACAGTGTATTATTAAGCTGACAGCATGTCACTGATACTGTGTTTGTTCATAAATATAAATATATCTCATCAGCAATGACATTCTTCCTGTAAGATGCTTACCCTCAAGTTAAAGTGGCATAAATCTAGAGTACACACAGCAATAATACAAATTTTAAGACCTATCCACAGCAGAACTTGTATTCTTTCAGTATTAGCAGTGTAGTAAGAAGGTACCATACTCTCTACATTTTTCATCCTATTCCTGCATCAATGCACTGTAAACTACCATAAAAATTATTTTATCAGTGTTTCTTATTTTCCAAAGGCAGGGGGACTGTTGACCTTCCCATATTTATTGCTTGGATTTGTCTCAATAAAATTAGACTACAGGTGGAGAGGAGGCAGTGCTTTACCCATTGGATTGTTCATTACTTACTTAATTGGTGACATATGTTTAGTTCCCTATATTTCTGATGAGGGCTTAAGCTGATGCCAATGAGTCTTCTTAAAACTGACTATAAGCACCTAAGGCTGGATGATTTTAAGATCTGTAGCAGCAGAGCAAATAGATTACAGTGGAAATACTGGACAAATATAAAAAATGAATGTTGTTTTGAACAAGGTAAAGGATGGAGAATTGACCACACCTGCTTACCATGCAGATGCTGTGCCAAGGACAAGCTCAGAGATTCGATATCAGGAACTTGCAGCACAGTGACACATTTAAGATTAATGTCTCACAGACTGCTAAAATAAACTAGTATGGCTGTACAGCACTGCATTTTACGTGAAAGAGTGCAGCATAGCTTTATGCAGATTGGACTATGATAAGGTTGTTAGTAATCAGCTCATTTCAAAACAGTGTGCTGAGCAAAATGCAGAGTTCACCTTGTTTCCTGAAAATTAGAAGTTTGAAAGCTATATAAAATTGGCTTTAGTTTTGAAACCATCTTGGGAGTTATTAGTTTTCACATTACTTTTTTGAGGTTAGCATGCACAGCTGCTATACAAAGAAGCAGTCTTTCTGGGTACACGGTATCTTTGAAAATCAGATTCTTTTTTTTTTTCCCAAGTTTTCCTTTGCTAATAGTTGAGCAGGCCTTTGTGGCGTTTGGGTTTAATTTGCTGGCATTGATGACACGGCCTATTTAATGCATTAGTGGGAATCTTAATTGTTCTACTTCTTAATGACAAAAAGAAGGATGCAGTATCTGGGGCCCACTGAAACCATTAGAGCTCCCTGGCTAGGTTCTGTGGGTGTTATGCAGCTAAAGATCTTCAGCCATTACCACACAGGTTTACCTGTAAATTTCAGAATACCAAGCCTTGTAGCTATTCTCCAGGAGTGCCAGGTTGCAGAAAAAATATTTACTTTCTCTCTTCCTTATTCTAGTATATTTGTTTTCCCTAATTCTCTGCCACGTAACTAAGAAAAGTAAATCTAATGACTAAGTAAGTAACCTCTCATGTTGGATTATGGTTTAGATTTCTTATCAGCTTCCATTGTGTAAGTGTAATTTGACTCCTCATGGGAGAAGAACTGTTATCAAATTTATGTTTCTTTGAAAGTTTTGGTAAAAGATAGTAATTTATAAAGTTTTTCTACATCTTAAGCCATGTTTTGCTGATGCCACACTTTCCTGAATGGACAGATAGTGTGTAGCTGGTGGGGCTTTACTGACTTCCCTGATTAATGTTTTCAATTCTTTAATTAATTTTTTTTTAAAGTATAAACTGTGTTAGGTGGAAGAAATAGTACAAATCTGCAAAGATTTATCATGTTGTTCATATATTAAAGTTGCATGTATATGCATGGGGAGGATGTACGTGGGTAGAGATACCACAGAACAGAATTAACCATTACAACTCTTGCAGAATTGCCTGGAAACTGCATCTATATGAGATTGTGTTCTGGTAAGCTAGATTCCCAAGAACTTGGGCACCTAATCATTTAAAATACTGATTCTCAAAGTCTGGATCCATTAAGTTCCATCTTGCAATTGCAAAAATTTCTTAGAGCTGTAGGTACCCTGGAGGTCTGCTGCCATTCAGAAACAGAATTACCCATGTCTTAATTGTGCTGAATTGCCTGGTATCTGTGCTATTCCCAAACTGCAGGAGGATTCAGAAACAAAGTATTTTACCTACGGGATACTATCTAATGCACATCTTCTATGCTTAACACCAGTTCTTTTCATCTACCTCATCTGGACTACAGGAAGAAATAGTTGCAACAACTGGTGGGACTAGAGGTTTTGTAATTCAAAGCTTTGCTGCATATCAGGTAGAGGAAGGACTTGAAGATAGATTGTTTATAACATACATTTGTGAGTGTTAATTGATCATTTGCTGAAAAGGACACTGATGTCCCCTCAGTTTAGTTTTGATTGGATTGTTTTTTTTTTTTTTTTGAGAGGGAAGACAGACCATGCTGAGCACTTTTAACTGCAAAACAAGGCTCACAGTTGTGAATCAAAGTGAATTTAAGTGACAGAGTTTCTTCATTCAGTCAGGGGTTCCTAAACATATCTCCCCCATGGTATTTTCTCTTAGTTAGGTCAGCCAGTTGATATGAGACATATCTTTATTGTTGAACAAGGAGCCTAAAGATGTTAGCTTGCAGCTGTCAGTTCTGCTGGGTAGAAAGACACTATCATCATGAGCATGACAACAAAACTTCAGTAGTTTTAGTGAAATGCAAATGAAAAGTAGAAACCCTTCTACCCTTAAGAGATCACAGCATAAAGTGGCAAAACAGAGAAAAGCTGTGAAGCAGAGGTATTTCCATCTTACAGGTGAGGGACTGATGTGCTGGCTTGCCGAGGTTCATAAAACAAATCTCAGCTAGGATCAAACATGAATGTCCTTACAGTAGAAAGCATCAGAACTAGAAGGAAGTTGCTCATGCGATGCCAATCTTTATTGCTGGGAAACCAGAGGACCTGGTTTCTGGTTTACTTGAACATGTCCATTTGAGGATTTTTTGTGTGTATACAGACTTTTCCAGGATCCATCTCTGACCAAGTGAAGATCAGCTGTACTCTACATGCAAAAGAGACCAGATGCTCACAGAAACATTAAACATACACACAGCTAGAAAATGATATTAAGGTAAGGTAAGTACATCAGCTACAGAGATGGGAAGCAAAGTTTAGAATTCTGATTATCAGGTCAGACTCTCATACCTACCTCTGGAAGGTAACGTGCTTCCCTAATGAACAAGAGCACCTTTCTTTCTACAAAAGCCACTGCTGGTCATATGCTTTTTTAATTTTTTAAAACAAGAAAAAATTGTTACAGTTTCAGTTGGAATCACCAAAAGTTTCTTTACATTTTGTATGTGTCTACAACTCTGGAGTTATCTGTTAGTTCTAGATTGCTTTTTCTCCAATTTTGGCTTTCTATTCTTATAAAAGAAAAAGAAATTTCTCAACCCTTAAAATTGTTCTCAGTATTTGCATAACAAGTGTGTAAGCAAAACTCAAAAGGCTCATTCGTGCCCTTATTATCCAGTCTCCACTTCAGTGTCATTTAACAAACAAACATGACACTATATAAAGGGGACTTGTGCAAACTGCTCTTTCACTTCACTTTGAAGCAGAAGGGTAAGTTGAATTTCCTTTTAATAAATCACAAGGAACTTCAGCTAGAAGGCAAACTTGTTCCTTTTCATTTCCATGGTCATATATACATTTTTAAATTAAGTTTTCCTTTATTAGTATTTTTTACTTTGCCTATATTAGTGAGGAGATGCCTGAAGGACACCAGATTGTAATGACTGATGAAGGTCATTAGAACCAGATTAAAACTGAAGAGCTGTTTTTTCCATTTTGCTATATAACTAACTGACCAGGACTCTGCCTCTGCATCATAATCCAATTATGAGGGGGATGCAGTAGTCCATTCAAATGTAATTCCCTGAACAATCAGCACCAGATGAAGAGCACCTTTTGTAATTGCATTTTTTTATCTCAGGGACATAAGTATTCCTAGCCATCCAAGGTAGGTTTCTGTTACAGACTTTAACAATCTGCTGAGTCATTGGCCAGCATTGTCAGAGGCGTCCGCTAGCCTTCAATATAGTAAAGGGTAAACAACTTGAGACACTTCAGATGCAACACAAGAACCTCAACAGCACTTTTAATATAGCACATGTGTTCTCAGGTGGATTTGAAATTTCCACTTCTTAAAGTGGAAATTCTTGACCATGAGGAATCGACACTGCTATTACTTAAACAGATTCTATATGCAGCAAAATGCTGAAATTTGACATAATTGAATATTCTTATGTTCAAGGGTATGTCCCACTGAATTGATGGTTATGAGACATTCCTCTAGAAAAACAAGTACACTTTGCCCTTAAAAATAGTTCGTATTGGTGCAGATTTAGAATAATGTCAAAAGCCTTCTATGATAGAGTCAGTCTGGAAGATGTAAATAATACCTTTTTTTTCAAAGCTTAGTCCAGTTTTAGTGTATCCATTTAATAATAAACTAATATTTTGATGCTGCTTGGCATATATGCTTTGAAACAAACATCTTGTTTTAGCTGATGAGCCAAGGTGTTAATAATCTTGCAGCATTCAAGCTAACCAAGATTTTATTCTCAACTTTAAGTGGAGCTGGATTCAGAACATATTTTTCAATTAAAATGATCTTGTCAATTCTGAATTTTTTTAAGGATGGAAGTTTTTAAGAGAGTGTAGTACATGATCCTCTCTAATTCATGCTAAAAGAAAAGTGAAGTCATGGGTGTTAAGTTAATTAAGTTACCTGTTTTGTATGAGAGTCAACCCATCAGGGTCTTCTCATTAGAAAGGGATACCTATTCTGGCATCTTGAACCTTTCTTTATCTCTCATTATTTTAAGTGAATAATGCCAACAACTGGCTATCTCTATACCATAGTGTCTTATAGTCCATCAATCAGTTCAGGTTTTGTAACTGCACAGCATTACCAATGCTGCATTGTAAACCCATGATCTGTAGTTTCAGAGTGCTTTTTAGTCATGATATCTCAGCACTGAGATTATAACCCTACTTAATGTTATAGCTGAAAGGATAAAATAAGATGAACAGGCCTATTGCCAACCAGAAAAAATGCATTTTCTACAAGACTAAATCTGACGTTTTCAAGCTTCTGGAATTTTGTTCAAAACAAGATAGGAATGTCAATTGAGCTATAAAATTTTGCCCATGTGTAAAAGACTATCAGTCTGCTTATTTCAAATAAATGTGCTTAAATAGTACAGTGCTTAAAGAGAGTGCTAACTAGCTCCAAACCATCACAACCACCACTGTAACAGATTGTGCCTTTTAGGTTAGTAGCATGTGCATCTATGTTTCATTGAGTGATTATAGTCCCTACAGACAACTAATGGCTTAAGCATGATCAGTTACATCTGAGCCCATCATTTCTCAAGGATTAATCCAACAACAAATAGTCAGTGATAGCAAAAAGGATGATTTGTCTTCACTACTCCCAAACATGTAGCTGTCATTCTGTAATAAGCATATCAATCTATATCAGTCTAGAAACAGTTTTGTGTATAAGCTATGCAATGGTAGCAAAATAAATCTGGGAAATCTCTTATACCTGAACTATAGACTTTATTTAAACAAGGAAAGAATGTAAATTTCAAGAAGGGACAAATGGGGGGGGGGGGGGAGAGAAAATTATTCAATTATATAAGCCAATGCCTACAATTCCTTACAGAATCACTGCCTGACAAATATGTGGGTTTTCTTACAGCTGACTTGGGCAATCATGTTGTCTTACTCATTCTACATGCTCACAGCAGTAGCTGCTTTTCTAGTGACTTGCCATGCACTGTGTAAATGTCCAGGACCTGGACTGTCTGGGAGAGATGGTCTAAAAGGACAGCCACATCCACCACGTAAGTAAACTTCCCTTTTTTTGCAACAAATCCATGTCATGAAGGCTATATGAATAAAAACAGTTAACACAGAAGGGCACATGCCCTCAAGAAAGCAGCTGTGTTTAGCAGAGGAGGGAAAACTGAATGGAGGAAATGGTCAGTTTAATTTTTTTTTTCCTAAAAGATAGGCCTCATCTCTCTTCTGGCAGAAGAGGGAAAATAAACAGGTTAAACGTATAAATATATATAAATACATATATAATCTTTGTAGTGCTTTTCCATTGACTTTCCAAAGGGAATTGCTTCTTTCACAGCAGAAGCTTTTTCTTTTTTTTTCAAGTAGGAAGAAAATGTTTATTCCAGTATTTACAAGTGTAATTAAAAAGCTTCTGGCACGTTTCTCTAGTATTCAAAGATAGTATGTACAAAAGTAGTCTGGTAAGGAACACACTTGGCACTGTATAATTTTCCTTCTATGTAGAAATGCTTTCTTCAGGTCTGTTACCAAGGTTAAAGCACTATCAAAGTTATTCATAGATGTAACATTTCAGTTTGAGACTATTCGAATTAAACAAATTCTGTTTGGCAAAGCCACTTTCACAGACACGACAAACATAAGGCTTCAACCTAGAAAAATTAATTTTCTTCTGTGCAGAGGGGGATTACCAGCATTTCAGAGGTTAGAGGGTTTTATTTGTTTGCTTTAATATAGGTTAATAACAGTGTGGAGAACACTGGAAAAATATTTATTTTACCCCAGATGATGTTAAAAAAAAAATACATTGTGTGCTAGTTAGTTTTAGAAAATGATTAGTTTTATCCAAGGAGTTGTTCCTATCACAGCAGAGCCTAGTTTTGCTTGATTGTATAACTTATTTTTATCTGTGTAGGTCTATCTGATTCTCAGGACACCAAATTCTACGATGTTTTAGTAAATTTGAAACACCGACTTTCCAGACTTGAAGGCGGTAATTTTTCCCGTTTTTACTTTTTCAGCTTACAATTGGTTTTAAGTGTAGTAGGCAAAATTAATTATAGAATCATGACTTGCAGGGAAGAAATCACACTTGAAAATTGTACTATATCCCAAACCTTCATTTTCTCACCCAAAACAAGGAAGATCAGGACTCATTTTCCCTGGAGAAGCAGATTTCTCTCAGGAACACTAATGCACATTTATTCAAATCTGATTTATTAAAAAAAAATTCCAAGGGGTGTTGCACTTTCCACATGGATTCATGGGACCTTGTCAGCCTTGTGCCACATTACTAGAATTTTTATCTATCAGCACCCAGATTGCTAAAGGTGGTAGATTGTTTTCTACTGAGAAGGAAGTAACAAAAATTATCATTTCTGTTTCACTTGCTCAAATTTGAAGCAAATTGATCCTCTTTAGAGAGTACACACAATATAATAGGGCTGATATAGTGTATGCAGCAAATGTCAGTGGAGCATCCTTGTCTTGGAGAAGGCAATGACAGATGGTCACAAGCAGCATAACAATATACTTAGTGAACAACTAGTGAATTGGTAAAATATTGAACATCTTTATTCCTCTTCATCCTTTACTCTCGTTCTTGCCCTCTATACCACTTTTAAATTTCTCTTCATCTCTTGATTTCTCTTTCTTTGCTTTCTCATCAATATGCCATAGGAAATTGAAAAAGGTAACTAGATTTTTTTTCTTCTCATGTTTTAGTGCTTGCTTTGAAAGAGAAAATAAGAGAAGTAGGAGAGAAAATGCTTGCCAGCAATGGGAAGCTAGTTGATTTTGCATCTGCACTACAATCCTGTGAAGAAGCTGGAGGAACTCTTGCAACTCCCACAAATGAGGAAGAGAATAAAGCTATTTTGGGTATTGTGAAACAGTATAACCAATATGCTTACTTGGGCATTAAAGAGGGTGAGATTTCAGGTCAATTTAAGTATATAAATGGCATGCCTCTGAATTATACCAATTGGCACCGATATGAGCCTAATGGCAAAGGGAGAGAAAAATGCGTGGAGATGTACACTGATGGGAGCTGGAATGACAAAAAATGCAACCAGTATCGCCTCACAATCTGTGAATTTTGAAGAATGGCCTTTCAGCCACCTCAAAGCATGGAGACAATGAAATATCCCATGCATCAGGCTTATGCTATTTCTGCAATTATTCTATGTCAGAGAATCTAAAATTAATCATATTACAGCATTTCCTAACCTTAAGAAAATGCCAGATGTTGTAGGTGATTAACTTAATTAAAATGTGCCTAATCTGATGTGTTCATCTTTTTTGGAGGGTTGGGAATAGCTCAGAATTCATTTTTCATGGCAGACTGTCTCTGTGCACTGTGAAGATTCGAGGAAAATTCCAAGGCTTGACTTGGGATATTGGAAAAATCTGAAGTTAAAATTGCCCATGTCTTCACAGTGGAAGCATTTGCAAGTATTTAATAGTTTCTGCCTTAAGAGATGCACAGAGGTTGACTTCACTGGAGCAATTATGGCCTCAGGCTTTGTACACCTCTGAGTTATATAGGGCTTGTATTATGTCATGTTGAAACCTGCACCGGTTCGTTCAGCATCCATATTTAACTCTTGTTTTATAAAACTATTAACAGTACCTGTTACAATTAATTTCCTTAGTTTCAGAAGCTACTTTCTATAAAACACTAAGATAATAAGCATTTTATTGCTAAAACATCACATTCCCTCATAAAACTATGCCCATTGCAGTGTTAGAATGCCACCTGTCTTCTCCCAAACCACTGAAAAACCACATACTATTTGGGGGGAGCAGGTAAGATGGGAAGTTCAATCAGTTCAAACACAAGCTATTTCTCTGCTGATGTCATGCCAAGCAACCACACAGTCAGACCATGACTCAAATCCGCTAGGATCAAGAAGCATCTTTTCACAAAATGTTTCCACCACTACTCGGTTTGGGTAGCCGGTGAGCAGTGGGAGCTCAGTAAAGTACCACAAGTAGCAAATTCTCACACGCTTACCTTGCAGTGAGGAAGTCCTAGGCTCATCCATTATCATTTTCACACCACCTGAGGGGGAAAAAAAAAAAAGGAAGCACTGGAGTTAAAATACGCACCTAAACACTTCATCTTTTCCTCCTCCCCCACATTTGGCTCTGCACAGGGAGCCCATAGGAACCTGGACTTGAGTCTGGGTGGTGTTGTCCCTTGCCTCTAGCCTACACTGAGGAAGAGATGGGATCTATTCACATGGTCATTTCAAGCCCCCTCAAGTAGCAAAGCTTTAGCATCTTCAGATGCAGGAGATAAGGGGATACTTTTGGCAGCGGAGGATTCATGTCCAGCATTGCATACAGCACTCCAGCTGATCTGAGAGTGGACAGCGACTTTAAAATGGGAAAAGTACACCCAGGACCATGTGAACCTGCTTTACAAAATAGCTCCCTTTGAGACCTATGACCATGATACCATTTTGGCCAAAAATTTCAAATAGGAAGGGGATAGATCATGCCATGAAAAAAATTCTGACTTTCAGGTTACTTTGGGAAAATATAAGGCTAAACTAATACCTTTTCATTTTCCTAGGCTTAGCTCTGACCAGCTGCACTAAATCTGCTAGAAAGAGTTGAAGGTTTACTTAAAACTACCTCTACCTCTCATGTTTTAATTATTAGTATTTTAATGAATAAACCTTGTTAGCAATTTTTTAATCTTTCGACCATACAGATTCTTTGTTAGAACAAGGTGATTACCTGGCATAAGAAGGCATCATGTTGAAGAAAGAGACCAAAAAAAAAAATCATTCTACTAACATGATCTTTTATTACCTGAACCAAATTCACATATTCATTTAGATAGATCTCCAACTGGATCTGGAATATTCTATTCCTTTAGTTAATCAACAACTCATTTCCACCACATTTGTGGTTACAAAGTGACTATACAAATTTCTTGTTAAAATCCTTAACATGTAAAATCTTATAAATGGCTTAACACAATGTATCACCTATCTCTAAACAGATTTAGACTTCAAGACACTTGGGTGCTTTCTATCCAGCTAAGAAAAATAATATTATTTTTTCAGTCAAAGGCTAATTTTTGTTACATCAATAAGCAAAGCATCTAGGCTAGGTCTCAGAGTCCAATTTCTTTCTGCTTAAGCCATCACTATTGGGGGGGGGGGGTGGAATCAAACACACACATGCTGCTTAAAAATAAAAACTCAGATCCCATCAAAGAACTGCTAGGCAGCACTTTCCCCTCTATGGTTCACACAGATCTGTAACATTTCAGGTAACTGAACGAAGCTCCTCAGTTATTTTCATAAAATATCTCCATATAACATCATACTCAGTTCTTCTCTTGCTGTGCTCTAGCCTTCCCCTTACACCATTCTGAAGCAGCCCTCCTTGTTCTGTGGCTGAAGTCTTCACTATGCCTCATACATAAAACTGAGGATATCAAGGGGACATCTGCCAGGTTTCTGCCGCCTTTATAAAAAGCTATGTCCACATTCTTTTGTATGACCTTTTATCTCCTAACTTCAATGAACTTCGGGGGGGGGGGGGGGAAGTCCAGTGTCAACCATCATATGTGGAAGAAATAAAATTCCCTAATAAAAGCAATATTCTATGGACAGACTTGGAATGTGTTTGTATCTCATGGGAGTCATATGCGGTAATTAAAATCCTGGTGAAGGTACATACTCAGTAGAACGTTCTTGATTATTCTTTGTCGTTCCACAGAGGAACAGAAAAAAGTATCCATAAATCATTATTTTGTTCTTTTAGATGGCTTTGTGTGCATGTATAACCCTATCAATTTAAACCCTCAAATGCTGTTTAAAACACTTATAAGCATTTCAGTCTATTTTTTGCGAAGGATCCAAATTCTGCATTTGTGTATTAATGGATATTTTTTAAATGGACAGAGAGGTCAAGCACAAGAAGAAACAGAATAAATTGTTTCTCTGTTCTGTTACTGTAGGATAAATAATTTTGATAGAATCTTTCCTTAAAAATCTAATCAGCAAAAATAATCCTTGGTGCATAATGAGCAGACCAGGAAAAATCCAGGTTAGTCTTTTTTCTTAATTTAGAATAACTTGCCACAGAAAAGCAACCTAACAGTAAGATCTTTAATTCAGAAAATAACTCATTCACTTCTCAAATGCTATAAAAGCATATTTTGAGAATTAAGTTCTTAGTATATGTTAATAGGTCACAAAACTTCAGTCCCTTCTGAAGCAAATGGATTGCATATCACATAAGAGAAATTTAATACAATTGTTATTGCAGTATATTTAAAAGTGAGAGGTTTGTCTGACCATAAAAGTGATGGATATTGATTTCAGAGAATTCTCTCTGGTCTAGAGTGATATCCTCTTTTATAACTGTATAATTTAATTAGGTGTTTTAGCTTAGAAATACTATTAGCAATTTTGAGCACTTAGAACCTTTCCCCTGCCAATCCCTACCATATGTAAAGAAATTGACCTTTGATTACAGCAAATAAGTATTTTTCTGTGGCTTCCTGATTTTTGTAGAAATTTGATTAAAAAAACCCACCAAGCCCCATGGTTCTTGGGAAAATTGAGTTCAAATTAAACCTTATGTGAACATAGTAACTGGCAGGATGTGACACAGGCTGGCAGGGCTACCTTATCTTGTATAAACTGTGACCAGTGCCTCCTTTATTTAATTTTTTTTTTTTTTTTAATTTTGAAGCCAAATTTAAAGAATAATTACATTATTCCTCTGTTCTTTTCCAGAGGAAAGTACATGTGTGTTCACAAAATACCAGTACCTGCTGCCACAATATGCTAGCAGTGCTGCAAATACAAAGTAGGGTAAAGATTAATCACACATTTTACATTTATTTGCAGCTTTTCTTTAGAAGTACAATAAGTGCAAATAGGAAAAGAAATATTTGCCACCAGGAAATTTGTTAGCTGGTTTTGAAACCACACTGAAGTGGTAGAAAGACTAATGGCTCTATTACAATGTTTATGAACCAGAGGAAAAAAATGTTCTTGGGAGTGTTGTGTAATGGTATAATAGACATGTTTGTCTGGACCTCAAAACGTCAAATTACAAGTGATTTTCTACCAGAAGTTGAAATGTACTGTTATAAAATCATATTAACCTACAGTTATACAAACATACCTGGGTTTAAAGCACAATCAATACAGGATGCTTGGAAATTAGAGTAAGCATCTTTAAAAATTATAAGTGGACTTCAATTTGGTTTGAAGTCCCTGTTAGGAACCCAGGGTTTGGCAGAATTTGGCTCAAGGGTGAAAAGCCAGGTGCGATGTCAGGTGAAACCTGGAATGAAACCTTCACCCATCTCTGCCCTTGTGGCTCAGGAGCCAAAAGCAACTGCACAGCAAGGGCACCTTAACCCTTGAGGAGGCTGCAGTGATGGTAATTATGGTAGTAAAGACTGCAGTGACCCATTTAACCTTCTTCTACAGATCATGGAGGAAAACTGCAGAATATATAGAATAATAGTTTCATCTGGTTCATGAATATGAGGGTTTTTCTCTCTCCCATTAGAATGCTATTTTGCTCTTAACTATTGAAGAGATGAGATATTTTCTTGCTTTCTATTTGTTATAAACACAAAACCCTATTTCTTTCTGTGTTTTTCAGCTGAGCTGCACCAAGTGACATATCAGAGACATCTAGTGACCTCCACTTGGATCCTTCACACTTAACTTGTCAGTGGAACAAGATGATGGTAGCATTTACAAGCACTGATCACACTGTCTACAGGTAAAATTAAGACTTTCTGCTCTAAAATGCTGCTCATAATTAAAAAAAAAAAGCCATGTTGAAGTTTGTCATAGCAAGTGTCCATATCTTACTGAATTCTTTGCTGCCTGTTTTTAAAGCTCAGCAAAAATAGCCTCAGCCCTCCTCTGAGAAGGGGAGACACTAGGTTCCATAAGCTGTGCTCTTTCTGATATTCCCAGGCATAAGGGAGCTGCTGGGGACAGTCTGACAATTATTTGGAAGGGAAAAGGAAATGCAGAAAGCACAGGACTAGGTGGTAGCAAGGTAGGATGGAAACATCAGCAGACCAGCACAAAATCAATGTAAACAGAAAATATAAGTAAGTGGGGTTGGGGCCATTTAAAAACAAACAGAGAATAAGAAAAGAATTTTCAAGGTTATTTGAGGATGACTAGCACTGTGAAAAAAAAAAACTTTCAGCAGGTTAAGTATACAAAGGAAAGGCTAACCAACAGGCTCACCGAAGGAACACACAACTACTTTCATAAACTGAAATTCAACTCTAGTGTCTATATTTCCCATGTGCCACAGGACAAACTGTCAGGGACGACGGCCGGCTTGGCTGAAAAGGGAGCTTTTGCTGGGACTCAGGAAAAGAAGGAGAGTTTACCGTCTTTGGAAGAAAGGGCAGGCAACTCAGGAAGAGTACAGGGATCTTTTTAGGTCATGCAGAGAGAAAATTAGAAAGGCAAAAGCTCAGCTAGAATTCAATCTGGCCACTGTCATAAGAGATAACAAAAAAAATGTTTTTACAAATATGTTAACAACAAAAAGAGAGCCAAGGAGAATATCCATCCTTTATTGGATGCAGAGGGGAACATTGCCACCAAAGATGAGGAAAAGGTTGAGGTACTTACTTAATGCCTTCTTTGCCTTAGTCTTTAATAGTGAGACCAGTTATCCTCAGGGTACTCAGCCCCCTGAGCTGGAAGACAGGGACAGAGAGCAGAATATACCCCCCCATAATCCAGGAGGAAGTAGTTCATGACCTGCTACACTGTCTGGACACTCACAAATCTATGGGACCAGATGGGATCCATCCGAGAGTACTGAGGGAGCTGGCAGAGGAGCTTGCCAAGCCACTCTCCATCATTTATCAGCGATCCTGGTCAACAGGGGAAGTCCCAGACAACTGGAGGCTTGCCAATGTGACACCCATTTACAAGAAGGGGCAGAAGGAGGATCCAGGGAACTACAGGCCTGTCAGCCTGACCTCAGTACCGGGGAAGATTATGGAACAGTTCGTCTTGAGTGCACTCACATGGCATGTGCAGGACAACCAGGGGATCAGGCCCAGTCAGCATGGGTTCATGAAAGGCAGGTCCTGCTTGACCAACCTGATCTCCTTCTATGACCAGGTGACCCGCCTAGTGGATGAGGGAAAGGCTGTGGATGTTATCTACATGGACTTCAGCAAGGCCTTTGACACTGTCTCTCATGGCATACTCCTTGAGAAGCTGGCGTCTCGTGGCCTGGATAAGTGCACTATTCACTGGGTGAAAAACTGGCTGGATGGCCGAGCCCAGAGGGTCGTGGTGAATGGGGTGAAATCCACTTGGGGGCAGGTCACAAGTGGTGTTCCCCAGGGCTTAGTATTGGGGGCAGTTCTCTTTATCAATGATCTGGACAAGATTGAGTGCACCCTCAGCAAGTTTGCAGACGACACCAAGTTGGGAGGCAGGGTCGATCTGCTTGAGGGTAGGGAGGCTCTACAGAGAGACGGGGACAGGCTGGATCGATGGGCTGAGGCCAATCATATGAAGTTCAACAAGGCCAAGTGCCAGGTCCTGCACTTCGGTCACAGCAGCCCCATGCAGCGCTACAGGCTTAGGGAAGAGTGGCTGGAAAGCTGTCCAGCACAGAAAGACCTGGGGGTGCTGGCTGACAGCCAGCTGAATATGAGCCAGCAGTGTGCCCAGGTGGCCAAGGCGGCCAACGGCATCCTGGCCTGTATCAGGAACAGTGTGGCCAGCAGGAGCAGGGAGGTGGTTGTTCCCCTGTACTCAGCACTGGTGAGGCCGCACCTCGAGTACTGTGTTCAGTTTTGGGCCCCTCACTACAGGAAAGACATTGAGCTGCTTGAGCATGTCCAGAGAAGGGCAACCAAGTTGGTGAGGGGCCTGGAGCACAAGTCTTATGAGGAGCAGCTGAGGGAACTGGGGTTGTTCAGCCTGGAGAAAAGGAGGCTGAGGGGAGACCTTATCGCTCTCTACAACTACCTGAAAGGAGGTTGTAGTGAGGTGGGTGCTGGTCTCTTCTGTCAGGTGGCTGGAGATAAAGGATGAGAGGAAATGGTCTCAAGTTGCACCAGGGGAGGTTAAGATTAGATATTAGAAAAAATTTCTTTACTGAAAGGGTTGTCAGGCATTGGAACAGGCTGCCCAGGGAAGTGGTGGAGTCACCATCCCTGGAGGTGTTCAAAAAGCACGTAGACAAGGCACTTCAGGACGCAGTTTAGTGGGCATGGTGGTGTTGCATTGATGGTTGGACTTGATCTTAAAGTTCTTTTCCAACCTAAATGATTCTATGATTTCTTGAAGCAGCTAAGAAAGCAGTGTTGACTAATTTTTGTCCTTAACATGTTTTGCATTTACCTGCCTACATTATGCAACACAGCCTACTCTCAGAATATCCTTTATTTGCTTCACTAGCACTGAAATTATAAAACTTCTTAATGATAGATGTGGAAACCCAGAAAAGTTGCCTCAATACTCAAAAATCATTTGTCCTTTATGAGATCTGTATCATTGAACCTTCCTGCACTTCTGTAATATGTGGCTCAAAGCAAGATCAGAAAATAGTTTACAAGTTATAACAGTTACACAGGATATTCCATTAGGCAATCATAACCAAGCATAGTTGAAGTGTAACTATTTTGAAATATCTATTTTAGCTTGCTCCATCTTATCAATATGCTGATAAAAATCAAGATAAGAAAAGTTTAGAATTTATCAAATCTACATCAGTTCTTCTCAGGAGTCTATCACATAAGAAAACTTCTGTCTCCCTCCAGGTTTCCCAAGCCATCAGTCAGCATGTGAAACCCACTTAACAGAGGCCAAGCCTCATTCTCTTCTCACACTTTCCTAACCTGCAGTTACTTCCAGACAGAGTTGAAGTGCTGAAGTTGTTTTCACCACAGATGCAAAGGCCCAGATACTGCCAGTTTCCTACAGTTCATCTGGACCCCAGATGTCCAAGAAGAGCTTGTCTCAAGTTCTGGGTTTGGGTTTTTCTCTCCATGAAACAATTGGAAAGCCTCAGCCAAAAGAATGTTAAAAGCATTAAGTCAAACACTCAAAAGCTAAGAAACTTGAAATTTAACAAGAAACTTTAAACAAAGGTTACTCATGCAAATTTAAAACAGCCCTCTTCTGTCAAGGTACATGCATTAGAGTACTGCTTATTTATTTTTCACAGGACTGGTGCCTTTTCCAGGGGACTCAAACAATGCTGCAGGAATTAATCAGGCTTCGGTGGGCACACCACTAGTGACAAAGGACTCTACATCAGTTGTTGAAGTATGAAAGTGCAGAGTACAGGTGCAGAGTGCCTGTGGAGGTGACCTAGGCTTACTTAGATCCAGTAGCATCTTAGGCTAATATGGATATTGCTCACATTCCCCATCTAATCTCAAAGCACCTATTCCTCAACTGACTCAGCTGTTAGCCTTGTTGCAACACCAGGATGATGTGACCATATCTTATTTCTTTGAACTTGAGCACAGCCTGAAACTCCTTTCCTAAAAGTTTCCATTAGACAGAAACAGCTCTCAGCTGAGAATAACTTAAAAATGCATGGCAATGCATTTCCATTTCAGCAATGCACCACAACTTGAGGACTCTGTACTTACAGAACTGGTTTAGAGAAGCTTTTTCCTTCACTGAAAGGTCATTGTTCTGTTGGATAAAACTGTTATTTATGCTATATAAACTTCCCCTGGAGTATTCTGCAAGTTATTTAAGTGTGTGCTTCTGTGGCTGTTACCTCTACATATGCTGCAGATGCACCCTTGTCTTTTGGCTTTGCTGCTACAATTATAAGATTCTGTTTAGTTACAGGACTTCAGTAATCATCACTGGTAAGTCCTCTGTCTGTAATGAAACTGATGGTGGGGTTCCTGGTGCATATTATAGTTCAGGTGAACTTGTCTTGGCTTATCTTCAGAGACATTTACAATTTAACATTTACACAGCTGTTCTGTGGAAACATTAGATATTTTGAATATGTATTGTGAAATTGCTTTGTTCTGCTCCAGGGTTGGTTTTTTAAAACATGTGAAAGTTTCTACAAAGCGAGAAAGTACCCTCAAATATTTTCCTCACATTTTAAGTGTGTTTACCTCTTGAAGAAAACCGCCCCCCATCATTCAAGTTAAAGTTCAATAAATTTCTATTCATATGCAAATTCATATCATATTATATGCTCTTTGTATTTCCTGTAGGTAACAAGATGAATCTCAAGTTACATGCCCTATAAATTAGACCATTTAATGAGTCTCTTATTTCATATTGAAGCTCCTAGGTAAGTTGAACATCTTTAAATATGTTTTCTTTTAAATTATGTTGAATCCTATTAAACTGTATCAGAAACCTTTCCATTTTAGATTTTTCTTTGTGTCTCAACATTTTTATTAAAACTTTCACCTACTTTTACAGAGAATATCACCTGAGGTGAAGATACTTTAAGAGATGGCTGCCGTAATGGAAGAATAAGCATTAACAATTGTTTCACTCTTAAACCAATTGATAAAGACAGCATATCCCAGTTTATCTTAACCTGGCTTTCTCTTACTAAAGCAGGCATGTATCTATTGCTCCCCTGTAAAATTAAGGCCAAACCTATAGCTTTTTGCATGGGAAAAATGGCATATAATGATATCTGCTGTATAAAAAGGAGCTTTGAAGGGGGTGTTTTGGTTTTCTGCTATGAAGACTCTTGTAGACTAGCAGACTGAGTCTTTTGGAATAATATTGTAATTATTGGAAATAACCTAACTTTGTAACTACATCAATGACATTCATGTCACTGAGGGCAAAGCTCAAGGTGCATAAAATTTCAAACCCAGACAGCAAAATTCTGAAACATGTTTGGTTTTTCTTTTTTTTAATGCAGGACTCTACACCAGAGAGTAAAACAGTCTGTTTTACATTTGGCTGTAAATAATGCTGTCTCCACAGTTGTTCCACAAAATCTTAGCAGTAGCTTTTTCTCTGCTCCTGTACTGTGCTCAAGGTAAACCTGCAGTAATTTCTCCACCACCTGGTTTCAGGAACTTGTCTGAAGATCAGATAGATGAAAGATTTATGCTAGGTACATACAGTTACCATCTCCATTTTTATCTAGATGTACCATTGTGTTCTATTTTTATGCTTTGTAAACTCAGTGCTATCTTCTATAATCTGATGTGGGTTCTACTTGATAGAAAATAAACAGATCTTTATTAATTCCTTGTATGAAGGAAGATGCTTAAATTTCTCCTACTTAATGATGCAATGGTTCAATTCATAGAGAAAAGGATATCATTTTCCATAACACAGGGCACAAGAAACTTGTTGCTAGGTGTTAGGTTGAAGCTGCAAGCAAGTGCTTGAACAGCCTGAAGGATTCTGTCAACAATCCCTAGACACAGTTAAAAATCAACTAAACCTACTGCACAAGTGCCAGTGTTTTGCCTGGACTGGCTCAATCACTTAGAGTGAAGACTAACGCAGTTTGCTAATTCAAGTTTTCCATAAACCTCACTGCTCTACAGGTAGTTTCCAGGAATGTATTCCCTATCCTTACAAAGATCAATGTGTGAAAAGATCCCCTATTTAAAACACAGCAGTAAACTAAAACAGGTCAAACATACATTTTCAAAGTTCACATTAATTTCACATGATTACCTCCACTTTATCTTGAAAGCCAAGATTCAAACTGTAATGCAAAGCACCTAACAGCTGGTTTTGTTCATAGGTTCAGATCTGCTGGTTGATAGTGAAATGGAAGGTGTTATCTGTCAAATAGAACATCGGATTTCCAGACTTGAAAGAGGTAATTTATCTGCTTTTACTTTCTGCTGTAGCTGGATTAGTAGGCATAAGGATGAGCAACAAAATGGCTTCTTAGGAAAAAGGCAGAATTTTCTGCAGTTTTGTTATATTCCATTTATATTTTGTTCACTGGTAGATCGGGGGCAGAGGGGTGGGCGGGGTGAAGGGAAATGCTCCATGGGCACCTCATGCTCCTAGAAAACTGAACACTAAAAACACACCAAAACAATCACAGCCAGATCGCATCTAAGATCCTATTCACTCAAGGACTGACATACACCCTTGTATACTGCAAACCATCTCAGAGCGTCTCAAATAAAATAATAATACACTTTTTCCAAATGTAGAATTCCTCATTTCCTTCCCTCCTTCTCAAACCTCTTCTGTGTTTCTCCTATTTCATTGTCTGTATATTTATGTGTTCATTCCCTTTTTCCCTTCCCCTCATCTTTTCGTAATTCTCCAGGCTTTTGGGGTTTGTCTTTTTTCTTTTTTTATCTTTGATTTCAAGTTTTCCTCTCCTTTACCTTTTCCTGGGTTTAATCTAAAGTTATGGAGAAAACCAGCAGGAATTACAGTTGGCAGCAAAGTGAGCACAAAACAATGCATAAAAATTAACAGCTTTCACCTCATCTTGCAGTCCTCCACTTCCTAAAGATGATAACAGCATCTGGCAGAAAAATATTTGCTACCAGTGAGAAAAAAGCTGATTTCCATACTACATTGACAAAATGCAAAGAGGCTGGAGGGTCTATTGCCACTCCAAGGAACCCAGATGAGAATGATGCCATTCTGTACTTTGTGAAAACTTTTAATACCTATGCCTACCTGGGGATAAAGGAATGTCTAATTCCAAGCAGATTCCAGTCCCTGGGCAGTACACAGCTGAGCTATACTAACTGGCATTTAAATGAACCTTCTGGCAAAGGGGAAGAGGAATGTGTGGAGATGTACACTGATGGCACTTGGAATGACAAAAGCTGCAACAAGAATCGCCTTATTGTCTGTCAGTTCTAGTGCTTCCCCCTGCTGCTCTCTGCCAGGCTCCCTGGAATATGCTTGCTTATTCCTTGTCTCTTCATCTGTAGCTAGTGAACTCAGATAATACAGCATGAAAAATAAAAGTCACTTTTTCCTAGCCTGATTTGTATTTTAAACAAATGCCAGCCATAAAGAGATTACTTATAATGAAAGCAGTTGGCCATGTTGTCTGTTCTGTTATTCACTGCCCACTGAGTTTGAAACAACTGCCTATGGGTTCCTACTGCTCTGTTAACCTGCTGATTTATTACAAGAGTGAAAAGTAGATTTCTTGGGCACTACCTAAAGTGACTTGCAGCTACGAGACCTTCCAGCACCCTTTTACATGCAAGGTAGAGGCTTGTGGGTATTTTGATCCATTTCTGTAAGTTTCCCTCAAACCTATCCACACTGACTCCTGCTACCACTGCTGTTGTTCAGCCTGCATTTCTTTGACCATCTTCACCCATAACAGATCCCCTGAAAGAAGAAATAAGCAGTGCTGCTAGGGTGGTACAGAGCTATGAGCACAATGGGGACTCACCCACCTTACATTTCCCATGGGAAAGCTTTAGAGTCAGCAGGTCTTTAGCCTTCATATACCTGAAAAGTGGTGGCCAGAAGCCACCTGTCCTAAGTCCCTCCAGCAACTCCTAATCCCTTTCCTGACTCAAAGCCATAGCAGCACAAGAAGCCCGAGGTGCCATGCCATGTGGGATGTGTGTGGAAGAAAACACACAGGAGCCAACAGGAGTTATAGTGCCCATGTGGTTTAGGGAGATCAGTAGAGCCATGACAAGGCCTTTTTTTTTTTAAGCTAGGTAGTAGAGAGATTCAGATGCAGCTAATTTATGGGCACCACAGAGCTGCTTGGCAAACCCCCATTGGGATTCCCATGGGGCTAAGCTTGGTGGGTGCCTATATTTCTGAAGAAGCCTATACTCTGTGCTCATTGCAGAAGCTGCTCAGGGCCTGCACCCTCCAGCTCAAGCTAAACAATTAAGACAAAGCTTTCTGAACAACTTTGTTACTGGACTCCAGTCACCTACTGAAGCTGAGTATTCCCAAGTTTAGATTCACAATTGTGCAGTGTAACAGGCACATCCAGAGATGTCTTTTTTCCTTCCACTGGGGCAGTTGACTTCAACATAACTTAGGCAATGAAGGCTCTGCATAAGCTCCATGACATGGTGCAAAGGCTGGTTGAGCATCTGGGCATGCCTCCATATAGATAAAGCCAAATGCCTGGCTATCAGTCACACTCACATGTGCCTTATCAGTTCTAACTTAGTCATGGAGAGCTGAGCAAGGAAACATCCAGCTCTAGAGCCAGACTAGCTCCTCTCACCCTCTGTGACAGGGAGACAGAATAGTCAAAGTATGAAGGTAACTGGGGAGGGAACATGAGTTCACAGCTGGTGTGAATGCAGGGGCCAGCAAAGGGGCTGCTGGGAGCCTCACAGCCATGCACATTGCTATAATTCCAGAGCAGCAACTGGCCACACACAACATTCCTGCACTGGCTTAAATTCAATTACTCAAATATTTTGAGTACACATTCTCACCACCTGCTCTGTGACAAGGCATGGATCTTCCTGGCCTCCATTCAGCCCTCTGCTCAATGTCATGGCCTGTGAATCATTCTTGCTGTTATTCTCTGCAAACTAAGCAATTTCTCTTACAGGTATTTACTTAGGATGATTAATGCAACAGGGCTAATGTCAAACCAAGACACCTTTCTGCTTGAATAATTTGGTGCCTGCAGGTGGTCTACCTCCACAGGTTACTTAATTATTCACTCCAGCAATATTCAAATCCTTCATCACAATAACACATATTAAATAGGACCACGTTTCCCTGTTCCAGGAGCTGTAAAGTTATCCCAACATATGCAAAGAGAAAACACTCATAAGCAAAGTCCTCAGTTTATCCAATGCATCTGTTTGGCACCTAAGGAGATCTACAAGCTGTTAACTAATGCCCTGTTTCTGGACACACAGCCAAAATTTAAACTACTGAATCCTATATCATGTAAGGTCTAGATAGACTGTTATGTTGCTATGTTAACCCAGTTGAAACAGGTATGTAGAAGGGAAATGAGGACTCAGGAGTCCAGAGGCACCATTTCACTTTCGAACTCTATTCTTAGTCACAAATGTTTTACAGCTCACCAGTATCTGCCTGCACCCATCAGCTCACCTGCCCACAGTCTTAAGCCTTGCGTGACTCCTGTTGTGAAACTATCTCCGGCACAAGCATGAGGAAACAGGAACACAGGCATCACCTTGTACAGTAGTTTTCCACTCATCGTATTCCAATAAAGTTTAGGGCATTTGCAATGATTAACATCAGTCTGAGAATGAAGTTGGACCCCCTCCCCAAACATTTAAAGCCATGGTAAATTTATTTTATCCTGCTTATCTCCAGGGGATTACAGAGTTATCTCAAAATTTGAGCTAATGGCAGGTGTAAGAAAGTGGCTGCTTTCGGTGTCAGTCTAATGACTATGTGCCACAGCAGAAATGTTCCCCCACCGTCCCATGTTTGGGCTTTTTCCCCTCTAGACTCCCAGGGAAGAAGGTAAAGGACTTAATGTGTTACTCCACAGCTACAGATGCTAGCCCTGCTCAGACACTTAAGCTACTTGTGGTACTAGATGAGGACATAAAACCTAAAACAAAGCAAATATTTCTCACCCTGCCTGAAGCTGCTTCCTCCAGCAACCCCGCTGACAGCAGGCAGGTCTGAAACAGGCAGTCTTGACCTAAAAAGCAGATTAGTTCAGCATTTGGGCACCTAATTTATTTCTTAAATCTGAATGAGAGGGCAGCAGAACATGCTTTGATTTGTAGAAAGACAGGATTCCCCAAGACTGGCAACTGTTTACTTTGAAGCTTTTTTCTGAAACATTTATGAACTTATTTTAAAAGCCTAATCCACCCTATCCTAACCTTAAATACTAGTTGTGTCTTATAAGACTGCCACCATTTGCCATGTATTTACCTGTACTTGTGCATGTACTGGACCATCCAGGTTGCTGACAAGCCAAACTGTGATGTTGTTCAATTTTCAGCCAATGGAGAGCACCCCTTCCAGAGGTGAGAGTAATGACTCCACTACCAGGATGAAGTAAGACTAAAATCTTACTCATCTTAAGAGTTAGTAAAAAACAGAATAAGCAGATTTCTTAAAAGCTTTAAAAGGAACTTGGTTTTAGCAAGATCAATGAAATTAGTGTCAAGTATCAAGAGACGGAAGTCACATGTCTAGTTTGAGGGGAAAAGTGTTACTGATTCTGCCTTGTACAGTGAAAAACAATTATTTCATTTCTTTTCCCCCAGACAAATGTTCAGAAAATTGTTTTTAATTCTATAAAAATATCCATCATGTGAAAAATTATTCTTAACAGTTATTTTCTGTAATAATACCCTAGTTCATATTTCCTGTGTTTAAGGGTTTAAAAAACCTATTGCCAGTTAGGTGACTTTGTGGTCTAAAGGGACACGCTTGAAGTCTGATCTTTGGTTTCTGTAGGTGCAAACATACACCCCTTTGGATATACCCATTCCAAGACAGATAGTTGCATAGACTTCATTGTCCCCACCAATGGGTTTTTAACCCCGGCTGCAGCTTGACATCTTTCCCTGTCATCAGACAAGTGCTGGATGCAGCACCGTGCACAGGTAAGAGGGCCAGTTCTCAGGGACTGTGTAATGCCACCTCCACAACAGCGTGGAGCAGAGCCAGAGCTGGCTTAACAAAGCCTCTGAGAAGGTTTCTGGGTGCTTTTTATTCCACATAGATACTGCAGCAGCTTCACTGTAGCCATGATTTTTCAAATATTTAAATAAAGGTAAGCTTGTAAGTAGCAAGTGGGCTGTTGAACATACATAGTTGGGAGAGAGTTGGATCTGCAACAACCTTAGGGGCATCAGCCTTCATGCTCTGAAGGCTGCATGTGCTACTCATTAAATAACTCAGATTCTGACTAGTTATTATTATCAGATTATTCACTTCTGAGTAAATAAGATGATTTACAAGGAAAGCCCAAGTGGTTTTCTGGCAAAAAAGGGCCATCATTTCTCACTACAAGTGACTGCCTCCTAAAGCAGCTTGTGCACATGTGAACAGCCAGCTATTGTTTTGCTGATCCTGAGCAAACTGTGGTCAAGGCAGAACAGCTTCATCCTTTCTTTGGAAAGGATTGTGCCACTTTAAGAACACCAAGTGGGAGGTGATATACACTGTACAAACAAGTACCTGTGCACACTGCTGCGCTCACCTGAGCCTCTGCTCAGCACACAGCCCTCACCCTCCCTGGTTTGTCCCACAGGTTGAACACCTTCTCCAACACGCACCCTTGCTGCCTGACAGCAGAGGATGGACACCCAAACGGAGCAATTTGATTTTATCTGCAGGACTTGCAAGACACCTTGAGGGTGCTGAGAAGGTAAGAGTAGACAGAAAAGAGCTGAATGCCTACAGGACCACACCAGCTTTAGAGAAAGCCAGAACTTATTTCAGGTATTCGAGTTGAGAAAGATGCAAACATTCAACTCAAATTCAACCGCTCGCTGGCCTTTCTGCAGAAATAAGGGGAATGATTTCTAATTTGGTTAAGAGTTTGTCAGCATAGAAGGGATGAAGAGGAAAATACAGAGCTGCTATTCATGTAATTTATTTTAAGTTCACTAATATCAAGATAGTTTGCTAAATGGTTATAGAGCTATGTCTGCAAGCGCACTACATAAGGCAATCCTTTATTTCCTTTTAAAGTAAGCAGACCTTCAGCTTATATAAGTTTATTCAAAAGTGTTTAAAGTCTAAATATTTCAGAACAGGAAATGTCTATTTGACTTATAGATGTATAAAACCCCTCTCTGCAATACATTCAAGAGTCAGAAAACTAATAGACATATGCCAGGAACTCTAAGATAAACACATAAAGCCATCTTATTAAATGAAATACAGAAATCAGAATTTACATGTCCAGAAAAAAGTGATTTATGCATACTGTAAACAGCTGAGAAACAGTTCTGTTGCATTTTAACTTTCATCATAGTCACCTGGTTACTTGGGAAGCAAGGTGAAACATACTGCAACTAAAGACATGATCAGCAAAATCCCAGCAGTGTGCTATACTACTTTTGCATTATTAAATATGCTCTGTCTTCATCATACCTTTCTTTTTAAAATCTTCTCCAAAATTTTATACATCTGATTTCTGCACCCAAGCTTCATATTGTTTTTAAAATTCTTTAAGCTAGATTTGCATCCTCTAGTGACTTTACTCACAGAAAGCTAAATATACATGGGTTTTACTCAAAAGTAATCAGACTGAACTATGGCATGCTTTATGAAGTCTGAAATCCTTTTAAAAATGAATACTGAAATATTTATAATTAGCACTTTATTCAGCTGTTACTTGTAGAGGAGATGTTTATAATAAAAGCAAACTCAGTGATATTTCTTTTAATATTTTATGATTCTAAGCATTTTCATAACACTATGGTTTGAAAGGTTTGGCCCTCTAGAGATCAAAGCAGTGTTACTAGATCTTTCTGAGGTTTCACATAGTTGAAATACAGCCTTTTCCTCTAAGGTACTAAACTCATGAATTTGATTTCTGTTTTTCACAGGAGTTTTAAGTGACACTTTTAACTTGCAGTATAGTTCTCTTGATCACCACCCTCATATCAAGTCAATTACTGTGCAAGAAATCCAGGTCTCAGAACTTTTCACATTCCTACTGTTTGCTCTCTCTGCTTATAACATACAGTCACAGAAGCAGCATGGAATTCACCTTTCTGCAGTTGCACACTGTTACAAGGCACACTATGGACATTGCAGCAGTGATGACCTCTTCAGAAAACTAGTCTAGACATGTGTAATTATCTTTAAATATTAATAGGAAGTTGGCAGTTATGTTAGAGAACAAGTACAGAGTAACACTTGTTTTCCCCACTTGAAGGCTAAAGATTCAAATCACTGAGTGGAACAGAAAGCAGAACAAGTTCATTGCTGTTGCTGGTTTAGCCCTTTTGACTTGTTCTTCCCTTAAAATAAGTACATGCCTGGGAGAAGAGGTGTTCACACCTTTGCAAAATGGAAAGTTTTCTGCTGCTTCAGTTGTGCTAAAGCAACTGATAGTTGATCTTTGTATCTAACTGGGCAGCTCTCACATCTAGATAATAAAACCCCTCCCCACATAAAGAGCTATAAGCCCTGTCTGTATAAGATACTGGAAAGTCATTATTACATATCTGGTTTTATCTGATAAACTTAATGAGCATAATTTAGTGGAATTGCTGATCTGCTAAAATATCAAAAATGATCATGTAAAGAGGTAGCTAATATTCCACCTTTAACATTTCAGATACATGGTTTTGATTAGTACTATTGATTGTGTTTTTTCACCCAATCTTACCATATTAATCTCTATCAGGAGATTAATCTCCACCAGGCAAACTAGTGATTGAGCACTGCCACTTGATTACACAAAGATAAGTCTGCAACCACAGTATTCCCAAAACCACTAACACAACTACATTACATAGAAGTCCTTGTGTACTGTCTGCTCTAGCTTCATTCTGTTTCAGTAATAATGAAGATCCAAGCTTATACTGAATAGGACTGTGCCTTTGGGGATGGAGAAGGAAAAGGGAAGGATTCTCACTTAAATACTACTGAACAGTACAATGAATGGCCTAGAGCTCTTACAGAAAATTTGTCCTGGCTGATTGGTCTTTCTTAAAGCCACAATCATTTTCTTTGATGTAGGAATAGTTTTTCTCTTCCATCCTCCTCCCCACAACATGGAATGTGGAAGAAACTAAACAAAGTGTGATGATTACTTGACAAGATACATGATAAACACCAGTGCCCTGCTACCTGCTTCAGGGACAGCAGCAAACCCAGGCCTTCCAATATGTGTTTCCAGCCAGGTCTTCGCAAATGATACTTACTGCTGAGATCCATATGCCAACATTTGTCAGTATTTTCTTGCCTACAAGAACATCTGGGGTAGAACCCAATGCTGTTGCCAAGAGTTTCAAGTAACACTAGAAAAAAAAATCTTAGAGCAGGCCACCCAGCATAAAATTAAACACCAAATTCACCTGTTTGGACATCAGTCAAGGGTCTAATTTCCTTGATGTACTTCCATAAATACTCAGACACACAAGCCTATAAGCAAGTGTCAGCCTGAGGCATGTTTATGCTTGCTTTACAAATATTTAGCAGCAAGGTTTTTACTCAGTAAGAAGCACACTGAGTAGTTCACCCATGGGGAATTTGTTCTGTTGCAGGCACTAAGGTTGTCACCTGCCTGAAGTCATCCAACTCCAGAAATCATTTAACAATCACTGGATTCACACAGAATCAGTTCTTTCCAAAAGCATGTAAATATATGTTGGGGCAAATAAAGGAACAGCAGCTTTTCTGTTGGAACTCAAGATGAGAAAAGGCAAACAGTCTTTGCCCACATTTGTTTGCTTCTGAGTGAGTCTTTTGCTCTCAGGTGCTTTTTGATTGACATTAAGCTGTAGTTACTAATCAGAATATCCTGATAGAAACAAGAAAACATACAACTCAATTCACTGATATGAAACCAGCCTTTCACACTTTGATCCATTCTGCCTTTTGGTGGCTGCACTTACAAATTTACTAGGCTCCCAAAGAATTTTTTAAAACTTGTTTTTCTGTTCCCAGAGGTTAGCCAGCAGTACTAGATTTGTGACCTTTCCAAGTAGAGAGAAAAAATTATTACATGCTAGTCAATTATTCTGAAGTTTGGAGGACAAATTATATAACTATGGGCAAATTCAGATACCAGAACACCTTTTTGCCCCATGCAAAACATCTTCAGAGGAACCACAACTGAGAACCAAGTAAAAGACTGGTGGGCCACCATCTCCTACTAGCATCTCCCTCGGGGACATTCTCCTGTTACAGTGACCCCTATAAGCTTTGGAAGGCTGTCTTAAAGCTTTACACTACTTCTGTAGACTGCAAATAAGCCTTTTTTTGCATAACAGTATTGCTACCTTTAGCATTTGGCCTCATCATACATTGAGAAAGTATAGCTTCCCCCCCTGCCTGGTTGTGATGGGGGATAAATACATCTGGGTTTTTGTAAGGTTTTCCCTACTGTTAGTTCTCTAAAATCAAAATATTCATAAATAACTTGGAGAAAAAATGCAAGATTAGCCGAGAAAAATAACTGATCTTTTAGCATAGGTTTATTACAGCTAGAATCAAAGAATACATTCAATACAGCAATGCCTGCAGCAGGCAGGACAAGCACTCTTACACAGTTTCAGCTGGTAGGGAAAGATTGGGGTAGATTCCTTGCAGGGCAGAAGCCACAAGGCAGCTGTCTCAGCTGCACCCTGCCCATCTACTTCACTGAAAGAGAGCAGCCCATGTCAAAGAGTAAATCACCCTGTCTGCCTATATGTGCCTTTGCTTTTTCCTACTAATCAAAAAAGTTAAGGCTTCAAATCAAGCAGTCCAACAATATTTTCTGACTTTTTTTATATTGCAGCAGGCTGTAAACTGGCAGAGAAGTACATCAGCTAAATACACTATAACACAAGTCTTTTGTTTCCTGTTTACATAGTCCTCTGCAACAATTGTGTGCCATGATCTTAAAGCTATTACAATTCATAAATGATCTGTGCTACAGGGAGCAGTGAAGCAATCCACAATCTAAGACATTTTTACAAGGCCTACTTTAGATTGCATTAAACATATGCAGCTAACAAAGCATACCAGCTTCACTTCCAGAATTATGTAAAAAGGTTATGATTTTGTTTTCTGTGGAGAGTATAAGGATAGAATTGTGATTTTTCCAAGAAATTATTCTGTCCACTGTGCTAAGATGACCCCTTCTTTAGACCAAAAAGGTCTTTCATCAACTGCAGTTCAGAAAAAAACTTTAATTTGTGTAGCCTTCAGGCAAATCTGAAATGAAACATTGGAAATGGAAGGAACAACCAGAAATCAACTTCTCCAGTAGGCCTTTTTTTTTTTGCCTCCCCCAAATGCCTTCATTATTGCATACTTGTCTAAAGAACTAATTTATTGCATTCAATTTATTGCCTTCAGCTCCAATCTTTGCAGAGTCCTTTGCTCTTCTACTCAATTGTTAAATTTAAGGCATAGATCTAGAGCACCCTTCACTGCAAAAATATTTTGTGGTTTAGAGACCAGATTTGGTGTGCTCACACATTCACTGATGAGGATTTTTGTTGAGATGTAGAACTTGTAAAGCTCCAGTGACAGTGTGTATTTATTCTGAAAGAAACACCACTGCTTTTGTATTTCTAGAGCTGTGTTTTGGTTGGCCACTATTTTGATTCATTGATACTCTCCCATAATCAAACCTTAGAAGTTTAGAAATTTGCAGGGATACTGGCTGTTTGGAAAGATTATTTAACCACACACAGCCTGTGTGCATCAAACACTGTCAATGTGAGAAACACCTCATTTACTGAGCAGTCTCAGATCTTTTACAGCTGTGCCAAATGAAACACAGGCTGGCTGACACATGCAAGCAACATTTTCTGAACTGAGTCACTGAGTCATGGCCTCCAGCCTCTGTACCTGCTGATTGCACAGCACCACAGTTTAGCAGACTCACTTATCCATGCACCTATTTCTATTTGGGATGGATTCCACTGTCATGAATGTACCTTATTTATGATGTATCTTACTGAAAATTCGTACTATAGCAATACTAATGTATGACGTGACCCTCTTATCATATAGGCATAGCTGTGAAGAGTTGCTGATGTATTCTTTCCCCAAAAGACCAAAGCAAGCTGCATATGCACCCCAGGGCTCTGCAGCACTCACTCACTTACAAGCTAAGAGCCCAAAGCCTTAAAACACAAGAACACAAGTGCAGGGAAAGCACAGAATAGTTGGATGAAGGACAAATTAATAGTTTGAGAACATTATATAAAACTTACTATCAGTTATTAGCCATCAGCAGCTTTTCTAGCTAAAGCCAATGTAGTCAACAGCTCCAATAGGCAAACAAGGCCCTTGGCAAATGGACTGCTGCTCTTTACAGCCTTGAGCTACACAGCCTTGACTCCTTGAAGCTGTCTCCACACTATCACAGACCTTCCCATCACTTCCCAATCACTTCTGCAATATTACCATTATTTTCTGACTGCAGAGCACTTCAGCTCCTCAGAAGGGCCAAGGCAGACAGAAACCCAGTAACGCCTCCCAGTGAGCACTTCCCCCCACAGACACACATAGGGCTGGTTCGCCTGACCTTTGTTTCGCCACCAGTGATACAGCTGCCAGGACAGTGATCCCTTATCCAAGCATAGTGATATGTTATGTCTTCTTCACCAAGGGATGAAGCAGAGAGGTACCCTCACCTCAAGCCATAGTGTTTACTTTCTCAGCAAAAAACAGAGCCTTCCTTCATCCTCAGCATCCAGGGAGTCTTAGGACCCCTATTTCTCATGCAACATGATGTATAGTCCAGCTGAAGATCACTGGAAGTTTGTTTTGTGGAAGTTTAACTGGTGTGGCTTCCCCTCACAGCCAGAATTTAAGGGAAGGGCCAGTGCTCTGCTCTCATCCTCAGCAGATCAGGCTGCTGGGGGAGCAGGGGGTGCTCTCACTGGATTTTTTCCCTTAGCCAGGTGCTGGCAAGGAATCAATAGAGCAGAAAACAGGGACAGGGGATTTCCCATGCAAACTATGTCTGAATAACTGCTTGTCCAACCAGGGGAATTACAACAAACTGAAAGAGGGGAATGAGGAAGAGAATGAAGTAACAAACAGCAAGAATTGAAACGAAAGCTAGAAAAGTAGCAGCAGCAAGAGATTAACAGAAAACGCCTGACAGAGAAAAAGGCAGGAGCAAGAGACAACAAAGCAAGTCAGAAATTAAGATATTTAAAGGAATTCATTGACAGACAAAGAGAATTGAATTAGAGGACAAGAGGCCCACCTCTGATATTCCCAGTGCAGCAATGGAACAGCACAAGGCAGCTCCCTGAGCACAAACATCTCTTCTCCCACAGCTGCCTCCCCTGGTTGCGAACAGCCTCACACTTTCACACTTACCCTCATCCACCAACCAGGGGGAAAGAGAAGAATAAAATCAGGAGTGCCACAAGAAAGGTCAGAATATCACATAGCCTAACTAGCTCCAGAACACAGCCTGCATCAGTTAGAGCCGCAGGTCTGAGCAGATGAAAACCAAGCAAAACCAAGCACATATTTTGTAGCTCAGGTGAAAACAGAACACAGCCAGGGGAACAAACCTGGTGGGCAGCATTCCAGCACCAGCAACTGTCCTGCCGCAGGTATGTGGCTTAGCTGGCAAGGAGGCAGCAGCCATAAGCATGCTCCAGGCTCTGAGCTAGCGGAGCTTCAGCTATGTCCTCCATACTTTTCCCCAGTTCGCAAGACTTGACATTAATCTAACTGTAAAAGTTGACACAACCTTGTGAGAGCTGAGGCTTCTGGAAAGGTCTTGGCACTGCTGCAAGGCAGACACTGACCCTGGCTGAGCAGGCACAACCGAGGCTGGAGAGAGAACATGTTTTCCACTGTCAAAGTCTATGTCTCTCAAAAAAGGCTGAACTGGTACTTCAATAGCAAGAGGAGAAGGTAAGCATACAAGAAAGTTTGGCACCAGAGAGCCAAGGTTTGGCTGAGCAGCAGAGTCCAGTTCATTTAGCAGCCAAGAGAAACTCCATCTAGAGTCTGCCTAACAGACAGCTAGCCTTCATTAAGGAATATCATTACCTAAATCCTTTAGGACTTGTTACCAGACATCTACTGCTTCTCCTCACAGGCCACAGCAAAAAGGTGAGGGCAACCTGATAAGCCAGGTACAAAACTGTTGGCAACTCATTAGCATCCCATATAAACTCAAATTTTTCTACTCTCTCTAAATAAGTGTATTCTATCAACCCTGCTTCAGTCTTCTCCTTCACATTAGGGTCAGGATTTAGTGACAGAAAACCAGTACACTACCCACTCTGAAAAGCAATGGACAAACCTGAAATGTCCTCCGGTGAAATCTAGGCAAATTCCCATGCCAAAGGCAGCACTGCAGTCCCTCAGGAAACCTCCTTACTACTGGGCACAGAGTCAAGATGTTGCGGGGTAGAAACACTGGCCCTAGCCACCACCTTTTATTCATCCTCCTTAGGGCTTTGGCTTCATTACAGCTTTCAGGTGCGTAGGTCCTGTGCTGAAGGAATTGCATTGAGAGTCAATTAACTAGGACACACCTGTTAACAGTCCTGGTTCCTTGTCTCAAAACTAACGTGATTTAACTCCTTCCTAACTGGTTTACTCTTTCTATTTTGCAAAACTAAAGACTTGAGACTTCCTAGCTCTGCTTCTGCTCTGCACATATGCCCCACTGCCTGGCTGCTAAACCTCTATGCATCTTAAGCTCACACTTGTTTGATTAAACCATTTCAAATAGAAATCAGTTTTCAACAGATATAACAGTTTCATTAAAATATCTCTAGTCATTTTCAAAGCACATAATTCTTTACTGAGCGTCCATTAAAGCTCTCTGGCAAGCAAAAAGTTTCTAAAGCCTACTTTATAGGGAAAAAAAGGAGATGAAATACACATTCTGACAGCAGATAACTTACAGTTCTCCCTTCTTTCCATCATATCCTTTTATTCTCAGCTTTAGCTTTGATACATATCAGTGTAATAATAATTTTTTGTAATGATGCTCTCTAAGTAGGATGGGAGGGCCTTAAAAATCAAAATTTTAAAGAGAAGCTGACAAAGGCTTACCCAAGAGTCAGGAATGGTGTTTCAGGGTGGACATAGTGTCTTACACCAGCATCAGTGACTGCAGCCGAGTCAAAAGGGAAAGGCAGGCTGATGCTCCACGGGGGTTCTCGAGGTGACAAAGAGAGAGAGAGAGCAGGAACTCTCCTGGGGCCTGCAGCTGGGGAAAACAGGTTTGTTCTTCAGGATGAGAAAATAATAGGCCAAAGAGGCTGACAGCCCTATGCTGGCTAAAACAAACACACCTATACAGTCCTAATGCCTATTTACAAGAAAGTAATGCAGTGTATTTTTTGCTTTACAGCTTCAGACTCTTGACATGGAGGAAATCATAGTGGAAACGATCCTGGCCCCATGGGAAATACTGCTGGTCATTTTTGCTGCAGTGCTGATAATGAGTTTTCTCATGTTTCTGCCCCCCGCTGCAGTGGTGATCTGGAGAATGAAGCGTGTGCCGCAGATCTCTTTGCATGGCTCAGTGTGAGCCAGCCCTGGTACAAGCTGTAACACCACTGATCCCTTCAAAGGATGGTTCAGAATGATAACATCTCTCAGGATCACTCTTACTGCCTAGGATCCATCCGAAAGCGAAGGGTTTCCCAGTCTATTGCTGCTAAGTTCCTGTGAAAAGAGAGTGTGTATAATTTTGTCTTCATGTGCTAAAGTTCTCAGCACTTTGCCTTCCATTTTTTGGCTATGTTGTAATTACTGTTGTTGGCTTAGCTCCTAGACTGACTTCTTGCATAATAATGGATGGAAAACAAGACTGAAAGAGAAGCAAGCATAATACAGCATTGGATTCCCTCAATATCAGGAAAGCCTCCCTTTCTATAGTTATGCTGTAAATATTACCAAAGCCTTTAACTGAGCTGGCAGTTATGCAGGTGGACATATCAAAAGCATGCTGTATACTCTGGGGAGGTAGTGGTTTAGTCTGGTTGTACTGTGAAACCTAAAAAAAACCAACAGAGAATAGTGCAATAAATAAGCATCTTGTGCTTCTTTTGTCTGATCTGAAAACTTACTGGCCTAAAATGTTTTTTGTTTCTTTCCTTCTATATGAATTTTCCTCTCTCTGCAAATCCCAAGTGCCAGAACACAAAGCCCTCCCCATCCTGGGGTTAGAGCAGGAGCATGAGGGATGGCCCGATGCTCAGACATGCCCGGCCAGACACCGACTTGAAGTTAATGCAAACATAGAGCAACTATTTGCCTGAATTACATTATGCAAATTTACTCTGGGAAATAATGTGATTAAGTTACTTTAGTTTTTAACTGTGTCATATAGGCTTATTGGTTCAACTTCCCTTTCTCATATATAAATAATAACTTGGATGGTGGGAATAGAACAAAACTGCTTCTCTGCAAGTTTATGAAAAAAACCCCAACAACCCAATCTCCAGCTTAATATCAAATTCATGCCACATCAAATTAAAGCTTTCCAGTCTAATTCTTCCACACTGGGGGATGCTCATTAGCAGGCTTTCCGATGCACAGATTTAACAGTTTCTGTTAGTCTACAAGAGCAATGGGTTTGATTTCCTCATGAAATCCAATACTGGGTTTCTTTTCTTTTGTTGGTTGGATTGAAAAGTTGCTAGAATAACTTACTATAATTCAAAGAAAAATGTTTTTTAGCACCAGTAGGAAAATGATACTGGAAAGTGCTCAGTGCTTCAGGTATTTTATTTGAGCATCAGATGATAATGAATTGGCTGGAAGTGAACGACTCAAGGACATTATAATTTTATTTGATAGAGATTATTTGTTTGCCAGAAATAAACAAACCCACCAGTGACTGAAAAACCGTTGCTTTTCTTTAAGACTACAGCACTTACTTACCTTTGTCTTCAGCACAATGACTTAAGTTACTGCCTCATAGTTTATAAGCAGCCAACTCATCCCTTTGTTGGTGTAATTGTCCGCTACACTCATAGTCATATGACTGTCTGGTTCTGGGCCCAAAGCAACCAATGCTTTTTTTGCTTGTAATGACTGGATTCTGAGTCTGAAAGACAGTGTGTAATTTTATATATCTGAATCATTTAACTGATTAATGAGGTAAAGGTCAATTATACATCATATACCTGTCTGTGTCTGAGAGATTCACAGGAATGGGGAAAAGGTAAAGAGAAAGGAAACACAAACAGATGAGCTGGCTGTCTTCAGATCTGTAGCTTCAGTGTTTGCTCAACAGAAGAAAATTAAAACAAAACCCCAGGCATGGATTCCACTGAAAACCAAGCAAGCAGTAACTAAGCTTTTTGTTTAGATTTCATAATAATTCACATGCACGTCTGTTCTGTAGCTACAGCTCCACAAATAAACTGGATCATCAGTGCTAAGTTGTCTTTGGTCTTCACTTGCACCAAGTGCCAGGAGGACAACGGCCCAGGTTTTCTGCTCTTCACACTTCTTACTCTCTGCCTTTGGTTTTCCAGAGTACACACACACATGGAGGGGCATGCAGAGGGGTGTAAAAGAGGGAGAGCTCACAGAAGAATGGGGATTGGAGGAGGAACAAGGGGTTTTATATTTCATGAGAAGAATCAGTGACCAAAAAAATCACTTCGATATTTGTTCTTGTTTAGAGCTGTTGCAAATTCAGATGATTAGCTAAATTTTTGCTAACTCTGGCAACAGCCAAACCTGCCCCAGTTTAGACCAGGTTTAGAAATAGAACGGAGGGGAAAAAGTGGGGAGGAGGACTAGCCAGAAGCCATGGAAATATTGGGCTAGGACCAGCAGCTTCCCCGACACTACTGTGCTGAGACCAGAGCATCTCAGCTGGTCAGCCCTGTGCTCAGCCCAAAGCCCGAGCTCTACCCTAAATATGGCCCATCCCAACTTCATTACCAACCAGACCTCATTTGCTTTGGTACTTTGCCTCCGAAGCTAAGCCATAGCTTGTGGTAACCCCAACATCTGCCTAAGGGAGGCCCCACAGGTGTGTGTGCCGCATATGCCCAGGGAGTGCAAGGAAGCACGAGCACAGAAAAGCACTTGCAGCCCTGGGTCCCACAGGGTGGGCAGAGCTGTTAGAGCAAACCAAGTCAAAAGGACTTTGTTTCCTTGGTTTTGCATCACAGGGACTGAACAGCAGAGACTGCAGCTGATCCCTGGCACACAAACTATAGAGCTTCTCATGCAGGTCCCTCAATACCCACCTCCTTCATCTTTTTGGCAGAGAAGACATGATGAAAATATCTGCTAGTTTAGGGCAATCCCAGTTCTTGCATTTTGTACCGGACTGAGACGTTACATTTTTCCTGCCATTTGGCCTGATTACAGCAAGCATACAGGGCTCTTTTTGACTCCTAGAATTGCATTGAAGTATAACCTAAAGGCTATGTCTTTCTGTGGAATGTCCTGAAGGTGATAAATACAGGAGAAGCCTTTGAGTTGTCCCACCAACAAACTGCAGTGCTTCAAGTTTGTAGCTCATGTAAAACACAGCACCTTGAACAGCTGTATGTTCAGCCTGATTTAACCCCCAGTCAAGCAGGCACATGAATAAAGAATTACACTCCTACACAGTAACTGTTGTGACTTGCATTGCTTTAATGGTCATCAGAGCAACAACAGTGATCAATTTGCAACTGTAAAAGCAAAGTATGGCCCGTTCTCAGTAAAGATGACACCTGACAGAAGATGATTTCTAATAACAATTACTGTGTTTAACTATTGACTGCATCCATTAAGCAACTCTAATTCTTATTTAATTCCAGCTAGACAAATTTAAGCCATAAAAGTGATCTTTCTTTGAAACACCTCTGCCATGAGCTATGTGATTACGTTTAGCCTATATATTTGTACCCAAGAGCTGAAGTAAAATTATGACTATGATCTCTAGTCCATTAACTAAATAAAAGCTGTATGTGTACATGTCTTAGCAATGATTTCACTGCTCTGCTTCTCTTGTCAAAATAGCCATGTCAAACTGCAGACGGCTGGTTGGTCTGTGGCACAAGCTTTTTGGTGCTAGTAACCACAGAGGATACAATCAGCTTCCTTGTCACGGTTGGAGCCGTCGATGCCTTGCTCACCAAGCTCTTTGAGGAAGATGTTTAGCTGCTCTGTCTGAGTTTCAGTGAAGGCTAATGTGTGCAGACAGGTGCTGTTGGTGGGGAAATAGGCAGATTTAGCTCCACTGATGGCCATCTCAGAGGCTGAAAAAATCAAAAATGACAACAACAACAAAAAAGCAGCTGAATTACTTCGCTTAGATTTGTCCTGATATTTAAACAAGCGCCAGCATTCCCATTTTCCAGACTAAAGACTTCAACTTGGAATAAAAGTGCCTAGGTGATTGCTTTTAGTAAGCCCTGGGAAAAAAAACTGCTCTAGCAACAAGGCACTGTCAACAGTAAAATATTTTCCATTAATCATAGGAGAGATAGGTTGGTCCTTTTGTGTATCTACAAGCACATTTATTTTTAAATTAAGGCAATAACAACAGAGTCAGACAGCCTGCTTCAGGTCACAGATTGCTCCCTGGATGCAACCAGAGCAGTCTTAAAAACCCTTGGGCTGCCACATGAAAAAGGCAGCATTGCTGGCTTGGGGCCAGCTGCTGGGTTTTATTGTATGTACATATGGTGAATAGTGCAGGTGTTGGCCAATTTTGCTGCGGTTCTTCAAATACTGTTGCAAGATAAACAGCAGTTTTGTGTTCTACTGCTGTCTGTCCAGTGGGACACACAGCCCTTCTGCAACATAGGGTTTGTGTTAAGATGATACCTATTTACTGTTTTAAAAAAAAGATGCATCTTCCCACAAACATTGCAGACATGACAAAATTGCTACCTGAAGCTGAAATAGCAATGCTCAGGCCTTCGTGATAGTTTTAAAGCTAACATGATTTCTCGTTCAGCAGTTTGCCAGTCCAGCACTAGCTCTCACAACGTCACACATGCCAAGGTTGTCACACATGCCAAGAAAAGACAAACTTTTCTTTCCTCCTTTTTTTTAAACAAGACAGATGAAGCCTCCCATCTCTGTGACCAGATGCGCCTGAGAAATACTCACGGTTACAAACAGCAAGTGCCTTTCCCCCAACAAGCTGCGTTGTCCAGGAAAACCCTGTGGTGTTGCCACATACTTCATACAGTCTACTTCTTCTGAGGAATTGAAAGTCATAGCCCTTGGGAAACAAAGGTGAGGAAAAAAACAAACAAATGGTGTCTTAGGCTACATCGTGGTAACTGTAAGATAAAGAAACATTCAGCCAGTGAAGGTCAATACAAACACCACAACCTCTCCCTGCCCTAAGGGAGAAAAAAAAAGAATAAGGAGGAAAATTATGCATTACACAATAACACTTCTAAATTAATGAATCAATGCAGCAATATAGTAGCAGTAAATTATGAACATTACCTCATTGCACATGGGTTTGCAGTACTGAGTGTCGCCAATGGTGACACACACCAGCCCGCCATTTCTAGGGGCTCGTGGGAGTGGGCATGGAGGTAGCTGCTTGCAAACTTTTGAGTGGATTAAAAAGAAAAAAGCGAGTGAGAAAACAACATACCAGAGTGAAAGTGAGTATAAAAGTCTCCTCCCTTCCCAAGCAAACCATAGGCATACTCATCGACCTGGGTATGGGTGATAACTGCCCCCGCTAGCTGATTCTGTCAAAGTAAGCATTTTTGGTATTTTAAAAACTTTTTTCTTTTTTTTTGGCAGCACCCAATTTTTCCACCACTTGTCACTGTGACAGTGAACTCCCTGTCAGCCCCAATTACACTTTAAAAGTGGCTCAAAGTGGCATTTGCAGTCACAGCACTGGCATTCAGTACCATTGTGGCCAAAACTATCCAAATATTTCTTGGAAAAATATGACAGACCTGACCGCTCCCAGGCACCAAAGAGGCCCTTGCTGGAGGGCGGAGCAGGCCCTGCTGCCTCTGCCACTCTGTGCTGCTGCTCAGCATCAGGGGCCGGGCTGTGGGGACGGTGGGACCCCGCGCGTTGGTGCTGCTGTGCCTCCCAAGGTGCCCGCCAGCACAGTGGCCAAGCACCCTTGCTTTCTGGCTTGTTGCTGAGAGGTCTTTTATCTTATTTTTCCCACCCCTCAAGAAATGCAGACACTTAGCTCACTCTGACTGCAAGTAAAAAAAATTTTCTTTGTGCTTCTCCACAGCCACTTTGTTCAACACCCAGCAAAGAGGAGCATCAGTTCAGGGAGGGCCTCACATTTCTCTTGAACAGGGCGCAGGAGATCAAGCGTTCCTTGCAGTTTCCAGACAAGCAAATTGATTGAAGCTTTTTCACTCTTCCCAATCATGTCATGAAAGCATTTTGAATATTTCTACGGAATTAGGGGAGAAAAAGGATAAGTTGAAGAGGAAAGGCCTTGGAATTAATTTATGAAAGTGGTCAAATGTTTGTTTCTTTTTTTTTAATGCAGAACAAGAACCATTTTTAAAATTATATGGCTTTAAGTAACACTAATTTCCCCACAATGTTTCTGGAAGAAATCTGGTAACTTTTTTTGTAAACAGTGGCTAGATAGGGTTTTTCCATTATTTTGAGTTCAAGGGGGAGGACTAGTATGGGTTGGGGTTTTTTTCCTATATGTTAAAAGATGGCTTTATAAACAACTGTATGTATCTTCTTTCTATACAAAACATCGGTTTGTTATTCTTCCGAATGTTGGCATCTCACAGACTTTCTGTGTGTGTGTGTGTGTGTGTGTGTGTGTAAAAATATGTATTTGTGAATGCGTGTAAACAAAGAAGCTCCTATTTTTTTCTAGCTATTGCTCTATACCCATATAAATAGCTTTCAGTCCATACATGTGTGCCTGTGCACATATGTGGTAGTGCAGAGCTGTGGTAAACTCCACAACCAAAACACAAGTGTCTGCCATCATTGTCACAGACACCAGTTACTTTGAACTTACACAGATGCAAGAAAAACAGCAAGTCCAATTTTCTGTAGTGGCTGCTGAAGCGCTAGCCAGCAATGGCGAACTCTGCTTCTCGGGCTGAAGCTTACAGAAACATTGTTGGAAGTGATGGGCATCGGTCATACAAAGAAAATAATATAATTCAAATCCCTGGGGGAAAAAACCTCAAACACGTGGGAGAACGCCTCCTCGGCAAGTGCTGCCTTCAGCCTTTTTCCTCCCTCTGTGTGATAAGACCAATACTCCTGGCAGAAGCTCACAGTATGTACTGGTATGTGGACTCAACTCCAGCTATTAGTTCTGTTACTGTTTTACAGACAGATGGCTCGACCATGTGTGAAAAAAATTTTATAAGCTCTGCCCTGGTATTTCTTCACCATTTCTGCCATATTCAAGGGTCCCTGTCTGATGACTCCCTTATGATATGCCTAGCCCATAGAAAACAGGAGCACTAACTCATAAAACACAGGCTTTCAGTTGAGTGGCTTAATTTGTATTTAAAATATTTAGCACTTTATATTTGAAAGTGGTATTGAAAACAACATTATGCATATAAGGCAAAAGACATAACTGTTTATGTTCAAGCCACTTTATATATCTGGAGCAAAGCAAAACTGGAAAATACACCTACAAGGACTTTTTTTTTGACTAGCAGTAGCAGGGCCAAAGGCATGGCAGGTCAAATGACACTAATCTTTTTTTGCTCTTCCATCTGGCTCCCCTCCCCACCATGTACTTTTGTTCGGAGCCAGGCATTGCCAAAGCAATACGCAGGTTGTGCTTGCCCAGGCACGCGCGGCAGGACCCTGCTCCTCCCACCACCACAGAAGGTGTGCGGAAAGCAGGTCCTGGCTTGGCTGATGCAGCCAACCTCTTACCTCAAGACTTTCATTCACATCATCTATGGTTGCACTTTTACATTCACTTGGACTGGCAAAAGCTCCAGTTTCAGTAAAATCTAAAAGAGAGACAGACGCAGGTACGTAGCTGGTTAATAAGCCCTCCTGACACATGAACAAACCCCCAATACCACATAACAGTACTTTTTTATCGGAATTGTGCCACTGTTCTGCGGTCCTAGTGCTACCTTGTATATCTGAGGCGATAGGGGCTCAAATGTGAATAAACTGTGCAAATATTGATTTATTCTAAACAGTTAGCAATCTGATCGCCTGTTTGTGGCCACCTGGTGCTGGGTTCCCAAGTGGGATGTTTCATTTCTCTTAAACAGCCTCTATTTAAACAATTGTTAGTCATATTCAAGAATGGCAATATCTTACCTGCAAGAAGCACTGCTAAACTTATAAAAACCAGTGTTTTCCAGAGTGGGCAGGAGTTGAACAGCATTTTTCCTGCAGGAGCCCAGGGACTAGTTACTTGTTGCTGGTGGAGCCTAAGAGCTGAAGCACTGGAGTCAGGCACAAAGCTGCATGTCTGTGGGTTGCTGGTTGTTTGCCATGTGCCTCGCTCAGAGGCAGTGCTGTGATAAGGTGTTACGGAGATGCATATTGCCCAACTTGCTGGGAAGCCAGCAGAGAGTTTGCCAGCACGGTTTAGGGAGGGCAAGGGGAGATTTCTCGGTACCATACTGAGGCAGTCTGGCTTCCCTGCTGCTGCCAACCCCACCGGGAAATTCAGATTAACTGATTTACTGTAAACATGTTTAGTGTATGCACACTCTTGCGTGCTCTTGCTCTCTCCCCACTCCCCCATCTGTTTGTGTTTGGCTGTCTGTCTGTCTCTCACACACACACACGTATGGAAGTGTTCAAGGCCAGGTTGGATGGGGCTTTGAGCAACCTGGTCTAATGGAAAGTGTCCCTGCCCACGGCAGGGGGGGTTTGAACTAGATGATCTTTAAGGTCCTTTACAATCCAAACCATTCTATGATTCTATATACACATTCATATAGAAGACATAAGTATGCCTTACCTACAGGGCTCAACCCTGTATCTCATGCTCCAACAGAAAGCTCAGAACATCAAATGATGGCTAAACTGATTTGGACCAAGGGGATGTGCTCCATATCCTGTAGCATCCAGAGGTTAGCTACTTGGTAAGGAGAGCAAGTTATGGTTTCCAATTTCCAGCTTCTGGGTTATTAAATACAGATTAAACAAAGCAGCAACAGCAACAGAAAAAGGGGGAAAAAAAAAAAAAAAGTCCCAAGAACATGAACCTACTTTCTGTGAGTATCTTAAATCGCCAACTGCATACCTGCTCTCTGTGTGTATATTCTATCAGCAACTGCATGGTATTTCTATTTGTAGGTTTTTGTTTGTTTTTTTTTAATGGAGCCATGACCCTCATCTGCTTATATCCATTTATGGGAAAAGCTGAATAACTAGCAAAATTGCCACAAACGTTCAATCATTTCTACCCTATACATTTACTAGCAGATGAATCCAATTATCCAGATAACGCTCAGGTGCTAGGGGTGTGACGGACTGACCCCATCTGTAAACTGCGGGCTTCAGTGTCGCGGCCTTTCACCCAACAGCCTGTCACCCCCCCCACCACTGCCAAGCCTCCACGCTGACCTCGCCTGCCCACCAAACCAGCTAGACACGCACGCACTCCCTCTCCAACAAATGCTGTAATGGTTGTTATTGTCACTGCCAGAGCAGAGCTGTTCATTTTGTCTGCAGATGTTTGGTTTTGTTGAGACAGGGACATTCTGCTTTCATGTTACATTATGCAACATACTTATTTATACAGCAATTTTTCAGGGTTCTTTTTGATTTATTTTTCATTTGCTTGCTTCTGCTAGTTGTAGTATAACACAGTATGACCAGGAGATCCTGAAGAAGTGAAGCCAATGACAAGGCCTCCGTTGCATTAACAAAGATGTGCCTTCTTATGCCATCTCAAGGATGTCTTGATAAACAGGTATGTATGTGACACTTACACAAAACAGTTCTGTGGCAGCATGAATGGCGACTTCCTTACTATTAGTAAAATGCCTTTGTATACATTACCGATGGGTAAAAGATCATTAGCATAACAAGTCTTTAATAACAAAGGCCAAGGTTTATATTTCTAGGCAGGCCAATAGGACCTGGCTCCAAACAGTTTACGTTTTTGAGGCTGACACACACAACAGTCTTCTTCCTTGCAAGATGAGCAATATGCAGCTGGGAAAATAGTCCCTGGGAAATTTTTGCCAATACGTTCTTTAAGATGGAGCTGCACTTTAAGCTATTTTCCTGTCAAAATGTATCCAGGTGTCCAACGAGGGACATATTGATTAGTGCTCTAAGTCCTCGGGAGATCAGGAGCTACACATAAACCTACTACTTGTTCATCTCAACTTCCACAGTATATATAGCACATTAGCATAATGAATGAAGTGGAGCAACTTCTGGCTTGAACAGATAAAAGTTGTGTTTATGACACTTGAAGAGAATGAATGGCAGCTTTTCTTTAATGATCATCACAGTCAGGCACTCTCTTTCCACCTCAGTGTCTGTTTGGGAGACACTCTACAAAGGAATTTTTTGGAGAGAAGGAGAGAAACATGGGGTGGCAGCATTTCTCCAGTGCAGAAGATCTAACAGGATGCTGCTTAAACCACAAAGCTAGGAGTAAGTGACTCTTGGGTTCATACAAAGGTAACCCTTGTAGTGCAGGATTAAGTTCATCCTTGTTGCCTATTGACAAACCAACCTGATCGCAGAGGATAAATGTGATCTCACACCCTCCCAGTTTAAACAAACCTGGGATGAATCCACAGTCCTTTGCAAAAGTAGTTTGTCACTTTATAGGACAATATAGCACATGAGCACAGAAACATCCTTGTCCTCAGCCTAGATCATATCCAATCCACCATGCACACCAGTGACCCTGATCTGTCAGAGGAGAGGCTGTTACTACCTCCAGCAGGAGTAACAGGTTACCGGTACCCTGTTGTGGACACATATTTAGCTAACGGTCGCAAAAGCATTTCAGACGCCTTTAGAAGGCCTTGAACAGAATAAACAAGAAGGCAAAAAAATAGAAAGATGCCAATTAGAAGAACACAGGTGCACATTCCAAGATAAAGGGAACTTGGCATGAAGAACCCCAATTCGGCAGTTTATCTTAACCAATTAGGCTGAGACAAGTTTCGCATGTTTTAGGTAGTGTAGCCAATTGTGTCCTATGTTTAGGTGCGTGTACAGAGTTAGTATAACCAATTGTGTCCTATGTTTATGCGCGTGGACAGAGATAGTATAACCAATTATATTTTAGCTTTTGGCGCGTGGACAGCTGATGTTTAGCTTGACAAAGTATATAAGCACGCTATTTGGGCAATAAAGGGAGAACAACTTTAACCGTATCGGTGTCCAGTTGTTACTCGGCTCACGTCTTCAGATGGTTCCCTGCTACAGTACCCCGACTTAGTAGCTGAGCACTGGCACAACGAGGGACATGCTTGCTGTGCAGACTTGCTCCCACAGCTGTGGAGGGACACACAGCCACCTAACAGCTAGTTCTCCAGTGAGAGTCTGCTTGGTGGGCAGGGGAGTGGTCCACATTTTAACCTTGTGCTATATATATTTGTTGATGTTTTGCAGTTATTTCTATGCACTTTATTTTATTCCAAAATTACATCAAACCTAACTTTTGGGAGCAAAAAATAGGAGGGAATACTGTATAGCACAAACCCAAGAGTTAACAATAAAAATCTAATACTTTTTCACCAAGTTTCTACTAATCACAAGGACTAAACAGTGATCACACATGTAATGAAAGATAAATTCGTATCACAGTTCCAAAATCTAATAAAATTCAATTATGTTGGTAAACTAAAATCCTACAAGAGTATAAGAGGCTGAGTTGAGAAGGACCATTATACTGCAACATTTAAAAAAATAGAAGAAAAGGCACCTTTACATACGTGGTAGGAAAAAAACTTTTTATTCTACGATTGTTGTTTTGTAGGAGAACACTGATGTTTCAAAAACACAGGAAATTGAAACTCAACAGTAACAGCACATACGCAGTGAAGGTGATTTAAATATTACATATGTTAACATCTTCTACAAAAGAGGCCGAGATACAGTTATGTGATATTCAGCCTTCTCCCATCAAAGCAACTCCCGTCTGTATGCAATGCTAACTCCAGTAAGGAAATTGGACCCCAGAATTTCCCGTTGTCTAATTAGAAGCTAGAGATCTGCTGATCCTTAGTCAAAGTTGGGAAAGTCGTCTTCGCCTTTGCCCATGAAAGGTTTGAAGTTCAGCTGTTGGTTTGTGTACCTGAGTCATACTTTGCCTTTATCAAAAGAACCAACAGAGCAGCAATAAAAAGTAAACTGTGTTTTGTTGTCTTATGCTGATTAAAAAAACAGACTCTGTCCTTTATATCTTAGATAATGAAAGACACTGAGGGTTCAAAAAAATCTATTTCCAAGAAAATAGCCTTTTCTTTCCATTTAAAAATCTAAAATTCCTTTTGTTGAATACAAAGCCGTCAAATTTGATTTTTGGAAACATCCTCATCATTAGGGGACTTCTCTTCCTTTCTGTGTTTAAAGAGTGACTGCTAGTGTCAAAACACAAGTTTTTTAGGGACCTCCCATGAGAATTCATTTCTTCCAAAGTGACCATAACATGCAGTCTTCTGGTAAATGGGCTTTTTTAGATCCAAATCCCTGTGTGTATAATAAAAAGAAGAGAAAATTCCTCACATTAAGATACTTCATGATAACTACCATTAAAATCCTGATGTTGATATCCATTTCATGCCCTTAGTCTAGCAAGCGTATTCTGGAGATGCAAGCATACCAGTGAACATGTCCAATGGAGAACCATAAAAGTGACAACAAAACTTAAACGTGAAGTACTTTAGGGCTACAGGAAAAGTCCTTACTATTGAGAAATAATAATTTTAATGGAAAAGGTGAAATAACCTTCAATTCCTTTTGTAAAACAAAACATATATTTTTTTCGCAGCAAAGTAACTTAAAATTCTTGGAATACAAAAGTTATTTTTTTTTATTTGAATTCCACGTACTATATAAGGCCAAATGCTGAAAGTATATGCTTCATATGAAACTTGAAAAGTACATCTGTTATCTTAAAAGATATGGCACACTGGTAGATCCATAAAAAGTATCACCTGTGAAGACTCACAGCATGACAGAATGAGATAAAGTCTCTTTTGTACTGCATGGAACAATCCCATGCTAGTTCAAGAGGCTGACTCTTACATTGTAGCATGTAATGGGGTTGCAATAAATCATTTCTAGGTTGTGATCACCAAGGTATTTTCCTTTTTGTGTGTTTCTATACCTGACAATGACTCCAGGCCGAAGATCAAAGTTTTTGTGCACAATGTCCAGCAGCTCTTTCTCTGTTTTTTGGGAAGTTCCATAAGTGAACAGTGAAATGGACAGTGGATGAGCAACTCCAATAGCATAAGAAACCTATGGCAAAAAGACACCCTAGTTAGCAAATAAACACAGCACCTCAGTGGGCAACAGTATGCAACAGAACAAAGCATTAATTCATGAACCATCTTAGGAAAACTAAGGCCTCTCTTTCACTTCCTGTATTTGCACAATCTGTATTCATAGAAAAAAAGAGAAAACTTTGAAAATGCTGAGGTGTCTGGATAACTTTCTTCCCCATTATCCAGTCACCCCATGCTCATTTCCATGACGATAAGTGTCAGAGGGTTGAGGGATCGATAAATGTCCAGAAAAACAGCCAATAAAATGAAAGTGAAATGAAAAGTTCCAGCTTCAAGAAGCTGATGGACTATTTAGTGACATTACAGTGGTCTTGAACCAAGTCCATCAAGGTCTTCTTTCTTCAACCCCAAGCCATCACCAAGACTGCTTCTACTACAATGTCTCGTACAATGTGTATGGTAAGGCTGAAAAGGAAAAATTGTTTTGAGAAAAGCAACATTCACAGCAAACCATACCTGAACCAGAACACGGCGACAGAGCCCAGCTTTCACAAGAGACTTGGCCACCCAACGGGCTGCGTACGCAGCTGAGCGGTCCACCTTCGTGTAGTCTTTGCCAGAAAAGGCACCACCTCCATGGGCTCCCCAGCCACCGTAAGTATCCACAATGATCTTTCGACCAGTAACACCAGCATCACCCTGAATCAGCAAAAGAATTTGTCCATTTTACAATCAATTTTATTATAATGCTATGCATCCTTCAGAAGACTACAACAACGTGTAAGTAAGTTCACCATATATGGATTGCTGTGGGGTAGCTGAAGGAATGGACTTGCCTCACCGAGCTACAACAGTGGCTATAAATGTTCTTTAAAGCCAGATTCATAAGACAAGCCATTCACGAGTTGTGTTTGATAATCAACTAATCAGGTTTACATCTAGGTAGCTAGAGCATGCACTGCCTGTTTCAAAAGTAAATATTCTAGACAATGTGGAAATTTTGGTTTAGAAGTGACCTATGTATCACATCCAACTGATTACAGAATATTGCTAACAAACTACGTGCCATATAAGAACCAGTGACAGATTTTACACCATTTAAAAAAATAAAAAATCAGGCTTTCATACCTTTTGGTCAAAATCTGAAGTTATGTGAATATTAAATAGTAGATGTCTTTTTTGTATATACCATCGAAAGGTATGTCAGTGCTACCTTATACATCATTACATGGAGCCTGGCACCCAACACTTCCAGTGCAGTATCATAACAGAGACTGTCATACAAATATGTGCTAAAAAACATATTTCCAGCCCCAAAATATTTATAGTCTAATTTAAACTATACACAACAGGTATGGAGCAGTAAGCAGTAATTGAGAAAGAAGGATTACTCTTTTCTAAGAACAGATACTTACAGATCAATATTCTAAAATATTAAATAAGGAAGTGCAGATAACCTTCTAGCTACCTACACAGCTATCCTGATTGCTCCTCACAAGTACTTGATATTTTCATTTGATCTTGGTTAGCTGATCAGTATGTGACTAATTGTCTGACCCCCCAATTTATTAAATGCTTAAGCTTTCTGGTGTGAATGGAATCATGCTCAAATTTGAAACTCAGTCTCCACCTGTGCAGGCAGGTTTGAAATTCTTTGTCTACAGAATATCATGTCAGTAAAATGCAACTGCTGGAATGTTTGCATGGCAAACACAAGCGGAAAGTCAAAGTTTTTCTTAGAAAGACTGTGCATATACACAGAAGAAAACCTTTGGAACTGTTTGTTCCATTCTGCTAAGAAAGCAGCAAGATGTTAATCTGAATTGTAGATAGCTGAACTTGTTTAAAGGATCCTGTCCTCCTGGGGTTCTTCTGCTTGACTCAAACCTTAATTTGATGGCACAGACAGTTGCAATAACACCTTGTGTGCCATCATGACTTGACTGCAGAACTGAGTGAGAAGAAGAGAAATGGACAGCTGAAAGGAAAAAAACCCCCACACACCTCTTTTTAAAGGTGCTGAAAGAGCACAAATGCATTTGTAAAGCATGTGGAAGTCACTTTTGCGACGAGCTGTAATGTCCTCACGGTACCAGCGGGTGTTGCTGTTGGGAAAATGGTGATAGCAAAATTACTAATTTTGCCATAGCCCGAATTCAAGGTACCACCGGGCTCAAAAACATAAGGTGAAAATCCCAGGTGAAATACATGTGCCTCCCTTAGATGAACTGAGCTGGAGATTAAGATAGCCTTCTATAGCTAGTGTTGTTAAAAATAAAACTGAGTAATACTCTTATGAAAAGTAATCAGAAAGTTGAAGACGTAAAAGACACGGAACAGTTATTTTCTGGTTGCCACAATGCTATTGTAAATTGCACAAGTGATGATAGCTGTTGTAAGGCCATGGACACACAGGCAGAATGACCCATATTAAGTAAACTTATCCCAGGTTTTAAAAGCAGCAAATATACACTGCAACATGCCTGTGTTTGTATGTGCAAACATAAGCATTACAGTTCCACCACAAGAGTAGAAAAGGTATTCCTGGTTGGCTTACCAAATGTAATTATATGACATTTTTAAATGGGTGCAGTTCATTGCACACCTAAAAGATTTACATTTTTAATGGGTGCAGTCCAGTGCACACATGAAAATTTTTGTATGTGTAGCCTTCCACATTGGTTCATTGGCACCAAGTTACAGCTCAAGTTTGCCTCTCCATTTGTCCATAGTCTAGGATGTCAATGATACACAAAATTACAGTGATACAACCAATTCAACTACACAAAAATAAATTTTTTGTATAATCATTATTATAATGATTAATCTCAAGACCTTCCTACCTGTTCCATGGCACTGATGTAGAAAAGACACAGCACCTTAGAAATAATTCTGGCAAATTCCAGTAAATGAATGAATTTGAACAGCAAAGGAAAACCAATGTCTGCTTGGATTTGTTGTAAAATTGGACCTAATTTCAGGAAGGAGCTTTGAAATTTTGCTGTGATAGTTCTGAAGGGAACTGAAGACTAAAACATTGGGAATGGTGAATTTGTTTTCAAAAACTAAATCTCAAAAGTCCTGATCCTACAGAGAGTGGAAGTTCTGTCTGACTTCTGTGAGTGCAGGATCACATTATAAATCCCAGCTCCTGCATTGCCTAGATAAAGCAAAAGCAACATCTGTTTTCTCACCAGGAGAAGCCTATCAAGGGCTGATTTTCAGAACAGTTGAACACCTTCAGCTCTCATTGGTGTCAGGCAGAACAGTGCAAGCTGTACAGATCTGAAAATCAGGTTCGCTCTAAGAGAAGTAAACCTTCTGTTGTCCAGCTCTCTGTAAGGAGTGCTTTCCAAGAGAAAGGATTGCTTGTCTCAGTGCTGGACTTGAGAGTGTTTGAGGAAACCCAGAGCTGGGCTATACATTCCACGGACAATGTAAGATTCAGCTCAACTTGCCTGCCTAGTCACAACACATGTATGATATAACCATGCCCTCAGAGGTTACTTTGGCATACTGCACATGAAACCCTGGGTGCTTCTCCCACATACAACCACAGTTAAAACTTCCACTAGGCAGCTTGCTTCTTACACCCTAGGACAGACATGCCAAAAAGCTGAGCATTTCTTTTAAGACACACACTCAATGACAAAAGCAAGCTGATAAAAGCACCAACATAATAAAACACAAACCTGAGGCCCTCCAATAACAAAACGTCCACTAGGTTGAAGGTGATAAATAGTTTTCTCATCCAAGTATTTTGCAGGGACAACAGCTTGGATCACACGATCCTTCAGGGTTCTGCGCATATTCTCCAGCGAAATGGTTTCATCATGCTGCACAGATATCACAATGGTGTGAACACGCACTGGGATGACTGCTCCATTCTCCTGGATATACTGAACCGTGACCTGCATAGAACAGGGAGAAGGAAGAAGGAAAAAACAAAGTTGCTGTAAGGTGTATAACTGGTCTACATCAAACATCATGCTATGCTATTCCAAGAGCAAAATTGTAGCAAAATGTCAATGCTGACATGCTAATGATCATTGCTCACATTGTTGCCACGGTAGGAGAAATGAAGCCTATTTTCTCACACTTCATTTTTGCTGTGCTGAGGGGGGGGGGAAAGATTCAGTAAGGACAATCTGATTTTCTCTGAAATTTCCCAAAATGTGCCTTTTGGTTGGGATTTCCGGCGAAACTCCCAAGCCTCAGAAATTTTTGTTCTCAGTGCATCTTCAAAAAGGCCAGCCCGAATCCCTAAAAACAAATAAATCCTTTGGATCTCCTGTCACTTTTTCAACGAGCACAGATGGCTTAGGTCTGAAGGGTTAAATGTTTCTTCCCTGGTAGGTGGTTAAGTGCTGCTCCTAGCACTCCGATACAGGTTAACCATTTTCCAACTGTCAAGGAGACAGTATCATAAGTGGTGGCTATGCTTTACCTGCTACTTGTAGGTTATATATCTGCTATTTGTAGGTTATCCTGATACTCTGAACACCATCACTTGCTGTCTTTAAAAATATTTAAGATTCCTGGAAAGAAAAAGTGTTAGTTTTCAACTATCTGGACTATCCATAGCAGTATTTACCTGTGTCTTAGAGTCAGGCCTCAGCCAAGGAAGTTCTCCATTACGCCTCAGCTCTGCTAACCTGGCATTCAGTTTATGAGCAAGAATAATTGTCAGAGGCATACATTCTTCTGTCTCATCTGTTGCATAACCAAACATCAAACCCTACAGGAGGAGAAGATATACTTCAGTCACTATTAAAAGCACCACAAGCAAAGGCAATGAGATTTCATCTGAAGCAAAGAGTAAACAGTACCCTCAGGTTTACTTTCTGCTGCTTTACATTACAGTGCAAGAAGCCTAAACTCAGATCAGGCTCCAACATGTTACAGTGTAATGAGAAACAAACTACGTTCCTAGAATTTTTCACTGAAAGCCTGAAGGTTTACATGTTGATCTGGAAACCTGGACAAAAATGGAGATGTTTCTGTGAAAAAATCAGGTTCTTTCACAGAAAAAAAATTATTAGAGCAAAACAATTTGAGGACTGTTCTGTCATCGGAAAGGTGTTATCATTAGTCTGGAAAAGTTGTAGAGGCTTTTATGTATGAATAGAGACACACGTATATTGCAGCTCGCATCTGAAATTTCAGTGGAATGGGATGTGAATACTCCATGAAGGACGTACTAGTCAACAGTTTAAGGCACCTGCCTCGGACTTTCAATGCCACATGCTTCTAGTCACAGCTTCTACTGTTATTCAGTCATGTCCCCTGCATCAGATTATCATTTGTTAAAGAGTTAGCAGCATTTTCTTTCTCCTCATCCAGTGTATGTTGTGATAAAAAAAGAAAAAAGACAGGAAGGTACTTTGGTACAATGGGAAGGGAGGCCATCAAAGTGCCAAAGAAAGTCAGATATCTTTTCATTTTATGTAGTATTATGTCCCCATGACAGCATAAAAGCATGTTAATTTAGTCCTCAAGGGTTTTTTGAACAATATTAGCTTGGCTCCTGGACTCTGATATCTCCACTTATGGTTCTCAACAGCATTGTTATAAACTGGATATTGCTACCAACGATAACTACTGTAAATGTTAAACTCACTCATACTGGCATCAGTCAGATTATGGAGTTTTTATGTTAGCATCTTTCTCTTGGGAACATACCATAATTATCTACATATGTTATTTAGCTCATATAAATGCAGCTTGGACAGCCTTAATTACGTGGAACACCTATTATAATAGCTGCCTCTGGGAAATAAGTGAGAATTAGAAGTACCCTGGTGTATTTGCCTTCATTGCACTACTGCTGAAGACAGTTGAAACATTGCCTAATTTTTTGCTGTGTAAAATCTCAAGAGCTCTGTGAAAGTGAAAAGATCCTTTGTTTATTCCATCTTAGAAGACAAGGCTGGCTGCAAGATTAATGGTCTAAGGAATCTAAAGCTACTCAACAAAAACATGAAATGCATAAGCAAAAAAACTTTGCTAAGTTCTAAAGGACACATCCTCAGCTACTACAAACTGCCAGAGCTCTCCTGACTTGCATGGAGTGCTATAACGAACACCAGGCAAAAGCCTGCCCTCAAAGAACTTCCAACTGTTTTAATAATTTTTTTTTTTTTTTTTATTCTGGGGTAGCCCAAGATGGAAGTGTGGAAATTTTCACGTGGGTTTTGATTTAGAAAATAGGGCAATAAGACGGGGTAAACTTTTTCCATTCAAACAGCTTTGATGTTTTTAGATGTAATGTTATGTCTACCTGATCTCCAGCACCAACATCCTCTTCATCCCTGTGTAGATGAACACCTTGGGCAATATCAGGTGACTGCTGTTCCAGTGCCACTAAAACGTTACAAGTCTTGTAGTCAAAGCCTATTTGGAAAAAAGAATAGTGTTGAATTAGCTTTTTCTGTCACAATTAAGGAAAGTAACATGGAACCATATGACAAAATTTTCATTCTGAAGGATACTACATTCAGAACTCAAAACCTAACTTCTATTTTTAGTTAATTTTTTAGTTAAATACAACACTTGAAACCTTTTGGGGGGGGGGTATATAGGGTTGCCTTTATTGCTTGTTACTGCTTGTTTTCTCTTGCACTGGCACCCTGTGCCAAGCCAATTCAGATTATGAATGTTTAACTGCAGAAAACTAGTCAAAAAAGTAAATAATGAGCCTCTCCCAAATAAATAGTATTCAAAACCTCTACGTAAATTCCTAGGAGCTGATGTTTTCAGTAACTGAAGGCTCTGCTCTCCGATACATTTTTGGTAATACATGTAAAGCAGTGTCTGTACCTAAACCTCTTGTGAGAGTTTGTGTGAGAGCCCAAACAGAGAAAAAAACACAGATTGAAGTCTCACAGCAAATCTGGAAGTGGGAATTTACTTTACATTACTTTCAAAGACCAAAAGAAAGGTTTTTAAAAAGAAATTGAAAGACTTACAGAAGATTGTGGCAAAATTTTCCACCTGTTCATAGGTATATTAATAGTAACTTGCTTCTCTCCAAATCCAACCTTTCCCAGAACTGTAGCTACTGGCAGCTGCTGACCAATACACGTTCAGCCAATACAACATATATACATGTCCATAAGCATATTATCCACTTGAAGAATGCTCTTCACCCTCTTTTAAGTAGGCTATGTATAGAAGAAAATTATATTTCTGTGTGCAATTGTTTGTTTTAGCTTTTTGTTTTACTTCTGCATAGAAATTGTTTTTTACTGGGTCACTGCATCTCCCCTTATCATTTTTGGCAGTTAGGATAAAAAGGAGATTTATGACCTACTAGGTTTGCCAGTGTTTTCTGAAAGCACTGCTGTTATGTGATGGTGGAGGTAACCTGCAGATGTGCTGCTATAATATTCTCTCACCAAAATCTCCCTGTAAATTGAATAGAAGTTAAAGGACTGCAGGAAACAACTTTTTTTTAACCAAAAGCTCTTAAAAGATACACTTCACTGTAACAGTATACTTGGAATATTTGTAATGTAGAAACAGATACATGGCAAATCAGAAAGTGAAATGTGTGTGGTATATAAAGCATTTTGTCTTTTTTATCATTTGGACATTACACAAACTGGATTTGGACTGCACACTCCTCAGTGTAGGCGGAGTTGTTCAGAGCACTTTGCACAGTGAGAACCTGCTTTACACCTGGGAATTCTAGATGCTACCACAGTACAAATATATAATGGTACAACAAAATGAACTAGCTTTCTTCCGTCTCTTTTGCACCAAGATGCATCAGTCAGCTTGCCAAATTAATAACCAAGATTCGAGTTCTCGCAAGTTTGGAGGAGTGGTAGATTCTGTGGCTCAAATTGCAGTTAACTGTTCTGGCCTAATAGCACAGTTCAAAGTATATTCTGCCTACTCCCTTTCAGTTTTAACTAATACATGATGGTTTTTTCTACTTACTGGGTGTCATGGTTTAACCCCAGCCAGCAACTAAGCACCACGCAGCCGCTCACTCACTCCCCCCCCCCCACCCAGTGGGATGGGGTAGAAAATCAGGAAAAAAAGTAAAACTCGTGGGTTGAGATAAGAACGGTTTAATAGAACAGAAAAGAAGAAACTAATAATGATAATGATAACACTAATAAAATGACAACAGCAGTAATAAAAGGATTGGAATGTACAAATGATGCGCAGTGCAATTGCTCACCACCCGCTGATCGACACCCAGTTAGTCCCCAAGTGGTGATCCCCCACCCCCACTCCCCCAGTTTATATATACTAGGTATGATATCACATGGTATGGAATACCCTGTTGGCCACTTTGGATCAGCTGCCCTGGCTGCATCGTGTGCCAACTTCTTGTGCCCCTCCAGCTTTCTCACTGGCTGGGCATCAGAAGCTGAAAAATCCTTGACTTTAGTCTAAACACTACTGAGCAACAACTGAAAACATCAGTGTTATCAACATTCTTCGCATACTGAACTCAAAACATAGCACCGTACCAGCTACTAGGAAGACAATTAACTCTATCCCAGCTGAAACCAGGACACTAGGATAAAGCCAGAAAGTGTATCACGTAGCACCATGTAAGCAGCTTTCACACAGGATATTCAGTTTTTATCAGGCTTGCTAAAGCCCATATATAGAAGTGATGACAGACCTGTTTTGCAGCTGCCTATTGCTTGCTCTTCAAGGATTTCATGAGTTTTTCCACCAACCTTTAGCTGAATCATCATAGCCGATATGTCTAATTGCATCTCGGACAACTCGTTGATAATCCACAATAGCACGAGATGTGATCTCCCCACAGAGCAACACCATTCCTGTCTTACATACTGTCTCTGAGAAGAGAGTTGAAAACAGGATTACAACAGCATAATAACCCTACCCACTAAGACAAATAACTATGATGATGGTGATTTTGACAGATCTGCTGAATACATACAGTGTAAGTCCTTTCTACCCATATTTTTAGCATTATTAGCTCCTTCTACAACAAATTCTTTTCATATTCACCATATGTCTGAAAGTAAGGAAAAGACTAATGTGACCAATTTACAAATGGGAGGGTCAAAGCACTGAGCACGATATAGTGATATGCACAGATTTTAGGGAAGTAATAGCATTAAACTGTGATTTCTAAATCCACTTAATCACTCTGAGATACATACTGAAGCTAAAAAAACCTCATCAGTGATCAACTATTTTGAAAACTTGCCTCCAGTCCCAGGAGGAAGAATGTGAAGATGGGGTTTAGTTACATAATGCATGAACTGGGGTAATGACCTGAGAGAGGACGGTACAACTCTTTCTGAAGAGATTTAAAAAAACAAGCACTTATGGGGACTTAAACTGAAAAATTAGTACTTTATTAAATATAGTAAGTGAACTTTTCAACAAAACAATATTAAAATATTCTTTCAAAAATCCACTGTAATGAAGCCAAATCTGTTTCTCCCAGGAAAATTCAGTCCACACACAAAATTAACTATCCTACCCTTCTACAGCCTGCTTAGGCTTCAATCTTTATAAAAACTTTTACTGTTTCTTTTTATCTGTCCTTCTCTTGAAGACTGTAATTCTTATGTAATTTTTTGAGAGTAAAGTGAGTTAGCAAATAATAGCATTAAACTCTTTGCAAACATCATAAAAAAAGAACAGTGACCAGGTGATGACTTAAACCAACAGATAACTTACCACAAGCAACCTTGGCATTCGGGTCCTGTTTGAGGTGGGCGTCTAGTACAGCATCGCTGATTTGATCACAGATTTTATCTGCAAGACATCAAAGTTGTGATTCAAAACCATAGCACTCAATACAAAACACAGACTGTCTGCCTCACTTTGAATAGGTAGGTATTTCAGCAAGGAATTCTTTTATTGCTTCTTACTGGAGTATTTAAGCTAGCTAAACAGAAAGACATATGAAACATCCTGCAAGCAAAGTCAGTAGATACAATGGGGAATTTACTTACTGGTGTAAACTAATACTCACTACAACTTTACCTGTAGTTTTCTGCACTTAAGTGTGAAACAAGTATGTTATGCATAGAATTACCTGAGAGGCTAAGAGGCTTTACTCCCAGCCTTCTCCTTCTCTAACACCACAAGCCAATACAGCATGCACTCTAAATCAGTAGTATTCTAACAGGAAGGTGATATTCCACCATCAACTTCCATCTCCCCAGCAGAAAGTTAGCATGTACCTGACAACACTGCTGGTAAAGCCTGAGAAAGTATTTAGATTAATACGGATTATGCACAGCTCAGAGTCAAGTGGCTGTTTTGGGTTTGCTCCTTCTTACTGCTTCCCACCATCCTGCAATGCCAGCTTCTAATAAACCCTGCAGCCCACCTAAGGCAGGGCAGTGAGTAACACCCACAGAGACAAGAAGGGATTACCAACTGAAGTTTGCCTGAGGTAAATCTTGAGCATATCTTCAGTTACATCCCAAATACAAAGTTTTCAGCTCAGCTTTATCATAATAATATTTTCTTTTTCTTTCTGTCTTTTCTTACCTTTTAAATGAATAATGAATCTTAATCAAATAATGTAGCTAATCTAATGAACACAAAAGGGCAGCAGCCATAACAATGCCTTCTACATGAAGACGGTAATTTTTCTCATATAATTTAATTTTATCGTCTTTAAAAAAGTCTAGTATTGCATACTATGTTTAGATGTTGCCATAACATGCTGTGTGGCAAAATAAATTAATCTCCTGCCTTGCCATTTGCAACACAATCTGTTGGAAAGCAATGTTTTGTAAGATTATGTCATTAGAGACTTTTAATACATTTAACCTCAAGTCAAATTCTCATTTTTTTTCATAAGGAATGTGTACATTTAGCTGAGAGGGACAAATCAAAGACTAGAGAACTAATGTCATTCTGACACTCTTATCTCCCTTATTAACCACTTCAACACAAAAAGAATGAACACAAAAGACAATTAGCAAATGTAGGCTGCATTGGAACTTTCAGCCTTGCAAGTACTGTACAGGGATTACTAAATTTGGGACAATTATTACCAAACAAGAATCAGACACCATTCTTGCAATTTAGTTAGAAGTCCAAACAAACCTTTTTTAGCAGGACTGGGGACAAAGGTGGCAGGTGTGATTAAAATGTCTCTCTGCTTGCTCTCTTCAAAGTTTCCATTTTTCTAAGGAAATACAGCCATATTTTCAAGCATAAAACCAAAAATTGTTGATGAAAATATGTAATTTTTTATTACCTGGGTGGGACAACAGAGCAACTGGGATAGGATGACCTTCTTAGTGCAGGTCCAATGCCCCACAGTAAACTCCTAGTGATTGGGACTGCTTTGTAGTCTTTTTTTCACCACCCAGAGTTTCTATGCCAGGAACAACCTTTATCCCTGTCCTTGCTCCACATGAAGCATGTCTCACCTGCATTAAATGCCAGTGTCCCATGTTTGCCTAAGTTCCCTGTATGGCACATACAGGGATATTACATGGATTCTTTCCAAAACATTCAAGAAGAGTACAGGTAATCCTGTATGACTAATTCATCCTCATTTCTCCTCGTGGCACCCATCTGGTACAAAGGACCTTATGTTGGTTTTGTGTGCTGTGGTTGAAATTCATTTATGAACTAAAACTTTCATGAAATGTCTCAAGGGAACATTAACCATAATATGCAGTGAAATCAATAAGTGAAGATTTAACAGGATGTTTTCATGTTTTGGGGGGGGGTTTGCATGAACTCTATCATTAGTATCTACAGTATTTCATGGATATTGGTAGATAGAAAAACAGCTCTTTTGCTTCCCTCTCAGAGCAATAACACAGCAAACATTCATGAACAAAAAGCATAGTCCACATTTACAGAAGGGGAGAGTTTGTCTTACAAAACTGTTACACTGAAAAGATCATGACAGAAAACTAGATGAACAGTCATCCATAGAAATGAAATTATCTCCATACAATAGCATTAGTGAGACTGCTACAGAAATACTGGATTTTGGTGGTGGTATTCCAAAGGTGACCTTAAGAAGCTGCGGGAAGGTTTAGGACACACTGAGAAGAATGTCCCCAAATTGGAAAGTCTGTATCTTACAGGATGAAATCAATCAAGCTCAATCTAGTTTTGAAAGGCTGAAGGAAAGGCAACCTGCCAGAGGAAATCCTTATAGGCATTGGGATCACAAGCTCTAAAAAACTAAAAATAATATGCTGAGAGAAAAGGTTTTGTCTGATGGACAATAATGTAACTATTTCAGTTGAGAGCTGAAAATTAAAGAACGAAAGATAAAGATTCAAAAAGGAAAATTTTTAAAAAGTGAGAGCCATTGAAACCATTCATCTAGAGGTATGCAGGATTCCTTGTTCCTTCAAATCTCTAGATGAAAATTGGATATCTTTTTAAAAGGCATGAATGAAATTCAACCATCATTTACTAGCACGTTTGAAGAATTCTTGCACGAAATATTATTACCTGTGTATGAAGGTTAGACCAGTTTATATGTCAGAGGTCCCTTCTGGTCTTTAAAATCTATGTGAGAATTTAATCAATTAAAATGATAAATTAGAATAATTTAATCGACTATGCTGATAGCACACCTTTAGATTAAAATAGGCTGAGACAAATCAGTTTGACAATTCATGTCATATCTGATTGTTAGTGCAACAACCAGCAGTTCTAGTGCAACTAGATCCAAATACAGATATATCTACCAAGAGTGGAAAGAGAAATCTAGCTGGATGATTGGCTGATTAATGCATTAAATTAAAGGCATGCCTATTAGTAAAGGTCTCTGGTGTAAAATAAAACCAGGCATTCTATTTTTAGCAATGCTTAGGAGGCTTTGTGCACCCTTCATTCTGTTATTTAAATTTCTCATCTCAACCATCCCATTTCTCTTATTAGCTGCTAAATGTGGCAGGATATGTTTTTCCATTATTTCCTTCCTTTTTGTGTTCCTTCTCTTTTGGAAACAGGGAAAGCATAATGGACCACCTCTGGTGAGGCATTATCGTCTAAAAAAATGATGTAATATGTAAGAATTCAGTTCATGCATACCTTCATGTAGTGAATTACTATCCAATAGGATAAATATTGCAAAAGGATGTCTAGGCTGAGGATTCCTTGACTGAACAGGAAAGTATTAGCTAACCATGAATTCTTTTCATGAAATCCAATCATCCCACAGACCCAGTCTTATGGCAGAGATGTCAATTAGCTGTAAAACAGCTCTTGCTAACTATAAAAGGAGTGAATGAGTCTAGGGGACCTGATGATAAACCCTACTCAAATGCCCAGTTGACAAATTATGAAGCAAAGGAGGCATTCAACAACAAAAGTGATCTCCAATAATTAGAAGGAGCTTCACAGTTTTCCAGACAGTTGGACATAAGTTTAATATGTGAATCTAGACTATGTAAGAGCCTAACACAAGCTGTGACATCTGCAAGTTCTCAGGACCTCCCCAAGAATTCAGTTTCATGGATTCACCACACACACACACACACACACACAAATCTATGAATAGCAGTAACAACTGAAAATTTAATTCAAAAAAGCTCCGCCCCCTGAAGAACAACAAACAGGTACAACCACAATTCTGGCTTTGATGGTGTTGTAAATATAATAAACATTGAACATTTCAAAAGGTAAGGTTGATTTTCTTAAAAACCTGTGATCATCAAAATAAAATTTGGTATTTTTAATGATACATTATTTATATCAACAGAAAAAAAATTATTTTAAACTAGAAGCTGAAATTATATGTTCAAATTTGATAAACTGAGCAAGTCTCAGTTTTCTGGTGAAAAATTAAGAGAGTCAAGAAACACAGATACTTATCACGAGCACTTCATCAAAAAATAAGCTTTCCACCAAAAAAAGTTTCACTAGAAAGATTCAAATAGCTGAATTGTGCTGTATTACATTTTTCCTATTTAAAAGATTCTTGAGGAGCGCTAATTGATAACTGCAGTTGTACTTCAATATTAACACTACACTGTTTAAATATCTTGTACATCTGTTCTCTTTGTTCAATACACAGTTTACTGAAGTATTATGTATATTGTTAAGTATATATAATATTAGATATGAGCTGAACCCAGGACAACATGCAAGCATCAACCTGCTGAAAAGATCTGCATTTTCTGTTTGTTTGTTTTCCCTTTTGTGATTCTTTTTCTGTGAATATCGAGAAGATAAAACATATGCTTTTAATATGGTTGAAAAATCTGAGGGTGCTTTTAGCAGATGTTTTCTCTTATATTTTTAAAGAGACTCCTTGATACTTACTGGGAAACTGAATGACATTCTGTTTGCAGGCAATTCCACCTGAAGTCACACCAGATAGGGGAAGGAATTAATCCTAAGTGGTTTGGCACCTGTAAGACATTGTGGGTCAGAGAAACACACAATGCCTTTCAAAGCACAGTGAAACCATTGTGCAGCACGGACAGACACTACTGGACAAAGCAAAATGGAGCAGTGACAGAAAACAGCTATCTAAAAAAAATCTCTTCTCCATGCTACTATCTATGTGCTTTTACTATATTGAAATGAAGAAGTCACATGTAAGTCTACAGAGAGTTTGGAATTTACCCCACTAAATGCCAAGATTAAAGACCTGGAAGGAAATCCCAAATTTTATACCCAAGTGATTTTGAAGAATTTGGACTGAGAGGACGGGATAAACAGAGTCTTCTATAAAGTCTTTGGGGAGCATAGGTAATACCTATATGTTAATTATTGCCAGCTATTACTTGCTTCTATGGAATTTGGGCTTCTCAGTGACACACAACTCTTAGGCATTGCACAGCTATAAGGTGGTTCTTTGTATAGCCAACTAAATAAGCATGTAATTTCTCCTGCTTTGTTTATTAAGAAGGAGGTCTCCATTAAAGTATTCAGTCCTTAGCTAATATAATCGGAACAATTCAAATTTCCACCAGACAAAGATCTGGTTCAAGATCTTTACTTCACATAATGCCCTCTAGCAAAATTATACTATCATGTACAGAAGAGAAAGAATCAAGAACACGCAAATTATCCATTTGGTATCAAACAGAGGAACTCAGAACTCACAATAAAATGCTAGTGCTACTGATAATGTCAGAAGCCCAACTACAGCGTCAGAACACTGGGACCCATTTTAAGAAACAGCCAAGATTTACCTGGGTGATAAAAACCTAATGGCATGTCTACACCTCTCATGTAAAACCACAGACAGGGAAAAGGGGGGTTGGCCAGGATGTAAGGGTGATCAATTTGCTGTCAGGAACTAGAGCTATCACTGAGATGATTAAGACCTATTGCTGGGCTGTGTTCAGGAACAAGAATTTGTAGGACCACCCAGAGTTATGTAGTGTCAACCTGTCCTCCCTTGATCTGGAATATCTGTATCTTTCCTTTGTCATAGGTGTTAGGGTTTTCGGTACCCTACATGAAGACCTAGGCTGTTTAAGAAAGTATAAGCATCACAGTCTTGAAAATGTAATTTCAGTTTCCCACTCCCTCTACAATAAGCCTCTGGGGTTGCCACTTTGCACCTCACAGTACCCAGAGATCTGCCAGGCGAGAGGCTGTACACAAACCTAACAAGTGGTAATGTTGTTTCTCAATGGCCTGCGGCGTATTTCAGCGCAGGAGGAAAATAATGCTCATGGGCCTTAAAAGAAGGCCTACTGAGGGCCAATAGAGTTTTGGGAAATAAAGACGGGAATGTGAATAAGAACTAAAAAACAGGCCAAATTCTAAAACAAGAAACAAGACAAAAAGAGAATTGGTAAAGGAAGGAAACCATGGGACAAAGCTAAACCTAGGGACTCAGTTAAACTCTTCGTGTTCTGAGACTTATCTATTATTGCCCCAGGGGGATTAAAAATAATGATTTGAGTTGCATAAATTGTGACCTGTCATGTCTGGAAATACCATCATCAATTTAAAATTACCATATTGTATAATGTTATTTTTCCTATGAAACTACATTGCGCTACAGACGCTGGACGTAATTATATATAAATTTGAGATGGGACCTATGTCCCAAGGACCGAATGTGGTTGTCATTTTCTGATTGTGTTACATCAGAAAGAACCCCAACTGGCTTAACCTGATGTAGCTGCCTTGACAGTGGCAGAGGTGTACTCAATTGCATCAGCCATGGATTTGATTTGCAGTAGTAAGTTAATACTATAGAAGAGTGTCAGAATTATACACATAAAATTCTCACAGCCGACCTTTTTATTCTCTGCTATGTCATTCCACCCATTTATGATTTAATCACAAAACATGAGTACAGACTTGAAAAAGCAAAAGGTACAGGATGCTAAATCAGCTTCTAAAATAAATACACTTTTCAGGACATCAAACAGTCTATTGTCCCCTGGCCTCATTTGGGGGAACACTTGCTGCTGACATAAGGTGCATGTTTATGGCGGATGAACATTTGTTTTCAATAAAAATGAACTAAGCTCTGCTGACCATATATAAAGTTTAGCAAATAACTGTCCACTATTTGCTTAAGCAATTCCATATATTGCATCAGATGATGATGGAATAGGGGGGGAAAAGTTACCAACTTTGCCATGTACAGCTGCTGGGACCATTGATTTTTAGAGGCTTTAAAATAGCCTGCTTAGAGATATTCTTGTCGTGGGTGAGTTTTAGAGCACAGCATATATGCAGGACAGTTCCACAGGGCCCATAAAGATACAGAACTTGAGAAGTAAGCTATGCATTCTTATCCATATGTGAAACTTGAGTCTATCAATCAGAGATATGGTAGTGTCTCCACAGTAATACTGAAAGAAATTCAGATGAAAAGGAAGGAGTAGCAACCATAAACCCCACTACCCTCCTCAGTGTAACACACACCCTGCAAAAGCACGTAAACTCCTGTTGGAAGCATCCTAGTTATAGCGGTTCTATAGTTTATATGGACAAGGTCCAATAGAAATGAAGTAAAAAGCACCCTGTTACAAATAACTTCTATAATAAGATTAATAGCAGATGAATTCTTCTTCAGGCTTTTAAAACATTTTAAATGAAAATATTATTCTTTTTACACATATGCCAGAGCTGGTTTCTTACCTGGATGTCCTTCTCCCACTGACTCTGATGTGAACATGAAAGCCCCCTCATCATCCAGCGTGTAATCACATAAACCATCCACCGGCCCATTCATGATTGTGATGCTTTTCCTGATGGATTACTACAAACAGTGGTTGAAGAGTCCTACCTTTAGTGCCTTCTCTTAAAGGAGAAGGTTGTTTATCAGCAGGACTGTTGCTGTCTTCACTTATTACCTCTTATACTAACTTGAATTTCAGTGTGTGAAATCAGCATGTGCTTGCATCTGTGTATGCATGCAAGGAGTATGCATGTGCCTGAAGTCTGTATCCCTACCTAGTCTGATCTGTCAGTCCCTGAGCTGCTCCTATATATGGAAAAGTGAAAGTGCCTAGACAATCATGTGAGGAAAATGGAAGAGCCCATTTCTTGGCAGGGGAGTTAGTTAACTTTAGGATATTTCACTAATTAACCCAATTCTTGGAAACACTCTGGATTCAACCCTTGCAAGACTGGTTATCTTAGCAACTCAACTGAGCATGAAGTAATGCAGGAGTAATGGTGACGGTTCAGGTCAGCTGCTTCTTCAGTTTGTGTCTCCCCTAATTCTGGGATCTATGTTGTGGTTGTGGGTTTACAGGGATAGATAAAAAAATCTGTAAATGCATGTCTTTCCTAGCAAGAGACTGGAAGAAGTTTGCTCTGCATCACATAACTGTATTTTCCTTTTACTTTTCCATCTCTTGAAAAGCAGAATTCTCTCCTGAAATATTTTTTTTCATTTTCATTCATTCTTCATGCACATTTGAGAAACGAAACATCTGATAAGATCTAGCATGACGAGTGCTTCGCATTTATGCAAACCTCTCCTTTCAGCCTTTGCTTTTCTTTTCCTCTGTCCTCTCTTCTGTTAAGATCCATCTTAATTCTCTTTTTGTATCATATTCTCATATTATATTCCATAAGCCTCAGAAATACAGTAACCGCCACATCTGAGTATTCAGTGCTCAGTTCTGCTACTGAAAATTTCTTCTAGTCAGATGGCTTGTGTCTAGAATATGCTGATGGTATGACAGGTATGAAGACAGATGGCATTTTGGGGGTGTTCGTGTCTTTAAGTTAGTATACAAAAACCAAGTAAATACACCCATGGGGCAGATCCAGAAAATGCCCAGCACTACTGCACCATTATAAAAAAGTGCAAGTATTCTTCTTTCCTTTACAGAAACCATTCTAGTCTCAATCTCAAACTAAATCATCGGCCTACCAAAATAAAAATTTCCCTTTACTTCAATGAACTCTGAATCCTACTCTCTTAATCATTCAAAGTGTACCTGATACTTGGGTTGGAATGAGTAACACACTGCTTGTTCCATAGCCCTTGCAATTTTGACAGCAATTAAATTCTTATCGCTCTTCAGTTTAAAAAGTGACTTAGTTTACTTCAAACCCTTGGTCAGTATGATTTTAAAAGATCACTTTATATGGCCCCTTGGATTCCAATTTCTGAATGGCTACATATTTATGTTAAAATTCATTAGAATTTTCACTTTCTGCCTACATTCCTGAAAACAATAACCAATGCCTATAATGTTTACCACTAATCAGCTGTAGCATTGGCTCCTCTCCAATTATTGTCGACATGGAATCATTAATTTCAAAGACATTTTCTTGGTTTTCTGTTGTACAGAATTCATTTCATGGAATGAAAAGCACTCATTGCACTTAAAAATGCAGAATTCACACATCAGATAGATACACATTATGAGGCATAGCTTTCTCTGGCGTAAACTGTCATCACCCCACTAACACAAAGATCCTATCCCAGCCTGAATAAATGACGCATTAATACCACCTAGAAAAATAGAATTTGTAAAAAAAATAGAAGACCAAAGAGTAACTAATTATATTAAACCTAGTTAATGGGTAACATTCAAAAATTATATTAACTTTTAAAGTAAAATAACACCAGTGATAAGCATTCATTCTTAAATCCAAATGTTTTTTTCCTCTGTGGAAGCACAGAAAGACACTATGGGAATGGATGAAACACCTCTGACAAAAACTCTTTCTGTATATGTAAGAGTTTTCATTCTAATTCTACAAACAATCCTCCAGCAAAAGCAGACAAGATTGAATATTGTCAGTCTGTGAGTTCCACTCTTTCTTGCTTCTGGTTTTGCTTTTTCTTGGTTTTCAATGCCACTTAAGGATACAAATTGTAGTTTGGGAATCAGCATTCTTCTTTTAAGGTAACATTTAAGCAGAATGCAGAAACAGGCCTCTTGCATAATCCTCTTATCCCATATAAAAATAAAAAAACACAGGCTCTAAAAATGCTGAAGAGTGCAAGTAATTTGACATACATGAGTAATGACTTTACAGGCCCACTGTTTATTTTGCTTTTGCAGTTCCTCTTTTTGGACTCACTTCTGGCTAGTTAAATGTGTTGGTCCTTGAGACGTTTGAAGGGTCACCCTTCATTAAAATAGCCTCTCTGGTAATAGTATTCTAGAAATGCTGCACAGCTGCATTTCACATAACTTGTGTAAAACCTCCAGTTTGAACTGCTTCCAGTTGTGGTTTTACTATCAAGAACAACACATTTGCTTTATGGCCATGAAGCATCTTAGCATGTTCTCTTCTAGGACATCTGTGACCAACTCTAAACCACTGTAGGGTTAGGTAATGTTTAATTTGGCTTCTCTTCCCAGACAATTTGACTTGTTAAATATTTGTAAAAAGGTAAGATAGTGCTCTACCATCATGTCTTTTTGGCACAGATCTCCTGCCTATGCAAAAAAAAAAAAAAAAAAAAAAAAAAAAAAGGATGATAGTAAAATAATGATTGATATCAGCATTTTTCCCTATTCCATTCTAGTGATAATGACTCATCAGTCAATGTAATAGGCTTCCAAATTTTCTGTTAACTTTATTGCCATACTCAACAGCTTTGTGGGACCGAGCCCTAAGAAAGTCAGTTTCTCTGCAAATCTCTTTATAATTCATATATTGCCCAGCAGTGTATTAAGTATCTTTTGACTATATTCTATGACCTTTACTCAGAAGATACCTAATGGCAAAATCCTTTCAATCAGTATGACTCCTGTGCTTTGAAATGAGGCTAAAGACAGGAAAATCATGATGTAAGAATAACACTGTCCTTCTGTACTGCTCTAAGTATTTATTCATATTGACTATAACGTCAATCCCAACCACTGGAATAGCAATGTGAATCTTTCTATTAACTGTAAAATCTTCATATTTGGCACCATCCCATGGTTTTGCTACTTTTACTCATAGCAGTTCTGCAAAAGTACCCCCCTTCTAGTTCATATAACACTTAACAGCTGTCAGAAGGCATGGTTTTACTGAAGCCTTGAGAAAGCCCTGAAAATAATGAACAAGATTTAACTGAGAAAAGAATTTTATGAATGATTGTTATTGATGCTGCTGATTCTCTAGACAGATATGACTGATAAATTGTCTTGACCCTAGACCTCTCATGACATTCTCATCAGATTGTTTTACTTGCTCACCTTCTCCTTTCCTACCCTTACCTGCTTTTCTCCTCTACTCCCCTTGTTTTGTCTTGCTTATATCCTTTCAGTTAAAACACATTTCCCTTTCTTCTTTTTTTTTTTTCCTTTTACTTACTCCTTTCTATCTCCCTACCTGTCTCTGCTGATGTCCCATTTATGTTATAAACCACTGAGAATGGAGCCTACATGGATGAACGGTATCTGTAAAAATGAGAAAACAAGTTCGAGCTAACAGCTTACTTCTATCACAGCAGAAGGGGAAGGAAGAAAGTAGGTACCCTTAAGACCTGGACATCCTCACTTCAGCTGCAGAAGAATCATGTTTTCACTGAAAGCTGTACAGGTTTAGACCCATTCACTCATACTGTTTCACCACCGTGGTAACTTTTAGGTGACTTCTTTTGAGTAAGGAGGAAATCGTATCAAGAACTCTGAAGAACTTCTACATGACTAGAATTGGTCATGGGAAAACCATTGCTTAAGCTATGTAATATGTCTCACCATAACTTCCAAATGCAAAGGACAACGACTTGATTTGTAGAGAGCACACACTTCACAGCAACTTAAAACTATCATTCCATTATCATTAACAGACCCAAACATGCTTAACTAACAATATACAGAAATACTTCATGCATACAAATAACACATAGGAAAATGTTTTCCTAAATACTTCTATCTTGTTGTCTCAACTTATGATAAGGTTAACTGTTTAACAGGCTAACAGTTTCTTATCTTGCTATTTTATTCTCACTTTACAAAATCATGCAAGGAATTTACACCTCATTTATGCCCGTGGAAATAAAACAGTTTTCCAGGTGTTTACAAAAACAACTTTAACACTAGTTTTATTTGTGCTATTTACTAGGAGTAGTTCATATAATACAAATAGTGTTTTTTCAAGAGGTTACTGCAGTTCATCTTTTTTCCTATTGGAAATAAGCACTAAATTATGCAAGACTCACAGGGATGTCTTTGAGGGCTTTTTGGTTTGTTGGTGAAAAGACTTGATTTAGCCTGTACATTTTGGTTTGGGGGAGGTGGATGTTTTGTTTTTTTTGAAAGTTAACATAAGGAGGATTTGTTTAGCTGGGTTTATTTCTTTTGCACAAAGAATGACAAGCCTGATCAGAGCAATAGAGCTTGAACATCAGGAACTCCACACAGAACTCCCACCTGCCTCAGAACTTTCACCTCTATATATTATTACCTGAAAATGAGAGTGGCTCAAGGCCTCTCAGATGTGCAGGTGTAGAATTTCACTAGCCCACAAACATTCAGGGCAAAATAAATTTTGTGGGGCAGAAAAAACAATTGTGATTGTAGAAGGAAAGGAGGTAGTACATATTCTGAGATGGGTGTTTATCACCCAGCATTTGATCTTTCAGATCACCTTTCTCCTTCTCTGGAGTATGGGACCTCCAGCAACCTCTGCACACTACCATAAGCAATTCAGCTCTTTCATTCTTGAGTTTTCTTATAACTTTTTGAGTGAATACCAATTCCACTCACAGCAATTTCTTAGTGTGCATTCTATGTAACTTAGTCCACAGTTACTTCAGCTTCAGAGAGATCCTCTGCTGTGTCTCCCATCTGCCTTCCTTTCCACTCCCTATGAAGTCTTTCCAGGTTCTTCCATTACTAACATCAAAGAAAATAATTAATTTTGCTCCTCTCCCATGTGCTTGTCCTCTTTGCATCTGTTTGACCTCGAATTCTCTGACACATCATTGAATCATACAATGTTTGAGGCTGGATGGTCTCTAGTCCAAGCCTCTGCTCAAAGCAGGACCAACTTGAACAGGTTGCTCGTGGCCATGTCATGAACTAGTATGTGCCAGGGCCTTATACATGAAGTAGCAACTTTGAGTTGCTTCTTAGGAAATAATTAAAAGCTACTTTGGGGGCTAAATTCTGCTTTCATTAAAGTCAGCTGTAGTCTTGGTACTAATTTCACTGGGAGGATTATTTCCTCAGAACTGGGACACTAGGTGGAACTGAACACAACTTAATTTTCCGTTTATTCTCTTAATAAAAATCCTAGCTGTTTATGTCTCAACACCGAGATCATTCTTCAAGGCTCTGTAAACTAAACACCTGTTTACAAACACAGGCATTTTTAACACCTCATAGATAGACACCTCAGTTTCCTGCATAATAATGATAAACAAAAAAAAGTCTCTGTTTTCTAATCAGTCTTCATAAATTAGCATTGTTCTATCAGAAACGGTGGAAAAATAGCAAGATTAGTTAAATTTTAAGGTCTCCATTACACTGATTGTTTTTTATTGCTTCATTTAAACAGCATTAAACCATACTGGTATATAATTAGTTTTGCCTTTAGTCTTCAGCAGTTTTTCCTGTTTAGTTATAAGCTCTACAGAGCAATGTACAAGCATTTGTTTGTGTTATGTCCTTATGTGGAGCCCTGTTACAATAGAATCACAAATTCTCTGGGTCCTCCATAAATGATGAGCAGGTAGATGAGAAAGAATGGCGCCCTATTCCATCTTTGCCTCACACAGCAAAAAGTTTTTTCAGTTTGCAAACATAACAGTGTATAACTTACAGATTTAGCATTTTGCCCATAAGCTATTATGCGAAATTTAATAAATTAATCCATTCATTGTTAAAGTTATGCCTTGGACAGGAATGGAAAAGTCTTCAATTAGAAATGGTCTCCCTTTAACCTTACAGAAAGGCATCTATGTATTTTCCCTGGATGTTTTTCTCAGTTGCTACAGTCAGTTGTTCGGCTAGGGAAAGATAGTCATCTGACATGTAACAAAGCACAACCCTTAATTTCAATTGCGCGGGGTATGACCACACATCAGATAGATACACACAGAGCCACAGTTCCTTTCTGGGGGAATAGTTAGGACTCCTTGCTGTTAATGACAGGTCTGATCACCTGTCCAGACTAAACCCCATTACAGTCATAGATCTATATCTCAAAAACAATTTGGCTAGGGAACTTCAGCTGTCTTCCAGCAGCTTGGGATCTGCATGATCTTCTGCTTTCACATGTCTTGTGACATTATTAGTGTGTATATGTAAACCATTAGGATTTCCTCAGTACCTTAGGAAACAGACTGATGCATTTAAACATCCATTACCCAAGAGTTTTTGCTGCAGTGTTTCATAGATGTTTACAGTACAGGTGGTCTTTGGACTTTGAAACAAATATTGACTCTAGTACATGAAGTCAGGTTTCAGGAACCTATCTGCAAGAACAGTTGTGGAATTCGTAAATTCTGGCTTCCTGACAAGGAACATTAGGTTAAATTCAGACACTTTTGACTTTTTCTAGATATATAATGCCAGAAAAGACTTTTCTTTCCTGCGGTATAGGACTGCAATTACTTTTCTGAAACATTTAAGTGATCAAAAACGTTCATAAGTCTACCCTATATGCACAGTGTATGTGAAACAATAACCAATATTTACAGATGTACATCTTCTATGCTCACAATGAAAATACTTACATACTTGAACATTTACTAATCTAGTAAATAATGCATAGTAGAATTTTACATTCATTTTGCATGACTGAAAATGACTGCACGATGCTGTGAGGTCTGGAATTATGCTTGTATGGCTATCTGGAGAAAAAGATAAAACACATCCCACAACTTTTTTAGTCATGATTCCTATCCATGGGTTATTCACAGCCTTTTCAGAAATGCTCCAACCATCATTGTTACAGAGCTCAAATACACTACTGGTGCTCTGAGGTCTGCAGGAAACTGCTAACTAAATAATCTGATTGGTCACATCTTTCAGAAATCCCCCAACCTGACCTTGTTACCACAGTTGGTTCAGCCAGGGAAGGTTGCCATTCAAGTAGCAATTTCACATACTACACCTGGGCAAATATATTAGCAAACAGCAAACATCATTATCTTTCATCTATGTCTGAAAGATTTCACTGCAACTAGTCATTTAGCAGTTTCAGATAAACAAGTCTGAAATAAAACACAGCCAAAAATATTCTTAGATATCTGTCTAAACAGGGGACGTTAGATAATGGATGAAGGGTATGTAGCATCAACCAGCACAAGTATATAAATGGTACTGGACAAAAATGCATACAGTAACCAGAACACACAAATATTTCTACAGATTCCCATTCATAGATGGAATATGGAATGGAAAATTTCAATCATCTCACCAAAAGATCTTCAGGCTTATAGACATAGTTGCAATCTCACAGTTTCATTATGATACTAATTTTTATTTTCCAAGTTCTTTACCCTGAAACAAACTAGAAGTATCAGGATTTTTTCCAGATTTGTAAAAAAATAAATTTGGTTGCTTAAGACAAGGCAAATAAGAGTCCAACATCTATTACTGTGTGCTACTGACATTTTTAATAGCATTACAGAAATGCTGCCTTGCAATTTTTTAAATTAGTTTTGAAACTTTGTGTTCAGAGGAAACTCTGGGGAGTGTCAGCAAAAATTCACAAGCTGTGCAGTGCAGGATATCACTATGCCCCCTCCCCCCGCCATCTTTCTTTTGGCTTTATTTTCCAAAAGTTATTAAAATTATTATGCTAATAATTGATTCATAACCATCTAGAAAGAAACAATAAGGGTAAGAGGTCTCTGCAAACATTTTTTCATATGCATAGATATATATATATTTGTCCAAATACTTTTTCTATAGCATAAAGAATTTTTTCCATTACTTTCTCCATCTCTAAAGAAGTATTTTGACATCACAGAATGCTTGAAAGCACCTCATCATGACAATACCTTGAAATGAGATAGATGAAGGTGCTTAGAATAATTAGGCTCTAAACTTTCAAGATTGTATCGTGGAGCTTGTTACAATTATTGTTATAAACTTTCATATATACTGGGCTAAGTGCACAACTGAGTCATGTTATCTATGCCATTGTTTTTCCCATAGAATGCTTATCATGAGAGTGAAATGCAAGTAATATCCTTTTAAAAAGCAATTTTTAAAAAGTCACATGCAGGATTATCAAAGTTTAAAAACAGAAATAAGAGAACTCATTTCCAGGCTTTGAATTCACAAATATCCTAACCTATTCAAAGCTGCAGGTTTCATTTTTACAGTGTTTATAACATTGAAATACTGTAAGCAATAAAATTTTATTTTACTTAATACTAGGAATTTACTTATCCTGCCAAACAAAGCAAAATCCAGAATAGTCAATGGAACTTCTTTTAAAGGTTAGATGGTCCTTTGATTTAAAGAAGTGTGAAAAAGAATATTGGTGTATTGCTCCCAGCTGCATGAGCTTACCACACATACAAGTGGCAACTTTCTTGTAGTCACAGAATAGTGAGACAGTTGTAGCTGCTGGAAAGACATTTGAAGAAACTGCAGACAAAGAAAGGAAACCTGCCTCTACAGTACTCTATGTCAAGAGTCAGGCCAAGTACATAGAAATATATAGGTCTGTCTGTATTCTCCTGGGGTTTTTTTGTGCCAAGCAAAGCTTGGGCAAATTCTAAGATTCATACATCATGTAACTATGCTGAGTTTCCAAGTGATAGTTCAAAAAAACCCCAAACCTAGAGAAGTCACATAAGAAGGGTAAGGGAAATATGTGTTTGAGTTAAGTGGCCTACATCTGAGCAGTGGTGAAAACATTTATCCTAAAGATATTAAGAGATCAGTGTCTATAAAAACATGATCTATTGAGATAAGAGAATAGTTCATATTTCAGAGGGATGACTGATTATAGTTCTTGCCAAGAAACCTAAGTAGTTTTAAAATACAAGCAAATACAATAACCCTTAACTCAAGCCCAAGTGAGAAACAAAATAGTGATGCATTTTTTCTATAGGCTCCACTTAGATACATATGGCCACTGAAAAAATGTTGAAGAACAGCTGTCTCAGAACTTCACAGCAGTCCCAGCCCCCAAAATTTTCAGCTGTCAGTGCCTAAGGGTAACTTTTCAGTGCAGCTAGGTTTACAATGAAACAAACAACAGATCCTGTTTCCAGGGTTACAATTATCGGCTAAATAAATAGCATTTTTTAAACTTATCTACGAAACACATCAGTGGCAAAACCGCAATTGCTTAAGATAATAATGAACCAAATACAGGTGTGTCTGCATGCAGCCAGTCATTTCTGGAAGAAAGTACATTTAGGAGGTGGAGTAGAAATGAAGCAGAATGATTGGAGAAGCCCAACACACTCCCAGGAATGTGACTTGAAACTGAGCAAAGGGGAGCTGCAGTGCCCCTTTGCTGCAATGGGAATGATTTATTATCTGAATGCTTCCTCTCTCCCACTCTCTTCACAATTAATCTCTTTTTATTTCTGCAGTATCTTTCCCTACATGTAGCTTGAGTCAATCAATTCTCTTATGTTTTAATATTAAGTATATTAGAAGTTTAATAAATAGGAGACAGCTTCTCAGAGGTAGAACTCATGCTCGTGCTAGTAGAGAACTCAATCCTCTTACAGTTTCAACCACAGGGTTTTCAGCAACTTCAATGAGAACAAAATTGAGATCCTTGGAAGACTACTTCCTCAGTGCACCAAAAAATGTTTTGCTTCAAATTTTTTTTGGAAACAAACCAACAACAATCACAATCAGCTCTATTATAGAGCTGAAAATATGGTTCAGTTCATTAAGAAAAACAGACTGACCAAGATACTTTCTCCTCCTCCCCCAGAAAAAGCTAATTTCTTTATCTGGAATCTGCTAGACTACATCTAAATTATAGAGAAACCACTGAGTAAAATAATTTATTTTGTCCAGAAAACCATTTGCTGAACTCAAACACCAATGGGTTCTTGCATCAAACTAAAAATAACATATTTTTCACACTTACTTTCCCAAGATTGGGGGGGGAGGGGAGGGGAATCTTTTGTAATAGCAACTTCTGTTGAGATCCATGAATAACTACATGCAGAAAGTGGCAAAATCTCCTTGGAGAGTTTGTTAAAAGATTCCTAAACCTTCTAAATACTCCTTAGAGAGAGTAAGATTATTCAGATAACTTTGGTGTGATATTCCTAAATATAAATGTTTTTTTTCTAGATCAAACCCAAGCTTCACATCATCATTTAGAGTACACTGAAATTTTAAATTATGCCAGATGCAAAATGGGGAAGAGTTTTGATTTTTAGTGAAGTTTATATTTCTGTGTCAGTACAGAGACATCAATCCAGCCTTTGTAATAGATAACAACTCAGCTAAGATTAACCAAGAAGCAAAAGGCAACCGTCTCTACTTACTACATTACTTGACTGTTTGCCTCTGGATTTACTTTCAGGTGATAATACAAACATGCTTAGTATCAATAATAAAATGGTTTAACATAAGCACTTTTTTTTTTTTTTGCCTCCCCCTCAATTAACTCATGTTGATATAGTCAAAATACTAACTAAGGAACTGGTTATCTCAATTTTTTTCAAAATTGCCATTGATTTTGGGTGCCCTACAACTAAAGATAAAAAGGAAGCACTCAGCATCTCCACACAGGCCCTAGTAAATGTAATTTTTTATGACGTAGCATCGTCTAGAATAACTTATTTCAAATAAAATATAGTAGTATAAATGACAACAATTCTGATCTCTAAGTTAAACAGTGATTTTGGTTTATGATAATAATTCTATGAGGTGCAGGTTAACAGGGAAGACCCACAGCATTTAAGTGGGATATACATCTGAGAGCTCTCAAATTCTGTGAATCAGTCTTCTGCTTCTTTTAAAAAGTTTTCTACACTGTGACAGCTTGATTAAATGGCACATTCCTCTACCTTGCCTTTCTTCCACTACTGTTAGCCCAATAATACCTATATAAATGTTTATAATAGTATAGCTTCTTCCATCATACAAATTGAAACAAATATACAAGTATAAAGCACAAAGACTGCATGAAGGTTTATAAAGGTAATGCCAGAAAACAAACAAAAGTAAAAAAACATCAAACAAGTGTACTGGTAAGATAATTTAAAAAGTAGATAAGTCCTTACCAGCAAATAACAGGTTTAGACTCTCTTTTCTAGCTGTAGTCAATAGACAACACTGTTCTTATCTAACCTAAGTACAGACAAAACTTCACAGAAGTACAGCAATTAATAGCTGACTTCAAATATGAGTAAACGGTATTAGCAAAGTTCAGAGGAATTCAATTTTACATTTAATCCACACTAATTCATCCAACTCTCATTACCATTAGCAAATTACTGTATAAAGCTTTTGCTTACAAAAAGATAAGTTAGTTCCTTTAGACTTTGAAGGAAAAATCATCCATCATAAGAAAGGGACTGCAGACTTAATAAAGCCTATTCTGTTAAAAGATAACATTAAAACATGCTTGCTGCAAGCTGTATTTCTCCTTCTAGGAGAAAAGCTTCTCCCATTGCAGAGCTGAGTTTCCATCTTTGTGAGCAGACTGATAGCTAATCTGATTCATTTTGTCCTATTCTGGGCTTCATATCTGTTTTCATCCTTCTGCTTCAGTATCGCTGGAATGAGAACAGCTGTGAATGGGCACGTTACTATCAGCACGTTCTTTGGAGGATCTGTACATGGGGTCTGATAGCAGCCTAAATAAGTCTGATCCTATTCTGAAGAAAGGAAAAATGACAGTTTCATAAATCTTCTGTCAGTATGTAGCACCTTATTTTCAGCAACATTTTCCATCATTTACCTCTGAATTCCACCTTCTTCATTCCACAAAAGTGTATTCAAAGGGAGTCTAAGCTGTAGCTGAAGTTACATTAGGTAATTGCATTTTTTTTTCAATATGTGACTTCAGATTTTAAGCAGAGGTTAAATTGTATTAACACTTCTGAAATCACATCACATGCAGTAACAACAAAATAGTATCTTCTCCTCTGTTCTCTTCCTGTTCCAGGCTCTAGCTTGCTATACTCCAAAGACGACTAAAGTTCAGGAGGCGAAGCCAAAGATGATTTTAAGCTGCCTTAATTTCCCTCCAGGCGTAGACACCCAAGCAGAAGTCATCTCTGTTGTGAACTACGTTTCCAAGTTACCTACAGACTGCTTTGCACCTTAAGAAAGCACTGAGCCAAGAATTGTTTACCCTCTGGTCCCATATCTAACATAAGAATTCCTATAAAGCTGTAGAAGGTGATCAATGCACCAGGTCTATGCACATCAAATCCCGAAAAAATGGGAATTCCTATAAATAACATTTGAACAACTTATGTCTTCTGTACATAATATAACAGCAAAGGAACAGGTAAATTGGAATCTACCGTTTTATTTTGACCCTTGCTAAGCAATTTTCTGATAGCAGTTTCCATCCAAAAATTCAATTCCTATCTAGAAAGAGAATGGGGAATACAAACTGCAGGATCACAAAGAAAAAGTCACAGTTAAAAAATAAGCTGAAACAAAATGACAAACAAAAGTTGTAGTTTTAATGGGTTGTAACTGACAGAGCCGCCAGTGTGTTTATTTAGGATGCACTCTAGTGGACACACATATAACAAAATCAAAGAAAGATACAAATGTTACAAAAAGATAGAAAATGAAAGCCACATGTTGGAAGTAGTAATTAGAATTATTTACTAGCATGTTTTAAAATACTGCCTTATAACTTGAACATATTTTCCAATTAAATATGAAGGCTGTATGAGGGCTGAAATTTTCATAGTCAACATGATTGTCCAATCATGTAAAATGTAAATGGACACAAGTTACTTATCAATTTTTGAAAATTTTAATCTAAATAACAAGATCCAGTTATACATACTGGCTCAAACGGGAAACTCCATCTATTTATCCAGTCACTCAATCCCTTTGAGATTGTCACAAGAAGCTGCTGTGCATATAGTGTTAATAGGTGTAACTAGAACTGTAGTACCTTAAAAATGCAGCCTTAAAATGACACTGTTTTAATGGTTACTAATAAATATAATCATAAACTGTGACAAAATCGGTTTACTGGAATATCAACCATAAGGGTATATTCATTCCACAGAAAAGCTTCTTGACTGTCATGGAAATTGCAAACCTATACCAATGCAGAATAAATGTAGATAGCAAATCCTGACCACCTAGTCACAAAAGTAGTTCCATTTTTCATTACTTAAAAAGTTACACAAACATTTCTAAATATTTATACCTGGAAAGTGACATTTTTCTCTTTTGATTTTAAGGATGTTCATATAAGACACACCAATTAACAATGTCTAAAAAGCAATATGGCAAAAAAGAGGGCAACAGGACTTTTTTAATAAATGTACTTTATTATTTTTAAGGGAAAAATAATATATTACTATACTAGAAATCAATAGTGCTCACCTTTTTAAAAATTGGTAGGATTATGCCTAGTATGAGCTACATGAACAGAACAAGTTAGAGCATAAAAATATTTATTACATGATTGACCTTTGCCTGTTGGGTATGTAGATATTTTTAAGTTTGCCAAAGATAGCAAAACCCTTAAAGCTAACTGTAATATAAACATATTAAAGTGAAATTATCCCAAAAATCTCTTTTATCCCAAAACTGAAGAATGCAGTGAATGCACTAACTATGCACTGAATTTGTAATGAAGAGTATTTTCATTGCACAATATTGGCAATGACTAAGTGTTAATTGTCCAACTAACCTGTATTATTGGAAGACACTGAGATGCAAAGGCCTGTTTTAGCCAAGAAGTGTAGGATTTCTTAATGCTGGTGTCTTTTCTATTTATAATGAACAGACATGGAACATTCTTGACAACCTGTACCAAGATATTAGTGATGACAGAAATTTGTTCTTATAAAAATTAATGCAGTCTTTAAGAATTATAAAACTTATTTTTATAGATAAATATGGATCAAGCTAAATGTCCTTCCAATTTTTATTAGAAGTGAAGCTTTGAGAACTTATAATGGTAGTTAGTGAAGACAACGCAGATGTAATTTATTGATTTCCAAATTCAAGGCAAAAGCAGAAAAGATTATTTTAAGACTCGACTAATTAAAACTCTTATGCAGACACTTGCAGCTCACCTAATATCACACAATAACCAGAAAAGGTTATTATAAAGCCTAGAGCAAACACCTAGTGTTACAGAAAGCACCTCATGATTTCCAAGACAGACAAGATCTTTTAGTACATCTGCCTACGCAGTCACACAGAGTTCAATTTCTCTCTTCCAGATAAATTGGAAAATCTTCTGACTTGATTTTTGCATCTAGTTTGATGTGCAGAACTCTCTCCACACCTTCTAATCTGTAGATCACTCCTACTTTCTATCAGAAATCATTCAAATTCTTGGAAAATCCTTTTTCAATAATCTTTTATTCTTTTAATATTGATTAAAATTATCATATTGTAGCCTGTACTCCAAAATAATCTTGACACATTAATTATATCTATAATTATTACGGTTACATGTCAAGAATCAACGGACAATAAGTAGAAAATATATTTACTGCTTTCATTTCAGTTGCAGTTTTCTTCCTCTGAGTCAGCTGTGCTAGCTACAATGGTTTAAGAACAAAAAGGAAGCATCACATGCCAGAATTAACAGACTTTATACAAACACTCAGAAAGCACAGAAACTGAAACAAAAGGTATGTAAATCAGTTCTATATATAAAATACATAAATTAAGATATTACACTTCAGGATCAGCAAGTAATGAGTAGAAAATATATTTACTGCTTTCAGATCAGTTGGGAACTTTCTTGTTCTCCTTCTGCCGTGAGATCTCTTATACTCTAAAAAACCAAAAAATATATTCTATCAGTTGCCAGCATTAACTGAACTTTGCAAAAAGTAAAAAAGAGGAGAAAAGAAAAAGAAAAAACTCAGTGAAAGACAAGTCGGTATTCATCAATATAATTATGTATTCTTCCATTCAGTGAAATGCAATGAAGTTTATCACCAGACTTTTATTATAAAATCCAGCAAGTCTGGATAAAGTACTATGATACTGAGAGCAGTATAGTTTCAACAGTACAAGTCTATATATTTTAATTTTATTGACCTGTTCTTAATTTGTAGTTTAATTCAACAAACATCACCGTAAAACCTGAAATAACATCACCAAAGGCCAATGTAATCCAACTTTAAATGACTTTAGGCATGAAAACTTGGAAGCTGGCACATACAAGAAGAAGCAGGTAAGTTTACTACTCATGTTCACTTCTGGTTTTGCAATTCATTTATTTAAGAACACATAAAATAGGCCTGAAGCCTCAAGAATACTTTTTAATATGTAATTATCAGAAAATTGTAAAAATTGGGGCTATAGGAGATTTTGAGAACTCATCTGATTTACCCTGGTAAAAAAACACCTGTGAAAACCTGTCCCGAAGTACAGTCATAATTATGTTCATAAATATATTTAAAGAATACTTATAAAACAGGCTGTTATTAAAGTAACCTTAAGCATAAAGCATATTATTAAGGCTAAAAAAGGAAAAAGGGTTCTGATAATGATGTACTAAAACTAGTATATCAAAATCTCAAGTCATACCACTGTGAATACTCTAACTGGAAAAAGTCAGACCATGCCAATATCTTTATGACCACTGAATACTCATAAAGATGATTTCACAGGAGTTGGCATCATCTGTTAAACGTACTGCCATGCTTTACAATAAATGAAGGCTGATTCATGTTCTCTCATTTCCCTGGACTGTCAAGTATAAAAGGAATAATAATTTAAAAAAAAAAAAAAAGCTGGGCATAGAAGATAGCTGAGGATCACAGCATAGAGCCATAGTTGTGGTACTGAAAGCAGTACATTCATCTTGGCACAGGGCTCAGATAACCTGATTCTCAGCAGGCCCCAGCCTTAGTGAGCGCTGTGTGTCCTTAGTATCTGGTGTTATATGTTAAATGTTTTCTCAGATATCTCTGCACAAGAGTACATTCTTCTGCACAAAAAATATACTTCACACCAACCAGAAAAATATAAATTACTTCAATCACTCAAAAGTGAGCAATCTTTTGTGATTTAGTACATGTTGTACATGACTATCTGTTCACATGGCAAAGGAAGGCTACCTCCTCTCTGAGGATATTCATATTTTCATTTGTAATGCACCTGAATACAAAAGGGCACTTTAAATCTTGAAGATTTAGTCAGCCAACACCACACAGTCTTTTAGAATGGCTTAACTTGTACCAGAGAACAGCCTATGGGCAGTTTGGAAGTTGTGGCCAAAATACCATCCTTTAAAACCATAGGAAAGAACCAGCACAGCCTTAACTGCAACAGTTTTAACCTTTGATATGTCAGTGCAGAAAAGCAAATCTGTAAGAATCAATCATTTATAATCTCCCTGTTCTTTCTAAACACTTACCTCAAACTGTCCATTCTCATCTAGCTCCTCAACTCTGGTCAAATTAGGTGCTCCAAGTCTATCTGTAAGTTCAGCTATCGTCTTTTCATTTTCCTATGGTAATGAAAACCAGTTTTCGGTTAAAAGTATTCCATGTCATGAATAATTATCTACAGAGAATATTTCGATGTGTTAAAATGACATTATGTATTAATATAAAGAGGTACTTTAGATGCATGCTATACAAACGTGTTAGTATGTGAGTATGGTCTTTGTATGCTTGCTAAGACTATTTTTATCAGTTTTTTTTAAATAACAGGAATTTTGGTTTAAATTTCTACATATTCATTTTTTCTGTCACTTTAATACTGTCATCTTTCTACAATTATGTTCTGTCAGTATTTTAACAGTGCTCTAAAAATGTACATATCTCTAAAATATGATGTGCTCCATGTAAATGTAAGAGATATTCATATTTAAAAGCTTTATTGAGATAAGCACGCCAATTATCAGTGTATGTTTTTACTGAAATAGCATTAAAAGACCATACATTTACATGGACATCTGTATACGCACTCTTCTGTTAGTGTAAATTCCTGTGCACCAGGAAGATCTCACAATCAAGAGGCATCCCAATTCCAATCCACAGTTCCTTTTCCAGGCACAGCAAATGGACTTTGTGCTAGCACACTGTAAAGCATTACTGCCTAGACACTTAAATTAGACATACTTAAGTTATAATACTTTCTCATAAATACCATCAAGGAACGTGAAAGCATCAACTAAGCTGACCTTAGGCTAAATTTTGCAATAAATTTATGCTCTGTTCTGAATATAAACTAAATAAACCTAATAGAACAGACCAAAACTCAAGTATAAAACCCAGACTGGAAGCAAGGTGTTAGACATTCTTCCCCCATTTTAACTTTTTTTTTTTTTTTAATTATGTGTTAGTTCAACACCCATGGGCTTCTGCCTTGTGTTTCGTATTTAATGCCTCCACCTGGCAAAGACAGCTGATTAACAGTACTTTCAAACCACTGACTAAGCTTTGGCTTAAACCTCTTGATCTTTCCTCTGCAACAGCATTTCATCTTCTTCATTCTGCAGTTTCAACTCCTCACGTTCTTGTTCCAGCTGACCCTGCAGACAGTTTAAGAAAGGACAAATTAGAAGGAAAAAAACCACATTCATCTTCCCTACCCCATTGCTTACAATGTATTTCATGATTGCAATCTTAAATAAAATAAAAAAGGAAGCAGAAAACATAACTGCAATGTTAATAACATAAAGCCCTTTCAGTATTACCTAGCTCAACATTTTCATAGGTTTTAGACACACATGGATAGAAAGGCTTTACTGCCAAGAGGAAGAAGAAATAGACAACTGAAGTTAGTGTACACACTTAAGATACTGTCTCATTCCGCATGCTCTTTATCAGTCTATATTCATTATCTCCTATACTTCGGATTAAGTTCTTTGATACTTCGTATAGTATCTAGCACAGACAGCTGAATCCATATAGAATCAAACTTACAGAAAAGGTTGGCAAGCAATGTCATTAACATTATTATCATCTTCATCAGCAACCTTTAATATTTCCAATCGGAAATATCTAATACAAAGTGTTTATTCTTTGTGAGCCAAGTCCTATTGCATCAAAACTTCAGAAACTGCATAATCTAACTGTTCACATTCAACAGCACTAAGGCCTGGAGAATACTGTTTGCTGTAGCGTTTTGTGAGCAGTTGCTATAAATATGGTCATATTGTAGTAACTAGTTTTCACATTCATTTTTGGTACATATAATCAAACCATGCCTGAGTACGTGACTATAGCCAAAATTGTGAGTTAGGTTAAAAAATGTGTCTAATGTGAGTATTGTTCAACATCTTTCCTGCAGTTTACATGAAATAACTTATTTAATTGTCTGTGAATTATCTCATATTCTTATTTCCATTTACTATTTTAAATGACTCATGAAATCCTTAAGCACATAACTTTCGGTCTGCAAATTTGTAAAGTCCAAATTTAAAAAGTGCAAGTGAAATAGAATGAATGCACCTTACACTAGAACTGGGCTTAACAAGATCAGCACAGATTTAAAATTACTCTTGATTTTAAGGTTGTGAAAGTCAGCCACGTAAAAAAATCCAGTCAGATAATGTCAACATTATCACAGCAACACTGAGGCTGTTACACGTGTGGTCAAATTCATATGACTCCTTTATAAAGAACAGCTAGAAACACAGATATTTATCTTTATTTCTCATATTGAAAGTCCATATAGCATAGGACTCAAATTGCTTCATACCAACAGAATGCTCAGGTAGCGAAGGAAAGAAAAAGGGACCTCATTGGATCACACTATACATACTGCTTACATATGCAGTCTTCATTCATTCATTACCAACCATTTTCGGGACTCTATAATTGTGTATACATTCTCATTACCTTTTTTTGCATTACTGACATTACATGGAAGTAGCTTCAGACAATGATTGGTTATTACTCCCAGGCCTCTTAGCAGGCCTGTCAAAAATTTTTGCAGTGATTTCTAGCTTTATTTGCACCAGCTCTTGTTCATTATTAACTACGGACGATAGTCTGCTTATTTTAAGTTACTTCTCATGTAAGTCTTAAATTGGTTGCTTTTTACCTTAGGCTCCTTCATTTTTTTTATAACATTTTACTGCCTAGTATGTAAGTTTTTCTTCCCATGGGCTGACTAATCATTTCAGTTATTATTTAGAAAAATTAGATTAAAATACTTGTTTTATGCTACCTTCTATCAAAATCATTATACAGAGATTAGAAGTATACAGAGAGCTACAAGATGCCACAGCATCATATACCATTTATAACTATCTATTATTAAGTATTATTAACCTGATGTTGTTCTTCAAGTTTCTGCTGAATCATTAGCTCTTCTTCCTTCATTTTTCTTAACATTTCGAGTTCTACCAGGGCCGCCTCCCATTGTTGTTCTAGCTCAATTCTCTCCAGCATTCTCTATTTCAGAGGTAACACAGAATCAATTAAAAAAATAAAGAGACATTAAATAGCATCAATTATATTGTCATGAATTTTTTTGCCCAAGATGGATCCACCTTTTTTTCTTCATCTAAGATTCTTCTGTAATTGTAAATCCAATGTGCCAGATACTCTATTGGATCTGCCGGCTGATGCTCTACAACCTCTGCCAGTCCCTTTTTCAAGCAACTTCCCAGGCATCTTTTCAGATACTGAGATTCCATTCACATCTACTGACAACAGACAGAGATTAGCCATCAATGTCAGAATTAAATTAGGGTTTTTAAGAATTATTGCCTCAGGCACCAAATACTGAATATGACATTACTCTTTTTATTAACCTGGCAATTAATAGAAGAAAGTTATTTAAATTTAATATTGGTTTAGTTCTTAAAAGCTCCAGCGGTAGATCAGTTTCACCAAGCACTGCAGAAAAAGTACTCAATGCCCCCCCCCCCTTACTCTTTAGGCATGTATAATTCAGAAACTGCTTGGAAATATGCTGGTAATTCTAGGTCAGCACAATAGCAAAAAAACCACAACAGGACATAGGAAACTTCTAGACAGATATTTGAAGAACAGCGAAGTAGTTCTGTGAATGATTAAGGATAGGTTTTAGTATGAACTAACAAAGCTATCTTTAGGATACGTATGCAAGACCAAGGCTGGAAGCATTCACTCTATACAGTCAAGAAAGGCACAAATCTCTGTGCACACACAAGGTTTTACTGGCCCTGCGCCAGTAAACACGTAACACATCTGAAACGCGACTTCTGCAATGCTGAAAAGACTCTTCGCTTGCTGTCAGCGGGACTGAGCCCGCGTAGCGCAGCCCTGGCCCGGAGAAGGCAGCGGAGCGGATCCCTCGCTAGGAACAGTGCCCGTCGAGCAGCGGGTGCCCCTAAAGACGCCGCGCAGCTCTGCGCCGCACGGCCCGACGGCAGGAGGGAAGCCAGGGCGTTTCACGCTGCCCTGTGTGAAATGCCGCGGATATAAAATCTCTCTCACCCTCCGCGTCCGCACCGGCTCCTGAGGTAGCGGGTCGCGAGCTAGCTGTCAGGGCCCGAGAGCACTAGTAAGACCTTAATTGTCCCGACCGTTTTCACCTGGAGCCTCCACCCACGTCCTCTTGCCGCCGGACTCCATCTAAGCACAGGCTGGCGCCTTTACCTCACCCCCCTCCCGCCCTGAGCTACGCGCTGGGCGGGCCTGTTCCCTAGCCCTGCTCCCGTGGTGCTGTTCGGCTTTCCTAGTGGACCTGGCGCGTCACCCTGCCTCGCCCGGTGCTCCGTGGACTGTCACTAGGACCCGGTGCTGTCGCCCCCCTGCCTCTGGCGCCGCGGGGCTGCGCGCTGTCGCTAAGGTAATTACCCGACCGCCCTCGGCTCCTCCCGCTCGCCTTCCCTCAGAGAGCGGCCCCGCTCCCGCTGCTCCCGGAGCCCCGGGACGGCAGACCCTCCCCGCTACCGACCGCCTGCCTCCGGCCCAACGGCGGCTGGGCGCCTCTCCACCCGCTCCGGGGCCGCGGCAGCCGCAACGGCGCCCTGCGCGGAGAGGCTATGGCGAGGCGCGCACCGCCCCACCACGCGCTGGGTTGCTAAGCAACACCGCTCGCGGGCGCACCGCGACCGCCACGTCGCCGGCAGGAGGCACGCGATTGGAGGAAAGGCGGGGCGGGGCGGTGCCGGGTGGGCCGTGCCAGCCACCGCCCCGCGGGGAGCGGGAGGCGGGTGCCCGGCGCAGCGTCCGGCAGCCGCCTCCGTCGCGGGAGCCCTGTGAGCCCCGGCGGGGCGCTGAGGCATCGACGGGCGGCGCAGCGATACAGCCGAAACGGGCCGTCCGCTACCGGTCCCTGGGTTCGCGGTGGGGTCTTCCTAGGGAGAAACCCACTTGAAATGCGTTTAAGGCCATCTCTCCGTGAACGGTTTCCTCCCGTAACAGACGGGGCGTCCACAAAAACGACAACCCGCCGTCAGTCAGTCCTGGATGCAGCCAACCGGCAACGTACAGATCCCTCCTGAGGAACCTGGAGATTAAATCAGTCTGTGTGTGTGTGAGTACAAATACATACACACAGATAGAAAGCAATTTAGGGGAGAAAGATACTGGTGGAATTTTAGCAGAAGGAACCTGAGCTAACACTGAATAAGGATTTTGTGGCCAAGTGGAGGGCACCTTTTCAAACAAAGCGGTGGTCTCCCATGCTTGAAGTTAAGACTTCCAGCATTACAGCAGAGCGATCTTTTCTCCTCGCGGACAAAGTTCTCGGCTGACGTTCACTTCGGACTTGGCCAGCTGTTTGTTTCACTGGCCACTCTTAATCGGGTATTAAAAAACCCTGCAAGTGATTGCAGCTGAAAGCGTTAATTCGGTGTCCGTATTCATCCTGCAGCTTAGCTGCACTAACGTTATCGTGGTCTTTCCCTAGCAGAAACGAAAGGCTGCAGAATGAATTCCTTCCAGAACGAAAGGCTGCCCGGGAGCAACGAAGCACGCGGCTGCTGAAACCGGTTTTTGATCGGCGAGAAGCTGGCCGCAGTACTTCCTGCAGGTGACCCGGTAGGTCGAGAGGACGCGCCGGGAGCGGGTGTTCCTGTTCTGGCCGGAGGATGTCGCTGGCGCCCCGCGAACGCGTTCCCCAGGGCGGCAAAGGCGCCGCCCCCGCCTTCGCCCCGGGGCTGGGGGGAAGCCCAGCCCCGGGCCGCGGCTGCCCGCCTCACCGCGGCCCGTAGACCTGCGCCACCGCCGCCGCCGGGGGTCAGCCCCGCTTCCCGCCTCCCGCTTCCCGCCTCCCGCCTCGGCCCGGCCCGGCGCCTGCGCGGCGCCCGGCGGCGGTCCTGCGCTTGCGCGGCGATGGCGGCGGGCCGCGGCGGCGCGGCGGAGGCGTGCGTGGGGCGGGTGGTGCTCCCCGGGGACGTGCTGCTCCTCCCCGCCCGCCCCGACGAGGACGGGGAGCGGCTGCGGCTGGGCGCCGGCGCGGCCCCGCGGGGCCGGCTGCTCTGCGGGCCGGGCCTGCGGCGGTGCGTGGCCGGGCTGCTGGTGACCAAGTGCGGCCTGCTGCGGCACCGCCAGGCGGGCGGCGGCGGGGCGGCGGGCGGCGCCTACTGGGTGGACTCGCAGCAGAAGCGGGTAGGGGCGCGGGGGGAGCGGGCGTGTGCCGGGAGAGCCCCCGTCTCGGCCGCGCTTGCCCGGCCGCGCTGACCACCGATCCCCCCCCCCCCCCCTTTGCAGTATGTTCCGGTCAAGGGCGACCACGTCATAGGAATAGTGACAGCCAAGGCGGGAGACGTGTTTAAGCTGGACGTCGGTGGGAGCGAGCAGGCGTCGCTGTCCTACTTGGCCTTCGAAGGCGCCACGAAGAAGAACAGGCCGAATGTGCAGGTTAATGCTCTTGTTCCTCGGCGGTGACGCGTCGGCGGTGTCGTTTGGTGGCGCTCCTGTTACGTTTTAGCAGTCTTGCATAGTAAAAGTATTTTTATAAACCGCAGGTAAAAGGAGGAGTGCGCGTTTGTCTGCAGTGATTTTTGCCTTGGCCCTCCTCGGAGGTTTTTGCGTGACTAGGCTGTGGGCTTTCTGAGGCGTCTTAAGAGAACGTGTAACTAGTGTGGCTCGAGTTCTGTCAGGTGGCAGGCTTTTGCACTCCGTACGTTTTAATTTTTGCCAGCCGTAGGTGTGATTTATGAGTAACATGCATCCAAGGGGGCACTCTGAATTTAAGGCTCTAGAACGAGCTTTTACACCATCTGATACTGGTAGAAAACAGTTCTTTAATAACACTGTTACAACAGTTGTGTGGCGTATGCGTGCCACAGTTTTCTGCATTCAACTGAAATACCAGAACGTAAAAGTGGGCTGTAAAGAAAAACGAAGTATGTTAGTGTGGGGTTTGTTGTTTTTGTCCTCAAATGATTACCAGAGCAGGTTGCTTAGATTTTTTTAATACTCTTAAAGTCTAAAGACAGAAATTCATGTTTGGTATTTAAAAAAGAAAAGAGGAATACTCTGTGAAATAGAATTCTGTACTTTTTAAAAATATCTTTCAAATTCCAGTAGTGATACAAGATAATCATTCCCAGAGGATGTTGCCTTTAGTAGAAGAGAAAATGAAAATTCTTATTATACGGGTTTATTTTTCTACCACCAATATTTTAAAACTATTTTGTCGCCTCATGAGAGCATCTTTATCAACTGAGTATTTCTTACAAATGTGCAGTATGATCTTCTCTAGTACTTCTGCTCTTTGACACTGTTTTGTTTAGGTGGGAGATCTTATTTATGGTCAGTTCCTTGTAGCAAATAAAGACATGGAACCAGAGATGGTCTGTATAGACAGCAGTGGAAGATCAAGTGGAATGGGAATAATTGGACAAGATGGCTTCCTCTTTAAAGTTTCCTTGGGTCTAATAAGAAAGTAAGTACTAAGAAAAGTAAGTAGTCGCTGTAACATGTAATATGGCGGGTAGGATTCGCACAACTATTTCCTCTGAGCAGTGTGGGCAATTTGGTAATCGGAGCGTGTAATTGTTTTAGTGCATTTATACCAGTTCTACTGACTAGAGTATGGATATTGACCTAGAAGGAGCGTTTATTTTCCCCCTTAAGAGATTTAGATGCTTTTCTATATGGTGTTGTGTGACCTGTTTAAAAAAAAAAAAAAGTGATGTGGTTGCCAAGGCAGCATGGAGAATACAACTAGTGACCTGGGGAAATCAAACACTTGAGCTAGGGTTTCAGGTATGTACCTACTACCTTGGAGTTTAAAAATGGGAAATGCTTACTGTCCTTTTTCTGCTTAATGGGATAGTGAGGGATGTACATTTGACTGACAGCTGATTAAAGGGGTCTTTCCACATGAATACACATTTTCTTACTTCCAAAGCAAAATTTGTGGGATTTCATTTAAAACTGACATGTTAATCCAGGAACCGTTTCATAAGCTTTTAAATGAACTGTGAACTTTGGAGTTACTTATGCTGATGTAAAGATGAGATTTTTATGACTATCAAAGAATATCAGATTAAATGGATAAATGATAGTCAGGCTTTGTTGTTGCTTTTGGGTGGGGTTTTTTCTTTGGTTTTGTTCTTTGGAAAAGCAATCTGGAGATGCAGAGCAGCTATTTCATACTTGGGTTTTTTAAGTAATGATTTGTCTGGTTTACAAGTCCCATCAGAAGTCAGGGTGAACTGATACAAATATTTTTGCAGCCATTCTGCTTGTTTTCCAAATCTTGTCTGTATGTAAATAGAGAAATAACAGTATATTACAAGCAAACTGCTAAATCCTGATATGTTTGTTTCCTTTGAGAAGCCTGTTGAAGGTTGATTTAATCCTAGATGTATTACAATGTTCTTGACACTTCTATTTTTCAGTATGCTGTCACCTAATAAAAACAAAATACTCTGTTTACTGCTGTTAATATTGTCTCCTGAAGGAGAAGGGAAGTTGTGTTTTGAAAGACACATCTTTAACTCTGGTGTCAAATTTATAAGTAGCAGCACTTTAAAATGTCACTTTGTCAAACAGTGTAGTTTTAGAATTTATTAAACCATAGAATTGTTCTAAAAGTATCAATTCACTTTAAATTTGTCAAGTGTTACTTCTGAATGTAATTAGAAGAAACCAACTAAATTCACAAGTGCTGTATTTTTTTAGGTGCATATATTTCATATGAGAGCAGAATTAAAAATCTGATACTGTATTGCTAATAGGTCCCATAACACCAGTACTGCGGTTTAGTTATTGAGTGATAATAATGTGGTGTCTATCAAATGTGAGCGATTACTACTTCCTCTGACTTTTTTTAATCTTGTTTACAGACTCTTGGCTCCCAAATGTGAAATAATTCAGGAGTTGTCACAATTGTACCCGTTTGAGCTGGTGCTGGGAATGAATGGAAGAATATGGGTAAAAGCAAAAACAGTTCAACAGACTTTAATTATAGTAAATATTTTGGAAGCCTGTGAGTATATGACTGCAGAACAGAGAAAACAAGCTCTTGCCAAATTGTCAGGGAATTGATAAGAGAAAATGTTGAGGATTTGCTTGAGATGACTGTAGGGTGTTTTGGTTATTTTTGTATTCAGATTCATATTAAAAGCCATTTTTAAATGAAGTACTAGACTTTTGTTGTTCTTCAGTTCCCTTCTTTATCCACTCAGCTTGTTATTGTCTTGTTTAGGAACTTTGTTTTTACTCTTATGATTATGAAACCCTGTTTATGCTTATGAATTTTCTGACTGATGTGGAGACAGTCTTTAAAATCTTCCATTAGCTGTGAGTTTTGAGGTGTAACTAAAGTCTTCTGTAAGAACTGGTCAATTTGTAAACTGCATATATTTGCTTTTTTAGTCATTATTAATATTAAAACTTCAAACAATATGTGTTTACTTGGGGTAGCGGAAAGTATCCTGCAGGTCATTCATTCTGGTCAGGTGCTCTATTTATACAGTGACAAGAAGTGATTATTTAATATTTTACAAAATTTTGGCTTAGAAATGCAGGTGGAGAATACCAGAAAATAATTACCACAGGGCGTAGCCTAAAATAATCATAGGGTGCTTAAGGCAGATGATCAGGTAAGACCCAACATACGCTCGTAGTGATGTTGCCACTTTCCGTAAAAGACTACCTGGCTAGTAGTATTAAGGAAATAGCATGAACATTCCGGTAGCTTGATGGCTCACTGGAGGTAAAGAATATAGTTGCCAGTAATGCTATTTGAAGTCATTTGCAACTTTTCCTAAGTGCTTTTTAACTAGAGATTAGGTAAAGACCACTGCAGCAATAGCCATGTATTTCTCACTTCTAGACACTTTAGATTTATTTTCTTTAGCTACAGCATGAAGATTCCATATAGCTTTGCTTCATGTTTAACAAAATCAGCATTTCTGAAAAAAGCTGTATTAGGCTTCATTGTGTAGTAGTTCCTCACATGCATATAGAGGAAATGCTGTCCGAAGAAGGATAAGCTGTTATGTGAATAGTTTGCTGCTTTTCTTTTGAAAGAGAGCCTTGGAGTAATGGAAGGGAAATTACTGTGGGAGAAGAATTTGACTGTATGTACCCAATGAACTGCATTGGAGCTGTTTAAGCAGTTATTTAGATCTGTGATGGTTTTGGTTCTTAATAAGCTGAATAGTTTGATAGCAATAGTTAAATGAAATTTGAAAAAATGGACTAATTAGAGTAAGTCTGAATACTGTCTTAATTCCAAGTGGAAACAAAATTCTTCCTATTCTGTATTTCATCCAAAGTTCAGCCTGTGGTATTTGATGATGTGGTTTTCTTTGGCATCTCTCTAATTTAGAAATTGGTTCAATTCAGAGCCATTCCTCTGAGTCATCTTTAATATGCTTACCTAGGGCTTCCCCTGATTCAATAAAAACACAACTCTTAATGGCTTCCATGTGAGTCTAATGGCTACAATCCAGAATTCTTTCTGGGTTTCACTGGCCTCCGTATTTAGTGTTTAGGATATTGCTTATCTGGCTTGGTAGATCTTTAGTCATCTTTTTTTTCACCTGTCTTCTCCCAGCTGAAGTAACTTTCATTCATATCCCATAAATCTTTTAGGCCTATAACCTTTCTCTTACTACACCTGAAAAGCTGTAACTTAAGAAGGATTTCATTAATGCTGCTCTTCTCCAGTGTTTTTTCAACTTCAGTTAACTAGAGGCCCTGCAGGTTGTCTGTTGTTAGAACAATAGCTGGCATAAGCAGAAAAGCACTTGCCAAATCATCTCAGGGTGCTAGCTTTGTTTTCTGTGAATGTTCTTGGATCGTAATAGTAAAACCACAGGAATGGGGAATGACATGGATCATTTCCTGAAGAGTTGTGGCTTGAAATGCAATTAGCCTTACCGCTCCCCCTTTTACTTGTCTAAGCAGCCTCCCTTCCCTCCCAAAAGTCTTGAGTTTTAAGCCTAACCTGCAAGATATGTGAACAATCCCTGATTTAAAAATGCTGTTTTGGTAGTGCAGCACAGCAAATGGTGAAAGTTTTCAACATCATCAGTGCCCATTTCACACCACCCATTATTCTGTCCTATTGTCAACTGCTTATCACCCAAGTAGAACCTTGATTAAATCAAGAGCAGGGAACAAAATGCATTAAAACTATGCTTGTGTTTAATACACAGTCATTTTAAGTATGTACGACACTTAAGTTTGACAACTTATGCAGTGGCAAAAATGACAGTGGATGTGAGTAAAACAGGTGTGGGGAAAAATGCTTGAAAGCAAATACATTTAAACACATTACTAAAAGAAGGCAGGATTGGTGTTTTGGTTTCTTTTTAACTGGAGAAAAGAAAACTCTCTACATTCCTTAAACCAATTACTAGCTTTGACAAGCTTTATCTAATGAACAAAATGTTCAGGCAAAATCTGTATGATGTCTTTGTGAACTTTTAGTTCTGGCTCAGTGACTAAACCAGTATTATCAAAAAGAGCGACGTAGAATATAACTTGGTTCTAGGAAGAAAGACTCATCATGAGTGAATGAAGTCCTTCACATTCCCATTAGAAGCACATAAACACATTTCAGGAAATGGAACTTGCAGAAGTGATGCTGTGGACTTGAAATGTACCTCGATTAGTAGAATATCTTTCTGTTGCATTTGTGTGATGTTTGCCCTTGTCAGTTTAAGTCATTATTTAGTCATTCATTTCAGATACTCAGTAATTGTGCATTGGGTTGCTTTGTTACATTGCTTTTCATTCAAGTTGTGATGAAAGTTAAAAAGTAAAGATTGTAGATGTCAACATGGACACAGTCCTTATCCCCAGAGATGAGCATGACCCTTTAAAAAGAAAGTTTACAAAGAATTAAATGGAAACCGTACATTGAAAATATGAAATATGTAGTTTGTGGCCCTTCCTAGATTGATGTGTTGTATAAAGACCAAGAATAAATGCTAACAAAGTACAGATATGCAGTGTTGAAATTGTGTGATAGTAAACCATCAGTATTTTGCTCTAGCAGAAGAAAGTTGCACAGAAATAGTTCAATGTAATAAGAGGATTAAGAGCTTAACTGTAAGGTTATGGTTAGAGCGTGGCTGTAACTCTGCTAGATTAGAAGTTTACTGTGCCCAACTACTTATTACCACCTTACCACTGGAAGTTGCAACTGAGGTTTGCTGGCATGTGTATTTGATTCCTAGCCAGGTTCTGTCAAAATGACCCACATTGGCATCAACACTTTTAATAGCAGGGTTATTTTGTTTTTCTAAGCCAAATGTTCTTCTAGCAGAAGAGGTCATGGAATTTTTCTCTCGGATTTTAAACATTAAGAGCAGCTCATCTACTACTGGAGAAGCTCAAATTTGTTAGAGAAAGCCCAGTTTTCTTAATGCTTTGAGCAAATGAATCTGAGTTACAGCTAAATCAACCAGTAAATCAACATGTTATTTTAAATCTTACACATTGGTCATCTCCAAGCTTTACATACTTACATAAAAAAATATTTACACTGTTTTTTCTAGCTACATACAATCAACTTGGTGAGATATGTTGAGTGTAGAAAGTAGCTGTCTTAAGGACAATGTAGGACACTTTAGTTGTATCAGTAACACAAGCAGCCTTGTGCTTACTAATGACTTGTATAGATTGCAAGATGCATAACTACTATTGAAGCCTGTAGTAAGGAATTAAACATGTAAATTTTGTCCCAACAACTTGAAAGAGAAACAGCCTAGAAAAGTGTTGGGTGCCTGGATTTTAATAGAAACTATGTAGTAGCTGTGAGCGGTTAACCAGGACTGCTGCAGAATGACTTTTCCTCTGATGTCCTGATCTTGCAGAGGTGCAGTTACTGCCTTTTTGGTGCTATCAATATGGGTAGTTTGGGATGTTCAAGAGCCTGTTTCTGCTTAGAGAGCGTGAAGCTTGACCACTATTCTAGTGGCTTCAATAGTCATTAAAAATAACTCTTTACTAGGCCTCAGTGTCCAACCTAGTATAAGAAAAGCTAAAAAAACGGAATAAAATAGCAGTATAGGTAGCACTGCAGTAAACGGGACAAAGAAAAAACTATAGGCCACCAAGAGATTCAATTTTGCTTTAATTACGCTTACCTGACCTAAAGATACTAAAGACTGAAAGACAGACAGAAGGACTAATGACCTCATCTGCTCTTTCCAAAGGCCTTGGTTATCTGTTGTATTGTAAATGGTAGGCTTTTCTGTGAATCAGTGTTTATTAGACTATTGCCAAAAGACATTTGTATAAGCATCTGTATACCCGTTAAAAAGACTTGCTAATTCTTTCTTCCTGTTCTTGTCCAGATGGAGGGTGTTGCACCAATCTCTTCTTGGTGTTCCACTGTGAACTGCTCATGTGGGTGAAACTGATTTCAAAAGGCCTGTAGGTCCTTTGGTTTATTTCGTGACTACTGCACCCTGATCTTACTTTTAAGATAAATCTAAGATCCTGTGTCCAGGCTGGCTGTAGACAGAATAGTGCATTTATTTCCTGAGAATCAGGATGAGGTTGCAAGCACCACCACCTGAGTACATATCCCTGTACAGTCTCCAAACAAGAGATGGCTTTTGCCTGGTCTAGTTGAAACCTGTGTCAGTCTGCATCTGGGTGCATGTGCCTTTAGAAGCACATGGGTGAAAAGTTCAAGCTGTATTTTTGTGTATCTGCGTCTACTCTTACTGGCTCAGTATCGAAAATCTTAATTAGTCTGGAAATCCTTCTATGGACATAGGGCCTAGATCTTGCCTTAGCCCACCTCTGTCTGTTTCCTTGTTGCTTTTGAGATCTTCTGTTTCCTGATAGATTAAACAAACTGACTTTTCTAAGCCATTTGTCTAACAACGCCCTTGGCCTAAAGCTGATCTACAGAAGCATGATCCAACAAGAAATAGAAATAATTAACTTCTGAAATAACACACAGCTTTGTCATTCTGTATGTGAATTGAAAGTTTTGTAATGCTAAATCATGTTTTAGCATAGATACTGATACAGTGCATGCTGGGTGACTTATGCACAGGCATGCTAGGGAAATTTAATTAACTGATATACAAGCAGTTTGCAGACTGATACTCTTCATTCATTTTAACCGCTATAAAAGTGAATTATGAAAGCAGGAAGAGAAGGGCTCAATGTGCTTTTTAAGAGCACTATTCAAAACCTGAGAACTAGAAGATTAGATGTTGGTGCCTGTTGCTCTGTGAAATGCTCTTTCCGTGTGTGTTAGGGACTTTATTAGTCTCTTTAACAGGAAAAATGTGTGAATAACATCTGAATAGGTGTATGGAAAAGCAAAACTATTACAGATCAATCATAATACGATTTTATCAAGAGGGAAAAACAGAAAACCAAAGTCGTCAAATTCCCATTCAGCTTTCCTGCCAAAATCTCCCTACCTTTATAAAGCAATCAAGGCAAAGGTAGTCTGATAAGGAAGTCCAATAAGGACAAAGTAGTCCTTGCTGCAACTCCACTTAAGCAACACAGCAGCTTTTCATGGAAAGCAAGCCTTTCTAGAGAGGTAGGCAGAGAAGGTTAGATTCCAGTATTTTCATGACACCATTTTTCTTTGGGTTCTGTGTCTATTGGAAGTGTGCATGCATTCAAGGGATTTCATGGCTTTGTAAAGTCAGAAGACATTCTTGGGTGGAATCCAGATGCACGGGCTCAGATTTTTCTGCATTTTTCTTTTTAACAGTAGGGACAAATGGAGTCAGAGTCACCTGTGATTAGCTGCTTATTGTTCTTGCCTGATGCCTTGTCACGGACTCCTATGCAGAGCAAACAATAAATAAAAAGAAGTTTTCGTCTTGTGATAGGTGGTGGTTTTTCCCCCGCAGGAACACTGGCTACCTTTGAATTGTGAAGGCCAGCTGCCAGATTGTTAGAGGTGTAACGTGCAAAAGTATCATTAAGAGAAAAGGTTTTTTGTTTTGTGTGCTTACCATGGCAACAAAAAAATAGAACTGCAATTCTACCATTGCCAAATGTTGACAGCTGGACCCACAACCGTTATAAAATTCAGAAGAAAGGAATGTTGACAGCCTGCAGAAATTAGGGTTTTAATTACATGCTGATGGCTGACAGAATTTGTCAATCATTTTTTTGTCATAATGTTTTTCTGAAGATTGCTGTGTCACAGTAGCAAAGATACATTCTAATGCTGACTGCATTTCAAAAACAGCGAGAAAGCCACTTGAGCATATGATGTTTGGTGTTGACAGAGAACCTTTGCACACTGGTTAAGGAGAAAAAGTAGAGATATTACTTGGTTTCGTGTATTTCCAAGGAAAAAAAGCAGCCTCAAACCCTGCAGTCCTCCCAGATACCCCAGCTTTTTCAGGTAGTCTAGTAATGCTGTTTCTGCCATAAACTTTCCTTAGGTTATTTTTTGATTGCTGCTAAGTGTGAGTGACTTTAGTACTTTTTATAATCTATTTGATTTCTAAAAGCATGTGCATGGATAAAAGCATAGCTACCACAATTTCAGGCAAAAAGACCCAAAATCTTTTCCCTGCAACTGCCTGAGACCGTGCTATTCTGACATGTACTAAGCAACATGATGCAATGGGACACGCTCTTGCAAAACAGCTGTTTCGCGTTGCCGTCCCGCAGCGCAGGGCTGCTGGGCTCTCCTGTGGGAGCAGGGCAGCCTGATCAGGGAGCAGCCAGCCTCTGGGAAGCCCCTGTGGTCTTCTGCTCCAAGGGGTCTGCTGGGGTGCCCGGGTGGGCTGCCTGGTGATGGTTTCTGGTGCATCCCAGCACAGGGGCACATTGCCTCCAGTTTGATCTGTGCTAGAGCAGAACCGGGACACTGTTGTTGCTTCCAATTAGCAGGGAACTTGTTTTGTGGTGAGGTTACTCAAAAAACCAAGCTCTGCACTAAAGATAAACAAACTGCCAATAAGGGGTAAACTGAGCAGGTCTAACCAGAGGAGCTGGTGACTCCCAGTTGAGAGAGAGATAAGAAAAGGCCATTCATTTGGTCTAGCTAAGTTTGGGACATGCTGAAAACCAGTGGCTCTTAGGTGGTTTGGAATGTAGACTCTCCGGTAACATCAAAGAGGTTATGTTCATTCTCCCCAGCTGCTGTTGTGTAACTGACCAGACAGCGCTGTCACTGCTACTACCTTTTTTTGTTTCGTTTTTGGTATTTTAAGTGCCATCTTAACAGGAGACCCCAGGGAATAGTCCCAAGGTGGTGAAGATGAGTCCTCTCTGAGTTTCTGGCTGGAGCGGTGCCTCATGACCACAAGGAGCTGAAGAGCGCGTTCCTTCAATGGTGTTGTGACATGTTATTGGCTGGCTTATCTGAGCAAGTATATTCTTGAATGTAATATATATGTAAAGTATTTTAAGTGCCCCATTAATCAGATTACGTGAGCGATAAGCTCACTACGTTCTCGGACTTCAGTCCTTACGGGGTTTTTTTTTGCCTTAAATATCTTTCAGCACCGTATCTTACAAAACAGTTCGTTTCTTTCCTGGCTTAGCCAGAAGCTAAAGAAGGTCCTGGTGAGGGGAGCACGGGCCCCGGCAGGGAACAGAAGGGTTTTATTCATTCCAGTCCCTAAGGGCGGGCTAAACCGCCTCAGCGCCGCAGCTCAGCTGCCCCCCGCGCGGCGCGGAGCCCCGCCGACGCCGCTGCGAAGGGCACCCGCGGCGGGCGGCCTCGGCACGGCGCCGCCGGTCTCCGCGGCGCGGCGCGGTGCCTGCGCCCCGCCCTTGCCGCCCGCGCGTGGCCTGCGGCGGCCGCGGGGCCGGGAGCGGCGGGGCGCCGCGGCAGCGTGAGTGCGGGGTCGCGGGGCGGCGGGGGTGGGCGCCCGGCGGGGAGGGCCGCGGGAACCGCCGCTGCACCGGCCGCGGAGGGCGGGCTGCCCCCGCAGCGCCGCCGGGCCCGCGCCGCCTCCCCGCCGGCCTGCTGCCCCGGCCCCGCTAGCGCGGCGGGGAAGAGGCGCGCAGCCCTGAGACGAGACGAGACGAGACGTGAGGGGTGGGGGGGGGGGGCGTGCGAGCAGCGGGGCGGCGGCGGGCTGCGCAGGGCCCGCCTGAGGGGCGCCGCGGGCGGAGCTCCCCGCCCGCCCCCCGCAGAAGCGCCGTGGGGGCCTTTTGGCCTGGTGCTCTCGCCGTCGGGGCTCTGCCGCTTCCCCCGACGTTTTGAGGTCCGGAATTCTGCTTACGCCTGTCCTTGTGATCGAATATTTCGATTGATACCTGCACTCTTACGTGACTTAGCCAGGGTGTAAGCAGGCGCAGCGAGACCAGCGAGAGGCAGAGACATGCTGCGCTTCGTTCCTCGTGTCATTCCTAACGCGTTGGTTTGGTCTTGGGTGCGATCGCGGTGCTGAAGAAATCCACTGACTGAGTGCTCCTTCAGGCTGCTTGAAGTTCCAGTTTGGAGCCCTCCCAGCCTTCCCTTCTGGAAGCACAGGGACAATTTCCACGTCAGACCTGGTTCATAGCAGACAACAGAAAGGGTAAACCAGGTTGTGGGGAAATTGTTCTCAGCTGGGTGTATCTACTGAGACTAATGCCTTAGTCTCATTTATGCACAGAGCCACCCCTGCCCTATGGGTCGGAGTTGAAACCTATATTGATTATTTTGTGGTTTTGCTTTTTGTAACAAATAATTTTGCTGTTAGGAGTTCTGTGACGTGAGGAACGTGAAAGTTAAAATACAAGCAAGGCCTAAGAATCCAAAAAGGTGGAAAAATAATTTAAGCTTGAATCTGCAGGAGTTATGGCTGCGTTGGAACAGGAGGGACCACTTGTTGCCTAGCAGGTCGCTGTGTTTTTGGTGAACACTGATTTGCATCATTGTATTATCTGTTGGTATTCCCCTTCTTCCCCCACCTCTGCAGACTGCCACAGCGTGTGGCTTTCCTGCTCTGGATCCCCAGCAGACCCAGCAGTGAGTTTAGCCTGTATTATCTTCACATAAGTCCTTTTGGCAGTTCTGTGCTCCAGGTACTTGCTCCCATCTCCATGGTATCTCCATTTTGCAGATTGAGCAGAGATTTGAATTTAGGCATACACGGTATCTAGCTGCCTCTTCCCTCTGAATACACCTAGAGAGCTGGAAGATTTCCAAAGTGGTGTACCAGAGCTCTTTGCTCTCCCTTGCTCAAAAGGAAAGGGTTGCTGAGATGTTTGTTGGGTTTCTTTAAAACAGTCTCAGAATGGGGGAGATTATTTGGTCTAACAACTAACTTCCTTTCACAGGAAGGAGTATGGTTTGCTTGTTTGACACAGCAACTTTCTCTTTAGCTAGGGCCAAGCGCAGTGTTGTACTGAATTCAGTAATGAAATATGCACAGACTGGGAAGAAATCTGAAAAGATGGCGGTTATTCTTGACACAAGGAATGGTTTGTTACCGGATCTTTACAATAGCGAAAAGAAAAGAAAAAATCCCTCGTGTTGTGAAAATTACCTACATTCATGCCATCAGAAATGTTAGGAGGCTTCTTTTTGCGTTGATTTTGGCATTTAAAGGACAATTTAGGTTGGAAGGGACCTCTCAAGTTTCTCCAGTCAAATCCACACTTAAAGCAGGGCTAATTTTGAAGATCAGTCAGGGTGCTGTATTTTATAATACTTAATGGTATTTAAAAGCTCATGAAATCTTGATGAGCATGTTACCAGGCTATTGTGAATTGTAAATTTTCTTTATAGGAGTTAGATTACAAAGATATTTGTAATCATATGACTCATTTTTGGGGGGAATGTCTCATAAAAAAATAATCAGCTCAACTTGTTTGGGATATGCAAGTTGTGACAAAGCTCTGAAATATTTTTAGGCTCAATATGGAATCTCTTGGGGTAGTTGGGAGGGAAGGAAAGAATAAGCAATGGTCAAAGCCATTTTAGACTAGGGTATATGTGCTAGTGCAGTCCAGCTTGTGAGAGTGCCCACTGAGTGTTTCCACTTTTGCTCAGCTGTCTTCTTAGGAAAATTATGTAAGTAAATCTGTGTGGTACCCTGAGTTTTACTGACAACTTGAAAACACAGACTTTCCAGGTTTTTTTGACACAGCTGCAATGGTCTTGTTTACACTGCTAAAATAAATGTTTAAGGATAGCTATCCTCCTGATGACAATTTTCTCTGATTGTGGGCGGGAGGGAAATGAGACATCTAGAAAACCACGTTTTAGCTGGTCTTGACACAAAGTGAAGACCATCAGCTGGCGCTTAAAACAGGATTAAGACTAAGCTTGTTTAAATTCTGGTTAGCTGAGTACTGACAGACCACAAAATAACTCACTGTTATCTTGGAGATCTCTTGTGGTCACCACAAAAAACACACAAAAAGATGTTTTTTTTCCTTTTTTCTTTGGCCTCTGCTCTCTGTAAAGAGAAGTGCTCATTCTTTTCTGGAGGTTTTAGCAGAGTTGAGAGCTTGCAGATCTGATAGTTCCAGACAAAATGATGCTCTTTAGCGAAGGGATGTTGCCACTAAAGCAGGTAACTGAACATAGAAATGTTGGGTTAATTCACCAGTGCAGCGTCTATATTGAAACTTTTTTCTAACACTATGCATTGTGATGGCTTTTTAATTGTTTCCAGGGTTGTTTGTATTGTTTTGCCATGCAGTGTGCCTGGGGGGGGCGGTGTTTAGAAGTAGAATAGGCTGAAACAGAGAGAAAATATTGTAAAAATGCTCAGTTCTACAGAAGAGCACAGTTTAGCATGCAGATCTTAAAGTTTAGTGCTGTGATCCCAGCTTCAGAAAAAGCTTTCTCTTAATTCCTGTTCCGTGTACCCACCCACCCCATAAAGAGGGTAACGATGTGTTCAGTTTAAAAAAAAAAAAGTTGAATGATTAAGATACCTTTAAAACAATCTTGCCGTGGATTGGACAGCTGTTCTTTCGTAACTGCCGCAGGGTGGCTGTGGCAACGTATTTCTCAAAGACTCTGAGAGCCAGGTCCTGGCATCAAGGCAAAGGCTCCAGCGCTGAACTCCTGCCTAGTCCTGCCCACTTGCCACCCGTGGCAGCACAGTTTGTCTCTTCTCCTGCCCACGCTCGCATTCAGGGGGAGCTGGTGGTGGCTGATGCTTGTGCAGGCTGCATGGGTTCTGGTGAGTGTGTGCACCTAAATTTAAAGGCTTACGGGATGCTCTGTTTTGTCTTCTCCTCTTGGATTATGGCTTACGGGATTCATTTGTTGTATCTTCTTACTGTGGATTGTCTTTGATGTTTAAAAACTCACAGAGTTTGATCACAAGGCAGTAGCGTTTGTATTTTAAGGTGGGGTGGAGGGTTATGAAGTTATTTTGAGCTTCAGATCTCCTTAATAAACAGCAGCTAAATAGAACTGAAGCTGCTAGTTGCAAATGGTCAGCTGTTTTCTGTTTAGTCTCTTCACTTGGGGTTCAATGACATAGATGTGTCAGGGCTCAGCCTGTCTCGTTAGCAAATGTTTTAATAATCCTGGCTGCTGTTTCCTATACATATTTTTCAGAGTGGCTCACTGGTGTTTGCTCAGCAAGGGAGGAATTTTGGTAGCACCATGTAGAGCTGCTTCTTCCATTCCCCTGTTTTTTTAAATAGCAAAAGATTCGCATATTTGAATAGGGTTTTTTTGTCACTGATGGGAAACCAAAGAGTCCCAGCTAAACTAAAGAGATGTGTTGACTAAGCTTAATGATATCCTCTCTATCAACTACCACTGGCTGGAAGCTGGCTTTTTGTTGTGCTAATGATGCTAACAATAATAATAATGCTAATAAAAATAAAAAGCTATGTGAGAACTACTCATTAAGCAGTTAGTTACCACAAATTTGGCAACATTTTTGTACACAACTGACGTGCATAAGGGATAAATACTTGGATTTTACCCCCCCTCTCTTCTTGTAACTAAGAATTAAGAGAAAAACAGTTCTTGACCAGACAGGATTAAAGTCTAAAGAATAGTTGGATAATCAAATTCTGGGAAGGGAGCAGCGCCTTTTGGGTATGCCACAGAGATTTTAAGTCTTAACACAAGGATATTGCTGCATTACAGCAATACATTTTAAGTTACATTTTGGTCATTCCAAAGGCTGGGGTCAGGATGGTCTCTGATATGAGTCAGAGGCAGATATCAAAAAATTGTCATTACGGTATGACTTTATGTTTGAAAAAAAGTATCTAGAGAAAGCAGATATGGTCAAGGAAGGTTTCCCTTGGTTAGAAATAAGTGGTGAAATGGGGGAGAATCTGTTCTCTTATCTGTCTTATGTTTGTGTAAACTAGCCTTGTTTCCTGCTTGGGATCATGGATTACTCATGTTTCTAGATACTGTGATACTGTCTTCCTTGGAACCAAGCATGCCGTTAGAAGAACAAAGCGATCTTTTTCTCAAAATGTTTGCTAGCTATTTCTGCAGGTAGGCAGTTGGTTGTATTTGTGTGTCAGTAGTATTCTGGAGCTAGTTTTAAGGATGGAAAGGGATTTTTTTCCCAGAAAATTCTGGGCACAAAAACAAGGAGCTGCTTCTGGTTCTTACTTTCTGAATTCTGGCAACAGCTAGCTGTGGGGTTAAAGATAATGTGTGTCTCTGGTTTATTGCCAGTCACAGTTCAAAACAGTAATATTTTCCTATATTTATGAGGGGAAAAAAACCCTCTCCCATACAAAAGTATATACAGAGGGCAATATTTACCAAAACAGTCTATCAGGGAATAGGGTTTTGCAGATGGCTCTGGAAAAAATTCAGTTCTTCGTATTGTATAATACTAAAGTTGGGTGAATGCAAACCTACACCCCTTTGTAACACATAACTGTTGTGATGTAAGTGTACACTGACTTCTTATACTGCCAAAACTCCAGTGACTCTTGTACCAGTTATTGCTCAGAGCTGGATCTTGAATTTTGTCCATGAGGCAGGGCTAAGTGTGCTTTCCTGCATCCTCGTAACTGATAGTGCCTCACTGGAAGGTCGCTGTCAGCCCTTCCCACGCTTGTGAAACATGTGCAAGCGTCAGGATTGGGCTGTGGGGGATATGTGGATGGATGGTGGTTAAATAAAATTGCCACCGAACTAGAGTCACTGGTAACAACAAGCAGTGTTTGTACTTTAAGACTTGAGCATGCATATGTAATGGCTTCCATTGCAATGTTATCTATCAGTTCTGACTGACGGGCGTGAGTTTAAGTTGTTTGTTCCTGACCTCATTTCTGCTTTAACCAGAGTGGAAATTGGTTAGCATATAGAAGGTCCTGTCCAGGGCATGTTTGTAATGTTGGATCACTGTGTCTAATAAAATGGTTGCAAATCTATATATTTCTCCCTGCAGGCATGACTGATGAGCTCTAATTTCGGCTTGGTGCCTGCTTTGGTTCTAGTGTGGAACTGTAAGGAACAGGAAAGGTTACCAGTTATGGTTAACCAGATATAGATTTTTTTTTTTTAAAGTCTTCTGTGGTATATTTGTGAAGTTCACTGTTTAATATAGATTAGTGGGGGGAAAAAACGTTTAATCTACAAACGCTTCTTTTTTTGAAAGAAACCACTGTCTTACTGTAATAATTTAAGTTACTGGCTAACACAGAGATCATCTTGTTACAGGCTTTTTATTACACACATACACTTCAATCATCTTTCTCCCCATTCCATCTGAGCACTTTAATCATGAATGTTTTTGTCAGTCTGGTAGCAGGAAAAGGTAAGAATATCTTGTTAAAAGTTTTGATGTGGGTCAGGCACAGAACTGGAATGTAATCTAGATCTTCTAAAACCCAGTTCAGTACATTAATAAATATACAGATCATCTCCAGTTAAACCAAAAATGTCTGTGTGAGCTTTTAGTTGTTGTTTTAATCCAGTTCCTCCTTGTCTGGCATCATTGTTGTCCAGTGTTAGATCTGCTTGCTTCTTTCTCTTTCCAGAAATGTCCTTCTTGCCTGACTTTGGGATCTTCACCATGGGCATGTGGTCTGTTGGTCTTGGAGCCATTGGTGCAGCTGTGACAGGGATCGTCCTTGCTAACACTGACTTATTTTTGTCCAAGCCAGAAAAGGCTACGTTGGAGTTTTTAGAGGAGATAGAGCTAAAAACTTTGGGATCAGGTAAGATTCTGGGTGTTTCAGCCCACATTCTTCAATAATTGGGCTTTTATAAGAACCTTGGTAAAGCCAGGGTTGGAAGAGTTTTTCTAAGTCTTTCCTAGTTATAACTCATAGTTCGGTGCCATCGATAGCCGATAATTCTGGTGAAGGAAAAGCAACCAAAACTGGTATTTCTGGATGAAACATGACACGCTTCTAAAAATCAATAAAGCAATAATAACCTGTTAGGCATATAGATTTTTTTTCTGATAAAACTGTATTTGAATGTGGAATTCTCTGCAGTGCTTTATTTTGGTCCTTAAAGCATTAATCGATATAAACAAGAATGGCTGATATTATTGTTGATGCTGTTTCTCCTGTATAAACAGAACAAAGAACATTCAAAGCAAGTGAACTATGGAAGAAGAATGGTGCAGTGATCATGGCTGTGCGAAGACCTGGATGATTTTTGTGCAGAGAGGTACTTACTGGGCTTGGGGATTAATAAGGAAGAGTTGGGCTCTACTTGCATAGATTCCCTTTAAATGAATTATTTTTTACATCTACCAGGGACCTAGCCCATGGCAATTAGAAAAGGAGATTACACAAAATCCAGTTGGTGATGAGTCTTATGAGCTAGTCGTATTCCATATGTCCAAAATAAATCTCTGTGATCAGGTAGTCTCTGGTCAAAAGCAGCCTAAGACTGGACTTCCAGAAAGCCATCAGGTAAAGCTCATCAGCAAAAAAGAGGTGTGCATAAACGGGAGTCCCTTGCTGTTCTAGATGCTGAACGTGAGTCAGGAAGGTAAGGAGTCTGAAGACAAGGAGTTACTGTTCCATAACAAGGCGGGTGGGGAAGCAAAATTTGATCCTTAAGTTGGCATTAGGCTCCTTGGATGGAGGTGGGAGTAGATACTTAAAATAAGATTTGAATGTACTGTGTGTCTGGGAATGGCCATAACTTACACCTTGGCCATTATTTTTCTCATAGCTATGGGGAAAAATAGCTATTATGTTGTTACTGACTACTTTATAACATAGAGTAATTAATTGCAACCACTTCATTAAGGGTTCTGTTCCCATCAGTAGTAACTGCTTAAGTATGTGTAGAATTCATGGAAGGTTAAAGATTAAAGTACTTTGCTCTCTGAACAGGTGTAGCATAGGCAGGAGGAGATAGCGCTGCATGCCTGACTCTGTGCCTTTCCAATACAGTCAGACAGGAATTCATTAATGATTTTTTTTTTTTAATGCTAACTTCCTAAGTAGGAATAAAGAACCCAATTCAAAGAATTGTGGTTTTGAGGAGAGAGAAATTTAATTTTCTAATTCTTATTTTTGGTTCAAAACTTCAGATTTTTAACAGAGGCAGTCACACTACTGATCAGCTAATTAGGGCAAAGAATTGTTTTGTATTTTAATTGTGAAAGTGTTTGAAAAAGCTTTTAAATTGTCTGAACTGAAGTTATTTTTGATTGTTGTACACTCAAAGCATTTTTGTGAGTTCTCCTAAGAACCGTTCAGTTGCCCCCTTTTTTTTTTTTGCCCATTAATGTTTCTCTGTAGTATGAAAGCTGCTTCTTTCCCCAGTGTCACTGACTCTGAGCTGGTGGAATGGTTCAATACAGGTGACTTGCCATATCTGTTAACTTGCAGGCAGTAGTTTTTTGGTTTGTTTTTTTTTTTTGCAAGAGACAAAATACACTTGGTTCCCACTATCTTACACCTTGGAAAGGATGTTGAATTTTGTCCTCGTTGACAGCATCAAGAAGGAATATATACTTCCAGGAATATACACTTCCCTGGACACAGTGGTGGTGTTGAAAAGTGGCCGTTCTGCCTCATAGATCACTGGCCTGATATCGGTGGTGAGGACACACTTCCATTATCCACTGCAGAGGATGTCACAAATCCTACTGGAATGATGCCTTTGGATCCTTGAGAATTGAGGCCTGTAGACTTAAGAAATATGGACTTTTTTATCTTTATCATCTGCATCCTAAATCCTCAGTTTCCCTTTTTGTTATTTAAGATAGACTATCTTTAACAGGACTGCACTTCTACATCTCATAGTCTGGATCTGGCCAGGTAGTGATCCAGTGCTCCAGTCATTGTGAAAGTGCCATGGGCTTGCTAAATGTTGTAGGTATCAACTCAAGCAGTCTGAAATAGCGGAAGAGCCATAGTATCAGAGGGACAAACTGAAATGGGAATTGTTCTTTTGGGTTGTCCCTGCCTTGGTGGAGAGAGGAAGTATTCTGCTAGGGTGTGCTTGTCTGCTTTTTACAAAAACAAGAAAACAGTTTCACAGACTAGATGAAATGGTCACAGCCCCATGGTAAAGCTGTACAGCTGTTGTGTGATATGATTTGCCCACAAAAATAGACTTTTTTGTTTTCTCTTGTATAATTTTTAACTAGCAGTAAAGCAAAGCAAATCAGGTCTAGTGCCAAGATGCTGCTTGAAGTCTAATCTCTTGAGAATTTTAAAACTTAACTATGCTCTTACATCATTCCTGCTCTCTCCCCTCCCAAAAGCCGAGCAAGGAGACACGAAATAAACCCCACCAAACTGCTGAAGTGCCTTTCTCCAAAAGGCTAATCAAGGTTTGATGGTATTGCTGTCTCTCCAGAGACAGTGATTTCTGGCTTTACAGGGGACCCCACTGCACTAGCATCAGTTCTCAGACATGTTAGGTCACAATACAGATCTTTTTTGTTTTGTTTTTGTTGGTTATGAGAGTTTTGAACTGTATAGAAAATCCCAGATAAAATTGTTATTAACCCCCCTTTTAGGAAGATCATAAGGCATTTTGTTGAGGGAAAACAGAAAATAATTACCAGATCTTTAAGAACAGAAAAGAGGGGAAAAATCTAACAAGTGTAAGCTATGATCCTTTAACTCTCTGTCATGGTTTAACCCCAGCCAGCAACTAAGCACCACGCAGCTGCTCGTTCACTTCCCCCTACCCAGTGGGATGGGGGAGAGAATCAGAAGGAAAAAGGTAAAACTGGATTGAGATAAGAACAGTTTAATAGAACAGAAAGGAAGAAAATAATAATGATAATAATAACAATAATAAGATTACAATAGTAATAAAAGGATTGGAATATACAAAACAAGTGATGCACAGTGCAATTGCTCACCACTCGCTGACTGATGCCCAGTTAGTTCCTGAGCAGCGATCTGCACCCCCAGGCCAACTCCCCCCAGTTTATATACTGGGTATGACGTCATATGGTATGGAATATCCCTTTGGCCAGTTTGGGTCAGCTGTCCTGGCTGTGTCCCCTCCCAACTTCTTGTGCCCCTCCAGCCTTCTTGCTGGCTGGGCATGAGAAGCTGAAAAAAAATCCTTGACTTAGTATAAACACTGCTTAGCAACAACTGAAAACATCAGTGTTATCAACATTCTTCTCATACTGAATCCAAGACATAACACTATACCAGCTACTGGAAAGAAAATTAACTCTATCCCAGCCAAAACCAGGACACTCTCACTGCTCACTACTCTGTGTTTGCTTGTGATGCTGATTCATCCTTTTTCGTTTCCTCTGAAAAAGATGGACTAGTGAACTGGAAAGCTGCCCTTACCCTTTCACCTACTGATGTCTTTCTCTAATGTCTTTTCTCCTGTCTGTTCACCCTTATCTGTCTGCTACTTGATACTTGGTAAATTCTAGATGTCCTGCAAGCCTTTGAGTTAAGGCATTTTGGTTAGGTGGCTGAGGGTGTTCATGTAGACCGTGTCCATTTTTTAAAGCATGGAGTTCTTTGTAGGAGTTTTGTCCAGTAAAAATGACCTTTCTCCATTGGAGATGAGAAGAAACATATTTCAGTGTGCATTCTGATCTGTTGGAAGCCTCAGAGGTCTTTGCACAAACTGTGGGAGCTGGGGTTCCTTCAGCAGAACAAAAAACCCAGCTGATGAGTGGTGACACCTTACACTCTTACACACCAGAAAAAGCAGTATTGCTTCTGGGATACTGGAGGTGTATGAAGAAATTCCATGATTATTTTCACTGGGGGATCTAGGAAGGAGAATGCATCTTCACTCCATTACTTGTTCTGCACTTGTATAGCCTGCTGCTGCACAGAGCCCTCAAAATACTTTGCAAAAGGGCTGATAATGATGTATTTCTACTTGGAAAAAAGGATTAGAAATTCTGGCCTGGGAAAGTTAAGTGATGTGCAGGCAGTATCTTTGTACTGTTCTGTAAACACTTTAAAAGATAGTTGAAGCCCTAGCACAGACAAGGTATATCTACAGCTCTGACTTAAGAATATGTTTTCTCCAGGATTGTAATATTTTATCCAGTAAATGCTCAAAAAAATCTCCTTCCTCTGTGCTTAATGAAGAAAATTCTAGTAAATCCAGTGAAGACCTGTCTAGGAGTAGAGCTAGCTTAAATGTCTGATTTACAGGTCTGTTTCTGTTTTGCGGCTCAAGCTAGAATTTATGTATGTTTCTGATGCTCTTGAAATTCAAGGTGAAGCTTTCCAACCTCCATTTACTGCGTGAAATGTTTGGGTTTTTTTCCTTCCTTAGGAGGCTTCTGAGCTCTCCTCTCTGAAACCTCAGCTGTCCAAGCTGGGTGTCCCTCTCTATGCTGTTGTGAAAGAGAAGATAGGGACTGAAGTGGAGGATTTTCAGCATTATTTCAAAGGAGAAATCTTTCTGGATGAAAAGGTATAGTGAAGTCGGTGTTCTTTTGTTTAAAAACAAGCTTATGAATGTCCTCTTTGAAGAGCTTGTATAAATAATACAGATAGAACGTGGTCTGAATGAAAAAGGTTTTAGTAGCATTGTAGTTTAAGAAGTTAATTAGCTTTGCGTTTCTATATATATCTATCTCTCCTGCTCAGCTTACAAACTGCTCTGTAGCTATGCACCGATAACATGCTGTTGCAGGATTATTCCTCCCCTCCCCTTTAACAGGTAAACAATATGGCCTATTAATTTTTATTCCTTTCTTCCACTGGCTGTATGACTTGCTGATGTTTATGATGTATGAATCAAGGTCTGAAGGTGACAGACATAATTAATTCATGATGTACAGGCCAAATTGCAGTAATGTGGCTTGTCCCAGTACGCTGTCACATGCTGTATTGCCAGTCTCATGTCTTACAAAACCACGGCCCTGGCTTACTTCTTAACCCAGAAGATGCCTTTAGAAATCGTTTGGCTTCTGAAGGAAAAAGAATACGTAATACTCAAAATCAACTAGAAGATACCTTTATTTTCCTTCCTCACTCTGCCTGTGTGAAAGAATCGGGCTGATTTAAAAAAAAACCACAAACCAACCCTCCCCCCCAAAAAAACCCAAAACAGATTGCTGATAAAGTTTCAGGACTTGGCACCACTGTTTCCTCTTTACCAGCATTTTTATTGCCATACTTCAAAAATAAGAAAAAAGATCTTTATCACAAAAGACCCTTGTTGTCAGCAGTAGGGATGTAGATGTATATGGGGCTTAAATACCTGTGGATCAGCTTAAAATCCACGTGAATGGTGGCAGTACCACTAGTTGGCCGTGTGGATGTAAGTGGTTAGGTAATGCCTTAAAGAAGTTATTTCAGGTGCAATTTCTTTTTAGTTCTGCCTGGTTAGCTTTTGTGTGTTGTGACCTTTCTTGGATACAGGGTTGGCTGGTTTCCTAAATTTCATTTGGGAGGAAAAGTCCTTTTCACTTTGTTTGCTGAGGTATTTTCTGTTTCCCTGCAGAAGGGCTTCTATGGACCACGTAGACGAAAAATGATGATGTCAGGCTTCTTCCGCTTTGGAGTCTGGCAAAATTTCTTCCGTGCCTGGAAAAGTGGATATAGTGGTAACCTGGAAGGAGAAGGATTCACCCTGGGAGGAGTCTATGTGATTGGGGCAGGAACACAGGTACTGCAGGCCATCTAGGAGGCTTTTATGTCTCCTGTGAGACCAAAAGTTTCTTTTCTGGAATTGTTCAGTTGCTGGTCAGTTGATCGCCTGTGGGGAGACTAGTGTATGAATTTCTCTCTTGTGTCTTTGACTAGGGTGTTTTGCTGGAGCATCGTGAGAAAGAATTTGGAGACAAAGTCAGCCTTCCATCTGTCCTTGAAGCTGCTGAGAAGATAAAACCACAAGCTTCATAAGCGGAAAAATAGTTGCGCATATTTCTGATCACAGCTTGAAATGTAGAATGCATCTGTTTCTTGAACATGCATTTTAATTGCTTCTTAACTATTTAGTGATCAACACAGAAGAAAGATTCTCTATTCAAACATAGAAAATGATGAAAATCCTCCTGCAGGCTTTGCAGCCTTTCAGGTGGTCAGGATTTCAACTGCTCTTTTGTGTCTGACTGTATTAATGAAAGGCTGGGTCTAAAATCTGACCTAGCCTAGATGTTTCCAGTCAGAGACAGTCAGCTGAAAACCTGTCTACTTAGGGGAGCAAAACTCTAAGGCTGGAGTAATGGAGTACCAGCTGAGGTTGAAGGTTAATAAAACTTTATGTAAATGAAATGCCTTCGCTTTTTGCTTTTTCATTAACATGTAAACACATCTGTGTTTCTAGAAGACTAAATCCTGTCTGTCTAGATTATTCTGAGATTCTGCATTCAAGATGTGCCACTATGTCTACCTAGTAAGTTTCTTGTTAGTTAACTACTTGCTCTTGATATTCCAGCTCTTTGTGTGATTCCCTGCAATGAAGATTGAAGGCATCTAATGTTCACTTCAGAAGATAATTGTGGCATGAGGGCAAGTTCCTTCTCGTGTTTAAGATTCTGAAAGAAAAGGGAACAATATCAGAGAGCAGATTAGGTAGAGTTTCCACCCTGGCTTGTGTTCTGCAGTAGAATGGCTGGGCTGTTACCCCTAAAAATAGATGTAGTGTTGCACAATATGATCCGTGAGACCCAGTACCATACATAGCCGAATATATGTGCCTAGACTGAAGTATGAGCAGGACAGGATGAATTTTCCAAATGTGCTGATGTTTCAAAGTCTAATTATATCTAGAGAGGATTATCAAGTGTTGCATATCCTTCGTTAGCTGGTGTATATAAAAGGTTAGGTGACTTCAGAAAAATGCACAGGCTAGAACGTAGTAAGCCAGCAGAAGAATTAAAGGGAAGGATTCTTTTGTCCTGGCAGCATGTCAGTCTGAACTGTCATTCTGCTTTCTTTTGACCTTAAAATTAATGAAACCTTCATGTATCGTTGCTACTGAGGGCAGGGATGCTTTGCACCTCTGAAACTTTGGTAATACGCCTGTTTTGGCTCTGTGTGCCAGTGCCTATCCGTCTGTATTGTTGAGCTGTGTGCAAAAAAATGGTCATACATGATGCTTACTGTATGAAACCTAAATGCCAAAAACTCTTAAAACTTCACAAACACTGAGGCCTGGCCTTGGTCTGTGTTAAATCAGTTATGCAGGCTTTAAAATCACATCATTATGGATGAAATTCTGACCTTTTTTTTTTTCTTTAAGAATTTATGTCCAGGCAGAACTAATTTTAACAAAAAGTATTTACGTGCTCTTCAGAGTCTGTTCTTCACAGTTCCCTGAAACAACACTAGCAGTGAGGAATTTGAGTGATTCATATGTTCACAGAGATGTTTCATTTGAAAACTAAATGGAAATTGGACTCATGTATGCTACTATTAGGTGAAATTTGTGTTTGACTGTTTTGGGGCATGGAGGAAGGAACAGGCGTTCGGAGAGCAGAGCAGCAAAGTCTACAGCAAATTGACTACATGATACAGACTTTATAAAGGCTCTCCAAGGAGTCATGGACAGGTGCAGAGAACCATGTATTGTCTCCATGTTCTGAGCTGCCTGGGTAAGTATGCCCATAAGATGGTGTCAAAAAGCTATTGGGTGCTCAAAGGCATAAAATGACTGGCGGGAGGTGGGCTCCTCTGAATGGCATCCAGAGCAGCCAGACAGCTGTCAAAAGTTTGCCCCGTGAAATGAAGAGTTGTGCTTGAGAGCTTTTAGTCCTGGGTTTTACCGCTGAAAGAAGTACCTGTATCATGAGTGCTTGCCTGACACAAGGCACCTAAAACTCTTCCTCTACAAATCTGCGAAGTTCAAAGCATTGTGTAAGTGGCCACTTGTCTGCAGTAGGCGTATTGTTACTTTGGAGTGCAAGTGGTAGGAAACACAAAAGATGCTAAAAGAAATGGGTGTGAGCTGCTCTTTCTTACAGTTGCAAGATGGTACTAACAAAAAAGATCTTTCTTAGAACAGGATGAGAATTCTGGAGCATGCCTCCTGTAGAGTTTTGAGTTTTCTTTCCAGTGGGAACTGGAAAGCTTTGCCATTTGCAGAGAACAGATCTTGCGCAGAGAAGCAAAGAAGGTGCTGATCTTAGACCTGGATTTCAGGCCTTGTTCCAAGGGCTGTTTGAGCATTTCATATAAACATGAAATGTGAAAGGCATAAACAGTCCTTGGAGAATGGGATGGAACCCAAATAAATTCCAAGATATTTAAGATAAAGTGAAGCACTATTAGAACCTGCTAAATCTGGAGAGCATCTACTTAACAATTTTGTGTATGTGCAGTTGAATTCCACCCACTCTGTCAGATCCGGCCGCTGGTTCTTTTGTCAGACTGCAGGAAGTCCTAGATGATGAGGAGGATGGCACAGCGTTGCAGCCCTGCTGTTAGCCCACCCAAAGGGACTGTTTTGTGATCTTGGAAACGGAAGCAGGAAGCCGTCATGTTCAGCATTTAGAATGTTTAGCTGAAGTACAAGGGCTGTTAAACATACAAATCACTAATGCTACAACATGATGAAATGGTCCTTTAGTGTAGAAACATTTTTAGAAAGACCCATGAAGTCCTTTTGAGGGTGTTTATTAAAATACTCGTGGAGACTGAAAGTTCTCTGCTCTTGTCAGCTTCAGCAAAGGCATATATACGCTAACTACATCAGACCTAGGTCTGGGAGAGTGTTTTCCTACTGTTAACAGTGATAGTTCCCGTAAACAGCGAGACAGTGTACTTTTTGAGTCAAAAGCTATGTAAGCTTACACACATTTCAAAGTTTTCTAACCCTGTCCTTCAGAGATCAAGTCAAAATTTGGAGCCATAAAGTGTCCAAATGGTATTTGAAAATGTTCTGAAGAATTATTATTGATAAATCTGATCTTTTTTTAGGCCAACCTTGGGATTATTTGGAGTTGACTCATCCATTCTGAACTCCATGTTGACAAAATACAAATGGAGAGGATAGAAAATACATGGTGCCTAGGAGCTAGGAACAGCTAATAGGAATTGGAAATGGGCAGTCTTAAAGAAATAAAAATGACAGCAAAATAGTAAAGGAGGAACAAATGAATTCGAAGTGAATTTCCAATGTTGGAGACTGCAAGGTCTGACTATTTTATAAAAAATGTTTTCTTCTTTGAATGTAGAATGTTCATTGAAAAAAAAATTTTCATAGTTGTTGATTTTGTTGTACCAACAGCTGCCTCTGCTGGCCCAGTTCCTTATATGCATTTAATGTTTTGGTTTTTTTTTTTTCTTTTAACACAACATGTACACAAAATCTGAATCGCTTCTCAGTGCATCGAATATCACATCATGGTTCAACACTCAGCTAGTTACTGGAGACTCTTAATAATTGAAAGTTTGTTTGTTCTGGGCTTGAAAAACAAAGCTCCCCTGTAGTAATTTCTCTTCAGTCAACTTTCCCTTGTTTGTAAGCCTGTTCATCTTTTTGAAAAAAAAAAGCACAAAAGCAGGGTTAATAAATTTTAAGAAGGAAGATGCTGTGAAGTCAATGGGGTAGGTGTAATATAGGAAGGTGCTTTTTACTCGAACTTTTAAAAATACCGATTACATTTCCTATCTGTGGTGTCCTTTTAAAACCATTAGAAAGATGGTCTGCCACAGAAGGTGTTTTCTGTTTGTTTCCTGTTCTGCATTTTTTTTCCCCGTGTGGGTTATCCATTCCCACTGCCTGCAGTTGGTGCTGTTTGCGAATATCCACGAAGAGAAGGTAATGCCAAGGGATCCCTGCCATTTTCTGATGCGTTTCCTGTGATGCACTGTGGTAGGAAGAAAAGAATGAGCAGATTTCTTTTTCTCTCTGAACCGCTGGATGTCACTGCTACCCCAGCCAAAATGAAGGTCAGCAGTAAACCAGAGTTTTTTTCTGCGGTAAAAGATTTGCGTAACAAAGATGCCAGGAACAGACTACTGTAGATTCCGATTAGGCTAGAAGAAAGCTGTTAGAAAAGTCTCCTGCCATCTTTTTACTTGTGTGGATGTTTTCCTTTTTAATGTAAGAAACATAAAGGAAGGGTATACCGTATTGAATGATACAGTCTATGGTATACAGATATTTCTAAATGAGTGTGGCAGGAATAAATTAGTAACAGGCTTACTGTAATCCTTACTAATGTCTTATGTTTTAGTAATATTAATTTTAGATACTGCCAGTGTGTGAGTGGCTCCCATTATCCCACAGACTTCTGTCAGAGGTTGATTTAGAGGAGCCGGAGTAGACAGGTGCGATAGCCACTTGGTAACAGCGGAGGGAGCTGGGGAGATGGAGAAAATACTGTGGAGACATGATGAGTAAAGTTAAATCGCTGATTCAGTCTAATCCACTCCAATTTTGATATCTGAATAGTTCCAGCCTAATTTATTCTTCTTCTAATTGATCTAGAAAATGTTATAAAGGTTTTCCTTAAAATATTTCTACTTTCTCTTTTAGGTCCAGCTACTGATTTATTTGAAGTTTAAATTCTCTCAGTAGCTTCTGTGGGCTTTTTTCCCCACACCCCCCTTTCTCTCTCAACCTCATAATTATCAAAACCACGTGATAATTCCAACTTTAACTAAGTGCTAGGGCAAATTAGAAGACTTTTAAAGGGCAGTAACTTCGGCAGTAAAAGGGTGTAATAATACTGCAGGAATGAAAATGGAAAATCTGATTTTTTAGTGAACTTGTGCAGGCCGATGTTCATGTATGGTTTGTCAAGGCTTTTTCCTCTGCCCACTACAAAACATTTCCTGAAATTAATGAATGATCCGTTATGAGGAGTAGTTGGTGGAAAATGGCATGACCAAGCTATTCACCAATTCCACTGTATCTGCTCAGTGTTATCATTATCATCAAATACAACTTTTCAGTGGAATAAATTTCTATTTATGCAGGGAGGTTTCTGGAAATCAGAGTTAATGTTTCTGTGATGGATGAGATTTTTACCCTAGTTTTCTTGGCAACACAGTGAAGCACACAGAACTGAGATAATGTCAAAGGCAAATAAATGGGACATAGCTTGTTTGAACTATCTCTATGCTAACAGTGAACGCAGTCAATTCAACTGCTCTGTGAACTGCTAACACTAACCATTTTACAAGACTATTTTAAATTGCAAGAGAACCTTATTTTACTGACGAATGCCCTTCCTAATTCCACAGTCCTTACATCCTAAAGCTGCTGAATTTCCCATTTCCCCTGCTGAATCTTAGCAGTTACTATTTTACCCTCTGTCTTCCCATCTCTTACAGAAGCAGCACACTGGAGCTTTCTGCCTTGGCTCTGGACTTTCTGGAGATGTGACTCGGTGCTCTGTAAGATAACTACTTCTGAGTTGCAGAAAGGATCTCTTCTAGTTCTTTCTACCACCTGATAATCCAATGACCTTTCCTAGCTCCCCTTCCTCACTTGGATCCTCCCTAAAATTTAGCTGATTCTTCTTCTAGCATCTTCTTTCAGCTTTACCAGTCAATTCAATTTTACTTCCATTTCTAAGAAGCCACGAGCAAGCTTGAGGGGGCCTGCAACACCCTCCCCCCCTCCTTTTTTTTTTTACATTTCTTTGAACAACTGCATGTAGGGGATGAGAAGAAGTCTTGATAACGCATCCAGCGGGTGGGTGACACGGTGGTGTCTATTAGCTTTCTCTTACTTCAGATGGGCATGGGTGAGGGGAACTGTGCATTTATGCCATATTGATTCTAGCATGGTTTTGGTTGTTGGCCTTGACCTAGTGGAGAATTACCACAAAAGAGAAGCACTAAGCTCACATCATTTAATTGCTCAACAGTTCCTTTCACCCTTTAGTGGAGCACTCGGTAGGTTTGCTGCTGTCTTTGTGAGCAGCACTTGTTCCTGATCCGGGGGGAATAAGGAAGTCCCCAAAGTCCAAGCCCTGGAGCGGGTGAAGGAATTGTAAAGAGTATGAGAAGGCCTGCAATAATGCCTCTGGTGTTGACTACCTTCCTTAGCCTTGCCTTCCTGCACACAAATGTATTTTCATAGTGAGGCTCTGAAGAAAATAGTTTTGCTCTGTATATGAGGAAGAGAATGAAGGTGACAGAAGCGTTTCTCAGTGTCAAGGGAGACCGAGAAAGGGAACAGGAGCAGTGGACGAAGTTAGGAGCTAAGCCAGACAGGGAAGGGAGGGTACGTCCCACCTGCCCGGCGGTGACCACCTCAGGTGTGAGCTATCGCTTGCTCACCACATGGGTTTAAAAACCGCGACTCGGCCACTCCTTCCCTTCCTCTCCCTCCTATCTTCTCAGCACCTCGGAAGAGAGGTTTAAAAGCCCTGGGACGCCTGAAGACTCGAAATACTCTTCGGGGTAATTTTATTATTTTTTTTCTTCCTTCGCCTTCCGGCTTTCCAGGAAAAGCTCGACTGCGCCTTCAACATTACCCTGAAAGCGCTGTCCCTGGCATGCCGGTTCTTGCTCCGAAAGTCCCTGAGGGCGCAGCAAACGCGCCTGAGAGGACGGGCGGGCCGCGCGGGCCGCAGCCGAGCTGCCTCGGCCCGGCCCGGGGGCGGGGCAGCCTCTTCCGCAGGGCGGGGGACGCGGCCATCTCGACCACAAAACGAGTCGAAAATAAAAAAGCCGAGAGCCTTCCTCAGCGGTCGCGGGCTTCCTCCGGCTGAGCCGCCGAAGGGGGCTGCGGGGCGGGGGGGCTCGCCCGCGGGGAAGGGGCGGCGGGAACGTGAGGGGCGGCCGCTCCCCACGCTGGGGCGGGGCGGGGGCCGCTGGCGCTCGCAGCCTCCGCCCGGCCTCGGGGGTCCCCGCGGGGCGCCGCGGCTCCCCCGCCAGCGCGGAGGACGCCTGTGGGGGCCACAGCAGGCGAAGCCGCCCGGAGGCCCGCGAGAGCCTGGGGGTCCGCAGGGAGAGCGGGGCCTCCCGCGCGTCCCCTTTGTGTGGAGTACGGCTGCGTACGGGGGCGGGCGTGGCAGGCGGGACGGGCGTGCATTTCCGCGCTGCCTCGGCCGCCGGCGGGAGCACGGTAGCGGTGGGGCGGCTCGGCGGAGAGGCACCCCGGCGCTAGTGGCCGGCCGCGCTGACGCGGGGAAAGTCCGGGAGCGCCGCCGCGCCGTGTCCATGGACTAGCCGAGGCAGCGGAGGGACCCCCGATTACGCCGACATCCGCCCAACTTGGGGAAACTTGGCGAGCAGGCTGCTGCCCCCGGTGAGTCCCTGCCCGCCCCGCCGCCGGCCCGGGCATCCCCTCAGCCGTCTGCCCCCGGGGTCGCGCCGCGTCCCCGCCGTACGGAATGCCCCTTTCTCCCCCCGTCTTTAAGCACCGGCCCCCGTCTTTGACCGCCCGTCCCCGGCGCACGACTCTTCCCCCGCAACATCCCCTGGGAGCTGGTAGCCATTGAACGGAGCGGGGAGCAAGCGCTGCCCGGCTGCCCTCCCTCGGGGCGGGCAGCAGCCCTCAGACTTCGTAAGTTTCCCGAAAACGTGGGGCTGTGGCGAGCCTCTGCCATTGTCCTTGTCCATTAAAGGAAGCCGGAGAGGCCGGGCGAGGCTTCCTCTGGGAGTTCACGCGAAGTTGTTTAGTTGAGTGAGGTGCCACGAGGGAGAAAAACGATTTTTTTTTTAAAAAAAGGCCTTTCGGGGTGCTGCAGCCGCGGGGCGGCGTTTGGCCGCTCCGTCCTCTGCCGGTGCGCCGGCTGTCGGCAGCGCCTGCCCTCGATGCAGGCGTCGCTGTTAGCAGAAGCAACTGCTCCGTGTGTACGAGGGTTGGGGCCTGTAACTTCTTTTTTGAATTTTGACTTTAATTACTTGTAAGCTGTGTGAGCGAGGGACCTCTCTGACACCCTCTGAGCTTCCTGCCGAAGCAGGCCTGGCCGTTGAGTGCGGTGTCACCTGAGGTGATGCCTTGTGTTTGTTTCGGCTCCTGTGGGGTTCCAGGATGGGTGACTGGGTAATTAACACATCACCAGTTCCCGTTTGGTCATTTACCTTCTACCTGGTCGTCTTTGTCGTTTGAGGCGAATGTTTTATTTCTGGTCTGTGACCCCTACGGAGCGCTGCTGAGAAGCTGCTGCACGCAGACCTTATGAGGAGAGTTCAAGTAAAATGCATTATGCACGGTTAATGTGGGGAAAGTGTTCTGTTTTTTTTTCCCTTTGTAAACTTTTTTGTTTTAAGGGAGGGAATGGCCCTTGTGCGTTCTAGGGAGAGGGTTTAAGCTAAGCTGGAAAAGGCTTGGTATTATGGAGGACCCATGGTGTTATACTGGCCTCACTTCAATACTGGCTTTTTATTTTTGTGTAGAACAAACCATGATTTTACACTTTCAGAGTATCTGCATAAGGCTGTTAAGCATACATCTGACTTTACCTCACATACTCAATGTAGACTTAGTGGTTTTATTTTGAGCCTTTCTGAAGAAAAAAAAAAAAAGCTGTAAAAGTAAGTTACTTCTGTTGGTTTTCCCTTCCTTAGTAGGTCTTCAAAGGTGGTGGTGGAGGGAAGGACATTTTATGATAACCGGGAGGGTAAGATTTTTCCAGCATTGCCTTTTTTTTTTTTTTTTTCTTTTCCATAGGGACATAAAGTTTGTGACCTAGAGCTCTGGATAAAATGGAAGGAAACCCGTTCCTAGAGAATGGAAGTACAGGGTCTATCTAGTTCATTGGGGCGATGATCTCCTTTCTGGCTATCTCCATCAGTGAGTTAGGCATCAGTACTCACATACTCTTATGACTTCCTGAGCCACTTTCTACTTAAATGTGTGAAACTTTAAATGCTTGGGTGTGGATGGTTGAGATGCTACCACTGTCTGCTTGACAAAGGAATTGTGTGGGGAGAGAAGGGGTCAGGTGGCGAATCAAGTCTAGTCATTGATGAGAAGTAGGAATGAGCTGTGGGGGAAACTACTTTGCAGCTTTTGTGTTTTGGCTGGTTTTTTTTTTAAAAAATCCAGGACATCTGTGTTGGTGGAATGATGTTCTTTATCCTCTGGCTAATGACACTGGAAGAAGGTACTTTCAGGGTGTGATGTGTGTCCTTTTATAAAGCTCTGTCCTTGTGGGGAGGGAAGAACATAGTGATGATGCCTGTCCTTAGAATATTTTCATGTTCAAAATTACAATGCCACTGAAAACAGCAGTTTTTAAAAATAGCTTCCCAAAAGTTTGGAAATACTTTTATAATAATGTTGAGAAACAACATGCAAGTAAGTTATGTGGTTGGCATTTTGCTTTATTTTTGTTGATATCACTCATAGATGGACTTAATAAAGGTGAAGCCTAGAACTAGATCAAAATCACTGAAAGTTGCTCTTCTGTGTCTGGTGTGTGCTGTATGATTTTTATTTAGTGTAAGTTGATCTAGTTAGCTTTCTTTGTATCTTCCTTTGTGTCGAAGCTTCCCCAGGAAAGAAGACCAAATCAGGAGAAACCTCGCTTGAGTCTTGAGTCTTATTCTTGTCTGTGGGCATAGGCTTTGCCTGACATTTAGTGCATTGTACAATAATTAATCTTATGCTGTTTTCCTGTTTAAAGCCTCTTTCCTGTCCTCCCAACCCTCTTGGCGGGGGCGAGGGGGGCATGGGTGTGTGACGGAAAAGAAAGAAAAGAATTACTTGTTAGAAGCGGTGTCTGTGCAAGAGCCTTCAACATAACCTGACAGGACTGAAGGGGAGTATGTTCTGGGCTACCTTTGCTAGCTTTAGGCCTTGCAATACTTAATGAAAGGATCATAAAAAGCCCTTGCTGTGAGCCCTAAAATGCTGTCTAGTTGGGGCACTTTCTTTGGTATTGAAGATGTGACTTTTTGCTCTTAGATGTAGGAAGAAAATTGTTGTCATGATGTCTTATGAATTTGGTCATGTCCGGATGCAAATGTGTAGATAATCTGGATGAAGAAGTTTTTAGTTGTAGGCTAACTTCTAATGAATAACTGTGGAATATATGTTTTGATCCCTTATAGGTTGTTTGGTCTTGAGGCTGACCTCCAATTTTCTTAGAGGGTAGTTATATTTAATTTATGAAGCTTTGGTTTGTGGCTACCGGTCAGCCATTACCTGTAAATTGATGTTTGGAAAAAAAAAAAAAGCGGTGGTAGGGGTGGAGTTTTTTCTGCTGACAAACTCCTACAATTAATTCTTATAGTCTTCTATGAAGTTTCCCATCGTGTATTAGGTGTGGTATAGTCTGAGTACTGCTGAGTGTGAATAGATTAAACTCTTGTTTTAAGCCCACTGTGTTAATTAGAAATCTCATTGAGGTGGGGCAGGGGAGGGAAGTGGGGTTCGCTGAGCTATTGTCAAAACTGTTCCCACAGATCTTCCCTTTATGTCATTTTCTGCTTTTACAAAAAAATTTCCACTGGAGTGGGGTATGGTGAAATATGTGGCTTTCAGACACCAGACAAAGGAGACATTTATGCCTCACCTGTGAATCAAGAATGTTTTTACTTGTGGGCTTTTTGTGTCATGCTGCTTTGCATTGTGGCTTCCTGGGTCAAAACTTCCTGTTTTTGATAGAACGGACTTTTGTACTTTGGCATCTGTGGTGGGTTTCCAAGGCTAACAGGTTGCAATTCACAAAATCCGTGAACGTGCTATGGTTCTCATGTTGCTTTAAGCTGAAGTACCTTAGATAAAGTAAATCAAACCCTTAAACAAGAATTTTCTTTACTTCAGAGTAAATGTTGCAGGCTATCACTAAGGGGGAATTAAGAAATGGTCCTTTTCCAGGTGGCTTCTGATTGTATGTCCAAAGGATGGTCATGTGTCTTCGTCACTAGTATTGCACAGTCCTTAAAATCTGTGGCTTTTCTAGAGCTGTAGTGTTGGTAGCTTGCATGAGGGTACTGAAGCAGCCTTCCAGCCCCTAGCACAGCTTGGGCAGGAACAGGATTCTTCTTCTTGACCCTTTGGCTCATGCTCAGTCAAAAGCATCTGATAAAGGAAAGGTTAAGAACAATGTCAGAGATGATCAGAGTGAAGCTTAACAAGGTTAGATATGTGTGGCTCTTAAAGTTTAATAGTTTGGGTGTTCCCCTGCCCCTAATCTAGCAATCAAAAAAAGAGGGGGGGGGAAACTGAACAGTCTAGGTTCAGATGACTTCATTTTGAAAACAGCCACGATTTAATTACTTATACTTGAACGTCTCATATTTGAATTTTGCATTGTAAAGCTGCTTCTCTTTTTTTCTGGATGACTGAACAAAACCTGTTTTCAGTATGGTCAGTGAGCTGAAGAATATTTTAGGCATGTCGCAGGTGAGGATTACGGCAAAGGATTTAACCTGCAGAAAATGGTGATCCTCAAATATTGACAGGATAAGGGATTGCAATGTTTGCAGTTGAAACCACTGGCTTCGAAGGCTTTTGCTGACTTTCTTTACCAATCTGATGTAAATCTTAGAATTGAATCCCTTTGAGAGAGGAGAAGTATCATTTTGCTTGATTATTCACACTTGAATTCTGTTACCACTTATGCAGAAAACTTTTGGCAAATGAAAATAAAATATGCTAAACAAGAGGAACGGTATCCGAACCCAGGGCTGTTAGGATTTAAAAGTAAGTTTATTTTCCTTTCTGGTTCAAAGTGTGCCTCAGCCCCTGTTTGGAAGGGGGGACCAGCACTTGTTTTGCTTCAGTGTTTCCTGTCTCTCTTCCTTTTTGAGAGCAAAGCAATAGTGTTTTATCCCTTTCCTTGTAGTAAAGCTCATACATGATATGTGTAAGTGAATACATTTCTGTTCTTATCCAGAGTACCTGCTTACATGTGTTTCTTCTGAGAGCTGTTTCTGTGTCCTTGTCTTTAGAAGTCTATGCAAAAGCTGAGAATTTTAGGACTCTCTTCATCCTTAATCTGAACCTGAATGTGAAAGGCAAGGGTGTAATAAACATAGGCCTTTGCTTCCTCTTGACCTTTGCAGTCAGTGTTGTTGAATGTTGTCCTGGTATTACAAAGGAGCTTCTCTCTGTTTTACACTCCCAGTCTAGAGAGCAGGCATTTATAACAAATTGATAAGGGTCTTCTATGTGAAGACCTGTGCTGAAGCCCCCAGTGTAGTTGGGACTCTTCCTGTGGCACTAATAGGCTCAGGCACTTGCTGAGCTTGTGTGTGCATATGAGCTTTTGCCTTTTTTATGGGTGGTTTTATTTAGGCTTTTTCATTCTGTTTCAGACAGGTTGCTAGTGTACAAACCCAAATCTGTTCATGTGGCCCAACAGCCCTTTCCAGAAGTCGTCTTTTCCTGTTTTAAAGGTTTTTGTTTCCTGCTCAAAGACTAAATAATTGATACTTGAGTCTCTCTGGAAAGGTGTTTTCTCTAAATAATTGATGGACTTGGAGGAAACAAGGCGGCTTCCAGTTGCTGCAGTCAGAACTACAGGAAGCAGAATGAAGCACAGTATTCAAAGGCAGCTAAATGCTGTGAATTTTAATATTTCAGAAAGAATGTGATTTGTTCTGCTTGGTAAGAGCTGTCTACTCTTGCTTTGGGGTATAAAATCAGTGCTGAAGCATGTACGCTGACATCTAGAAACTCCTGGAATAGAAAACAAAGTTGAATAGTCTCAAGTAACTTGCATCTGAAGGAAGACACCTGAGATGTTGGACTTTCGTCTCTACACGACAGCAGCCTTCTGACTGCCAGGATATGGAGCTGATTCTCTTGTTTCTTTCCCCTCAACAATTTGTTATTAAATGGTGCTCAGGGAAGTACTTAATGTTGTGTGGAGTATGAATGCAGTGGTATAGCTGCATATAATAAAGGGTATGAAACAGCAAAGCTTTCTACCCTGCCCTGAGTATTACTTCAGTTTGTCTGCATGGTAAGCCTGTGGAGATGGAAGGTTCATCTAAAAAGTTATCTGACTTGAAACTGATGGGTAGGCAGTTAGTGAGATGACTCTCAGAAGACAACAAGGTGGCTTTCTTTGCAAAGTGTACAGTGTGCTGAGTTCGCAAAGGGTATTTTGGTGAAGTGGTCATAGCAGTCGTCTGCTTCTGCAAAGCAGAAGGGAGTTCAACTGAAAGACTTTGTCCAGCTGGGAGAAGTGAGAAGGGAAGGTGTTGTTCAGCTCTATTGGGTTGGGTTTTGGTTTTTTTTGAGCTGTTCTGCTTGTGTAACCAGTCATACTGTCAGCCTGTTAAGATGGCAGTTTCCTGTGTTCTCACTTTTTTTTTCTGAAGGTATTTGTTTTTTCCCTTTTATTAAAGGCACAGATTAGGAAGTGTTTGTGTCTAACCACCGCACCTTCTAATTCTGCTGATGCATTTGCTGTTAGCTATTGCAGAGACTGATGTCTGCATTGGAAGGAGCTCCGACAGTGTCACTTCATGGCCTTTGCTGCCCTGATCTCTTAATGGCACCGTGTTGTTCTTGGCATAATCCTGAGAGGTGGAAAGCCTGTTTTTCCTCCTTCCCCTGGGGCGGATGCAGAGTCTTCCAGTGAGACAGTCGAGGGTTTCTCACGACCCGACCCACCTCGCCTGAGCACTGGCTTTTGGGGGAAGGGCTGGAGCTGTTCAAGCATGGGCTTGGCCTGGAGCAGCTTTGGTCTTTGTCTTTTTAATTCTCTTTCCTTGTGTTGTGGTAGCATGTGCAGGGTGCTCTGCGAACCTACCTCCTACGTCTCCTGAAGCATTAGCTTATTTCTTTGTCTTTGGGCTGAGACATCTAGTCTGCTGAAGAGCTGGCAGTGGTTAGGAGCGTGAGGTGTTTGGTGAATGCTGTTTTGTCACATCTCTAATGTTTTCCAGTATTGTGTTAGAGGTTTACCTGCTAGTTGGTTTTTGAAAGTTGCGGAAGTGTGTTTCTTTACCAGAAAGTCAGTTGATAGGGAGAATAATTACACCGTTTTTGAGCTGTCAGTGTGGCCACAAAGAGCTATTTTCTCTTGTGGCCTCTAAGCTGGTGGTGGTCCTGCTCAGCATGTAAAATAAGGTTCTTCTCGGTGTGTTGTGAATGCAATTGGTGTATGAAGTGGAGGGCAGCAAAAGAAAGCAAGCTTTGAAAGCATTGTCCCCAAACCCAACAGGCATTAACAACCCACCCTCCAATAAGCAGCATCCCCTGGTGCTGGGAGGGTGCCTCATTTGGAATGAGTGTTCCTGTGGTGTTTGAAAGCATGGGACCTGTTACTTGGCATGGGAAGGGAGAAAAAATTGAGGTTTTATGGATTCAGCTCCACATCATGTCTCCATGACATGGAGACAGCATTGTTTAACCAGAACAAGTGGTGAATGTAACTAGTATTGTACAGATACATGCATTCTTAGCATGCTCATTACTGGAGATCAGATGTCAATATTGGAATTCTTTTTTTTCCACTTAAAGATACCTTGATCTGGTTTAAATTGTCGAAATAAATATCTTTTATTATGCATAATATATATTATATAAATACATATATAGGAACACTCAGTGTAAAGGCTAAGAAATGTGGTGTGGATGTGGACAGACTGCATGTTATACTCAAAAAACCCCAAACAAATTATGTGCTTGTCATTTCTTTAGTTTATATTTCTATAATCAGTCTCCTGTTTTTCTCTCTTATGACAAAATAAAATGAAGGGATATCCTTTTTGGCTTAAATGTAACTGGAGACTTGAACAAGTGGCATTCCTGGAAATGGAGGAAAGCCACAATGTGTCTAAAAGTGTAGGATTTTCTCTGAAGAAAGAGTGGATTTGTCAGCAAAGAAAGTTGGTAGCTTCCTGTCTTTTCTCCTCAAAGTTGTGACTTATTTTTGTGATACAAAGTGGTATAGCAAATGGAGGACCCATTTTGTTCTTGGAATATTTTGGTCTGTATGGAGGTGTGGGAGGGAACAGACAACATGTATGGAATAGGTTCTGTTACTGTTGGATCACTAAATAGAAATAAAGTTATTCGCCAATCACTAAATAGAAATAAAATTGTTCCCCAGCCTGGAAGTTCTGGCTCCTCAAATAAAATATTTACTTTGTAAGGGTTCCAAAAACTTCTGTTGGAAAGAAGAAAAAGTCAAATTACATGCTTGCCTTAATTTGAAAACTTGAGTTTTCCCTTACTACTGTTGATGTTATAGGGAGTGGGTATATATCTGCTCTCATGAGAGGTAGTAGAAAGCAGCTGAGGAGTTTTGATCAGCTAAGATTATTCTGGCTACTTGTTCTAAAAGGCTTTGCTCCCGGGAGTGAATAAACTCCTGGTCAGAATGACTGACGCACTTCTATGTGTTTCATAATACCTGAACTTTCTGTGAAGTAAAAGGAAAACATAGCTTTTTGGTTTGTTGTGTATACTAAGTACGTTACAACACAGGCAAGCTCCTATTCAGGTGAAACTGCTCAATAGCTTTGTTAGAGAAGATTTTCATAGACATGAAAGATTTTTTCAAACTTTCCCAAGATGTTAATGAGCCATCCATTGAACTGTAGTGACAGTGTCTAGTGTTGGTTTCGCTTATCCTGGTGTAATCCGACTTGAGTTTTAACTTGTATGTGCATGGGTTATCCCACAGTGCTTTTGAGGATAAGGTCAGTGAATGCCCTACATCCTGTACTCCTGCTGTTGCCTGCAATTCTTAAATACTAATAAAGACCCTGGCAGCTTACAAAAAGATCCTTCTCTCTTCTACTGTCTTTCACTCTTTTGGTCATGTTTGGAAAATTGCTGGCTTTTGGACTAAGTTTACTTGTGACATTTCCTTTTCTTTCTGCTTCCTGTGCTATCCCTTGCTTTAAGTCAGAATATGGAGTGTACGCTTTATTTGCAGTCAGCTACTTTGAGCAGATTTCCCTTGAACTAGGTAAGAGGTCTGTGCCTTCTAGTTGGTGCCTTTGTCAAGCGCTGCTGTATGTTGGAGCAGAAAGTCTCTTATCTGTTCACTTATTACTTCAGTGAAACTGAGGTCGGTGGAGCAGACCTGTAGCATAAACCTAGTAAAATTCAGTGGATAGCTGAGTAGAGTTGTACCTCTCCACAGTGGCAATAACTAAAAATATTTGTAGTTTGAATTTACATGGTCAATACTTGCATTCTGCAGTGTCATTGGCTTTCATTCTGACCAGTTTGTATAAATGAAAATATGGAAATTTTGGAGCTGCTTTTTTTTTATATATATATTTTTTATTATTATTTTTTTTTAAGCATTACTAGTAGCTTTTATAGCGAAGTAGGAATAAAGACTTTAACATGTGAAAGCAAGGCCAGCCAACTATATCTCTTGGTAACTTCTGTGTGAAGAGCAGTGAAAAGTGAAATTGTTAGAACTGCTATTGTCCTCTGTCACTGCTTTTTAATTGCTGTGAAAGCAATCCCTAATTCTGCTTGCCTTTTTCAAGTCTTCCTTTAGTGTCTTTCTGTTCGTTTAAGAAATCAGGTGGAGCTGAAAACATCACATGAATGATAGTGTGAATAGCTCCTTGAATGTAGAGCTATTATATGGAAGTATTGGTGATGTTAGTCAGGTGGGCAGTTCAGAAGAGGTTAAAAGATGATACTTCTTGATGCCCATGTAGATTATTTTTCAGAATTTAAGGTGTCTACATTCTGAATGTTAGTTTAAGTTCAAAGTACTCTTACATGGTATTTCAGATGCAACTCACCCACGTAAAAGTAGTGGCTTGGCCAAAAGCACATGTATAAACTTCAGTGTCAGTTGTCTGTAGAGCTGGAGTGGAGCTCTTCTGAATCGCTGCTTCCTTGTTTTGGATTTGGGAACACTGGAGTATGTTCCTTACAAGTTTTCTAAGTTGCAATTTGTGCTGTAGTGAATAAAGTCTGGTCACTGAAACCTGAAACTCTTCCCGTTTACAGGGGATTGGATCTGCTCTGAGATTGTTTTGTAGAGTTTGTGTTGGAGCAACTTGTGCTTCAAATAGTCTTCAAGTACTTTGAGGACTTAGCGGCTTCAGCACACTACAAAAATAAGAGCCCCAAACGATAATGTCTTAAGAAATATGTCTGGCTTTGGTCGTGTTTTCCATTGAGTTCAGAGATCTGTTATCTGGCATTATTTTTCTAGTAAAATGGGGATAACCTATTAGCAGTATCTGTCTTGCATCATGAGTCTTTTGGGTTAAATATATCCTTTTGCTGAATAATCCTCAGGTTTCCTCCAAGAATGAGCAAATATTTCTCTGCTGTTCTGAACTGCAGCAGAAGTAAATACGCTATACTTGTATTCCTTAAGAGAAGCTTGTATTTTCTTTGTGAGGCCCTAGTCAGAGTTCCTTGGAGACAAAATTACAAAAATAAAGATGACACATGCTTGCAGGGAGTTCCTGAATCGTCAGCAGGGCTACTCTCTCTGTTTCCAGGAACAGATTAGTCGGTAAGAGCTCTAAATCCTGTCAGTTTTAGTTCCCTTTGTGTTGTACCAGCTCAGCCTTTAAATATGAAGATTTGATGCCCAGCACCCAGATATTGTAGTGAACATTAAGACTCCCTCGGTGGTCAGCTTTTCTCTGGGATGTGGAAAAAGCAGTCTGTAGGTGCCTCTTAGTTGCTCCATTTTCAGAAGGTCTTAAGAGAATCTCTGAACTATCCCTGGTCAGGGGTAAGTCTTTCTTTCAACTTCACATACTGCCCCCCCTATTGATAAGAGGACCAAAGAAAATGGCACTATGTCTTGAATGAACTGATGCTTTTTGATATAGATTTGGTGTTGATGAAGTAATGGAATTAAGTAGTCATATCAAAAAATAGGCCAAAGTGCATATCCTATTTTAAAAATTCTTCTTGCTCTTCAGTGTGTTCTTCTTTTGACTTTGTTGATTTGCTTCACCAGCTTCATATAGACTTGATGCTTTGTATTGATGAATGATGGGGGGAGCAGCCAATAGCTTACAAAATTAAATTTTTTTTCTTTGTTTTCTCTTGTCTTAGTTTAGTTCTGTCCCTCTTCCCCCGGCTTCATCCATTTCAGTGTGTTAGCTTGAAGTGTTGTGTAGCCTGTGGTGCTGGTTTAGGCTGGCATTGCAGGGGTGCTGCATTTCCACGAGCACTCTCAGAAGCTAGCATTGCTTCTGGCCTCCCATCCTTGTTCTCGTGCCACTTCCTGACTGCACCCACACTTGCATTTTATGAGCTCTGGGGAGATAGATTGGAAGGCTTAAAACTGTTTTCTTCTTGGCACGTGGTACAAGATCACAGAATTGATCTGAAGATTTGCTACATGATTTGCTGTATGATTGTTTGCTCCACTGAATAGGATGTTTAATGTTTGTGGATTTTAGGAGGGTACAGGGAAGGGGATCAGGACTACATATGGTGGCGGTACTGTCTGAACCTGGAACTTCAGTGTGACTTATGTCTCCCTTGTAAAGTTAACGCCTCCTGAGGGTCAAAAGAATTTGTGGACCTAGATCTAGAGATGTTAAATCTAGAACAAATCTGGAACACTAATGCACATCTTATCTGTGAGGATTTCCCTGCATACATGAATTAGATTGTTTAATATATCACAGCTTCTGTTTTATGAGAGTTAAAATCTATAGACTATGAATATCACTGCTGTAGCATTTTGAAGGTAAGATGGAATCTGTGGGTGTAGAAATGCTTTGGAAATGGCAGTAGTCTCTTGATGAATGACCATATTTTTTTCCCCTCACTAAAGCTGTAAACACCAAGACAAAATTATATATTCTACCAAAGCAGCACTGCTCTGTTGTCATGAGTGGGTGATAACTGTCAGCTGACACAATGTGACTTGCTTTGTCTGAAACACTGTAGAGAAAGTTACTAGTCTATGCTGCCCACATACTTTAATGTTCCAAGTGTTTTGTAGTATTGCTTAACCACAGTTATGTAGCCTGTGATGTAAATTAAATGAAATACTGATGTAGCAGATTTCTGGACTGGTAACAGATGCCTCCTACATTAGGAAACATGACTGCTTTTAGGATAAACATGGGGAAGGTGGCTGTGTGGCCTTGAGTGGATTGCTTGGTCTGTTTATTTGTAGGGTTAGGGGAAAAAGTCAGACACACCTACACTTTAGATTTATTATGTCAGAATGTCACTCCCACAGCAGTAGTGATTATACTGTGCCATATGGTGTTTGGTAGTCTGTCAAGAAGAACCAAAAGACTCCTGATGAGGATAAGCAAAGAGAGTAACTCAAATCTGCTCTTAATATAGGCAGGTGTTTCAGAAGGTAACATCTGTCTGGGGAGCCATGTGCTGTTATAGGACAGCTGCTTGGAACAGGGAACCAGTACTGGTAGTACTAGGCCCCCTGTCACTTCAGAGCATTAAAAAAAAGGCGTATTTAAAAAAAACACTTTGCTTTTTCATTCTGTGAAAATACTGTGATTGGAATCGGCTGGGGCATCTTGCTAGTTGTATGGGAAAGTAGGGGCAAATGTCTTACACGCTAGTGGTCAAAACAATGAGGTACGTAGGGAATGGTGCTTATCAGTAAGGGTACTTTTGATGCTCTTATTTCCCGTGAATAGTTTCACTGAAGTTGGGACTTGAACAGTTGGATGTAAGTCCCAATGCCAGGAAGGGCAACCTAACAAAAAGTAAGACTTCAGACTTGTATTTTAGGTCCTGAAATGGTATGCTTGCCTTTCTACCCCAGATTATATTTTAAGCCTTTTTGTCTAGTAGAACCCCATTTTTATGGAACTTAATGATATGCTAGTTAAATGCCACTTGCTGCCTCATCTTGTAGTAGTAGCAGCAGCAGCAAAAGCAATGTTTTTTATTCGTAGTATGTGCATTTTACAGTTGCTGCTCCTGTCTTTTGCCAGGATCCTGATTTTCATGGGGAGGGAGGCAGAACAGCGATGGAGGCCTCAGTGTGCCTGCATCTGGAGAATGTGTTTGCACTGGCAGCTAGTGTATTGCTGTAATACAGGCTTACACTGGTGCAAATGGAGTCTTGGACTCTGCTCGGATTAGTGGGGTTCTTCTGTTGTCACCTAATATTCCCTCTTTTCCCTCTCTTCCCCTGACCCATCAGACTTACTGACTTGGACAAGTGTATGAGTATTGATTGTTGAAATATAAATTGCCTTTTGGAGCTAGAGACTGAAATGAAGAAGTTGGGAAAACCAAGCGTTCATTCCTTCTCTTTTATTCTCTCAGCTGCAGGCTTAGAAAAGCATGTCAGAAGAGTGGTGTTCTAAACAATTTTCTTTACTATGTCTCGTAATAGTAAGATTCCTAAATGTTGTCTGTGAAACTGAGTGGGTTGAAAAGGTCTGTAACTAAAGCTGAACCAGGGCATGAGGAAACAAAACTGTACTTCTTAGGAATGTATATTGCAAAACTCAGCTTATGTGTATGAGTGGGTCACATACATCTAGGAAAGTCCTTTCCAGTTACTGCCTGTACTGCCATAAAGTACAATTTTCTTTGTTTTAACAAAGGTTAAGTGCTTTTTGCTGTAACTGAACTGTGAGCATTAGAACCTAGTTATAAGGTGAGGTTTTGGAAGGCAAAAAACCTTGTTTTCAGTGTTTGTTTAAAACTGTATGGAAATCAACACCTGAACTGTGGAAATATCAAGCTCAGGTGTTAATAGTGAATGTTTATGCTCTCTAGCCTCACAAATTTTGCAGGTGGTGTTTCTGTAAGAATGTGCAGTATATCCTTTAATCTTTCTCCAGACTCTGCCATTTCTCTGAAACCAGTTAAGTAGTTCATTCTGTGTGTTCAGTCCCTTTACTGGGGCTATTGAGGGAAAAAAAGTTTTAGTTCTGACTTAACTCAGTTTTACTCTGTCTCGTGGAATTTTTTTTACTCCATCTCATATGGAATCAGGAGGATTAATTCCTTCTTTTACTGATTTTTCTATTGCTACTGTGTCTGTCCAGATGCGGTAATCTAGAGTTGCCTGTGGGTAATGTATCTTAAGAAACCTGCATAGGTGGCATATGCATGAAGGCTACTTAGGTGATGTCTGGCTTTATTATATACAAATTGACCTACTTCATGTCAAGTCGATCAGTATGACTTGTATAATACCTACCAACTTTCAGTAGGATCTCAAAATTCCTTTTATGCGCATGCAGGCCATCTTAGCTTGAAAAAAACAGAAATTATTCTCTGTTCACAAGTCTTGCAGTCTTACTTCAGTATGCCAAGGCACATGATTTTGCAATTGTTTTTTCCATAACTGCTTAAAGCTATGGAGTATTCTACCAAAATGTACCCTCATTAGATTTTTCTACATGGTTTCTGCATTTCTGAAAACTATTTCCATTTTGTTGTGCAGCAAAGAAACTTCCTGGCTGGGCTTGAAGAGGGACAGGGGATGTGTCTGGACCAAGGAGGGATTCTCAGTCTGCTTCCAGATGGAAGCCAAGCCTGGCATGGGGAGACCTATGGAAGAAAAATAAAAGTCTGTTTGGGATCTCTGTCCGTAGTCTTGTGGGCTGGAGATGCCCATTGTTTGTCCTTGATCTGTTTGTGTGTGTAGTTTTAGCTCCAGGGGAAAAAAAATTTAAGGCAAGGCATGAAATATTCGTGTTGAGATTTCAAAAAAATAAGCTCCTCCAGTGAGACACTGATGGTAGTACTCCATAACTGTCCTGGAAAATAATGGGTATTTTACTTAAAAGCTAAAGCAAGCTGTTTATTGTATTGAATGGGATTCTCAGCTGACAAGTGTTTGATTCTGTTCCTTCTTTCAGTGGGAATGGTTTTTACAACCAGGTGCAGATTGCCTTCTAAAAAAAAAAAAATAAATTAGTTTCCCTTCTCATAGCTGTGGATGTCGTGGAGATCTTCAGTTCTCTGTTCCATGGTGCTTGGTTTCAGACTTTGCTGGGTAGTCTTGGTTTTTGCATGCTGTCTGTGAATGTCCAGGTCAGCATAGTCCTTGAAGTCTTTTCCTTAGTTATGAGGTGTTTGAAAATTCTCTGTGCTTGCATCCCTGTTACAAGCCTTTCACTGACATCTTATGGGAGGAAAATGCTTGCCTCAAGCGAGCAGAGGGTTGAAATGTGGAACTGTTTCTTGTCTATCATAAGCAGCACTTGTGCAGTCAGCCCTCTAGAATGTGAGGGCTATGCGAGTGCTTTGTCTTTCCTGCTCCGGCTCTCGCTTTAACAGCTTGTCCTCTGTTTTTTTTTCCTATGCATGGCATTTCTGCAGAGGTGGTTTAGTTATGATACTCTGAAGAGCTGTAGTTCTCTGAAATATTTGAGCAACAGTTGCAGTTGAACCTTATCTCTAGTGTATGTAAAGAAGCAAGGAAACCAAACTCTGCAGAGCAGATCAGCTGTTTAACGGTGGGGCTTTTGTTCTTGAGAATAAAACCTTTTACAGGGTATTGATTTAGTAAAACACTGAAGTATGGATAAGACAGAGTACAACTGCCCATTTTATTTAGCAGTCTGTAGACACTGAGATTTTCCTGGTAACCACTTCTAACATCTTGCTAGCTGAGTTGGATGTGCAGTCCACAGGGTGTGCACTTAAACTTTTCTGTAAGTCCAAGCAGCCATCTGTATAAGTAAAATGGTTTTGAAGGAGTGAGAAGGCGGATGAATGTCAGCTTGCTGATGCAGATCTTCCTAGGCTAACTGTATAGCTAGTTTCCTTTTTGGGTGTCCCTCCCTGTTACCACATAAGGGTGCTTAAAGAAGATAGGATTATTAAGCAACAAATACTTGGAGGGAGTTTAGGGTCAGCAGAAGTTTCTGAGCTGACTTTGAACATGCCTCTGAATGGCATACGGTACAGGTTACTATAGTCTCGTTCTCAACAGAGCAAGAGATCTGGGAAGAAATTCTTTATTCTTAAAATATTTCACTGCCTAATTCTTCTTGTTCTTTCTTTTTTGCACAGACGCTCTGCTATAGAAGATGCACTATTACCGATATTCTAATGCAGAAGTCAGCTGTTGGTACAAATACCTGCTCTTCAGCTACAACATCGTCTTCTGGGTGAGTATAAAATGTAGAGACTGAAGTAGCTTAGGCACACCTCAGTGTCATGGTTTAAGCCCAGCCGGTAACAAAGCACCATGAAGCCACTCGCTCACTCCTCCCACCAGCCACGGTGGATGAGGAGAAAATACAATGAAAGGCTTGTGGGTCGAGACAAGGACAGGGAGGGATCATGTACCACTTATGGTCATGAGCAAGAGACGGACTCAACTTGGGGGAAAAAACAAAATCAATTTAATTTACTACCAATCAAATCAAAACAAGGATACTGAGAAGTAAAACCAAACCTTAAAACACCTTCCCCCCCACCCCTCCCTCCTTCCCGGCTCAACTCCGTTCCCGATTTCTCTACCTCCTTGCCCCCAGCAGTGCAGCAGGACGGGGAATGGGGGTTGGGGTCAGTGCATCACACGTTGTCTCTGCCGCTCCTTCCTCCTCAGGGGGAGAACTCCTCACTTGTCCCCTGCTCCAGCGTGGGGTCCCTCCCACGGCAGACAGCCCTTCACAAACTTCTCCAGCGTGGGTCCCTCCCACGGGCTGCAGTCCTTCAGTCACAGCCTGCTCCAGCGCGGGCTTTCCCATGGAGTCACGGCCATCTTGGGGGGCATCCCCCTGCTCCGGCGTGGGCTCCTCCCCGGGCTGCAGGTGTCATCTGCTCCCCCACTCCCCTCCGTGGGCTGGGGGGACACGGCCTGCCGTCTTGTCTCACCACGGGCTGCAGGGGCATCCCCTCCTCCGGCGCGCCTCCTCCCCCTCCTTCTGCGCTGACCTCGGTATCTGCACAGGGGTTCCTCTCACGTTCCAATCCCACTACTCACTGCAGGTTCCCCTTCTTAAATACTTATATACTTCTTATCCCGGAGGTGATACCACTGTCACCGATGGGCTCGGCCTTGGCCAGCGGCAGGTCTGACTTGGAGCTGGGGAAGCTTCTAGCAGCTTCTCACAGGAGCCACCCCTGCAGCCCCTCCCCCGCTACCAAAAAGCCCTGCCACACAAATCCAAACCACTCAGTTTTATTAACTTCCTTCCTCTGTTCGAGAGGACAGGCTGAAATATTTACCTGAAAGCAGGAAGCTGATGTATGGTATGTCCCAAGTGTTTTGGAATTGAAGAAGCCTATCCCGTGTGAGAAAGTAATTCTTATTGAAAATTATACGGATACTGATTCCTCACAATCTTTCCCTTCCTTGTCACTTCCTCCTGTCTTGCCTTCTGAGCGAAGATAAAGGGGTGAAGCAGATAAACCTGGTTTTCTTGTTTGTTTGTTTTTAATGGAGAAAGGAAAGATCTGCTTGAAGGATTTGTCAAAAGAAAATAGTACTGTCTCTGCTGTTGCTGACAAGGCCTCTGTCTTTTGAGTGATGGAGGCCATTAAATGCTGGTTGTGTTTGGGCAAAGGTTAAAGCTACCTCTGAGTGCACTTAAGTGGTATGTTAAGTTGCTTCCCTGTTAAGAGAAGTCTCTTCTAATATCTCCTTCCAGATCATCTTTGATATCTATGTTGGGGTGGTGTAGCTGTAAATACACTATGCAGAAGAGAAGAAAGGAACTGCCCCAAAGATGTGTCCCAGCGGGCATTACACCATAGTCAAGATCTTAAATGTCATGCTCTGTGGGCAGCAAAATTGTCTGATACTGTCTTGAAATACTTAGCTAGGGACTAGCCTGCCTATGATGTTTGTTTAGAATTGTGAATGTGAAAAGGGTGCAAAAACAAGTGTGTGGTTTTAGATGATGGTCAAGATCACTGAAGCACTTAACTACCTTGGAAAAAAAGGCTATTCAAAGGTTAGTGCATAGCGTTGCATTAGAAATAGTTAACATGTCTGTGAGGGGAAGGTGAAGCTAAGGATGCAGTTCAGATAAACTTGATAATTCTTTTCAGAACTTACAGGTCAAATGTTAGGAGTTTGCACCTGAAGTCATGGAAACTGTAGTCCTAGATAGAAAGGTGGGGTAGTCATGGAGAAGTGCAGATACAGTGTCTTGCCTTCTGCTAGTAGCTTGCGTTAATGTTCTGATTCAGAGTTGAAATATTTCTTAGTACGGATAGCCTCTTCTAAAGATGTTTAGATCTTTTCAAAGCTGAAAGGATCAGATAGTAAGAATGAAGATATGGTATGTGGTTGAAGCAACTTATTTAAGAGTAAAAATTGATCCTCCTGATCCCGACTTGTCTGAGATCAGTAGACGTGCTAGAGAAGACTATATTCCATTTGTTTACTGGGTTCCTTAAACCATGTCAACTTTTTATTACCTAAAACTTAAGATACACAGAATTATTACCCAAATCTGTATTTAACTTCAGTAAAAAAAGGGGGTTTGTGTCTGAACATAAGTTGCAGGCTGTAGAATCTTGTTCGTACTTGTCAGTAATGACTTGGTATTTTGCGTGATTAACCCACATAAACTTCTGGTAAACTAGGTTGGTGTTTCTGCCCATTTCAGCTGCTTTGGCAGTATTTAAGGTAGAAAATAAGCTTTTTTGAAAGCTGCGTGTATGATGGACAAAACTCTGAATTAATTTAGAATCATAGAAAAGTCTAGGTTTGATGGAACTTCTGGAGGTCATCAGGCCCAATTTTCTGTTGAAAGCAAGACCCTTTTAGGGTAGAAAATCACTGCTCAAAGGGAAGAGCTGGGAGTCTTGTGAGTTTATTACTCATCAATTTTCTGCTGTCTTCAGCCTAATAAAAATGTTAGAAGGCTAGGTCATACTGAGACTGCAATGTTTGGGTATCCCTGAAAACCGCAGAACTTTTTGCTGCTGTTACCAGCTCTTGTTTCTTAGTGCAATGTTTTAACATGATACTGTACTATTAAGCCACAGGGGAGTTTATCCTTGTGTGGGTAACAGGGCAGAAAAGATGTGTGTGGTTTGTGTAGAAACTTTTTTCCAGTAAGGGTTAATTGGCCACAATATTGCCATAGTGCAAATGTTTGTTAGTGGTGATTTTTTTGCCTCTAGCAATTGACAATTCCCATTATGGCCTGGTGTCAAAATGTAGGTGCTCAAAGGCCACCAGCTCTGTAGTTATTTTTATTCTTCCATATAGTACAACTCCCATGTACCTGTAGTAGAGTGTGGTGCAATGAGAAGTGATTTTTGTCAAGCTGTTCTGGTTTTCAGAGAAATCACTTTAACTGGGTGGATGCTCTTCAGCAGATAGTGTGGCGGTATGTGAGAAACTGACACTCTTTTTTTCATGAATATTATAGGATTGTTCTAGTTGTCTGTCTTTCTAGTGAGTGTCTCATGAAGTGAGTCTGTTACTGCTTTTGATGGATAAACAACCTTTGAAAAACTGAATTTTTTTGTGTTTACTGGGAAGACTCAAGAATTTGCCTTTGCTTTTTCACAGGAATTAATTTTGTTTCTTTCTATTTTCTTTTTCATTCCCTGCAGAGTCATTACATTTCACTTTTTTCAAATTTCTTTTTTTATTGTATTCTCTTGAAATTGATGATGAAGATCTAATGATTTTTCTTAAAGAATCATCTTAAGAGATGCAGAAAAATTGAGGAGAATTTGAAATACAGTTTGTGTGTTTCAGCTCATCTGTTGGCTGGAGGAATTGGTTTTCTGAACAGGTAGTACCTTGCTCAACAAATGGTCTGAGGCTTCTGCTGAGAAGTTATTATCAGGCTGACCTGGTAAATTATGTGTAACTGCAGCTCTTTTGATAAGAGTTCAGCACCTTTAGTTGTAGAACAAGCTATGTAAATGTTGAGTGGGAGGGTAGACACTCCTATAGGCAATGCATGAATCATTTAGCTGACACAGTGATTCAGGAGCCTATGACATCCTGCTGGCTGGGATGCCTAGTCTAACAATCTCTTTAATTGGACAAATCCATCGTGGGGAGAACAAAGTAAATTTTCTATGTGCCTTAAAAGAACTGAAGGACTACAAAATCAGAAGGGAAATGTAACCCTGACACTAAAAAGCAGCATTTAAGGAGGGAATGTTAGTATTGATTCATATTTCTTGGCTTGCAGGACAGGTGCTTGTGGGAGCTTGTTTTGTGAGTGTTTGTATTAGTGAGGCTGGCTAGTATATAATGGGTGTGAGGGATGGTATTTAGATAGGTGTGTGGACAGCCTTTTGCCCACTTAAGCTGTTACTGGAGGTATGGTAGTAGCTCAGCTGTGTCTCAACGCATGATACAGTTTATTCACAAGCCAGGTAATTTGCATGTAAATAGAGTTACATTTGTTCTTCTGTTACACTTACTAAAGATGCATGTTGACTTCCCTGTTGTAGCTCTAAAGATAGTGTCAGTGACTGTATAAACTTTAAAGTTAAAGCATATGGTGACTTAGTGAGTAGTTTACAGAATATTTAAACTTTTTAGTGGGTGGTTACTTTTCAGTTTGTGTCACGTTTCAAATACAGTTCACATTGGTGTGGAACAAAATATTGAACTCAAAGAGGACAAATAAAACTCTCTTAATAATGGCAAGCTCACAGTTTAATCAGCCTTTAGAAATCTGTAAATCTTCATTCTTTGGAAGGTTTTTCGGTTGTTTTTTTTTTTTCAGATGGGCAACTTGGCAATAGAAGGTTCAGTTTTGATGGCTTTGAGTTAGTTGTGTACAACTGGCTTGCGAAATCACTTCTCTATTCTTTGTGATTGGCCTTCCCTTGTAAGAAAGGGAATGGAGGTCGTAGGAAGGCTCTGTCTTCCTAGACATGATTTTAATGTGGGATTACTTTTTTTTCATCTTGCTTTTTAAGCATGCTAGTAAGATTTAACTTCTCCAAGTACACTTGTTTTAATAAGTAGTGATGAGGCAGTATTGCAGCCATTAAGATAGCCCTGCAGGGAGTGCTCAGAAGTTTAGGTGAAATTACCCTATTACAGCAAGGCTGGACCTCCTTTGGAGTTTTAAAGCTTTTTTTTTTTTCTTTTTCCTCCTCCAAATAGCTTCATTTGTCATAATGAAATTAAAAGACTGCAGTAATACAAGGTGAAGAGCTTGATTCTGGCACCTTTCTGTTCCAAGTCATTTTGCAACTGAGCGAGCCATCTGTGAAAGCCTCAGTGGAGGGAGGAGGCAGGGGTGCCCTGTCTTGTGGTGCAGCACTGCTCTGTGCCTTCCAGCCTGCATTTGGGAAGGCCCAGGGAATAAAAGGTAGTGCCTCAATCACCTGTCTCTGGTGCTTGCTCCTTTGTTGCCAGTTGAACGATTTTTTGAGTAGTCCAAGAATTTCACCTCAGCCAGGACATGGCTGTTTCAGTGAAGTGGAAGTTTGCATGTGTGCTCTGCCAAAGCCTTTTAGGTTGCATGTGAGCTCACCGTCTCTCAGATGAATTGAGAGGAGAGGGTAAAATAGCTTTTAGCTGCTGTCATCTTGATTTATCTTCTAATGCTCTGTAGTTTTGTGTGTGGCTCTTAAGGGGTTTTGGAGGAAAAATAAAACTTTTCAGTCATGCTATAGAAGATGTGACATTTTTGCCCTGAACATGATGATGAAGGGCAAAAATTCTCTTAAGTTCTGGAAACGAATTTTGAGCTCATTTTTGAAAAGTAAGAGAAGACCCAGGCTAGCATAAGATTTTCTTGGCTTTTGCAGTGTATGTTGTGTTTCAGGAACATCTAAAACAGCAAGGCTGTGCCAGGAAGAGGAAAGAATCCACCACCAGGTGTTTTCCTGACCCTGAGAGGAAAAGTCTGGGAAGAGACAAGGGTAGGAAGGAAGGGCTGTAGGCTGCTGATTGCTCCAGCATGGGTGGAGCTACAATGTAAAATAGGATTGTCCAGGGGGTAGAAAGTGTTCTCTGTAAGGGTAACATTTTGTGCTTACAAAAAGCGAGCACAATAGGAATGCATTCCCATTGCCTCTCATCAGACATTGAGGCAGGCTGACCCAAAATCTGTTTGTGTGCAAGGGTTGTCTTGCAAGAATTATGTTTAGCTGCAACCTAGAATTGAGAAACAAATTAGACCTGTTTTCTCAGTTAGTAGGCTGATTTTAATAGCATAGTCAAAGGAATTCAAAGTGTGGTTAGGAACAGATAATGCTTAAGCTAAGTGGTCTTGTGCACAGTGTCTGTGAGTTGGCGTCAGTATTGTATGTCTCCTGAACAGAGTTTACAGCTTGATGCAATATGTTAATAATGTGGATTTTTCCGTTCTAAAGCAGGAAATGACCAAATGCTGATTACTAGTTTTAGTTTCCTGTTCAAAGGGGCACAGTTGGGCTGCTTCGTGTATGTTTCCATCTAACCTTTCATGCAGTATATGGCTGAAATGACTCTACGGCATAGAAGTGAATTGGGTAGTCCAGTTTGTTCTTGCTTACACATCATCCAGATTCTGGTGAAAGGTGAAGTTCAAAATGCCTCTCTTGAAATAGCTAGCTTGCTCACTCTCACCCTGGGAACACTTTCAGTTAGCACTGCTACTTCTCAGTTGCCTGTTCTCCCATTCATGTGGCCAGTTAGTTCAGTGAGCTGATGAAGGTTAAAACTTTTCTTTCAGTTCAGGCTGGATCAGCTCCCTGGTCTGCCTCATAGCAGTCAACTTGAATGCCTCTGTGCAAGAGTGGTAAAGAGAGGGTATTTTCCTGGTGCTAATTCTCTCTAGAACTCTGTATTGGGTATCAGTCACGCTAACTTCTGAGTTAGTTTTATCACCGTGGTGTGTTTTACAATAGTTTTCAGTGAGATACTTTAAAGAATCTTGCACATTGTATTTAAAGCAAATAGATCTTTTTACTTCCTTGCAAATTGGTTGTCTTGGTTATTGTGCCTGTAAATGTAGTGGTTGATGGCTTTGTTTCTTCTGCAAGTACATCATACTTCACTTTTTTTTGTTAAAGAAACCTAATGTATGTGGTTTGGCTGCTTCTAGTGAGAATTATGAACCACTTGTCTTAGCTGAATTAAGTTTTAGATTTATCTATGTTGATTCTATGAGACTAGGTTTATTTTTCTGCTAATAAACTCTTTTACTTGTAGATAGTTTGCATAGGTGCCGATGGAAATAACTTTGCAAAAATAGTGTAATTTTGTGAAACTGAACGCTTTATAAAAACATGAGAGCAATGTTAATGTTCAGAGGTGAGAATGAAGCATGCTAGTGAAAAATCTACTTAATCAAGACTCTATTACAATTTAAGATGGTAATTATAATGAAAAGCTGCCAGTGGACACCCTGTTTGTATATTCAGTAGCACAGTATTAGTGTTACACTAACATTAGTTTGTATGCAGAGTGTGGAAGATGTGTGTCTTCCCAATTCTTTTTTTTTTTTCCTTATTTCTTTAGAAAAAGTTTCCAAAGATCCAGCTGTGTGTACTGTGTAATTTACCCTGATTACTTGAAATTATACCAGCTGTCTTCACCTGTCTCCCAGCATTCCTGGAACATTTGGAATGAGAAAGGGTGAAGGATGCATCAGTTGCATGCCCTGGGTAGCTTTATGACATACAAGTTTGATTAAATTTTTTCTTTTTTTTTTCTTTTTCTCCCTATTTTGCTGCTTCATCTGAAAATCACTGGGTTAAGATTTAGGGGTAATCTGGGTATTCTGTTTATATCCATGTGGTTTTTAATAGTATTTTTCAAGTTGTACTTTGATCCAAATCATCACTTTAAATGTTCTTAGCTTATTCAGAGTCTGAGATAAGTAGTCATTGTGCTATTGCTTATTAAGCAACATCAGGAAATTTAACTTATTTAGCAGTGCTTTGTCCAGTTGTAACTTTTTCCATGTATTAGTAGTGGATTTGGTTGGTTAATCTGTGTGCTTAAGCCCTAAAATATGGCATATAATACTTCATGCCTAGAGACAAATGTCTAACATCATTTGAGTACAGAATGACATGAATAACACTTGGCACAGCCCTCTGTGGCTTTCCTTTCCCCCACTCCCCCAGCAGAGTAAACCCAGAACAACTTGTAGGTGCTGGTCTCTTCTGTCAGGTGGCTGGAGATAGGATGAGAGGAAATGGCCTCAAGTTGCACCAGGGGAGGTTTAGGTTGGATATTAGGAAAAATTTCTTTACTGAAAGGGTTGTCAGGTATTGGAACAGGCTGCCCAGGGAAGTGGTTGAGTCACCATCCTTGGAGTTATTCAAAAAGCGCATAGACAAAGCACTTCAGAACATGGTTTAGTGGGCATGGATGATGGTTGGACTGGATCTTGAAGGTCTTTTCCAACCTAAATGATTCTATGATTCTATAACTTCATTTGCCCTGAGTGCAGTTTAGGGTCAGCACGCAGTGAACCCAGCAGTACTTAAAATCTACACATATACTTTTCTGTGTGACTGTAAGAGGGTCTCATTTTTACTTCTTGCCTGTGCTGTGGGGAATTGCCTGTGATGCCCATTTAGTTCATGGGAGGTGTTGCATTCCCTAGAGGAAATGGCTCCTTTTTCAAAGCATTTTTTCAGTTGTTGGGATTTACTTGTCAATGTGTGTAAGGCTTGGGGCGAGGGGGAACACTAGTCCTTTATATAGAATCATAGAATCATTAGGTTGGAAAAGGCCTTTAAGGTCATCAAGTCCAACCACATAAATCTAACACTGCCAGGTCCACCACTAACATGCCCCTAAGCACCACATCTATGTGTCTTTTAAATACCTCCAGGGATGGTGACTCCACCACTTCCCTGGGCAGCCTGTTCCAATGCTTGATAACTCTTTTGGTGAAGAAATTTTTTCTAATATCAAATCTAAACCTCCCCTGGTGCAACTTGAGGCCATTTCCTCTCATCCTATCGCTAGTTACTTGATAGAAGAGACCAACACCCACCTCACTACAACCTCCTTTCAGGTAGTTGTAGAGAGCGATAAGGTCTCCCCTCAGCCTCCTTTTCTCTGGGCTAAACAACACCAGTTTCATCAGCTCCTCCTCTTAGGACTTGTTCTCTAGACCCTTCATGAGCTTCGTTGCTCCTCTTTGGACATGCTCCAGCACCTCAATGTCTTTTAAGGTTACATGGACATAGCAGGGTAGAATGCCATTTTAAGTAATGAGGGGGAGCTGCCCTCAGTTTGTAGAGAGGTCATTTTAGTTTGATTATTGAAATTGGGTATTAAAGACAAACTGCCTGAGAATGAAGAAAGGGAGTAAAAGACTAGAACAAGGATCTCTTGTTCATTTGGATGAATATAATTCAGAAACATTTATTACACAAACATATGAATTGGTGTAGGGTTTGTACATTGTCAATTAGATTTGTTGCTTATTGAAAGTAAGTGGATGGACCATTACTTCAGCTTAATTCAAAAGGGCTTAAACAAGGTAAGGATTCAGAAGACACACTGTATCTAATTAGAGAACAGGCTAATATAATGAGCCTTGACACTGAGAAGTTATGAAGAGTCAAGCATGGCTACTGTCTGGGGGTGGTATGGTAAAATGACTAAATAGGGAATAACCTCAAAATGCATTAAATATTCTGAAATCTTCATTAGTTTGCTGGCAAAAGGCTTAGAGCAAGTCATTGGGACAAGGATAACTCTTACTTGCATGCTACTGGGTGGAATTGTTAATTTAGTGCTATGTGCTTCTAGAGTAATAATAATCAAATTGAAATACTTTTAAAAAGTAGCTTATAAAATGCAAGAATACTATGGAATAAAAGCACTCTAAATCCTTTTTACAAGAGATTGACTCATGGGGAGGAATGTCCCATTACTGTTGTCTGAGATTACAGACAATATCTGTTCTACTTGAGCAACAGTGCTACTGGCTAAGTGTTTGAGAATGTGTTGATTAGCATATCTAATTAATCTTTTCTTTTTGTTTTAGCTAGCTGGGGTGGCCTTCCTTGCAGCTGGTCTGTGGGCATGGAGTGAAAAGGTAAGGGTAGAAATGACTGGTCTTACTTTGGTGGCTGCCCTCTCCTGCCCCCAGCCCTAGTAAAACTACTTCCTCAGGAAGCAGCAAAGGTTAAATGTAGCATCTGAACTCAGGACCATGTTCAAATGATCAAAGCTGAGTTCAGTTGGAGTTTCATTCTTGTCCCTGATCAGGTGTTAAGCTGTGGCCCTTGACATTTAGACCTTTTTAGTAAACTTATAAGAGCAGGGTGCTAGGGAGAATTTAATCTTTATGAATGGTCTTTATGAACTGGTTCTCTTTTGAAAGCATGTTTTCTAAAATATATTTATCCACCCACCTCTTTTTGTTAAAAACAAGAAGCTTTTGGGAGGAATGTGAAAGATATCTCTTTATATAAAAAAACCCAAACCAACAAATGCAAAAACATGTGTCTTTGGGACCATCTTTCTGAAGTATTCCAATCTTCAGGGCATCTGTTGTCTTCCACTTTACTCCCCATGGAGTTGCTTAAGTGATTGTGTCTTCATGTAGAGGAACAAAATTAGAGAACATAATCTAGCTGAATAACACTCATATTTTTGGCAAAGGTTTCTTCCAGCTGAATAACTTCGTTAGAGGAAGTCTGTGCAGACATGTACCTACAGAGTTCTCCTGTTACAAGAGAAGAGATGGTATAGGTATGGAAATGAATGGTGCAGACCCTTGTAATGAATCTAAAAGCACGGCTTTAAGAGGACTGCAAGCAGTAGGAAAAAGTGACAATTACTATAGATTTACTGATCTGCATCTTAACTAACAGTGGAGGACAGGTTCAGTTGTGCTGCTGAGTAGGAACACTTCCATTACCATCATAGTGTAACATTTCGTTAATCAGAGTGCTTGTATGCAGCAGCTACCCACATACAGGTTGGTTCTGGGATTCCTCCACTTTTTGGAAGCAAAGAGTTTTATGATGATCTTAATGCTGAGGTATTTATTCTCCTCCCTTGTTCCCTATGTGCGTGTTCACATTCTCACAACTAGATTAGTGATATTATTGGTATATAGTAAGCAGCCTACCTCCACACACCAAATGCATTTACCTCCTATTCTGTTGTTATAAAAGGATTTTTTCCAACCCTTTAGGGAGGGTGTTCAACTTGTCTTGAATTTGTATTCTCTTATGTTCAGACATTATCTTCTGTTCTGTAAAGAAGCACATAGGATCTGTGTGGTTGGAAATGACTAGGTCATGACTACCTCCATTTGCCAAGTGGACTTTGTGGTACACGGAAGTTACTAAAAAGCAAAGACAGAATCTTTCTGTCTTTATTTCTTAATTTTTGCCTGCACTATTTCTGCTTTCTCTACTATCTTCCAAATAAGTGCTTCAAAGCTTTTCCTGTGGTTTTGAACTTCTGAATGGCTCATGGCTCAAAATAACTGTATGTTATTTTTCATGTCTGTTGTTCTGTGCTATGTGGACAGTCTTTCATACTAGTGCCATTTTTCAGCCATAGTGCCTGTAGGGATCTGTCTGTTTACAGATAAACATCTTGGTGAACAATAGATAGGAAGTAAGAAAAAAACATTCCAGAAACTGTGCTGCAGTGGTAAACCCAATGATAAACTACAGATGGTGGAAGAGTTTTGAACATCCTGTCTAAGTGCAATGCGAAGTACATTGGGTCCCTTTAAGTTCTTTGTTTTTTCTTGTCTTTTTCTACTAGGACTACACTTCAGATTGATTCCTAAGCAGTGTTTTTTTCCTGGATATAAATTCTGTGCATCTTCTAGCTGATAATATATTGAAATGAGAATGTTGATTTATGAGAAATGTTGAAAATACTGTATGTAAGAATGTTACCCATCCTGATTTGTGTTACCTTTTTGAGTCAAATCCAGTCTTTAACTGGTGTGTCTAATTGGCCTATCCTTATATCTTGTAAGTGGGTTTTGTTATGCTGAACAGTCATGTAAAAGTTAAATTGCATAAAATTTTAAAAGTCTATACAATAAAAAATGGATAGATGATAATATCTGTCACCCAAGAGATATTGCAGAAATCACTAAGAGAAAGTGAATTGTAATAAACTTAATAGAAGCAAGGTGAATAACACAGCCCTCTCATCAGGAAAACAGTTTTTATTGGTAAAACCATTTCAAGAAGGACACAAAGGAAGATCTGGGAAACTAGAGGCTAGTCAGCCTAACTTCATTCTAGCAAGTTCATGGCTAATCACAAACGGAGAGGGAGCAGTATACTTCAAAGCAGGACTGTTACTTAGAGGGATTTCAAGAGCATGGAGAAATGGGTTGACAGGAATGTTATGAAAGTTTAAAAAAAAAAAAAGGCAAATGCAAAATTGTGTGCATGAGATTGGAGTAACCCCATGCATCAGTATGGGCTTGGGGTTGACTGCCTGGAAAGCAGGTTTGTGAGGTAAAAAGTTTAGGCACCTGTTGATCAGTAAGTTGAGTATCAGGTGTGCCCTCATGTCAAGGCCAACAGCCTACTGGGCTATATTAGCACCAATGTGGCCAGTGGTTGAGGGGAGGAGCTTCTTCCAACAATATTCATCACACTTGAGGCTGTATCTGGAGTACCATGTCCAGTTTTGGGCTCACTGTGTCAGACAGGTCTTTTCCAACTTTAACTTATTCTATGATTAAGTGTACTTATTCCTTAGTCTGCTGATATTTGTTTGTGTGTGTACACAGAGGTATGTAAACTGTCTAAAGGTATGTGCATATAACTTGTGTTATAATCAGTGGCAGTGTGATATTGTGACAACCAACATCCGGTTTACAGAACTTGATTGTAAGAAATCAACTCTGTCCTTGTCAGATGTATTTTGTAGTTTCCCTAGTAGCGCATCTCAAAACAGTAACTGGTTTGGCATTTGTTAATGGGTGGTATTAGAGATTTTTTTTAAAGACAATCCATGTTTGCCCTCTGCCAACACTTCAGTTGAGATGGTGGCATAATGCTTACAAACATTAAAAGAAAGTGGAAAACAAGTTAAGCATGTACAGTTGAACTCTTAATTCACTGTTCTAAGTGACTGAAAAGAAAACTTAAAGGCTGAGTTTTATTCTTGGATTTTTTGATACTGACTTCAGGTATTGGACTTCATTTCTGTATACCTGTAGAGAATCTAGGTGCTGTTGTAAAGGGCAGCCTGTGCTTCAAAGAGCTTTCACCATCCTGCAGATGGTACAAGCAGAAGAATCCTTAGAGAGATGAGTAAGGTAGAATGAGATAGTCCCCTGAATTAATGCTTGTTTGCATCCTTCCTTCAGGATTTTTCACTTAACACCTTTTGTTAGGCAAAAAACCCCCTACAACCTTCTTATCAAAAGAGAACGCTGTAAACATCAAATGTGAATGTGAAGAAACTGTTGTGAACCAGCAACATCTGAGGGTGAATAATAGAGCCCAGTTCCTGCCAACTTTTCTTCATAACATGCTTTGATCAGAGGAAGTTTTCTTCCAAAAGATGTTGCTTGAGCAAGTGAGATTGTCTGAAAAAAAACCTTGAGTTAGGGTGTGGGAAGGAGATGGCTGGAAATAGTTGTGAAAGTTTCAACATCCTGGTCACACAGTGTTTGGTTTCATAGTGTATTGCTTCTATAAAGACACTGAGTTAGCCTAACTAATCTTGGCATGTCTTCCTTGATTGCGGGGTCTGAGCCAAGGTTTGATTAGGTGGGACTCTCACAATTAACCCAGTAGACCAAGTTTGATAGCTGTGAGGTCTTACAGTTTGTAAGAATGGAAATGTGTCACTGGTGACACTAAACTAGAAAAGTCTTTGCTTCCCAAGACTTTCTGAAAGCTTGGAAATCTATGAACTGTGACCACTTTTTAATAGGCTGTTTCAACTGTTAGTCACCAGCTATTGCAAGGCAATTCTGAGTTCTACATTTCAATTATTTTTTTCTTTTCATCCCTTCAACCAGTTTTCGCAAAAACAACTCTATTGTCTTGCTGTTGCCAAATTAACAGCTCTAAAAAGATCTGTTATGGAACACATGAAAGAAGATGAACTCCTGTGTATCACTATAGTACTGTTAATCAGTGTCTTTTCAGCAGCTGATGAAGTTTTTTCATGTGTACGTTTTCTTCTAATTTTGTATTTTGAAGATATTTTTGTTAAGTAAGCATTTAAATACAAAGTGATACAGATTTTTCCAAGGTGTCCTCTTAGGATGTATATTCTTTGCACTTAACTCTAGCACAAATACTTGAGTAGCAAGATGAGAATTTACATTGCCGTGACAGAATTTGACTCCTTACGTGAATTACTTTACAAGTCTCTCTGATATGTTTCTCTTACGCTAAATGTAGTTAGCTTGAGAATATACTTTATAAAGAAAAAACCAAGATATAATAAACATGTAATTATGGGATATTGTACTGTGTTGATTTTCCTTATTTCTGTTTCAAAGGGAAAATATTTCCTTATTAAAATGTTCTATGTATTGCTGATGAGTGTTTGATGAACACTCAGACTATTGCAAGGCTGCCTGGATGTCCCTACAAATTGGTCTTGCTAACTTTAAGAGTTTCAGCTGTTGGTCCTTTCTGTCTTATACACGTTGCATCTTTTTCTTGTACATTACATGAGAAGCTTGTGTTATATGTATTTGATGGAATTTTAATGGTAGCTGATACATAAACTTGATTTCTTTAAAACCTAATCTAGAAATAAGGACTTCACTGTGTTAGCATTACATTTACATAGACTTGGAAATTCTCTCCTAAGATCTAGGCAGACAGGCTTAATAGGTAAGATTATTGTCAAGATAAGTGGTACCTCTGGACAGTTAACAAAAAGCAAGTATTGCTGCTAAATTAGGCAAATTGCAAGTATCTTATGGGGAATAATTAACTTCTTTTGGTGTAAGAATTTTATCTGGGCTGAAAGGAGAATATTTAGACTATACTTCTGTATTTTTGCAAGATTTTGGAGGAGCATTCCTAAGACTATTCAGCACTAGGAGGGGTACAACTAAAATGTTGAGAGGAAAAATCTGCTTCCCTTGAAAACCAAAGCAAGATTTTGTTCCCCTCCCTTAAAACGTCACCCCAACCTGCTTTGTCGTTAAATGTCTCTCCCTTTCTGCCATCTAAACATTAGGATTGGAAAAATTCTTTTCTTAATTTTTTTTTTAAAGACTTTGTAATTGGAGTGTCCTTCTTATTCATGCATTTCAAGTTAGTATAAAGCATTAATTCTTTTGCCTTAAAACTAAGTGAATAGTCAGTGATAGTATTGAGCTTTTGGCACCATCTTGTGGAAGCTTGTTTGGCAAATAGACCTACAAGAATGTAATCCGAGAAGTTGACTGCATTGGATTTTACTTATTAAAAGAATGGATAGCTATGCCTTTGCATTTGGGTGAAGAAAATTGGTATTGTCAGTAACCATTTTACAACAAGACTTTTCCGTGTGGGTTGCTGTTGGCAAACTCAGGGATTTGTAACCAATTCATTTGGCATCATGTGGAATCATCGATATCCAGAAGGAATTTTAAATGAAAAACATGCTTATAGTTGTCACCTTCTTCTGTTATCCTGTTTTTCTCTTTCAGGGTGTATTGTCTGATCTGACGAAGGTGACTGGTCTTCATGGTCTGGACCCAGTGGTGCTTGTCTTAGTGGTGGGAATAGTGATGTTTACTTTGGGATTTGCTGGTTGTGTGGGAGCACTGAGAGAAAACATCTGCCTTCTGAAGTTTGTAAGTAACATCATTATATGAGTGGATTATTATGCATTTTTGAAAGCTGGGAATGATGGGTGAAGAACTAGTAGCAAGCACACATAATTAGTTTATAGAATTTGGTTTGTTACAATGTATATGGTAAACTTACTCCCCTGACTAGCCTCTGAGTAATGGTATTAAAAGCAGTGTAGGCTCAAACCTATTGTCGTGGTTTAACCCCAGCCAGCAACTAAACACCACGCAGCCGCTCACTCACTCCCCCACACCCAGTGGGATGGGGGAGAAAATCAGGAAAAGAAGCAAAACCCGTGGGTTGAGATAAGAACAGTTTAATAGAACAGAAAAGAAGAAACTAATAATGATAATGATAACACTAATAAAATGACAACAGCAATAATGAAAGGATTGGAATGTACAAATGATGCGCAGTGCAATTGCTCACCACCCGCCGACCGACACCCCGCCAGTCCCCGAGCGGCGAATCCCTGCCCCCACTTCCCCGTTCCTATACTAGATGGGATGTCACATGGTATGGAATACACCGTTGGCCAGTTTGGGTCAGGTGCCCTGGCTGTGTCCCGTGCCAACTTCTTGTGCCCCTCCAGCTTTCTCACTGGCTGGGCATGAGAAGCTGAAAAATCCTTGACATTAGTCTAAACACTACTTTGCAACAACTGAAAACATCAGTGTTATCAACATTCTTTGCATACTGAACTCAAAACACAGCACTGTACCAGCTACTAGGAAGACAGTTAACTCTATCCCAGCTGAAACCAGGACCTTATTCTGCTATACAGTGATTTTCTAGTATGTATACCAGAATCTAACATTGTGTATGTAATATCACAAAATATGATGTTTTGGAACATATTTAGTCAGATAGGAATTACTGAGAGGAGATGGTGTAGTGGCTTAGGGAGAACAAAATTCCTTAAAAACTTCTTCTAAATGTTTGGTGGGCAAAACTTTGGGACTTCGGAGACTGATGTGAAATCTCTTAAACAGTTGTTTTTATACGGAGGCTTCTTCTTTGCTTTAGATCTGGAAACAGTTAAGCTGGACAAAAAATTATAAAACTGGAAACAATTCAAGAAGTAACATCAAGACTACTTTAACCCTGTGTTTTGCAGATTCAGATTTATTAATATTTTCACTGCTGTGCATAATGACTGTGGTATGGTGCTGATTTTACTGTCAAGTTCAGGCGACCAAAAGAAAAAGATAACTCTATCTCTTGGGGTTTCTTTACATTGTATTCTCATTTAACAGGCTGTGTTCTCACTGTTTCTGTACTGAATGATAATTTTAAGCTAATTGTCTGTGTCTGCTTCTGGTGGAGTTAGAGTAGGGATGCATTCAAAGTGAATGGATATTTTCTAATTTGGGACTTTTTTTTTTTTTTTTTTTTCCAGTTCTGTGGAGCAATTGTGTTTATATTCCTGCTGGAGCTGGCAGTGGCAGTTCTGGCTTTCCTGTTCCAGGACTGGGTGAGGGACAGGGTCAAGGAATTCTTTGAGAATAACATTAAATCCTACCGAGACGATATTGACCTCCAGAACCTCATTGATTCGCTACAAAAAATTGTAAGTTCATATCCTGTCACTTCTTTCATGTGTTCTAGGAGAATATGTAGATTTGGAAGTTTTCCTTTTTGTTACAGACTTATCATATTCTGTAGCTAATAGTGCCATGTTACAGAAGTGCTGTTTTGTTCTTTCTGCATTGAAAGCATCAGGGAGGCAAGATATTCTGAGATACAGTGCTGTTCTAACTGCGAATGTGGAAGCTCTGCCAAGCATCCATCTGTCTTTTGACCTTCTTGACTTGTTCCCCTGTTCTGATCATTGTTGGACCAGTTTAAGTGAGAAGTGAGCAACAAAAAAACTCTATCTTGAAAAAATTGTGCAATGCAACTGCTAGTCTGCACTCTTATTTTAGGAGATGCTCCAGTCTTGTACAGGGATGCAGCACAGGGCCTTTGGTCTTGTGAGATGCACCTCATCTTGAAGCAAATGAGGGTTTTTCTTAACTGGGAAAGGCTAGTCTGTAAGCAGGCAGTTGTCAAGGAAGGTTGAAACAATTTTACGCTCCTGTGGTCCTAAAATCTTCAGTTACTATAAGACAGTGATGTACACCGGGAGATGACAAGACCTATGCTAGTAAGGGCCTGGTGACTTTCATTCAATCAGCTGCTTTTGTAATCATGCCCAGGAAACAACCAGTGAGGGTGACTCTTCTGACTTTTATTTATTTGTGTGTGGTTAAAAAAAATATATATGGAGAGAAACAGAGTATGTATGTGCGTACTTCATGAAGAAGTAAAGTGGTTGTCTCCTTTATTCCCCCCCCCCATATGAAAGAAGGTTGGTTTTGTCTGTCTTCCATCTTTTAGAAGATCATGTTTAGAAATCTGTGCTTACGGCTCAGTGTGATAGCAAAGCATGTTTTAGAGTGGATACCAGTTTGGTCAGCTGTGTATTACCAGCAGCTTACCCATTATGTTCATTCACTCTTGTGTGCATTGGTATGGAAGCATCCTCTGACTAAGCTGCCTGGATGGATTTCAGTGCTGTTTTGCTTTAGCTTTTGGTGCTAAGGGCACCTTTTTTGTAAGGTAAGATGACTGCTGGCCATGACCAACACCAGTAATTGTCTCAGTGTTGTCCACTCTGTTGTTCTTTCTGTTTATCTAGTTTCAGTGCAGTCAGCCTGGCTAATATGTTAAGCTGATTTACAGTTGATATTAAATATCCAGTTAAATATTAAATATCCAGTTAAATATTAAATATCCAGTTAAATATTTTTCAATGAAAATAAAAGGCTGAGCTTACTAAAAGGACTTCACTAGCCAGATTAACAAGTTAATAAACATGAAAAAGGAAAGACCAGAAAAATCTCCGAAACAGCCTGTCATTGATCCATACCTGAAAGTACTGTGGGAGGAGGGGAAGTGGATGCAATGTGGATTAGCAAGTGTAGTTTTGCAAGGGTTGAACAACAAGGTGCAGCAGCATGTTCAAATGCCTTTCTGAAGCCCATCTTCTAAGGAGCCATGCTTAGGCTGACTTGCTCTGTTCTCAGTGTATGCCTTGGGACCCAGATAGCTTTTTGTAGGCAGCTCCTTGCTCTGGCTAATTATGTTACTTTCAGGCCTGTAAGTGACCTTATAGTCTCTACCTTACTAAGGTAGATTAGTATGTTTAGTGGTTGTATGGCTTTTTGCAAAGCTGTAGAAGTGTGAGGGAGAAAGGACTAGAAAGACAAATAAGAGCTTCTTTTGCTTTCTTCATGGTAAATGTATTAGTGACCTAAAATAATTTTTTCTTGGTGTTTTTTCTATTCTGACTATTCTGTTCAGCTCTTTAGTCATATTTCCTGTGAAAACTGTATTGTAAACAATTCTGCTCTGTTCACATCAGTGTCTGTCAACTTGATAACTTCTGAATCCATTTACTGACTTTGAGTTTCAGTGGTCTTGCAGACAGTAGTTAGGTTAATACAAGTTTTGTGAAGATGGGCAGTGGGCAGAGGAGAGATGTTAGAGATATCCCAAGAGGATGGAACTTCATGAGGTACCAGGAAAACCTGTGTGATGGTATAACATTTCAAGTACTAAATTACAGAGAGAGATATGTACCCTTAAATATCCAGGCCAGTAAACTGCAAAACATAAATTAATAAGAAACTAGCTTTCATTACTTCCAGGAATTGAACACTGTTTGGAATGTTGGGTTTTCACAAACCTGTAATGATGGTAATTACATTACACTGTTCAGGTGAAGAAACTTCTGTGAAATACTTCTAGAGTTGAGTGATCTTTGAGCTAGTGAGACTTTACCAGTTTGGATATGGAAACCTTCTTATTTAAAACAAAGGAAGTATAGTCACAAATGTTTGGATCCACTTTTTACAGTAAACAAGGAGAAGAAAACTTGTTGATTCATGAAGATTTAAGGATGAAGTCACAAATTTATCATAGTTTTTCTAGTTTTGGAAATAACGGGGTACAAAGCATTTGTATAAACTATTTTGTTGCACCGTTTATGGATATGCACTGATTGCATCTAGCAATTACATCTAAAGTAATAATTTTTATGATTTTGCTTGTCACACTGACACCTATTTCCAGGAGCAGTATGCCGAATGTATTGCTTTGATTTCATAGAGCCATGGTATTGATTACTCATTTTTTTTTACTCTGATGTTGCCAATGATTCTGCACAGCCTTAGAGAAAGTGAAGATGATGAACAAATGTCATTCCAGAGAGTTAATTCAGTGCATAAATTGTCTCTAAAATACCCCTAAATGCTAAGTGTTTGTTTATCTGTTGCAGAACCATTGCTGTGGTGCCCAAGGTCCAGATGACTGGGACTTTAACATATACTTTAACTGCAGCAGTGAAAGCAAAAGTCGTGAGAAGTGCGGCGTTCCTTTTTCCTGTTGTATACCTGATCCTGCCGTAAGTTGTTTCCTGGCTTTGTATTGCTCTGATGTTGTTGGAGAGGTATGAAAGGAAGTACTTCCTGAATGAGGTGTGATGACTAGGGCTTTAAAAGGTCTTCTAAATTATCAAAAATTACTCTTGTGCAGACAAACTCTTTTCATGTTTCTGTTCCATCCTTTTTAAGAGTCCAAATGCGGCAACCTGTTATACAGCTGAAATTGTATTGTCACCAGGAATTCAAGCTATTTTTATATGGCTTGAGTCCACAAGTATTGGTGCCTGATATTTTTTTTTTTTTTTATTCCCAGTGTGCTGTTTCCTTGAATTTCTGGCATCTGTTATCTAGCTTGTAAGGACCTGAGAGTGCTGTCTAAGCTGTGTGTTTGTCCCAGTTAGAATTAATGTTGCACCACCCCTCTACCAGACAAGTAGGAGTAACTCCATTTGCTGATTGTTTATCAGCAACTAGTAAAGTGCTCATGTACAAACTCAGTTTAAAGCATTTGAATCAGTTCTTTGGTTTTGGCAAGATTTAGGTGCTTATTGGTTAGATCTGTTTACTAAACTTGAGGAATCTGACCCTTTCAGTGGAAGTGAAAATGTGGAGGTAGGAACTAACATATAATTCTTCATGGCATTAGTGGGAGTAGTTACAGCTCAAAGTCAGTCCAGCAATCCTTGTGCAGAGCAGATAGCCATTAGCAAGTTATACTTTTGATTGTCTTGAAAATCAGCCGAGGAGACTGTCGAGGAAATATTCCACGTTCAGATTCCGCAGTAATTATTTTCTACTTCAATTTGGAGCAGTACTATTCCACTGCAACTTTTTCTGTTGTTGTATTTAAGGAGACATAAGTATGTTTAAATCTTTTTAATATGAGATTCTGTTCCTAATATTTCAATATATAACACTATGCATTGTGTAAATTATGCTATAATTGTGTAATACATATGTTTTCATAAGTCTTATACAGAGAAAACAAAAAATGTCTTAAAAGGAATGTCTTTGCATCTTTGGAGATAAATACTATCATTGGGTTGTGTGGGGTTGTGATCTGGAAGGTGTTTATCATCCTCCTACTTGGGACCTGCAGCTGGAGTGTTTTGTGTTCAAGACTAGGTATATCTTGGAGCTGTGTTATGTGTGAGACTTTGAACTATCAACTGAGGGGTCTCAAGTAGCTTGCAGCTGTTACTTGTTGTAACTGATTGGGATAGCAAGTTGTATACCACTTGAAATGATGGAGTTGTAAGGCATATTTCTCCACTGCAGGTGTAAATAAATCACCCTGGTACCTTTCTTGTTACATCATTGTTATGTGAAATAGCTAACATGAAATCCAGATGTCTTATTGGTATGCTGGCAGTACAGTTGCTGTGCTTCATGTTAAGTCCTTCCTAGTTCAAAGCCAAGTGATAGAAGAAGCTGGGATTTCTCAGGGAGGATGTTTTCCTGGTAGTATACACCTCTGCTTTGTCATTACTTTTCTTGTGTTCTGCTAGTGCTTTGCTCATTTTCACTAAAAATGCTTCTTAAAATTGTTGGCTCTGACAGTCCTGATTTGTTTGTCTGAATCTAAAAGACAGAAAAACTTCCTGTGAACAGAAGTGAGTAGAATTCAATTGATTTAAAATAAATCTTTTTTGCCTTGCAGCAAAAAGTTGTGAATACACAGTGTGGCTATGATGTCAGAAAGAAGGTAAGGTGCTGGGATCTTGCTGTCTGTCATAATCTGTGCTTGCATAGGCAAAACTATAAAAACAGTGGAAATGCTGATAGATATGTCAGGTTAAAATTCTGGGAACTAATCAGCTGTGCTACATCATACTACAAGTAGAGAGTGGTAGAGATTTTCCTTTGTTTAAAGTAAACTTGTACTGTGGGAGGGTGGAGGAAACAAGTGATGGAACAGGGAAAGGGAAAGGTGTGTTTCAAAAAGGGGTGGGACTTGCATTTCAAGTGTGCATATCAATTATTAGTTATAATAGTCTAACTCTGAATTCTATTATCTGCTAATTCTAATGTAATAACAGGATTTGCAGGAAGATACTAACATCAGTGTCTGACGTTCCCTGATTTAATCTGGGCATATATGTTATTTCTGGAATCTGGTTAAAAACATTACTGCATAAGTGACAAATAATTAGTTTAGCTATACCATGTGGTTGACTGATCTTAAAATAAACTTGAGCAGAAAAGTAATACTCTTATTCTTCCTCTCCACATTCAGAGCAAGAGTCAATGGGATGATCAGATTTTTGTCAAAGGATGTATTCTTGCTCTGGAAGCTTGGTTACCCCGAAATATCTACATTGTTGCAGGTGTCTTCATAGCTATCTCACTGCTCCAGGTTAGCTGTTTTTGTTATGCTACTTCGAATAAAGTTTCAAGTTTGCAGATACAGACCTGCTGAAGGTAGAAGTAGTTATGGAGAGAGGTAAATATTTTGACACTGGATTTTTTCAGGTATGAGGATAATAGCGGGGGGGGGAAATTATGGGGATGAAGACTTAGAATGAAAATATCTGATGTCAACTAATTTAATTCTCTTGAAATTATGTTCCTCAAAGCCATGAAGGTCATTATAAAAATACACTAGAATTATAATACATGCAGTATATGATGATTGTGATGTATATTGTTATATATATGATTATTATGTAAAATAATGTGATACAATAATATTGCTTACATTTCAATGTGCTGTGAGGGCGGGGAGATCTTCTGGTCATCTACTCCAGTAGATCTAAACTACAGCCTTCTATCACAAATGTGAAATGACTAAAATACAATTCTGTCCTTCATGTTAAGATTATTGCTCAGCTGGCTGTAAGTGACGTGTAGCATACTGCTCAAAAAAAGTTGAGAACGGAAGAGCAGGGAAATTGGTGAACAGGTTGCGAATGTGATATTAGCAGAACCAGGTGAAGGAGTTGGTGTGACTTCTTCAGGTACTTTGTCAGTACTTGGTACATCAAAGAAAAAGAACCCAAATTCTCAGGAAAACATATCAGATTACTTCTTTCAAGGTGGATCCTACTTTCACTGTGGCAGTTGTTTACACTTACCTAAATTTCTTCACTATGGTACTGCTTTACTTCAGTGGGAAATAACAGACTTGTAAATCTACTACCATTTAACTGAAAATAGTTGAGCATAGAGTGCTGGCAAAATACCTTTTCCTAGCCATGGCAAGACTGCCCTATGTTGCTTGGGTTTTGATATTTTATCACCATCTAATGATAGTGCTTCTGTGGCTTTGAGAGATGCTGTCCCTGAGGACAACACCTTCAGTTAGGAGGATGTTCCAGATAGGAAGTCTAATCTTTTGGCAGTGTGTTGACCAACACTAACTTGATGTTTTTGTTCTTATTCATGTCTTGAGTATCTGTGAAACCACTTTCAGGGTCACTTGTATTTTCAAATTGTGTCAGTCTTGTGCATTAAACTATTGCATGGTGGGACAGAGTTAGACATAATCTGACTACTTCTAAAACAAATCTTTCAGCTTTTCCAAAACTTCACCCCAGTCTTTTGGTTTTTTTCCTAAGAATGTTTCAGGAAATGTGCTGAGTTATGAATTTATCTTCAATTTGTAAGGGAAGATTTCCCTGAGAACTTGAGTGAATGTTAAAATTTCAATTTTAAATGTCTTGGAATAGTCTGGGACTTTTCTCACTACTGTTTGTGACAAGAATTTCATTTTAGTACAGGTAATTGTACATTCTATGTGTATTTAAAAAAATTGATGAGAAAATTGGCTGGATTATCCAAAGTTGTGGAATGAATGAAAATGCCTGATTTGTAACTTTAGCAATAGGTAAGGGTGAGTGTTATAAGACTCAAACATGGCTAAGTGGATTTCTTCCAGCTCTAGGGCATCTAGAAGCTTATTATTTTGAATGCTCCTGAAGTGTTACATGAAAACATCTTTTTCTCATGAGTTTTATTTCTTGCAAGATTCTGCTGCCTTTATTACTTTTTAGTAATAGCCATGCTTTGATGGATGATCCTGGCTATGAAATGATACCTGAACGTGCAAACACTTTATGAATGCGTACCTTTATTCACAAGAGTAGTTGCACTGACATCAGTACAGTGTAATAGGGATACAGAAGAAGTAGGTTCCCATTCTGCAATAATAACTCATTGTAATAGGCTCTAATTTTTAGAAACATCTTGCAGACTAGTACATTACAAGCTTTTTCATCTCACAAATCATTTGTGTTTTTGTCTTTTTAGATTTTTGGGATTTTCCTAGCCAGGACATTGATTTCTGATATTGAAGCTGTAAAGGCAGGTAATGCCTTCTGAATATAAAAGCAGACGTGTTGCAAAAAAGTATGTTTTACGGTTACTGGTTGGATGTGAAGGTGGAAGAAATGAACAGACCATGAAATACTCCTGTTATTAAAAGCCTTATGTGGATTTTACCCTGCTCATGCTTTTTGTTAGAAGCTGGTACAAAAAAAAAAACCCTCCGAACACACACCTGTCTACCTTTTTTCTAACAAGACAACTCGGTGCACCAGCATTGATCTCTGAGGAAGAAATGGGATTTCTCAAGACGGCAGAACAGATTTTAAAGATCGTAGCAAGGAGACATGAAACTGCTGTAAACTTTCCTTGAAGGATTACTGTGAAGACTGTTCTGTTTTCACTCCCAACTGTCACCAGTCTCAAAATGTAATCTTTTCAGAAGGCGTGCTGATTGCTTCAGAATCTTGAAATGGTTTTAATCTCTACAGTAGACTTGTGCAGTCATTTTTTGGCAAAATACCCAGCAACCATAATGATCATGGTATTGGAAATTGGAAAAAAAGTCACAAATTGTCTAGTTCTTTAATTGATTTTTCAGTTGTGGAGAAGTAGGGATGTTTGTTTGACTGGGAATAATGTAGACGTCTCGGGAGCAGGAACTTGTGCTCAGTATCAGAGCTTGAGTAACCCTTTTCTCGAGAGGGGAAAAATCTGACTATCTGTAGCATTATATGTTAGAAATCTCCATTTCAGGCAAGGAGGTGTGAATCCCTGATGCTGTTTCCTGTCTGAAAAAAATGTAAATATTCTTTATTTATAGAAGAAAAAACTCTTTAAAAATGCTTAGCTTTTTATTATCAGTAATATCTTTAAAAAGTGCTGTCTGCAGAAATTTCAAAATACAGCTTAAGTAGGTAGCAAGCACACTATGCTAGCTGTTGATGGTTTTTGCCTTTCCTCCAGTTTCTCTCTCAACTGTTATATTGAACTTCACAAGTCCTAACTGCTAATATCAGGACTGATGAAAAACATTTAAATTCAGTATTGATGCCTACTGAAATCTGTTTTTTAATGAGGAAATACACATTTAGTGAAAGATTCGAGTTGTTGAATTTTTAAATCTTCTGTAAAGCTGTTGAATCATCAGTTCTGCTTGTATTCTGATACATGGTTCAAATGCCAGTCACAATATGGTGAACCAGAATGATTTCTTCACAGCAATTTTCTGCATCAAATGGAACTACTCCTGCTGAATTAAATTTTTTTTATTTTTATCAGAAGAAAACTAAACTCTCTTCTTCCTGTCCTCCCCTCCTGGGGGTTCAGTAAATGGATCTGTAGTTCAGTAAGAGTTCCAGTCTTCTCTAAAAGACTTTGGCATAGTATTTTTAGCTTTAAGATAGAAGTATGTGACTGAACTTCTTGGAAGTAGCTGTAGCTGTCAGTTTTACTGTGGGCCATATAACTAACATTGTTTACTGCTTCCAGCGACACCAGTTTTTTCAGGGAGAGCAGGTTTATTTACAGTGCCTAACGTAGTGTAAATTTTAGAAAAGTATATATTTTTATAATGATATTTTACTACATGTAGTCTGCCTGAAGGATTTAATACTTGTATTTCCAAAGTATATGGCTTTCTTAGGAAGCCAAACTTTTAAATCTCTCTCTAATGTCCTTTTTTCTATTATGCATGTATTAATGAACATTTCACTGGCAAAAGCTGATCAACAGTAAGAATCTTTGTGTCTCTATTGATTGTCCAGACATCCTTCTAGCTTTTAATCTGTGAAGCACTTCACAGACAATGATGTACTTCTCACGTGTACTTCAGTTCAGCTTTCATAGTTCTTTTTCTGGCCAGTGATTGAGACACTACAGGAAAAGGAAGCTTGTCTAAGGATGGCTGACTTCCTTACAGGAGCAGAGAACAGTCTGCTATTACTCATCTGAAAACCTGAAAGTAAAATTGCTAGAAATGCACTGTGATTTTTTTTTTAAATTTTTTTAATTTTTTTTAGCTTTGATATACAACAAGGAAACAATAGCAGTAGACCACTGATGGGAGAGAAAGAGGCATTTCTTCTGTAGAGCCTTGAATCTGAGGTCTGTATTACTTATTTGTTGACTCTAGTCCATTAGGAGCAGCCAAAAATTTACTGCTGTTACTGCTACTGTGCAAGCAGCAAAGCAGTGTCCAACAACCTTTGCTTTAAACTCTGGTGCTTGAAACTTTACAATGCCTCATCAACCAACTTACTCTGTTAAGGTTATGTGTAATAATCTGATGTATGAAAAATTGGAGAAGGATGCTTTCTATTTGTAACTTTTTATTCATAAAACATTGCATTGAAAATTGCATCTAGGGAGTACGTTTCCCTTTGCCACTTTTTGACACAGAAAGCTCCTAATGCTGTGAAGTAATTTCAGCAGTTGGTGAAAGTCATCATGGTGTCAAAGATATCTGTGGAGTTCATGCACTGAAACTAGCTGCTGACAAGAGCCAGTGTCATGGAGCAGGATTCCAGTGTCTGCAAATCTTGCCAAGTTGCCTGAAGACAAATGAATACTTGGTTTCTTTTGAACTACTGTTTGTATGTAAAATAGAATTTAATTGAAGTGTTGTCTTTCCACGGTTTGTTCTGATTGGCTTTGGCCATTTTAACACCAGCTTTGTATCAATGCTCCAGTTATTTGGAACTGAATTCAAGAGATCAAGTTCAACCTATTTGAGGATCTTTAAATTCATGGATTGATTTGTTTTCACTGTGGATAAACTTCTCTGTGCTTATTCAGTATCACTTTTAAAACCCTGGGGCTCTAGGCTGGTTTACCCCTAGACATTTTGAAGTGCACCCCTATTGGTGGTGTACATGGCTAGTGTAATTTCAGACTTGGAATGGGAATACTTTCTTACCACTTTCTACTTATATTTAGCACTTTCTCTGTGGACCTGCAGTGACTTCATGGCTAAACATATAGGTTATGGTTTAAAAAGTCTTGTCATCAAAAGCAGTTAGGTGTGAGCCTGCCTCTAAAGCCTTGAAGGAGAAGCAATTCAATGATCTCACAGAGAGAGAGGCTTTATAAATTGTTGATGTTGAGATTTCAGTGGTTGCATTTGGAACAACTCCACAAACACTACAATGGAAACAAGGTTTTTAATGAAGATGTCAAATATGAGATCAGACTCGAATAACTAGACTGAGAGAAGGAAACTTTTCAGTCTGATCACTTTTATTTCTTGGAAATGGGCACAATTTATTTCTGTGAAGCAATGTATTTATTTGCCAGTATGTTTGACAGTGCAGCTGCCCTTTTGTTTCTATTAATATGTACCTGCAATTTGGACACAGTTTCCCTGTATGTGAAGAGGAGGACGAATATAAGCACTGAAAAAAGTGCAGCGACAAAAGGAGCTTTGGTCGCCTCCTGAAAACCTTAATATTTCTTCCTGAGGGGTCTTTAGTTTGATGACCCTCATACAGTGCCATGTGGATAGACTTGTACCTCCAGTCCATTGAGGCTGATGTGGCAATTGGCTTATATGTAGAATTGCCTTGGGTTTTTTTGTCTTCCCATTCCATCCTTTCCTTTTCCTTCTTCCTACTGCCTGTGGGTTATCAGGCAGCTTGAACGTTGTTTAGTCACTGGAAGGGGAGGTTCTGTCTCTTCTTCTGAGGTGGTTTTTCTGAGTGACTTTCAGTATATTTTTTTCCTCAAGCCTTAAATTTGATTAAATAAAATTTAATGTTTTGTACTCCTGGAGTTTGATTTCTAAGATTTTTTTTTTTTTTTTTTTGCTTCCAGTCACTAGTATTTCCCTCTCTAAGGTTTAGGCGGCTACTGAGACTGCAGTTTGTGGATAACTACAGAAATGGTAAAAGCCAGCTGGTGTTTGTGTGTATATTTTGCTGTAACTCTCCTGATTTTTTTTTTTTTTTGTTTGTTTGTTTTCAGTCTGGGCTGCTGAATAATAGGTAACACTGGTGCTTTTCTCTCTATTGTTAATGCAAAGCCATGAACAAGTGAAGAGCTGCAGAATGGTGTAGAGAAATTATTAAATCTAACTGCTGTTTGCACTTTGCCGTTATCCACAGTTATCGCTACTGTGATTTGCACAGTCTATGGTTTGTCATGTCTGAGCAATGTTCCTGAAACTATTAAGAGTGCAGAAGTGAAGTAACTTCCAGGTTTGAAGATGAGGCTTGCAGAAATAGGTTTGTGTATGCTTTTTTGACCATTTCAGTGTTTCTTTAATGCATTAAAACCTGATTTTAGTTTTAATAAGGTCAGAGAAGCATCTAGCCAATAGGTAGTGACTATATTAGAATAACGCAGTATCTGGAAATTAGATACTCTAGAATGTTAAGGCTGGATTGCTTCTAATAAGAATGACTTAACTTGAATGTGGCTATTTGGTGTATATATAGAACTTGTAATAGATCCTGATATATCTCATACTAATGCCTGGTTTAGGCAGATCTTATTCTGAAATTGAGAGTCTGAAGCTATTTCTCATTTTGACACTGGAAATGTGTAGGATGCCCATATCACTGTGTGCTTTAAGCTAGAGGAAACTGCACATGGTTCAGCTCTTGTTTTTCTTTTCTCCTACTACGTGGTCAAAACCTGCTTGTATGTTGCCAAGCGACTTGTCTGGGGTGGTTTTATGAAATTCCCTTTCTCAAGAGTGCTGCTGAAAGTGATATTTGGTGGTGAATGTAGTGGGCTAAATAGTGTTAACAAGTTTTGCAAGTGGGAAAGCTTTTGCAGGAACAAAGCTGTAATGTTTGTTCACAGATGCAAGCCAATCATACTTGAATTGTTTGACAACAGGAGGCCTTGTTGACTTTTAAACATTACCTGGTTTATTACAACTTTTTAAAGGTCAGTACTCTTCTGGTTTTTTTTTCTCAATAACTTCTACTGCTGGCTAAAAAAACCCCACCATTGTTCTCTAGCTCTTCAGTATCTACCACTACAGCGTTTTGAATTTGATCTCCTAGGTCTTGGCAATATGTGTCTGCAACATACTTGTAACTGCTTCAAAAGGCTCCATAAGAACAAGTTGTGCAATAGATCCTGTTACCTTTTTTTAATCAAGTGAACATTTTAAAATATGACAGGTTTCTGTAGAAATGTTCAGAGGCATTCATTTTACTACAGTTTTTCATAAACTAAAGTTAAACCGAGGTTCTCTTACTGGAGATAATTTAATGAAATGCTAGCTGTCTTAAAATCTTCACACATGCCCACTTGTAATTTCTAACTAGCTTTAATTTGTATCTTGTCCAACCAGTGTATGGACATTGACTGCAGTTTCTTGTAAACTACTGAGTCTCATTCCAGGTTACAGTAGCTGCAACTCTGAAATTAGGATGAGTGTGACCTCAGATAGTTAGGAATATAGCTTGTGATACTAGCAGGTAAAACCTCAGGGATGAGCTTTAGAATTGGAAATTGAAGAGGGATTTGGTTTAAAGGTACAGTTTTTTGGTGGTTTTAACGTGTTCAGTTAACAGCTGGGGCTCGCAGGTCGATTCACAATGTGCAGAGGTTGAATTGGTGCCAATTAGCCCTTTGCATTGTTTAAGCTACAGCTCTCGTCTAATCTAAACCCCCATTGTTTCAGGTTGCACGATATAAGCTTGACATTTTTTTGGTAATGATTTTAAAGTCCCATTGATACAAGAAAAAGTTGCAAGTGATATCCTGGTTTGACAAAACCAAGTAGCTTAAAAATGTATTGCAGAAGTGGTAATTGCCTGATGCTACTCATGTGATGTTTTCTAAGACTGCTTGCTTGACAGGCCTTATTCCTACTGCTCTTAGTAGCTCAGTGAAGAGCAGCAGTGAGGCAGGTATCTGTAGGCCAAATAGATGAGCAAATTACTTTTTTTTTTTTTGTATGTATGTACAGCTTTGAAAGCAGGAGCTGTACCTGGGCTTAGTAGTGTTGGTTATGCGGCAGCATGACAAATGCAAGGCAGTGTTGGCAAAGCTGGCATTGTATTGCATTTGCCTCAGCAGCAGTGCAGGGTTGCTATGGGGAAGAAGGGAGGCTAGTGGGGTGTCTCTCCTCTCAAAACCTGTAATGTTGTGGCAGCTTCCTTGACCACATTTGCATTGCTGTGACTACAGAGTTGTTCGATGGTTTCTTTAATCTTATTCTCTTCTATTTCTTGTCTCAGATCACCTGAATGGGAGATGAAATGCTGACTTTTAGTGACATGCCATGGCATAGTGGCTCCCGACAGTTGTAAGATAAAAGTTGGAAGTATTGGCTGTTTAAAATGAGCTGCTTTAATTTAAATACATTTCTCTCAATAGATACCGTTTCAGCTATTGAAAGTATTGAACAGGTTAAGATTTATTTTTCCTCTCCTGTTTGACTTCCAAGAACTGATTGAACAGGAGAAAAGCACTTTGTTGAAAGTATAATAGAGGACAATTTCTAGCATTATTTTGCCTGTGTGCTTTTTTTTAGCCTTTCATATTAGTAAGACTCAACCCTTAGTGTTACAGTTAATCTATAAAGTGCTAAGTACATACACCTCTGGAAAAAAGTCTTATAGGTCACATCTGTTGCGTCAGTACTCCGTAGTAGCACTGAAGGATGCAAATGCTGATCCCTATTCCAATAACTGTGGCTACAGGTAAAAAATACTCTACTGCAAAATCCAACTTGGCTGCCAATACAGGGTGACTCCACGATTTGAAAGGCAGCTCCCATTGTGGCAGATCTTGCCTGGGCACAATCATTATTTTCAATTTACATGATTTATGTATTAAGATGTGAGAAACTGGCACAAGATCTTTGGACTCCTGGTTTCAAGGTGGTGGTTTTCAGTTAGTGCCACACATCCAGGATGAGTCTGATCTTGCTCAAAGCATTTTAAGTCTTCCTTAACCACGGAGTGAAAGAAACTGAAATCATATCCTTCATATGTTTTACTAAAAGTTGCTGTGTAAAGGCAGCATTGCTAAAATTGCTGTTTTCTCTCAACTTCTGGTTTGCTTACAGTATAGGCAGAACAAATGTATGCCTGCCTGTGGAAGATGATACAGACTATTTTTGAACACAAAAATGCTGTGGTACATACAGGACCTGGGATTGTCAGACATTTGTGCATGGTGAATTTGGACAAAGATGCCTTTATTCCAGGGCTCTAATTTTGCTAGTTTAGGACTTGATTATGCCACTGACTCACTGGAATAAAGCCTTTTTTCATTCAACTGATGGTTTAATCAACTTTTCATAAAGAAAGAAGCTACTTTACTGGGATTTTTGGTGATCAATAAAGAATGAACCTCTTTAATATCCTTTACTACTCACTGACTAATATTACAAGCAGCACATTTCAGTAACAGGAAACACTTGTGTTTTCATCACAAACATCTGTTCTTTCATCACAGACAACTTAAAATGAAGTTACCTGAATTAAGAAGACTGCACAAAAGACCCATTGAATTATATATCACCTCAGGACTCGTATTATCATCTTGTAGAAGTTTGTGTAACCTTTGAACTAGCTGTGATTCCTTAAATGATTCTTCAAGCGTTTCTGAAAAATAAGTAAACAAATACCTGAGATGTACATGAAAAGAAGCTAGAAAGTGAACATGCTTGCTTTTTAAAAATAAAATTTCTGACTGGCTTAATTTCAAATTGGCTATACAGGGATGTCTTGGGCATCTATTTTCTGTACTGGAAAATTTCTCTATTTTTTTCACTGGCCTCATTATGGAAGACAGAACCTGTATACTATAGATTGTATAAAATAACTTCATCATAGATTAAAATTTGCTAGGAATGTTGATTCACGTTAGTTTCCTGGTTGAGTTTGAGAGCCTTAATGGTGGACCAAGCAGTAAAATTGGCTCTTTACTGTCTTGCTTGTTGGTATACAAAATTCAAAATTTCAAGTTGACTATTACTTTTCAATTTATCTCTTGATGTACGTAGATTTCTGTGGTGACTGTCTTTATTGTAATAAATTGAGTCCCATTTTCAAATGTGATCAGTCATACGGGAAATACCTGGAAGAAAAAATATACTCAGTCTCTCTGAAAATGAGCTCAGTAAAAGTAGTTAGAACCAGTTTTCTCACTTGTTTAATTTGCAACTTCTACAAGGCCCTTTTGTCTATGCTTCTGCTTTATTCTCGCCTGCATTCAAATGTCTGCTGAAGATTATTTCCTCAATTTGTAGTCTTCATTGACCATTCTAGTCCATAATTTTTCCTTAATTTTGTCTTCATTTAGACTTTCTCATCTTTTTCTTTAGTCTTCATTACCTTTATTTTCCTTCTGTTTTTTTTTATACAAGTTTCTAGCATCATACCATGCTACTCAACAGATTATGCCTGTCCACACAACCTAATCATCTGACACTACCCTAAACAAAAAAAAAAAATATTTGGGCAGTTCCTGAAGCCTGTTGCTTTTGTGATCTTTTGGATGGCTGACTTCCTTTATTTCCTGCTGAAGAGCTAAATCTAGACAAGAAACATGCTTTTTTGTACATGTTATGTAGAATTAACAGCATGACACTGTTTCTTAATAATTGAGGATCTTGCACAGGTAAATGCTTTTAGGAGAAAAATACCTAAATCAATTGCAGATGCTATTGCCAAGGCATTCAGAGCCTCATTCTGCATGGCAGCATGTTTGCTTGTTGTCATGGAAACCAGATGCTTCACTCCTTGTGCCTCCTGGATGGCTTTGACCACTTCCTGTTAAAGCAAAGGTAAAATATCACAGATGGAAATCTGACTTATGAATAAAGTGGAATGAAGAGAGAAATGAGGTTGCACTCTTCAGCCTCTGAGTAGATGGAAATGATTTGCCTGCTGCAATGCAAACTGATATTTGAAGATTGGAGATAACATTGCTTTTGACACTGATCATATGTGTCTGCTTAGGGCTGGTCTAATTTACTTGGAATATCAATACTTACAATTATGTATATGCATATCTATAAGATAAAAATACATACATTTTGTCTCGAGTTTTAGTTTGACCTTATTCCGATTTTTCATTTCAAACCTTCAAACTGGCAAAGATTAGTTTTACTTTATCAAAGCCTGTGCCGATAGTATCTACTTTTTTTTATCACTACCTCAAAGTAAAGCGTGGTTGGGATGCCTGTGTATAATAGCATAATTTACAAGAAACAGAAGCCTGTTCTAATATGCCAGCAGATACAGATCACACCAGATTCATCCATCACTAGGGAGATAAGTGGGCTCTTTGGAGTTTCTGGAGGACTGAGGTTTGGAACAGGTCTGGGTTATCTTTGCCATTTTAATTAGAAACTAGTATTTATGGAAATAGAAAAGCTTTACTTACTATTTGTCAAGCCTTACTCAAGCAGGGTAAAAGTTGACAAATGACAGTAAATAGCTATGTTGCTCGTTTCTGTGCAGTATGTGTGGCTACGGAGAGCACTGCTTTCCTGCTCACACCATTATTGGTATTGAGGCAGACTAGAGGGGTTTTTACTGTGAACTTTCATGTTTTTAATGATAAAGCTGTATGTGCTGTTCTAACACTTAACCCTCAGCTATATTGACAAGCTTTAAAAATATTTGAGAAGGATAAAATAGAAACATATCAGGACAATAGCTCTCATACTTGGGATCTGTTGTGATGCAAGATCGATGCTAGCAGCCGATTTGCTTCTTCATGAACGCCAGTGTGGTCATTAGCATTGCACCACTGTACAAGTCTGTTGAGCAGCACGGGGTCTTGGCCCAAGATTTCAGCTGCATCAGCTGAAAAGAAAAGCATCGGGAGACATTCAAAATCAGACTTCACAGTCTTTCTGTCACAGAAGTGTGAATGCAGAAGTAGCCAGGACCACAGGCCTGAGCTCAGTATCCTTTAAAAGCTGTAACTAGAGCACTGGGCTTTTAAGGGATCTTGGAAATCTTGAGGAATGCCGGTTGTGTTAGGGCAACTCTTGGAGATAAAGAACAAAGTAAGCTGTTCTGATTAGGTCTATCCTTTTTAAAAGGCTGCTGAAGCAGGGCTTAAAATGAGTAGCTTCATATCTTTGAAAGCAAATATTCTGTTGCTATACTGAAATCTTCCTGAGGACTGTCCCTTTCCGATTTGGTTTCTTGCACTTGCTCTTTGAGTCCTGCACAAATGTAATCATGGGCTCTTCAGAGTCTGTTCTTGCTGTTTCAGTGCTCCCAGTAATGGTGATAATTACTGTTGGTAGCATGTGGGAAGCCAAGTCTTAGTACAGAATTGCAACATGTCTGTAATTGCATGTCTCAAGTTCTAAGAATGTGTGTTGAACTGTGTATTAGGCATCACCAAAACTTCCCCCAGAGTTTGGAAGAGCCTTTTAATTTGTGTTCCCCTGTGTTTCAGGAACCCTATCTCAAGACATGCTAGCAGTATTATCTCTGTGGTTGACATTTGCAAAAAACCTCACTAGATAACTTTTCCTAAGAAGTGAAACTCTAATGATATGCTGTGGTTTAAGACTCGTTGCCACTAAGGGAGACTACTCCCAAAGCTCTTAGAAGTTCAGCAGCAAAAGGAACTTTACTCATGCTCTCTCAATATTGCATCAGTCTAACACATGGTTCCACATGAGTCTTACTGCAGTTTAATAACACATCTTTAAAGTGCTGTGGATCAAAAATGACTAACTGGTGGAAAGTGATTTCCTAAGCAAAGGAAAAATGCAGATATAAGGGTGCTGAGGACTGTGAAATACTCCATTTTAACCAAGTATGTTAAGCAGGGGTTCAGCCTTGAGGACATCCTGGTAAATACTGCTTCAGTAATTTCAGTTAGTTGATTCTGTTCAGTACTTAAGACATTGAAATTCTACATCTTGGTTCAACTGGAATTTTCTTCTAAGTGAAGGGTACCAGGAGAAAGATAAGAAAGTAGTAATGCGCACAACTTAGGCTGCCTCTTTGTAGGAATTGAGTGCTCACCCATTTGGCTTTGAGCACACAAGAGCTTTCTTGTAAACTGCCAAACTGCTGTTCCCATGTGTTCCAGTTGATTGTGAACTGAGGATATAAATGCACAGCACTTCCAACTTGGCACCAGATGTATTAGCTGAGAGCTAAGAGTAGTCACAGGACAGATGCTCACTTTTGGCGTAGAATTACTCTATTTGCAAAAATATACTGTGGTTATAAGATTTAATTCAAATTTAGGAGTCTCGTGTAGTTATTTTTAATAAAGGGTTTTTCTTGTTGACTTCATTTTGGTTATGTTGAGTCCTGTCCCATGCCTGCCCCCCATCCCTTGATGCTGGAGGACCAGAGCAGATGAGCATGAAATGTGCGTTGTGTGCTCTGAAGAAGGAAAGATGTGGTAAAGGTCTTCATGGGAAGTGTACATTCCCTAAGAAGGGCCATAAAGGGTTTGTGAGCTTTTTCCAATCTTTTTCTGCTTTTCCAGTCTTTTGAAATAGTTCTAGGCCTGAAAGAAGGTAACCAGGGAGATCCCTTCTCCTTTGGAAGCAAATTCAGAAAGGGAAAAATGTGGGGGAAAGTCTGTGTGGTTTTAAGATACTGGGAAGTTTGTCTCTTGGAGCTTTGCTGAAGCAAAGACTTGAGGAAGAACCAATGTTAACATCCAGAACAGAAGGGATAGGTTTGGCTGACAGGGGCATCACCCTACTCCTGTTTCTTTACCTGTCCCTTTCTCTGTTGCATTTGTTTTGAGATATTCTGGAAAGAGTCAAGTAGAGTATGCGCTAGAAGGTCACTGTCAATAAACCACATGATTACTCTGGATATTTTGCAGAAACTGTAAGTCAACCTATACTCTTTCTATTTTGGGGAGGGAGATGAGGAAGGATGGACACTTCCTTTTTTTTATTTGTCCAGTACACTAAGGAACAATCCACAGGGCAAAATCCCATAAGGAATCTGGGAGCTTCTAGCCTAGCTGAACATACTTTTTTTGAGGTAAGAGTTATTTGTCGTTGCATACCACCTGCATATTGCCTCCTGTAAGAGAAAGGCTTTTGCTTCTACGTCAGATGTTACATGTTAGTCTGAGGAGATCATGGTAATCCAGTTTAGTACAGAAAGCTAAAAGAGGTAGGAGGGTGGTGAATGGAACCAGTTTAAGAGGTTTGTTCAAAGGAGGTGTCTTGACACAGTTTGACAGGGACCTCCTGATGTCTGCCAGCAATAGAGCTCTTTGAGATAAAACCCAATTAGTTATTCTTAAGCGGAACAGGAGGACATTTTAACTTACAAAATGCCAAATTTGAGTAAATTGTGTGTACAACTGAACTTTAACTTGAGCTGAAAGTCCTTTGGCTGTTGAAGTGCAGAAATTCTGCTCCTCTGAAGCAAAAAAGCAAAACTGTAAAAACCAGTTAATGTTAACATCTCTAGTGTAATCATAGAATCATTTCGGTTGGAAAAGACCTTCAAGATCGAGTCCAACCATTAACCGTGCCCCCTAAACCGTGCCCTGGAGTACCCTGTCCACTTGCTTTTTGAATACCTCCAGGGATGGTGACTCAACCACTTCCCTGGGCAGCCCATTCCAATGTTTGACAACCCTCTCAGTAAAAAAATTTTTCCTAATATCTAACCTAAATCTCCCTTGCCTCAACTTGAGGCCATTTCCTCTCGTCCTATCTCCAGCCACCTGACAGAAGAGACCAGCACCCACCTCACTACAACCCCCTTTCAGGTAGTTGTAGAGAGCGATAAGGTCTCCCCTCAGCCTCCTCCAGACTGAACAGCCCCAGATCCGTCAGCCGCTCCTCATAAGACTTGTGTTCCAGGCCCCTCACCAACTTGGTTGCCCTTCTCTGGACACGCTCTAGCACCTCAATGTCTTTCCTGTAGTGAGGGGCCCAAAACTGAACACAGGACTCGAGGTGCGGCCTCACCAGTGCCGAGTACAGGGGAACAACCACCTCCCTGTTCCTGCTGGCCACACTGTTCCTGATACAGGCCAGGATGCCGTTGGCCTTCTTGGCCACCTGGGCACACTGCTGGCTCACATTGAGCTGGCTGTCAGCCAGCACCCCCAGGTCTTTCTGTGCTGGGCAGCTTTCCAGCCACTCTTCCCCAAGCCTGTAGCGCTGCATGGGGCTGCTGTGACCGAAGTGCAGGACCTGGCACTTGGCCTTGTTGAACCTCATACGATTGGCCTCAGCCCATCGATCCAGCCTGTCCAGATCTCTCTGTAGAGCCTCCCTACCCTCAAGCAGATCGACCCTGCCTCCCAACTTGGTGTCATCTGCAAACTTGCTGAGGGTGCACTCGATCCCCTCATCCAAATCATCAATAAAGATATTAAACAGAACAGGGCCCAACACCGAGCCCTGGGGAACACCACTCGTGACCCACCGCCAACTGGATTTCACCCCATTCACCACTACCCTCTGGGCTCGGCCATCCAGCCAGTTTTTCACCCAGTGAAGAGTACACTTATCCAGGCCACGAGACGCCAGCTTCTCAAGGAGTATGCCATGAGAGACAGTGTCAAAGGCCTTGCTGACAGATCTGACTGCAGTTTTCTATAGTTAGAAAGAAACCTAACTCTTCTAGTCAGTAGGTCTCAGCATGCCCAGTGATTATCAGAATAATGAATTTATACTAGATAATGCAATTAACTAATTCAGTGAGGACTTCTTAGTAGATGCGTATTCAAAGAGTTTCAGGCTGAGTTAATTAAGGGCAGTGTTGGCTCATGGGTAAACAGAAAGTAAAGGTGGGAGAATTGTGTGTTCATAGGCAGGAATCGGTAAACATTGAATAATCTTCTACATCTTTTTTTTCTACTTTACACTTTGATATCTGTATTGTTTCAGATTCAGAAGTTGTACCATTTTGTGCCAAATTCTGACTTCATACTAGAGCTGGTTAATAGCATTGAGTAAAAAAAAAAAAAAAAAAATTTAGATAACATGTTTGATAATTTAGATCTGTGTTATTATGATGTCTCAATTTTAAAAGCTAAATGGTCTCCCCTGTTGGAATTCCAATATAGCTTCGGAGAAATGACCTTTTAATGACTTCCTACAAAGCCTGAGATGAAGAAGAGGCTAAGTTTCTGTATATCTTGCAATGTCCATTTCCCACCATGGTGAAATATAGCTGAAAGCAGCTTTTTACTGGACTGGAATCAGTGCAAATTAATGATTGCTAGATGTAAATTTTATGTCATGCATATTAATTTGAAAAAGGATGCAAGTAGCTGCCCTATCAAAGTGGTGTCTGCAGTGGTATAAATGAAAATGAGTGCAGCATGGAATGTAGGAGTGAGGTTTTTTCTCCTTCCATATAACTACTGAATTTGTGATTGTAATTGTTCTGTACCAGCTGTCAATTCCCATTGCAAAATGGTCATAACACTTCTGATTCTGTTTTTGACCTGTTTCTTGTTATTCCTGCACATCAAGGTGGGCGGTACTAATTAGTGTTCTAGAGCAGCTGCTCTGGTGATATGAAAGAATTACAACACTTATCATTAAAAAAAAAAAACCCAAACCCCACAACACTTGTTTTTGTATTATACTCTGGTAAGAAGCTAGTAAGTCTAAAAATAAATTAGGATATTGTGTTAGATCTTAACACAATTCTGACGTTATGCATGTTTCTCAAAATGCAACTATATGCACAGGTGAGTATTGTTGCATTTGCATATCCACCTCTGTAAAACTGAATGAAGTGCAAGTAGATAATCCCACATTTCAACATGCAAACTAAATTCAACATTTGAGCTACACCAGCAAGATAAACCTGGCAATAAATGTATAGAGAGACTGTGTGACTGGTAGAAACTTGTTTCTCCTGCCTCTCTCCACCCCAGCTCCCTTTGATCATTTTATATTCTCCAGTTCTTCTATTGATTTGCTTTCCTGTGATTTGGCACTGTAAATCCTTAGCCTGATGCTTTTCCATCATACTTGTGCCTTGCTGGTATATCTTTGGTGGAAAACATCTTCCTTTTAGGCCTTTGCCATTTCTCACTGACTGCTGCAGATTCTTCTGTTTGGTTTATTTCTTATCTACCTCTGAGGCTGATTGGAGCCTTCAGCAATCATCTCTGTTGGAATCTCTCCAGACTGAGCAGAATTAGGTTAGCAGGACACTTAGCCTGTAGTCTTCTTGCATATCCATTGTCTTGCAGGGGGAGGGGAGGAGGAGGGTGTACAGCTGACATCAGTAAGTACTAGCAATTCCCTACCTTGACCATCTGCTAATTTGCGTAGTGTTCCAAGAAGTTTAAACTGCACAGGAGGCATCTCTGACCTTAGAAGTGCCTGAATCCGTTCTGCCACACCTTCTTCCAGCACTTGAATCTTGTTAACAACTAGAAAATGGAAAAAAGATGTTGATGTGAAGCTCAGTAACTACGCAAGCATCTGAAAACGTAGATATGACGTAACTGTTGTTCTGAATTTTGTGCTCCATTATGCTCTTAGCAAAAGGTCCAACTTGTTAGAGCACTCAGAAATGAAGTCAGGACTACCTGGCTGTTTAGGCTTCTCTTTTGAGCTAAAAACTTCCTAGGAATTGCTGTTATGATATTTTGGTTACTTTCGATCTCAGCCCTGCCTGGAATGAAGTACATAAAAGAGGATAAACACAGCATTGTTGTTTCTCTTCTTTTTTCTGGTTGTAATAGATTATCCATCCACTCTCCCACTGACATGAGCAAGCCTTTCCTATGCTTGCTTATCTTAACTGGGTGGCAGAAGTGATTTATGTATCCATATTGCTTGAGAATGAATTTTCTTTTTGTATTTGAGCTCACTGATCCCCTGTTGTTTATGCCTTTGTTTCTGTGCTTTCCCAATTCTTGTGTCTTTGCTTCAGTCGTTAGTGCAGTAATCCCTGGTAATAATCAGAAGCTTGCCTGGAAGGAGTCCTAATGCTGCTTAACTGTGCTACCAAAAGCTGCTTCCTCCAGAGCAATTTTCTTCCCATCCTCTGCATGCTTTTTTTTTTTTTTTTTGGGGGGGGGGGGGCGGCACGGGGAATGACAGGACAGTGAAATTAGGGAGATAACTGTTTTCTATCGTTTTCCTTCTATTGGGCAAATTGAGAAGCAGACACTGTTAAGCACTTGCTCTTAATGTCCTTGTTTTTCAGTGGCACAGACTGACTCCATTCACTAGAGCATAATGACTTTTTGCAATTTTTTTTTTATAAGCACCTGTTCTCTTTTAAGATCATTACTTGAATTTAAGACTTCCCCTGTGCCTATTTGCAAGTGTTAGCCCAGATTTAATTTTTATTTTACAATTTATTTGGATTTGCACTCAGTCTTTTTTTTTTTTTTTTTCTGGGTAGCAGACTATATTGTTGAAAGTGATAGAGTTTGTGTATTTCTGGAAGTGATGTATTATTGTGAGGGAATGTCTTACAGCTCCTATATTCTGATATTTTTTACAAATTGATGAAGAAAAGTACAGTGTAGTAGTACATTTTAAGTGCTATGCATTGCCCACACACTTGGAAAGTTCTAAAATGTAATAGACTTGAACAGAACAGATAATCAAAATATGAACGTATCAATACAGAGTCTATTTTATAATTCAGAGTTGAGCCTTTTAAAATACAGCTGCAAAGAACATTAAGATCTACTGGTACTATATGTAGCAGGCAGTAATAGAGGGGTGAAGTTGTAGGTTGTAACCACATTTTTCTGGATTTTTAGATCCTGTAATCTTTGCAAGATCAGCTGTGTTCATTGCTTTGTTAAGGAACTGCTAAGCAATGCCTGTGGGCTTGGCAATGCAAAAAGTGGGCCTTGGTGTTCGTTAAGGAACAGGTTCTGTTGTGAGTTAGAATGTGATCATCTGTGTTGTCAAGGGAAACTACATCAAAATTGCTATCTTTCAAATGAGATTAATTGGTATCTTTTCTGCTTGTAATGATTAAATACTATCTAATTTTTAAATAAATTAAAATTGTACATATTGCGGAGTGAAATCAATGAGAACTAAGCATGGGACACCTCTACAGAAAAAGGCTTGTAGAAAAAATCTACCTTTTCATTCTCAAAGATAGTTACATTTTGCCTACTAAATTACTCTCTTAGTTACAGCTGGATGGCTCACTATGATTTTTCATGATTCTATGATTATCTTCTAATAGCTCTGTGTTAAGTTGTAACTGATTTAAGGTAGCTGGCATGCATGGTCAAAATACTGCATGCTTTGTTAGCACCAAAAAGCAATTTGCACAGGCCTCTGTCTGCTGATGTGAATGGTGGTAGAAAATCTCTTCACAGAGAAATAAAATATACATAGAAGCAGTGAGGGGCTTATGGTGTGAGATGTATTTATTAAAATACTGAATAGGCAGACATGGCTGACTATTATGATCCAGAGAGTGTGATAATACTATAAACCAAACTAAATAAATTACTTGAAAGCATATAAAAAATTAATTGAAAGAAATAGGTGAAATTCTGAAGAGAGCTATCTGCAAGCAGAAATGAGAGTGTATTAGGCTTTAAAAGGAAGTAGGGGAGGCAAAGTAGCAACTAGTATATTCTGGGGCTCCCTTGTTCAAAGCTATGATTATGTATAAAACTGTTAAACCATGCATGCTGGCTTGCTTACATAATAAAATTGGGAGACAACTTCAGGTTCTTTTATTTTCAGAAAATAGCGTTGGTGTCGTGCTCTTCTCTGGAGTACTGCATAGCAGTGTAAGAACTGTGTTGCAGGGTGCTGTACTGTTAAGTCTCTAGCAAAACTTTTTTTTTTTTTTTGCACTTTCACATGGAAGCAGTAAATTTGAGATGAGAAGCAGCACAATTTTGTGATGTGTATTAACAAAAGATCACAAGAGTAGAATCGTTTGGGTTGGAAGGGATCTTTAAAGCGTATCTAGTCTAATCCCCCTGCAATGAGCAGAGACATCTTCAACTAGATCAGGATCCTCAGAGCCCCATCCAACCTGACCTTGAATGTTTCCAGGGTTGGGGCATCTACCGCCTCTCTATGCAACCTGTTCCAGTGTTTCACCACCCTCATTGTAAAAAAATTTCTTTCTTATCTAATCTAAATCTACCCTCTTTTAGTTTAAAACGATTACCCTTTGTCCTATCACAACAGGCCCTACTAAAAAGTCTGTCCCCATCTTTCTTATATGCCCCCTTTAAGTATTGTAGTTAAGTGTGTTACAAAGGCTGAATTTGCAATGAATATTGGCTTTATAGAAGAGGAGCAGATTTATGAAATCCCTACCAGCTGTGATGCGATAGCTCCACCCCATACTCTCTATTTTAAGCTATAAACTGTGTTCTGCATTTTTGTCTTGAACTGCTGTATGCTGTTAATGTGAAACCATTTCAGCAGCTGGCAATAAGATCACACTTTATTATATTTAGACCCTTTATGTAGATCAGAAGTCCTGATGAATTATTCAAATATATATGTCTCTGCAGGGGGGAAAAGGTTAATTGCCCCTCAGTATACAAGGGAGTGGAATTGGTGACTTGGACAGAGCTGCACAGATCTCCATTAAGAGACCCATCTTTACAAAGAATCACTGTATGTCAATTGTCTTCAAACTCTGTACCTGGAATAGCAAGGTTTCGAAGTGCACTGAGTGCAGCATGTTGAACAGAGACGTCCCCACTCTCTACGTGTTTCTCCAAAAGATCCAGAAGCTGATGTATGACTCCCAGCTGTACCATTCGTACACAGTTGCCATCTGAAGAAAGAGGCAAAACCAAGCAGGTGAGAGAGATAAGAAACACAGTGATAGAAATTAATCATGCAAATTGAGAATTCACGGAGTCTTTGTCTTGCTTGTCTCCTTGTCTTGATAAGATTGAGACTATAGCTTTTGGGTTGTTTTTTACAACCTTCAACTCTCTAGAGATAAGTGGGCATCAGCCACTTGTGAACTGATGCTGAGACACCCTCTAGTAAAGCTTAGCTTGAGAGTGCTTTCTAGGAACAGTCATAGACAAATTCAAAATCATATGTTCTCTAGTCAATTTCTTCTTCAATACTGCTTTATTTTCCACTACATATGTGGTGGAATACTCGTGGCATTTTCCATTTCTCTACAGGATAGCTTTAATACCCCAATTTTGCTATTCTACTGGTTTAAGATATTATTGTGAGACCAGGGATCTTATCCAGCAATGGTGAATCTGATTATTAGTTTTGTACTGCTGTTGCTTCCTGTATTAAATCAAATAATTTGTCATTAACTAATGAAAGAATCAGGCCTAGGTTTTTCTTACCTTTTTTGAGAAACCCACTTTCTGAAATGAGAAGTCTAGTTGTGTTGCAGTCATATGAAGCTAGGAAAAATATGAGTTGACCTAGAGAGTTCTGATCTGTTTAATGCTGGTGAAAGAGCAGATCTGTACATTCCAAAGAACTACCATTTTGCCCAGTACATGCTCTGCAATATTTTGTCAGTTTGTGTCTGTATGTCTCCCTTTCTCTTTGAGAACTTGCTCTGCAGCGGTGACAGCCCTTTTATTATCAGAAGCTACCTAGCTTACCTTGATAGGAAATGAGAAAGTGTTCTCCTAAAGAGCAAAAGGAAACCCTCCATATTACGGTCTGCATCCTTCCTGAAGGAAGTGTTTTGAAGATGCCATTTGGCAAATATTTTTCTGTATTTTATTTTAGACATTTATTATACCTTGAGAGGCATATTCTTGACACCAGTCAACATTTCCTTACTGCTGTGCTGTTAGAGAATGCTGTTCGTTAAAATGTGGCAAAACAGTGTGAACGCTATATAGGAAGACCATGTCTTCACCTGGAGTAAACAATTTTCCATGGAACTATAGAATTCATGCAAATACAGAATCTGGCCAAAAGTAGCTTTAGGTGCTTCTCATGGTACTAACTGCATGCCTAAAATGTACAGACTTCTAATTTTTGTGTGTATACCACTTAAAAATGGCTCTAGTAATTTTAACACCTTTTCTGGTTTGAATGTTATTTCTACCCCAAAGTAGTAGAAACTCCTCCATGTTGTGATTTGAACCAATGCCTACTGTTCCTTTAATCTCTTAGCATTTCAGTTAGTAGCATATTTTTCCCCTGTATTACTACATATGTTAAATAAGAATTTGTCAAATGCTTAAAATGTAAGTGGATATTTTCATGAGAGGATTGTCAGTCTGTGAAATATTTTGAATTCTACTCATGCAAAAATATTTTGATATCAATTTATACATACATTCTCTAAAGTTGATGTTTTTGCTTGTGATTCTTCAAATGTTCTCTTGCCTAATCTTTGGAGTTCAGAGTATATGAGGAAAATTGCCCAGTCCTCTCTAGGAACAGGTTCTCTAGGAATACACCATCTCTTTTGGTCTGCCAGTATTCTACAGGCAAAATACTTTGATCTTCATATAGGCTAACCTTAATTGAATTTAATTTCTCTCCTCCACCCACCTTTCAAACCAAAGAATGGCAGAGCATTTTTTTCTCATGTAGTAAAGTGCGAATAGGCAGAACCCATTAGTGGTTGCCTTGCTTTGAGCTCCAAACTGGTGTTCTCTCCCATGGATTTTTGATTGGATAGCAGCAGAACCTTCAATTTAATGGCTCATAGTTAAAGTCTCATAGGAACAGCCACTTTCATAGCTGCAAAAGCTGTCTGTCATCTTTTCACTGCCTCAGAAGTCATTTGATGCTGAGATCAGATTTCCATAGGATTTTTTTTCTCTTAGGTTAAAGGCTGTGCATACATCAGTGGCACACACTGGGGCCTGAGAGGGATTATTCGCTTTTTCCACATGAAACATCTAATGGGGTTGCGGGGGAGATGGAGGGAGAAGAGCGAGTGACAGAGCAAGCCATTCAGCTGAATAAATTGAAGATAGCCAGTTTAAAGGCACTGAGGGCATTTCTGTGGCCTTTGTAGAACTGTGATGCACAATGGCCAATTCAGAGCAAGGTATAAAACAAAAAAGGGAGTCTAGAAAGGATGTGGGGGAGAGGTGGAGATTTGTGTGTATGGTAGCTTGCTTAAAAAAAAAAACCAAAACAGATGAGACTGACTAGCTAAACATTCAGACAGACGTGAGGGAATCTTTTATGATAATTAAGCACATATTAATGCAGAAAGTTGAGCAATGTTGAAAAAGCTCCTTTTTGTTAATTGAGTATGAACCCAGTACAGTAACTATCAGTGAGAAAGGACAGAAAACATGGTGGGGTATCTTCTGCTGACTGATTCAACACAGCATGCATTCCAGGAGTCTGTTTATGAGAGTCTCTCTGTGTTTCTGCATAGTATTAAGGCTCATTGCTTTCTATAATAGGAAAGTGCAAAAGATAAAATGACTTATCTTGAGATTTCTTTTTCCCCTCCGGTAAGTCTGACTAACCCTACCTTCCTAAAAGTTACTGAAAACCTAAAGCATCAATAATTGTGTGTTATTTTTTTATATTTCTAACAAATGTATTTGCCATGAAACATTTCCAGAGTCTCCTCTCTAATAGTGTGCGATTTAGGAAAAAAAGTGCAAAAGCTTGCATACCTGACCACCCCATTTTTCACAATTATGTCCCTTAAACTACTTCGATATCATTAGCATGTGTAACTTAAAGGTACGCAAGTCTCCAGTCTGCAGAAAAGCAAGAATGTTACTGTTTCAGAGCCAGGGAACAATGAAATACAGTAGTGTTGCTTTTCTCTCCACTCACAAACAGTGGCTTTCCATCTTCAAAAGGTAGAGAATAACCAACCTTACCATTTTTTGTAAAATTAGCAATAGCCGTTGCTCCTGTCTCTGTAGCTGCATGTGTTTGGATGTGATGCAAATACCAACATTCTGGGAGATGATGCCACATCCCTTAGCAAAACAACTTCTGCATGTACCTATCTGTGGCATGACAAATAGAGGGAACATCTCATGTCTGTTTATAATTAGCCCTGAAGTGAACTGTTCTGTCTTTGGGGAGATTTAAATCAATGATGACTTAGATTGTTGTTATAATTAATGATTTAAGGCCTTTAAATTGTTGATTGCTTTGGGATTGGGGGTGGTGGGATGCAGTATAAATGTCCAGTTCTTGATGTTTTATTTAATCTGTATTGCCCAAAATACAACATAGCAAGGCCACCTAAATTAAGTTGCTGTTAGGTCTTTAGCCTTTTCCTGTTGTTCCTGAAATCAGCTTAAAGACTTAGAGAAAAATCTAGGTCAGCAATGTGGGTAGTCTGTTCCTAATAATAGATGCAGAACTTACATTACAAGAAAGTTCTTGCATTTCGTTTGTTAGTCCAAATGTTCAAAGTACGTACACAGGTTTGGAATAAGGAAACATGAGTAGTTCAATATCATGTGAACTTAATCTGATGATTAGCTTTAAACTTAAAACCGGCTCTTAGGCCAGCTTTGAAAGTTATAGAAGCAGGGTGTGAACTGACAACCACAGGTACAGTTACAGGGGCCTTGAAGTTCTTGTGCTTGCGTTTGCATTCTGCACAGGAGCAGTCACAGTGGTATTAGATGACTTGAGGCAACATATGTATATGCTTGAAGGGAAGCATGGCAAGGTGAGCACTAGGCTCCTATAAAAAAACAGAACAGATGGCAACCCCTCTGCTAAGGGGACATTTTGATGTTGTTTCTCTATGTATCTGGACTGTCAGTATTCCTTTTTTTACCTCCAAGAAGCAGAGAGACAATGAGATCTGATGCAGCCTTCACAATGCATGTATCTTCAGCTTGTGAACTAGCCTGGAGCCTCAGCAGGATCTCGGACAGCACCTCTTGCACGCCTGCCTCCACCAACTGCACTTTCAGAGCATCTGTAGAGATCATAGTAAAAGCACACTAAAAGCTTCTTGGGTCTTTGCAGTGTTTCTAACTAGGAAGCTAAATCCTTGAACTTCAGCCAGTCTTTTTTTCAGGTGCAGTCACTGTTTTGGTTTTGTTCGTAACAGACATTCTGGTACTAGGATGACACCAAGGCAGAATGCGCAAAGTTGCTGCACTGAGCTTTGACATTTCTTGTATTGCCAGTCATGAGTTTTCATTTCTTTAAAATCTGTATCAGGTATCTAGATATTTTTAGTGGATTCTTATCGGTGCTTGTTACACCACTGCTTAGAGTAGACATCTATGATATTTGGCTGTCATTTTTTAAAATAAAAAACCAATCTGTCTAGTCTGCTTTCCTGTTGCGCACCATGGAGAATATGAGTTTGAATCTGCTATCTTATAGATCTACTGAAATAGAGTGGAATGCTACTCTCTGCCTCCTTTCTTTGTTGCCTCACCTATTATGCTTCAAAGTCTTGCTCAGGCCAGGATTTCATATGTTCTGGCTTATTTCCACTGAAGGGATTGCTGGTTCCATTAGTAGGATTCCATGGCAAACTCAGGACCCGGAGCTTAAGCTAAGTACCAGTACCCTGTCTCCCGTCATTCCCCCAAGCTGAAAGGAGCCTTACCATTTTCTGCAAGTGCTTGCAGGACCTCAAAGACAATTTCTAGCCTCTCATGGTTCTCTGCTCTTCTCAGTTGTTTCACCAGCTGTTCAGCAACCTTTGTCTTGCTTAGAGCTTCCTTGGCTGTATCTGTGTATATGATAAAGTCAGGATTTTGAATGTTCTTTATTGGATTAAATGTTAAAAGCATATCTCCCTATAATCTGAAGTGATTAGACACAACTTTGTTTTTTAATGCTTTTTCTGTTTTTATAGACGCTTCTGTCCCTTTGGACAGCACTGAGGCAGCAAAACTCTGCTCCACCCCTTCTCCCCCCTACTTCTTTCTTTAACACTATTTTTGTCTAATTCCTGTAGCTATGACCTTATAATAGCTGTCAAATTAATCCTGGCTTAATTCCACTGACTCTTATAAATCCATCTGTAGTATGATTATTTAATATATCAAATTGGCACATGCCAGTTTGCTATAGTAGTGTATTTTCTGCCTTGATTAGATGGTTTTAGTCTTGCTGGGATCCTAAACATCTACAAGGTGCATGTTAACAAAGATCAGATTTTTTTTAAAGCTTCCTGCTGTCTGACATAGAACACATTTGAATGGAATTAAGTAATATAAAAGATCTAGAATGGAATAGGGTATTAAGTAATATGAGAGATCTATAAAGGACAGACCTCACTAGAGGATGATGTGACAGTGTGTGTGATACCATACCCCCTTCCCTGCCTCTACCCCTAAATGCAGGAAGCAGTAGATCAAACTGTAGTCAGACCATATACAAAGTGTGTTACTAATTTTCTACTTGGTCTTTTTCTTCTGTCACTACTTAAAACTTGTGTAAAGTAGGGCAGATGTAATTTAAATCAGTAGAGATGCCTTTGGTTTGAAAATTGTGTAAATGAAAAGGGAAGCTGTTTCATTAAGGTATATAAACTTAATTATTAAATAGAAATAAATTTTAAATAAATGAGTACTTAATGTACTGCATCTGAAGTAGTTGAAACTGTCAATTTACCACATGAAGTTATGCCCTCTATACTTTTTTCTGGGTCAAAAGCTGTCTATTGAATCTTAATTGTTTTAATATAGTACCAGTAATTGCTGATACTCCAGGAAAGAGTAGTTACTTCTCCAACACAGATACTGTGTCCAGTCCCTGATTAGGTATCAGTAGTGTTTAAAAAACCAAACCCAAACCAAACAACCGCCTGCCTCACCCCCAAACCAGCACCCTCCCATAACCAACAAAACCAAATCCCCAGAAAAAAAACCCCAAACAACCCTCCCCACCCCGCCAAACCTGTGGACATATATATGGAAAGGCAGTGACAGTGTGAAGATGATATTTTGCTAAGATACAAAAACATTTACTTACCAAGGTCTGCAAGATTGCATAAGGCTAATAAATCAACATGGACAAGTGGTTCACTCTCTGCATAATTGGTTAATATTCGGACTAGTGATGTGATTATTCCTACCTTCACCAGCTCTTCCTGAAGATCCCCTGGTTAATAGTAAGCATAAAAGTTAAAGGTGATTAAATAGGGACTAATTAAGTCAGTAAAAAATGTCCAACTGAGATGTTTTGCAGCAAGATAGTCTGGTCTTTTCTCACACTGTTAGAATTTGTACAGCTTTTGTGCTGTGGCTTCAGGCTAATGTGTGTGTGTGAGAAATGCAGGTTTCAGGACAGAGTTTTGCTGTACCTCCTAGTTCTACTTTGACTTGAGGAATTAAGCCACTGTAAAAATATATAAGGGCAATTGCAAGAACTATGAAATACTAAGTTGGACAGTGATGATTGCTTAACAGTACAACGACACTGCTTTTGCAGTGGTGTCTTGCTGAGGGCTAGGCTGCAACTTAGATGACAACATATATGACAGACACCAGAAAGTGGGTGCTATTGTAGCATATACAATTGTAATTCAATCGGGAAATCACTGACGTTAATTTTTCTGTGATGTATTTATTGCTGTGTTAGTAATAGGAATTATTAAAGCATGTATCTTATAGTCACAGTCATCTTGTCAAATCTATGCTGGGCCCGTGTTCTGACAGAAGTGAAGCAGATTTGCAGTATGGCCATATGCTGTAGTAATGCTGTACAGTAGTTGCATGAGCCCTGCATGTAATCATATGGAGAAGTGTTTTTTAAACTATTATGTGGCATTCCTTGGCAAATAGATATAATTTGCAGGGGGCTAGTAGAACCTATACCAGGTACCTATCATGCTTGTATTTCATAGGAATAATGCAGGGTGGCAAACATATAACTTTCTAGATAAAGCTACGCAGGTCCACACTAGAAAAACAAGAGAAGGTGGGTTGAAGGCAGAGGGAAATGGATAGAAGATGCTGGGTGTAAAGTTCCATATTGCCTTCAGTATGCATTAAATATTTTTGGTCAGTCTGGGAATTAAAGGTAAAAGAAAAATCTTAAACTGTTGGAGCAAGTAAATGAAAAGAGTTTTAATTTGTGAGACCAGCAGGCAAGCTAGTGTACTAACTTTATGGAAAAATCTGGAGCACAAAGATCTCCTGTATGCAAGCAATGGTCCTCAGAGAAGACCATTCCTTGCACAGATAAATATCTCGGTATTTTTAATTTTTTTAGAGTATGTTTTTTCTGACATACTTTTTAAACATGTGCTTTGCTTTATAGATGCTGTTATTACTTTGGAAGAAGACAAAGCCATTCAGGATTTGGGCCCAAGGCAGTTCTGCAAAATTGATTGATACACGTACAAGGCTCTGCTACTTTTGTATTTGCAGAGCAGTTCTGACAAAGGTGTGTCACCTTGAAGTCAAAAATAAGGAGGAAACCCAGAGTTTAGGAGGTGTTTGGGATGCTTTCAGCCTGGTGTCTGTGACCTGTGTGAATTGTATCTCTAACTGGAGGCTGAAGTGCATTGTGTGCGCAGGTCTCATAAAATTATTATTAGTTACAGGTTACAATGCCTTACAAAATAATGCCTTACAGCTAGGGAAAATAGGATTCTCTCAAGTTGATACTTACGATTATCATAACAGATACGGCCAATAGCCCTCCCAGCATGAAGCAACATTTCTTGGTCTGTGCTCTCCAGCAAAGGTATCAAAGTTAGAACCAAATCTGCTTCAATACATGGTTTCTTCATTTCCTCTGTGTAGGTAAAGGAGAGGGACTTATGCTTTTTTGCCATGTTGAAATAAAACAATTGCAATTGCAAGACCAATAGCTGGTAGCCATGAAGCAAAACTCAAGAGTGGAAATATACAGCTAATGTGCTGTAATACGCCTTGTAGTAACACTTCTGTACAACATACCATTCTTAGCTATCTCTGAAAGCACCTGGGCTGCTTTCACTGCACATCGTGGATTGCCCTTCAGGATTTTTGCCAAAGTTAGGAAGATCCCACTCTCCCTGAGTAGGCTGAAGGATCTCTGCTCTGTAATGATAAGAGTGTTAACAATACCTGCAGTAGGTCTGCAATTGTTTTATTTACATGTTGCTTTGTTTCATAGAGTTCTGAGTGGATATCTGTGGGATCCAAGGTTCTGATTTAACAAGGTACTTAAAAGGCTATCTCAGTCTAAATACATGGGAACAGTCATCTGCTTGAATTGCAGTAAGTATAGTTGCAGCTGATTATTCTGCTTCATGCTGAATTGAAGCACAGGTGGCAAAGCGAAGGGGGAAGCAGATTCATCTTCTCTGACTATAAAAGGATGCTTGCGTAAGGCATGGGAAGTCAGGGATTAAGATTCTATTCCTGAGGTATGGCCTAGCAATTAATTTTGTAGGTAGGCACAACATCTTTTATTAGACTAGCAATTAGAACAGTAAATTCCCTTAGCCTTTTTTTTCATCAAAAATATGGGTAATTGTCCTTAAGGTAGTAAATCACCATCTCCCAGGCGATTCAAATAAAAGCAGGTTTATGTCATTTCAGGACCACATGCAGAGACCTTAAAGACTTTCTTATGAGGCTGGGAATTACTTTTTTAAATTTGTGACCTGATAGGGTCACCCCAATTTAATCTTAGGAGTTTGTAGTAAATAGAATATTAAATTTGGAATTTCTCTGCAGCTTCAGGTGATTCAGTGACCAGTAACTTTATCTGGTCACAGGTAGATTTGCAAGTATATAAAGAGAAAGGAAAACAACAAAACAGGCTCAGGACAGCTATAGTTCCAGCAGCAATCACTTCCTGTAATATGGATTATCACAATAGACAAAAACCTCCAATGAATGCTTTTGGATTGTGCAAATGGTTAAATAGCGATCTGGAGTGATACTTAGCTATCTTCAGTAAGAGCCAGGAGAATCCCATTCAGACTTTCAAGAATCTGATCTTCAGCTTCTGTGTCATCTCCACAGAGCCAAAGGTACTCCAGGTGCTGATTCAGAGTTTCTAAACAGAATGGGATAGAAAACTGTGGTGAGCCAGTATGGAAAATATTTTGAGTTCTTGCTGGTATTTCTTTTCAGTGACAATGGCTGACCATGAGATCATCTCCTGAAGGGTCCAGATCTAAATATGCTCATTAAATAACTCAATCCAAGAGCACGAGGGCAAAGGCTTGATCCACTTCCCAGACAGCACATAGCTCTTGCGCAGGCATAAACATGCAGAGATAAATTCTATGTGGAAAAAGAAATAAATGTATAATAACTGTGGCAGAGTTTGAGGTGAGGAGGAGAGAGGAATAATTAGAGAACCCAAATCAAGCCTGTTATTTCTAAATACCTCTTTATCATAAAGATAGTACTTGCAGTTCAGCTAGCTGTGTATCTACTCTGATGGTGGCCAGTAGCAGGCACTGAAAGAGTGCAGAATGAAAAGATATGGTAACATACTTCTCCCTTAGTTTCTGGCAACCTTGGCCTTTAGAAACATACCTTGTATTTACGTCAATGTATTTAATACATTTTGATGGACTCTCATTCTATAAATTTTTTTAATTACCTATTTAAGATAATTCATACCTTTTATCTCCACAGCACACTGTGACATTAAGTTCCACAGTTTCACTGTTGTAAGAGGAAGATACTTCCCTTTGTTTTAAAATATTTACCAAAAAACTCAAAGCTAATGGCCCTTGAGTTTCTGTAGTAAGAGAAAGGAATGATCCTTCACTAGTTGCTCTTCCCATGCTTGTCATGATTAGATGGATTTTTATTATATCCCTCCTTTGTAATTCTTCTGCCAATTCATTTAATATTTTCTCTACAGAAGCTTTGGTAACTTGCCTCAATCTTTTTCCTGTTCACTTTTATTCTTTTTTTTAGGTGAGGAACTAGAATTTGAAAGTGTTTTCAAGATACAGGTGGACTGGGATTAAGACAGAGATTGTAATGTTTTGTATTCTACTCTTCTAATTGTTTGTCTATTTAATGTGTTTTGTGCAGTTACTCAAAATGACTCGATCTCTTCTGGGCAGAGGGAATTAATGTAAACCCCACCATTATTCATAATTAGGTCATCTTTTCCCCATGTATGTTGCTCTACATTTACAGACACTGAACTTGATGTACCTCTTTATCCCAAGTCGTACAGGGTGGTAAGATTTTTCTGCAACTCTCTACAGTTGGTTTTAATTTTGAGTACTCCAGATAATCCCAAAACTCTTTACCATTCTGCCATTTCTAGATCGTTTATAAATATATTGAATGACACAGGTTCCAGCAAAGGTAACCTCTAATAATTATGGCTCTCTATTGTGAAAGCAGTCTTTATTCTGCCCTTCAGACTTTATCAGATAACCTTCTCTCATATCCCAAAATAGCTTAGATGATAAACCTTATTGAAAGGTTTGTAGAAATCGAAATGCATTAACAGTATCTCCTTTATTCACCTTCTTGCTCCTTAAAAATATATTTAAAGAGAGAGAGATTGAGCATTACTTGCCTCCACAGAAGTCATATAGACTCTCTCCTTTTTTATTGTATCTGTGTTTAGTAATTCTGTGCTTTACTATAATCTTACAATTTACCTATGCAGAGATCAGACTGCTGTACTTTAATTCCCTGCATTCCTTGCAACTGTTTTTGTAAACTCATGCCATTCTTACTGCTTTCCACCCTATTAATCCTGTAGTTGATTTAAATGTCATTCTGCATGTCACAGATAATGATTTGATGATTCATTTTTTTAATTCCTTATAAACTCTGGGGAATAACATCCAGTCCTGACAATTGGTTACCATTTATTTTATTGATTTGTTCTAAATCATCTACTCTTTCAATCTGAAGGTTTCTTCATCTACTTCCTGAAAACAAAAAGATCTAAAGTGGTTGAAATGAATGTAAGAAATAATGCCATCAGAAAACTGATGGCTGAAGTATTTAACTTATAGCAGAATATAACTTAAGGTGTTACCAAAATTGTAGTAAAATAGCATTTCTACTTCACTGAAAAACTATTTCACTGAAAAACTATTTCACTGAAAAAGATGAGTCATGAGTCTTGGCCTAGAAATTCTTCAGCTGAGGATTAATAATTCATCATTTATTTCTGTTGTTTGATGGATTTGCTATTTTCTCTTTCCTTAATGTGTCTATTAGTTATTGTGAGATTTTTTTTTTTTAAATTAGAATGCATGAATTTAGTGCATAAGGAATTTACTTTAGAGGAACCAGAAGTGTCTTAGGCTGTTTTGAAGAGAGGATGAATTAAAGGGAGGGGAAGTAGAACATAATTAAAGGCTGTTATAGTCCTTTGAGAAGAAAAATTCTTTGGCTTTAAAAATTAAAAGCTGTTATGTAAGACCAACAACAATTTTGGTTTTGTGCTTTAAACAAGATGCCACCTTTAGAAAAATGGCTGGATCCATCAAGTTAAAAATATAGATGGGGGAACCTCAATATTTTTTATTCTGAGTGAGAAACTGAGGCTGTATGTATTGATGTCTCTTGGAAAGGCTTTGTAGTTTAAAGTGACTACGTGCTTGTCTTTTTGTGGCCTCTTCAAAATCATGTGCTAAGGGGGCACAAGCATAAAATTGATAGATCATTGTTTTTTTTAAAAAATAGATTACTTTGGATTTGTTACCTTTTTTATTAACAAAAACAGGCTGAAAACTCCTGGAATAGATAGATGTACAACAAGAATGAATTCCTTTGACCTGCTTTAAAAAATTAACATTAGTCACTGGTTTCCATTTCTGTCCATTTCTGCCACAATTTGCTGAATAAATGATTTTGTATGAAAGAAGTACAGGTAGAATGCAATTTTTGTAGGGGAAAAAATAAAATCATCTGAGCAACCTGACAGTTGAATCAGCTTTGATCTTAAACTAGATCTAGTGGGAGTGGGCAGAAGGTTACAACTGCTGATAGAGCAACATGAAATAAATTAGGAGCCTGTGAGAATGAATTATCTATTGAACTCTGGCTTCATCCTTATCAAGACCCAAAATGTGTTGGCATGAGGTATTGCATTTCACTTCTAGTACTCTGTCCTCTAATTAGAGCAATAGTGATATTTGCAACTACATTTCTAATATGGTTAGGTTATATAGAAAGATGAAAAGGTGACCATATCTTTTAAGTTGGAGGAGGTTGTTTTACAAATAGCAGGGAACAGTCTACATTACTGGTCACTCATTAGGTTGGTACAGTGGTAATTAGAAATCCAGGTGCTTTGTTATTTCTCCAGGGAATAGATCAGTAGAATAACACCATATGCATGAAGACAAAGTCCTTGCAAAATATCCCTCTGGTTACAGTCTGTAGTGTTGTGGAATTAGTACTATAAGCACCAGAATCAACCAAGTAGCTGACTAAAGAGCTATTTTTATAGAAGTCTTGCAGAAGGCAGTATTTAACTGTAACAGTCTTAAAATACTGAACCTTTTCCTCAAATACTCAGAATTTTATTGTGTTGTACTTATTTTATAAAAACTTGATTAATCAACATGGGACTGATTCCTCACTACTCATTGTCTTTAAGTCTATGCTTTTGAAGTGGAATTGAAGCAGACATTGTAAGACACAGTTATTTTTGTGGAGAGGCAATAATAACAGCACACATACAGATTGTGACTAAAATTGGCCAGAAAAGGGTATTTCTGTTCTATGGAAAATTCTGGGTTATTGACATTTTGTTGTATCCCATGCTGGAACAGAACCAAGATGTGGTAGAACTTCAGGCAAAACAGAACAATTTGTTTCAGTTTTTTTGCAAATGTGGTTCTTCCCCAGCTGGGGGTTGCCTGGCTCACTGGCCTGCTGCCCAGCTGGCTGGTAGGCAAGCTGGAAAGAAGCCAGCCAGGCTAGCCAGCTGGTTGGGCAGCAAGGAGTGCCTGCCTGCCTGGCTTCTAAGGAGGGTTTTAGCAGAATAAACACGTTCTCAAGGAATATTTTTCGTTCTCTTGAATCAGCATTTTTATCAGAATATTGTTGATCAGCTTTAGTAATTCACTGTAGAAGTAGGGGAAATGGACTTGGGAGCTCTGGTCTGGAAAGCTCTAATTTTACTTTCTCACTGATTACCTGCAGGGTCTGAATTTAGAAATCTCTGGAGATTGAAGTACAAAAGGCTTTTTTCCTGAGCTGAAGGGCTAGATTATTAATTCACGCATAAATCTGTGCATAAGGTACCGAGTAGAGGCATAGGAACCAGACTGTTGCTGTGGGAGTTGTTTTAATCATCCTGATGAGAGCAGAAACAATAATGCAGAAAACAGGCTGCACCATGGAGATTTAATCTGTCTTCTGCAGTGGGGAAAGAGCCATGAGGTCTGAGCTCTTTGGATCCCTTGGACCATTGCTGTGTCAATTCCCAGCACAAGTTTTGACCTATAAAGTCCTTGGGGAGTGAGAAAGAAGGAATCCCACACATCTCTCTATTTTTCAGTGACTGATATGCCCCCTCCCTAAAATGGCAATGCCTTATCTGATTTTTTTTCCTCATTTTATAGCCTTTCACATGTGTAGGAACTATATTCTATTTTTTCTAGAGGAAATATAGATCCTATCTTGCAATACCAAATGCTACATTTGGTATTATTTATTACTGTGTGGATCGTGAGCAGTGTGAAGTCAGTATGATCAAATTTGTTTGAGGGCTTGAAACAACTCATTCCAGTCGAATGTGTAGCCTTGTGTGTCTGCTGCTTCCTCTTCCTTCAGTAATTTCACTTACTAAACTTATTCTTCTGCCACTTACCTTTAGTATACTTCCATGAACTTTGATGATGTTGATTATTATTATTATTATTCAAAGCTGGAAAACAAGTTAATGTGTTTTTCCAGAACATAAAGATGTGGTAATTGTTTGCAATAGAGGTCCATTTAGCTCAGTGTAATATCTCTTGTAATAGATCATTAAAGAACAGTAAAAGAAGACAGTACGTATCCTTTCCCAACTTTTCTACTTTCTCAACTTTTAGTAATCAACTCCTTAGGGATTTTCTTTGCCGGAAGTTTCATCTTGTTTAATTGCACTTAAATTCATGAAACTATTTATTTTGAACTTGTTTGTAATTTAGCTTCCAGAACATAGACTGGTGATGAATTCCACAAAGTAATTTTGGGTTGAGAGAGAAAATAATGCATTCTTGTTTTCTCTTGTTGAAATCATCACCAGGGCGGGGAACACAAGTCTCTATTAAATGCATCCTGTGTAACAGCTGGGATAAGAGTTCATGTTGATAAACTGCTAGAGTTCTATAGGTCAAGAGTAGCTGGAAGACATAAGAAGAGTCCTGAAAAAACTAAAATTTCAAGTCATAATACTGGAAAATAGCTGTTGGGTCTGTCTAGCAATTTAATAATAAAAAAAATGAAAAGTTGACCTGCATTCTTATTCATGTGGCTGCCTGCAAAATCATGTAGCTGTAAGCCTCCATTTGATCACAGTATTTTTTAATGCTCTTCCCTAAAATAACAAAAATAATTCCTGGTCCATGGCATCTCCCGTATAAACGTATGGGAACAAATATGCCTGCATGCTGAGTAGAAGAATTAGTAATAGTAGTAGAAGGTAAGGCTCCAGGTCTTCTTGTCTAGGAATGTGATATTATATTTAATTGGAGATGGAGAAATCTAGAAGGGCTGGTGAGTGTATGTGTGTTAGGAGCCAATAAATCCTATAAGGTCAAATACATTCCTGCTGACGGTGAATGGTACAGCTATATGATTATAGCAGTTTTGCTGTCAAAAAAAGTAGCTTTTGCTTCCCTTGGTTACTTCAGTGGCCCTACAGGGAAAGGAGGAGAAAGGTGCAATTCAATTTGAGGAAAGGTTTTTTAATTTCTCCAGTGGTGAGTTATTATATTCCATCTCTAGAAAGGCATGCAGCTGTTTTGGGACTGGGCTGACTTATATTCTTTCCAATAGAACTATCTTATCTTGGTGCATGAAGTAAAGTATTGGAGGAACAGATCCTCCATCTCTTCAGACTTTCAAACCCATGGCAAGAAAATTGTCATATAAATCAGATAAGCTGTTATCTATGTCTCCATGAAAAGCCACTTACGGCCATGTTAAAAGATATGTTTTGTGTCTTTGTCACTGCACTCGAGGGTGATGAGATGTAGGAGAAAAATCATTAGATTAAAAAGGAGCTGGGGAGAGAATTTAAAACCAATATTCTAAGGATGACAGGATATAATTATGAACAGCTCCTCACCTGACTTTTTTTTTTTTCTCTTGTTTCTCTATAAAGTGTTTTAGATTACTCACGTCTATTCTGTAGCCATAAAGAATTCACAGTAAAAGTAAATTTTAAGGGTTCCTTTGACTGTTTTTTTTTAACTTTTTCTGCATGGAAGTTACTTGACAGAAAATGTCTGTGGACAAAAAATGAATTCTGCTTTCTGGACACATTTGCTTTATTAAAATTAGAAAAGGGGGAAGAAATATTTTGAAACATTTTTGAAACCTTGAGACAGCATTTTAATTTGCAGTTGTCTTGGTGGATGTTCACTGGAATGTTCTTGGTTTTATTAAGCTGAACTGAGCTTAAGGCTTGATCCAATGTCTATGGCAGGATGGGGTTGAAAGCTAAGATGTTGTCTGGAATGGTACCCAACACTACTCTGAATTAATTCAGCCTGGGCAGTCCTGTAGTTTATGATCATGTGGGCATATATAGCCTTTGTATTCTTCTTGCCCCTGCATCCTTCAGTAACCCTCTTCAAGGAGGAAAGGAGTAGGAATGGATGGCTAGTATAGGTTGTCCTAGAAGGCTGGAGCCATGTCATTACCTGGGAATTGAAATCTCTCTTTCTGCCCACTTTCAGAATCCAAAAAGGACCATACTTTCCTCAATATTCTTTTCTCCTGGTCTAGACTATTGGTAAATATTCTCAATGTTAATGGCCAAATATGTACAGTTTCTAAGCATGCTTTAAAAACACCTGTTACCAAGAACTGGAAAGTAGAGGAAAGCCCACTGTGTTGTCCACAAAAACTAGCCTTTGCCCATTGCTTTTGCAGCCTTTCTGGATTCCACTGACCCATTCTGAACTCTTTAGAGCATTGTTCAGTGCCTATGATCCTGTGGGATGCACCTTTGAACATTTTACTATTCAAAGAACATGAGAATGCAGCGGGTTTTTAAGGAGACTTTTACTGTTTAGCCTGAGCTACAGGTTGAAAGGATGATGAAAACAGGAATTTAAGTCTGACTGGTTAGTACTTACATTAATGTTCTCTATTAATTGCAGGCATTTAAGAAAACTTTCTCTAATCCATGTCTAAAATTATCTTAATTGTCATAGATCAGCCAGGACAGCCACAAATACTCATTCTTTGATGTGGTGTCATGTGTGGCATTAATTTTTGTCAAAAAATGAGGTAAAGAATATTAGGAACCACCTAGCAGTAAAGTAGAAAAAGAAAGCAGATACAGAACACAAATGGGTCAGCATCTGGTTGCCATGGCTGGATACTGAGTGTTGAATTTTTAATGCCTGAACACCAACCATTAGACAGAAGAGCACTGCAAGGGGGTGGGGAGCAGAAAGTGTTAGAGGGAGTTTACTGTGGTGTTCGTATGTCTACAATATGTCCATCAGCTGGCCTTGGACTATTCCTTAATCTCTCAGCTGTTGATCACCACTACTCTGCCTTTACTTCTGAAGGGTTTCCTACCGTTCATCTGCTGTTTGGCCTGCAGTTTGTTTCAGAAAGCATAGTTCTTCTTTGGCCTTTGATGCCAGGCTTCTTTCCAGGCATATTCAGAGTGGGTATCAGAGAACAGATGGGGGGACAGGGTGGTTCGCTTCTGAGCAAGAGTTCTACTAACTATATGAATGCCCCGAGTGGTGAAGGGCAACTTTGTTATATGGCTGATTTAAAAAGAAGAGAGTGTGCTGATACAGGAAGGTGTTTTAATCGATAACGTTTATCCTTTGAGAACCTGTGCATAGTTTTAACTTGAGCAAAACATGAGTGAAGAAGTTGAAAATGTAAGCAGTTAAGGGAGACGTAGAAATGTTGCATTATTTGGGTGGGAATTACATGGCTGAAGCTTAGAGTTCCACAGTGCAATGACTGAAGTACAAAGCTGTAAGTGCATGAACAAAGACTTTTTTCGTTGTTAACAGTAAGAGACTCAGCTATGCTTCACATGATCAGAAGATGATACTTGCAGAAAACTAGTAGAGAAGTTCAGGCTCAGAAGAAGAGGTCTTGGAAAAAGGTGATACTGATATTCCTTGTGGTAACACAAATTGATACATTGTCACTAGTGAGAAAAATTGCAATTGATTGTGAAATGGAGATTGATTGGGAGGGGGAAAACAACTTTTTTTTTTTTTTGGCAAATTATTTGTGGATAATTGAATTCCACAAAGGAGGAAATACAGGAAAGAGTGTGTATGTGTGTGGAAAGCTAGGGGTAGAAAGCAGGTCCTACTGGCCTGTGGCTGATGCTGTGCCCTGTGGAGTCAATAAGAAAAATGGCTGCAGAACCCTGACTGAAAACAGATAAGAGGAAAAATATGATTATCCTAGGATAACCTAAAATAGGTCAGTGAGATAAGTCAGAAGAAAGCCAGCGAGTGCTGTCAGGGAGAGCGTATGTGCTGAAGAGATGACCCATAGCATGAAAAGCTGCTTAATTGTACTCTGCTAAACTTACTCCTTTTTTGAGGGATGGAGAATAGGAATAAAATTCACTTTAGTGTAAAGGAATCAATGTTGTAAATTCGTGTACAAGTATGTGCCTTTTTACGTGCCTGATAATTTAACTCTGACGCTCAGTGCTTATGGAATAGGTCTGTTTGACATACGCCAGCTTCGTAGGCTAATGCTGAGCCTGAGCTCCCAGGTGCTTTTAACTCCTCACAGAAGGTAAGGGGAACACCAGGTTTTGGGTTTAGAAGTCAGACTTGCAGGAATAGCAACAGATGTACTATGCTCAAAAGCAATGAGTAATGCACCTAAAAATTACTTTCTTCCTCCATGAACAATTTGTGTTTGAGTCATATTTTCAGGTTTTTCTTTGTAAGCAAGAGGTCAGGAAACTTGCTGGTTTAAATCAAAGTTCAGCTTTTTCCATAGTTGTTTAGTTCTAGGAGGTGTTGATTTCAGCAAGTATTGCGAAACACAGGGGTAAATCATCAGAGCTGGCGAAGCTACATGCTGACTACAACAATGTGAGCAGATAACTAATTGGACAAATTGTGACAGCTGGGTATAAATTGACTGACTTATTTATGGAAATGAATGAAATCCCTCTGTCTTGCTTGCTTACTGGATATCTCGTTTCCCCATTTGTTGAGTGATGTTGGTCTCTAAAGGTACCTTTGATCACACAGTTAATATACATCTTAAGTAGTTATCTTTTATATGATGGGCTTGCTATTTGCTCACATTCTGTAGTTTTGCAGCACAAGGTGAATTAAAGGAACCCTTCCATTTGGTCATGTGTGTATGGGAAGTAGGCCGTAGTCTCAGCCAAGTAGCATTCAGTCTAATTTCCCTGGCTCCCTAAATTTAGCTTGAAGAGCTGTCAGTGGAGGAAAAACCAATTAGACTCCATAGCAGAGAAAACACTAATTTCCTTTGGCTGACAACTCCTACAAGGGTTTTTTCAGCCAAGTAAAAGAACAGCTGTGAAAAAATAAGCCTTTGCGCTGATATCAAAGCATCAGCCCAGTCCTCAACTATCCCTGCTAGACAGTCTGTTGGGAGTGTAGGTGGATGTTAGAGACTATAGACAGTGACAATAAAGCTGGTGGTGTCCAGACCCCAGCATGTGTTGTCATAAGAAAAGTTGTTGACAGGAGTTGGAGGTAGACCACCGAATGGTGGGCTGGAGAGCTGGGAAGATGTGCCATCCCTGACTTCCAGCTGTCTGCTGCCTCTGCAGTGAAGCAGAGAAGTCTCATCCCTGGCCATGGCAGTGTATGTAATCTGGTTCTTCACAGGGACTTGTTGTAAAGCCATCTGGTTGGTTGTAGGCGTTCTGGTTGGTGTATAGGTATTGCTGGAGCATGGTGATGCACAACTGAAGCCAGAATGTGTCGGCAGTAAAGAGAGCATCAACAGGTGGAGAACAGGACTGGCTGCACTGGGAAACCCAGCCGTGTGGCATGGCTGACAGAGCAAGGAGGCCCCACCAGGGAGCCCAGTAGTGTGGGAGCTACATGGACAGATGACAAGTAATGAGGCAAATGCAATTATTGGCCTTTTGTCCCTGGACTCCACCTAAGTAGGCACAGCACAAAGGTCCCACAGTCCAGACTAACACTCGTGAAGTTCTGGGGTTTAATTAATGTTTGTTGTCTGTGCAAGGGAACTCATAGGCCTGAGCATTTGTCTGTTCCACCTGTGTGTGACAGATGCTGTTTGAGGTAGGTATATCTTGTAGATTTAGGAGGCTATAGTACAAAGCTATGTTGTCACACTTGAAAGGACATTCCTTTCTTTTCTACTTCTCTGGTACAATGCCCCCCCCCCCCCAAAGTGTATTTCTGTAATTCTTGAAAGGACGCAGCTTTTCTCTGCAACTCATCCTCTACTGGCACCTGTCTTGTCCTTACTAATTGCTTGTATGACTCCACCCAAGATCTGGAAAAAGCCACTGATGATCTATGGTGCAGTTAGCGAGGCTCCTTATTAATCTTAGAGGTTTCAAGAATAAAGCAGACTGCAGTGGGAACTTGCGTGAATTCTGGCAATTTTTCTGTGGGCACTGTCTGAAGCTTTTGTAGTGCTCAGTATTACAGTATTATAATCCTGACATGTATTTGACCCATTTTATAACTTCATAGGGATGTGAAGATCATCCTTGGAAGATATCCTCAAAGTTGATCGCATAATGGACATGCTAGAGATATTTTTTCCTAGTTAGTGGGGGTGTGTGTTTGTCTATTTTTATGCAGTATAAGATACCTCATACTGAAAAAAGGATCATTCTGAGGTCACACACACATTTTAAAAATTACGGCCTTACAAGATCTGCTAGTGCTTAATGCAAGTATCATGCTGCTGTAATATATGACCTATATTTTAGAGCTTTGCTCCAAAACTTGAGTTGCTCAGCAGAATCTGCTTATTGGTACATCACTTCATTGATACTTATGAAGTGTTACTTTTGTGCTCGTTCCCAGTAGAGCAAGAAGGATCAGATTTTAAAGGTATGTAGACAGGCACAGGTGTCCTAACATTTTTGAAAATTTGTTTTGGGTAATTTATTTTTTGTTTTAACTTAATTATGTTGACCGAGTGCTACCTGTGCTGTACAAATAGGTTTGAGGTCTGCTGCACAAGTGGGTTGGCGTTGCCTGGGCATTGAAGGGGGAGCACACAGGGACAACTGGAATGCAGCCTGAGCTCTGCAGAGGACTTGCTTCTGGGACCTCCCAGTAGTTGTTCTCTGCTGCCAATGTAAGAGGGTGATTATACCAAACAGTACTGGGAGCAGGCTTATACAGATTGACATCTTGAGAAAACCCTGGTTGTATTAATGAAATAAATTCACTAAAGCAGTTCGCACACATTCAATTGTAAAGCATTTTAGATAGAGTTCATGTCTACAATAGCTCCAGCCTATGCAAGATAACATGAATAACTTCTATCTTGGGTATTTTTTCCTGGGCTGAATATCGCAATAAGGTTTTCATGCACAACCTTGTGTTTACATAATGCTCTACAAGCTTTTTTGAGAGTACCTAGAACTATCAGGTTCAAAAGTCTTTGCAGGTTCTCTCACTTTTATTTGCCTGGAAGAAATGCTTACAATCATTAGAAATTATATAAGTCAGTTTTTTAATATCTAAACATATATCAAAGTGTATGGGAGGGGATTTGGAGAAAGGAAAAAAAAGGAAACATTTAATCAAGGGGGGAAGGAAGTGTCTGTGAACAAGTCATAAGATTCTTTTGCTGTGGTGAACTTGTGCATTTTGGTCTAAGTACTTTGTAACTAGATTTCTTCCTATTGTTCTACTTTTCTTGCACAGATAAGTTAAAGAATGATAAAATGCTTTTGATGAAATAGTTTTGGAATGCTCAATGTTTCAACAAATAGGTTGAACAGTGCTGATTCCAAATACTTATTTGTGGTATTTCTTAGCATCTTAAAAGTAAAATATTCTTTTGTTTGTAACATGGGCTAATTTCTCTTAAATGGATAACCATTTACTTTTTTTTTTTCTGGCACTGGTGTCTTTGAAGGAGTTTCTAGAGGTCTTCAGTAAAGCTGAGCAGCTTTTATCCACAAATATTTTTAGACTAAACAGGACGGTAATTTTACACTCCAGTCTACAAAGGACCCTAGCAAAGTCCATATACCAGTCATAAATAGGAATATACTGTCACTATACTTTTGCTGGACTCAGTCCTGAATGAAGTACTTTTTCTGTATAGATTTTATTTTAAATCAGCTTTTCATTAGAAAAAAAGCTCCCCATAAAATTGGATTTTGATATTAGAATAGTGAAAAGATAATTCAGCTCTTTCCAAGTGGCACTATATTTTATTTACTTAATTTAGCTTTTTTTAATGAAGGTGGGGGGATCCCAAAGTACAGGAACAATGGTTTTAGGTGAGCATGTATTAAAAGTTACTTGGGTTGTCACAAAGCAAAAAGACTTTTTTTCAGATTGTTGGTGACCTTGTGATGCAAACAAGTGTTTAGAAACAAAGAAGGAAAGATGGAAACACAGATGTTGAAGGCCCATACCCAGTAGCACTTCACTAACTCTCTTTCCTCAAGCACAAGAGCTTTGTTTCACAAAGAACATCTAGCTGAAATGGTGCTGAGAGACTTTGAGGAGTTGGGACCCTGTCTCCCCTTCTTCGGCCCATGCAGGTCAGGATAGCTTTATTGACTTTGCAGTCTAGATTCTAATTCTACAGAACAAAAGTGGCTGAATTTCCATTAGGTACTGGAAAGCAACAAGCTTTGTTGACTCCAATTTATTTAAGTGCATCTGACACAATGCTTTAAAAATCTATAAGAAAAAAAAAAGCTGGTATTAAAAGCAGCAGCTGTGGGATTTCCCTATGGTATTGATGTATTAAGTGTATAATGGTTTTGAAGCAAATGGCAAGATGGTGGGGAAAGTTGAGAACCGTGCACACAAGGAATTTGTAATATTGTCCAGGTTGGTTTTAATATTTTTAGTTGTAATGAAGGTAACACAGCTTACATCTAAAAATTGCCTGAATTATTACATGGGTTTACATGAATGAATGTTTCTTTTGAAAAGCAAAGTTTGACAAATCTGTACGTAGAAGTGTATGGGTTGGTTTGTCATTTATTATTCTCCTGTCCAAAGTTTCATACTTGGGGAGCAGAAACAGTGCTGTGTGACCAAATGCATGCTGTAAAGAGCACTAACAAAAAGTGTGAATAAAAACTTTGAGCCATGATCAGCAAATACCTCAAAAGAATAAGCCTTCTGAACAGAAGGAACATTTGGAAAGTAGGACATGTACACATAACTGATGTAGGAATAGGAGAAGAAACAATCCACCAAGTTCAGTTATCTCCACCTGAATTGCAATAGGAAGTCCTACAGAAATAATTCTGTATGAATATAGCTGGTTTAGCCAGAAGCAATACCTGTGTAATACTGGTTTAGTCCACCTATATTTTGTGTCCATCTCTCTAACTGTTTAAGGTGCTTTTAAATTAAATTTTCACCTGCTTTTTTATCAGTGTCCCAAAACTACTGAGACGTTTAACTTCACTTGAATAATTATTTAATTGACTAGGAAGGTAATTACTCTAAATGGCTGCTCAGTTGTCATACTCTACTTAGAGACAGATTATTTCCCCTTTAAACATTTTGAGTAATACTAAGATTAGTTCCACTGATGTCATGAGGTCTAATTGTGGAGTAAGTTACCATCATGTGAATGAAGGTGGAAGGCTGAACCCTTTGATCCAGTTACCTGGTACCTTTGAATGATCTGGAGAATAATGGAAGTTAAAATCTCAAAGGTGTATTTTAAATCCAGTATGAATGTCATTCCTTTCACATGGAACAATCATACCTAAGGGCTTACACTCTAACTTTACCTAGGCTAAGAGTTGAGTCATAGCGAAACATATTCAAAGGCTGGACCACTTAAATGCAGTTCTGGTCTTTTCAGTAGCACTTGACAAAGTGGAATGAATATGCAGAGGCATATGTGAGCAGCTTTGCTTTGATGTATGTTGTACTGTCAATAGAGAGCAATGAATTTTAGTTCCCTTCAAAATACTTAAATTCATAAGAACTCATAATTTTCCAATGCTTTCAGTTCATTTGTCATTGTCTTTCTCATAATTTGCTAGTGTTCTTTAAACAAACCTTAATTTTCATGTGATGTTAAGTATTGTTTGAAATAGGACACACAAGAATTTCAGGTCACCTATAGTACTGCATTTATCATAGAACTACACTTCTATATTTAAATGATCCTAAATTAGTTTTCTATTTCTATCACAGATATTTGCAATTCCTATATGAGAGAAAATTAATCACATGTTAACTATAGATAGATATGATCTCTAATAAGAGCTTTACTTACCCATAAAAGCAGTAGCTCTCCAGAATGGGGAAAATGAAGAATAGCTGATCTGTACTGTGAGCCTTTGTCCTTTACAGCTAGCAAGCTGTGAATAAGGGGGGATATTTTATAGCTTTCAAGCTGATGAGCAGCCCACAGCATGCTCACTCTCTTTTCTCCTTCTGTCTTTTTCTGTGACCCTGCTCTTCAAGTGTATCTAATACTTCATAATTACTTAATCCTCTGCCGCTGCTTGTATTTCCAGTTCTTAGATGTCATTAACAGAAATGGAAACATAGTAATTATCATGCTGGGAGAGAACCTTTCAGATCTTCAAAATAATTTATATTGAATTTCCCTCTACTGTCATTCAGAAGAGTGATTATTCAGTCTAATAAGGAACAGATTTCCAAGAGACACCAGATCCCTCCTTGACATCTAGGTACACCAGACAGGTTTATAAAGTGTTTGGCTCCTGGAAGGTACTTCTAAAGTCTAGCCAAACTATATTAATGCCTGAATCTTACCTGGTGGGTGCTAAGCGCTTGAGAAAGCATGTTCCAAACTCATTCCACTTCTCACTCACCTTTCAAGTTTGTGTCTGAAACATATGGGAGTATTCTTTTCTCTTCCATAAATATAACATTAGAGCCTGAAGCTGCCATCTCTGGTTTACTATTTTTGATCAAGTGGAATTTTTTTTTTTAATATTCTCCTTTTTTTTGGTAATTGTTATGAAAAAAATGCTGTCTTTCAAGCAATAGTTTCAAAAATGTACTTTTTTTTTTTCCTGTTGCCTTTTTCAGCCCACTTTATTGGAGAGTTGAACCTATAACAAATAAGAGCCGGTTATAGGATGGCTTACGAGGTATGTGCTGTGTTCTATTCAGGATGCATTACAACCCCCTAGCGTTGCTGCAGTATGAGTTAGAGAAAACACTGTCTGCCAGTTAATACTATTTAAAGATTGTTCCAGTAAGCAGATTGAGCTTCCCAGTGTGGTGCTGCCTGATGGTGGCTGTGTGTTGCGGTGTTTGTGGTAGTAGCAGTGAGCTCCAAGTCTGTAGCATTCTAAAACTTTGCTGCACTGTGGAGCCATAATTGTTGTGGTGATTATAACACTGGAGGGAGTTTAAATTGCTGACTCTTAAAGAAAAAAACGATCTGATAATGAGTTTGGAGCCTGAGGATCCTGTTAAGGAGGTTGGGATGTTTTACTGACTCTCTTGCTAGATAATTAAAAAGCTAGTCCCTTTGGCCGGACTGATGGAGAAGGAGGGTGAACTGAATGCTTTCTGGCATTTTTTTTTTAAATTGTAATGGTGTGTTTTGCAAAGTTGCAAATTAATTGGAAAATAAAAGTCCTAAGATAAAGATTGCTACATTACATCCTGTAATGGGGAAAATGGCTTATATGTTGTCGTGGTTTAACCCCAGCCAGCAACTAAGCACCACGCAGCAGCTCACTCACTCCCCCCGCCCCCCAGTGGGATCGGGGAGAAAATCGGGAAAAGAAGTAAAACTCATGGGTTGAGATAAGAACGGTTTAATAGGACAGAAAAGAAGAAACTAATAATGATAATACTAATAAAATGACAACAGTAATAATAAAAGGATTGGAATGTACAAATGATGCACAGTGCAATTGCTCACCACCTGCCGATTGACACCCAGTTAGTCCCTGAGCGGCGATTTGCAGCCCCCAGCCAACTCCCCCCAGTTTATATACTGGGCATGATGTCACATGATATGGAATATCCCTTTGGCCAGTTTGGGTTGGCTGTCCTGTCTGTGTCCTGTGCCAACTTCTTGTGCCCCTCCAGCTTTCTCGCTGGCTGGGCATGAGAAGCTGAAAAATCCTTGACTTAGTCTAAACACTACTTAGCAACAACTGAAAACATCAGTGTTATCAACATTCTTCTCATACTGAACTCAAAACATAGCACCGTAGCAGCTACTAGGAAGACAATTAACTCTATCCCAGCTGAAACCAGGACATAGGTGTATCGATTGTTTGCATTGTGACATTCAGAAAACATGTGCTCTACAGATACTGGAGAAATATAGCATGTGTGCTTGCTTGAAAGGGGCCAAGATCAGTTGTGGATTAAGCTGCATGTCACAAAATGGTGAGACCTTCCTGCCAGTTCAGGGATTGACAAGATGAATTGGTTCTTGACCACTTCTGGGTATCAAAGGTACTGCTGTTTATTGAGGTTAGAGTGCAGATCAAGTCCTAAGCAGGATTGCCACATGCTGTCAGCATGGGCAGAGGTTGTGATATTTCTGAAAAACAAGCAAGAGGTGTAAATGTTAGCATTTTATGGGCAGACATGGTAAACTGTGAAGCCCCAAAAGAGAGTGTATTGGGTCTGGCTGAGATGGAGTTAATACTCCCCATAGCAGCCCTCCTAGCGCTGTGCTGTGCATCAGTAGCTAGAAAGGTGTTGGTAACACACCAGTGTTTTGGCTACTGCTGAGCAGTGCTGGCACAGCATCAAGGCTGTCTCCAACATTTTTGCCCCCCCTCAACAGCAGGCTGGGGCAGGGCGAGATCTTGGGAGGGGACATAACCAGGACAGCTGACCTAAACTAACCAAACAGATACTCCATACCATATGATGTCAGCTTAGATATAAAAGCTAAGTAAAAGGAGACAGAAGGGGGGCATTTTTGTCTTCTGGAGCAACCACTACGCGTACTGAAGCCCTGCTTCCCAGGAAGTGGCTAGACATCGCCTGCTGATGGGAAGTAGAGAATAACATCATTTGTTTTTCTTTGCTGTCGTGTGTGACCTTTGTTTTCACTTTATTAAACTGTCCTTATCTCGACCCACGAGCTCTTTGTTATATTTTCTCCCCCCGGTCCAGCTGAGGAGGGGGAGTGATAGAGCGGCTTTGGTGGGCACCTGGCACCCAGCCAGGGTCAACCCACCACAGTCCTTTTTGGCGCCCAATGTGGGTTGACCCTGGCTGGGTGCCAGGTGCCCACCAAAGCCGCTCTATCACTCCCCCTCCTCAGCTGGACCGGGGGGAGAAAATATAACAAAGAGCTCGTGGGTCGAGATAAGGACAGGAAAGATCACTCACCAATTACCATCACAGGCAAAACAGACTCAACTTGGGGAAAATTAACTCAATTTATTGCAAATCAACCAGAGTAGGGTAATGAGAAATAAAACCAAATCTCAGACCACCTTCCTTCCACCCCTCCCTTCTTCCCGGGCACAACTTCACTCCCGGATTCTCTACCAACCCCCCTCAGTGGCACAGGGGGACGGGGAATGGGGTTTACGGTCAGTTTATCACACGTTATTTTCTGCCGCTTCATCCTCCTCAGGGGCAGGACTCATCACACTCTTCCCCTGCTCCAACGTGGGGTCCCTCCCACGGGAGACAGTCCTCCACGAACTTCTCCAACATGGGTCCTTCCCACGGGCTGCAGTTCTTCATGAACTGCTCCAGCATGGGTCCCTTCCATGGCGTGCAGTCCTTCAGGAGCATGCTGCTCCAGCGTGGGTCCCCCACAGGGTCACAAGTCCTGCCAGAAAATCTGCTCTGTGGGCTCCTCTCTCCACAGATCCGCAGGTCCTGCCAGGAGCCTGCTCCAGCATGGGCTTCCCACGGGGTCACAGCCTCCTTCGGGAACCCACCTGCTCTGGCGTGGCGTCCTCCATGGGCTGCAAGTGGATATCTGCTCCACTGTGGACCTCCCTGGGCTGCAGGGGGACAGCCTGCCTCACCATGGTCTTCACCGTGGGCTGCAGGGGAATCTCTGCACCGGCGCCTGGAGCATCTCCTCCCCCTCCTTCTTCACTGACCTTGGTGTCTACAGGGTTGTTTCTCTTACATGTTCTCACTCCTCTCTCCGGCTGCTGTTTCTGTCTGTCCCAACTTTTCTTCCTTTCTTAAAAATGTTATCACAGAGGCGTTACCACTATTGCTGATTGGCTCGGCCTTGGCCGGCGGCGGGTCTGTCTCAGAGCCGGCTGGCATTGGCTCTGTCGGACACAGGGAAAGCTTCCAGCAGCTTCTTACAGAAGCCACCCCTGTAACCCCCCGCCGCTACCAAAACCTTGCCACACAAAGCCAATACAGAGACAAAATACAAAGTAAGTACAGAGGGGATGAGTAGGTGGTGTTACTGCAGTATTAGGTATGCCAGAAGCGTTTAACCTCCATAGAGGCCAGTTCCGACGTCTTTTGAAGTCAGTGGGAATTTTTTCAAAGGAACACTGGATCAGGGCCATGGATATGTAGAAAATGGTAATAATGAAAAAAAAAAACCAGCTTTCCTTTGTAAAAGACTGAAGACAGCAAAGGAAACAAAATGAGGTATATAGTAAATGGGTGAAGACAAGTAAGAAATCACATCAGATAAACTCATCTTCAGTGTTATTCATCATCTTGCTGCAGTGAATACTAATGGGAAAACAGGGGTTCATAATATTGCACAAAGCACTGACAAGCAGCCAGGTGTGGAAACCCTGTGCCAAATGAACTGTGGTTTTATATGGAAACTAATCAGTTACAAAGATTATGGCAAAATAAGGCAGTATGGGAATCCAAATTTATAGAACAGCACTGTCAAGCTAAAATGCTCTTTCTGTTTGAATATAATCCTGCAAACCTGTAGTAAGGGGTACTGTAGAAGGTTCTTACCAACATCAGGTGCTGATTACGGTAGGTGCTGTACAAATGCACAGTAAGCAATTTTTGTGCTGGGAAAGTTTACAACCAAACTGAAAAATCAGAAAATACCTTATCAGTAACCTGGTGGAGGGTCAGTGGGAGAGGTGGTGAGAGGACCCAGCAGTGTTCCTCTGGTGAGGAAGGCCCAAGCTCTGCTCTGGTGATGCATTAGCTAGTCTGCACTGCTCAGAGGGACAATGTGCTTGGGTCTGAGACTGACTGTGTGCCTGTACAGCTTCTGAAATAAAGCTTGGTCATCAGGGACTCTGCCTGGGGAACCTGAGGTATGATTATGCCTCCTCTTCTAGGCATGTCCCAGGACTGACAGACACAGAGAAACTATTTTCTCTGCAGATGCCAATGAGAAAACTTCTTTGCAGCAGAAGAAATTAATCTACAATAAATGCAGGAGTGTTTCTGTCTTAGTTGATGGATTGCTCTAAGTTAAATTAATCTAATATTCTGCATTGTGATGTATCTCTCATCTGAAGGTTAATTTACTGCTTTTACTGCTTGAATTTTTTACAAGGTGGAAATGTGATGTATTTGATCATGGCTTCAAGTAAACTGGCCTCTTTTTAGAGTGGACAGTGGATACCTATGTTGATCTGAGAAGTAAAATGACATAAAAATATTTATTGGAAAGGACTCTCTACACTGGGGAATATACAGTGCTTCCATATACAGTATTGTTTTTCTTCTCTGCCTTTGAATGCTTGTGAAAGGATATTTTAGTCTGGTTTACAGGTCTAGTAGATGCAGTTATTTTGGGAAAATCAAAAGATTTTTAGAAAAGGATCTATCATCAGTTTAGTTGCTCAGCATGGCATTTCTGTAACTATGATGAAAATAAACCTCACAGAACAGAAAGGAAGTGGAGGAGTTAGAGCAGAGGGTGATCATATTGGAGAGTAGAGCTAGGGCCTGTGGTTGTGCTTCAGCAAACTTTTTGGGGGAAAGAATTGGAAATAAGTTAATCTACAACATCCTGTTAAGATCTACAGTGAGTCCTATTCTTTTCATGGGGGCATATCATCGCACAGAGAGTAGTGCACATCTCAGTGCTACGAGAGATGTGGCTGCAGTTCTCCCAGTGTGCTGCAGTGCTGCTCTAGCTATGTAGAGGACATTAAAGATTTATTACTCTCTGCAATTCAGATTACTCTGAAGTACTTTGATGGGGAATCCATATTAGTAAATGCCATTACTGGGCTTAGAGGTACACTTTTGATTTATTATGAGAATAAATATTTATTCTTATTTGTAAAAACAAGTAACCACAGTTACCAGAGTTCTGTCCAAGATTTCCTGGAAAGAAGCGTACACATCTGTTACAGATGCACGACTAACCAAATCCAACAGGTGTTAAAACTCAGATTTATTCTTCAGCAAAAGTTAGTTAGAAGTCCGGTAACATTTTGTAAAACCACAGGCTCAATGATGTAAAGAGGATTAATACTACACGGCCGACTTAAGAATCCCCAAGATTTAAAGTGGTGGCTCAAAACGCATGTATCACTCACCTAAAAGCTGAGGGCTCTCTCCCTCGAGGAGTTACCTCTGGCGGTGCCTCGGCCCAAGGGGGAGTCCCCAACTGCAGACCCGCTGCTCCGAGGAGGACTGCCCATGTGTCCTCCAGCAGGACCCCGTTTATACACCTGTCGAATCTGACCTGTGGTCATTTAATCCTGTTGGCCAGGAGGGTCACCTCAGTGTACCTGGCGCATCTCGATTGGCCAGTTCAAATTTCAACCTGCGGCCTCCAGGGTTTCCTTCCCCTTCTCCCTTCCTGGAGAAGTTTCGTTTCCTGCTGGCAGGATGGGGGGGGGAAGTACTGCCACAACATCTACTGTGCTTTGGATTTTCTGTACATGCTCCTGTGCACATTGGACGTGAGCTGAGCATGCTTTTTGTCTTGGATTTCTTGATGTTTTACAATTCTCTTGTAACTCCAGCCCTGAGTGGGCTACAGATATCCCCAAATCCAGAACAAATTGACCTTACGTATCTGGAGCATTCTGGTCCTAATGCACATGCTGGAGACCCAATTTGTGCATATTTAGGGGCCATGTTTGGAGTTCTGGCAATTTGGTCAGGGTTGTATTGAGATGTACCTAATGGTCACGTTCTCAAATTAAGTACAGTACTTCCTGATGGCAAAAAAAGGACTTCTCAATGAAAGAGTGTATGAATTGCTGCTGTCACTGCTACTTCTTTTCAAGCAGTTTTTACCAATACACCTTCAATATGATGAGAAGAATTTGGCCACCAAAAGCTTGTCTACCCATTAAGAAGTCATGGCTTTATGAAACTGAGGCAGTGGGCCATCTGAATACTGTTATTTCACTTTAAGACTGACATAGGTTGGTATTCCTAATTAATTAAAAACAACAACTCTTACGCTCATGATGGAGACACTCCTACCAAAGATTTTAAATGAATTGCTTAAAAATGGATTGCATTAAGTTGGAGCCATGGTTCAGCATAAACAAGTTCAACTGGTCATGGCATCTCTTTGGACCTTTTTTTCTTCCTTGGCTGCCAAAAAAAAAGGTGATTGCCTTTCCTTCTGTATGTGTAATTAAGTGTCCCACTCAATTTAGGGATATGCTCTTTAAACTTTGGGTCATTAAAGTTTTTCTCTGGTTATTTTCGAGTTGTGTTTTTGGCGGTTTTTTTGGTGTTTGGTTTTTTTTTGTCACATGTACATGTAAGAAGTTTTATCTTTCTCTGGATTAGGGTCTTCCCATCATAGGAAAATGTGCAGGTGATAAATTTGTAGTAATATGGTTTCATCTTCTTGTGTTATACAGCTGTACTTTTTCTATAAAGCATCATCCAGGGTCCAGGATTCATTTAATGCCGTGCAATTTTAAGCAGGTTAGTAATCATATTTACTTATAAGAGATGGTGTCTATATCTACTGTAAACTGAGAACCTTAGAGAATACATCTAGGCAATATCTCTGCTGAAGATCAAACTACTCTTGAAAGTCTGCTTATGAGTATCTGCTGAAGAGAGTAAGGGCTGATGTTATAAACTCTTTTCTAATCCTTTCAATGTTCATGTTTTGACAATGAATAATCAGGAAACTCTACAAGGAAAAGTGTACTGACCAAAATGATGAAAAATAAGATGTAGAAAAGGGTGATATCTTTTAGTGAATAATGTGTTAAGTGTGAAAAGCTGGATTTACTACTCAAGTCAGTCTTTGTTTCCTGTCCCATCTTTACTACTTGAATGCAATCTGTAGTACTTCAGGGACAGGAGGGTTGTCCTTTTCTACGCATTCATGAAGTACCTAGATCCTTCAAGCCTATTCATTTTTCGATAGTTTTGTCTGTTCTTCTGTGCTGCAATTTTCATGTACCACTTCTTGCTTCCTGTTTTGTGTGGTGCTGGTGCAATAAAAATATACATACGCCCACAGATTTTTATGCTTTTTAGTACAGAATAAAAATATCAAATAGAAAAGCAGCAGATGCCTGTCAGTTAGCCTGAATATCTTCAACTGAGAAAAAAACACCACCATTATCCTGCCTTTTCCTTGACTCGCATTTCAAAGAAGCTTATCTGGAGTTTTTCGACGACGGACAGAGACCTGAAGGAATTGAAGTCTGTGATTTTGGGGACCAGAAAGAAACTCACCTTTTTATGAAAAGGCAGATGAAAAATATGAGTCATTTCAGTTCTCATTTTAAAGAGGTGCTTCTGGAAGGCAAAGATATGACTAACAGGAATAGATGCGATATCTGAATTTAACTTCAGTCAGGAAGCTTGCATGTGAAGATTCAAGTTGGTGGTAGTGATTTAATGCTCTGGTTTCTTATTTTGTGTGAGTCATTTTTATGAGGCCCACATACTAACGTTTCTCAGAGTTGTCAAAACACTATTCCTAGCCTTGTTTGGTGCTGTAGTGCAGTTGTGGAAGAAATTCAGATTAGCTCTAAGTCATAAGCACCATTAGTCTCAGGATGATGGCCAGATTACTGTGTGCTAAAAAGTAGCTCTATTCCACGCATACTGGATTTGGATTTATTATCCTTCACTCCCATAATGTTTTAAGGAGTGGTGTTGGGACAAAATGGTTGCTGTGATTTCAGTCCAGAAGGTCATTCACACTCTCGAGTTCCACTTCTGATTTGGCAGTCTTGTACTTCTGTTGTGGACCAACACAAGCCTTTATTGTGATACTGTTTCTTGCTATTGTGTATGTTTATTTGGAAGTCTGGTGGTTTTGTACAGGGGCTGCCAGTGGAAGTCCTCAGGCTGCTTGAAAGGCCATTGCATACATTTTCACATATGGAGCTGCTTCTGACCTGCTCTGTGGTAAGATTTATTTCTTTACAGGTTTTAGTTAAAGGGGTTAAAACAGGGTTAATACTTTCCCCTCTCCCTGGAATATTGAGGCCTTACTAATTAGGCAGTGAATAAGCTGACTTGTAGTGAGTTAGAAATCTGTGAATTGCATTAAGGTAGAGAACCTATTGAATCTTAATGTGCATGCTCTTGAGCTCTGCTCAGTGGGGAAGAACTGTAGATCTGTGTGACCAAAGGACACTTATTAACTAGTACAACCTTCTTTTACCTAGGAATCCTTTATTATCATGAATACAGGTCAGATTTCCATTCCTTGGTTCTCTGGCTGTAATGTATAGCATAAGTGAAATCCTAGGCTGTCATTGGTTCACTGTGAGAGTTTTTATTCATATAAAAAAGAAAAAAAAAAAAGAGAGAGAAGGGATTTTAACTTTTCTATAGGTTCCCTAGCTTTGTTGAGGCTGGGAGATGTCATGACCTTCCATATAACTCACTTTTAAATCCTTTTTCCCTCAGGACATTGGTCAAGAAACTTTCTGAGAGAAAATTAATGAACTTTCTAATTCCTTTTCACAGACTAAGGAATGGTTAAAGGAATATCAGTGATGATCTGGAGGGTAACTGAGCAAATCCCTTGCTTAGGACAACTGTTCTGCCACTATGTATCTGCAAAACATTGTAGGTGGTGTGTGTACCAGGCAGATTTTAAATTAGCTGTAGATTTTTGATTCTTCCCATCTGGTTCAGTAACAAGATAATCTGCCTTGTAACATGTGTTACAGTAACAGCTGGCTACACAACACCAACTTGGTTTCAGAAAAGTTTTTTGAGGTTTTGACATTTCATTTTCTACTATGTTGGGAAGATTTTGGCTTCATTTTTACGTTTTCGCAACCAGAACTGTACTGGGGTGTCATGTCTGGAATCTAAACCTTGGGATTTCAATTAGAAGACTGTGCATACATATCCAGCTAGGCTGCTAAAGCTGGCTTGGGAATGGGAAAATATACACCTGTGTTCTGCCTGCTGTGTGCTGAGAGTAGGTTTTAAATGAGAAATCACCCAGGTACATCAAAGACTTCAATATTAGGGCCGGTACAATGAGAATATCTGACTTTCATGAAATGAAATGTTAGGTGATAAGTCTCTGAAATATTTATGCTTTCACAGAACTTTCTTTAGTCAAAACCATTCTGATAATCTCTAATTATTTCCACCCATGTTCGACAGCATGTACAGCGCAAAAGGAAAGCTGGATCCTGCTTTCTACAATTAGTACCTTTATTGCTCAAGGAGAAGCTTTAAAAGCAGGCATTAGATTCAGTTTTTTGTACTTTTTCTCTATCAGGCTCAGAGAACTCAAACATTTGTCTCCAGAATCAAAACAACACTGTAATAAGTAATATTAGTGAAATACTCAATATCTTCTATGCGACTTTTTAATTTCCTATTGTTATATAAATCCTGCTGTTCTGTATTATTTTATAATGGAGATCAGAGGAACTTCTTCACTGCTGAGATTAATATTTGGTGTCAATTCTTTTCTTAGGTCCTCTGAGTATTTGAGGGTTTACTTCCTGTAATTTTTATTAATAGCTGGTTTTTTTAGACTGGTTCTCTTTCAGTTGCACATGCGGATGTTCAGGAGACGGTTTTCAAAGCCCACAGAACAAATTCGGACTTGAGGAGCTCTGTTCCCAGCTCTCTGCCTCGTGAGGCAGAGAATATTGTAACATCAAGGGAACGAAACAGATAGGTCCTACAGCTCAGCTGTATAAAAAGTGACCAGAGTCCTTGCTTAGGGATATTGGAGGATCATTCAGCTGACCTTTGGAGAAACTGTAGAAGATATGGAACACCCAACCATGCTTGTTCTTTGTTATAACTTTCTGACATGAAATACTCTTCAAATCATTTGAGAGAAGAATTGCCTACTCTTAAATAAGTATCTGAAGAACAATAAAGCAATCCAGTAGCTTCTTTGTTCAGAGAAAACAGCTGGTGCATTATGCTTATAGTATTGTAAAATTGCTCGGAAATTAAAAAATTTGCATTGGTATTGTTGTGGTTTAACCCCAGCCGGTAACTAAGCACCACGCGGCTGCTCACTCACTTCCCTCCAGCCCAGTGGGATGGTGGGGGGATGGAAAGGTAAAACTTGTGGGTTGAGATAAGAACAGTTTAATAGAACAGAAAGGAAGAAAATAATAATGACAATAATAACAATAATGAAATGATAATAATAATATAAAATAATTGGAATATACAAAACAAGTGACGCACAGTGCAGTTGCTCATCACTCACCGACCGATGCCCAGTTAGTTCCTGAGCAGCGATCCGCACCCCCAGGCCAACTCCCCCCAGTTTATATACTGGGCATGATGTCCCATGGTATGGAATAACCCTTTGGCCACTTTGGGTCAGCTGTCCTGGCTGTGTCCCCTCCCAACTTCTTGTGCCCCTCCAGCCTTCTTGCTGGCTGGGCATGAGAAGCTGAGAAAAAATCCTTGACTCAGTCTAAACATTACTTAGCAACAACTGAAAACATCAGTGTGTTATCAACATTCTTCTCAACTGAATCCAAAACATAACACTATACCAGCTACTAAGATGACAATTAACTCTATCCCAACTGAAACCAGGACAGGTATTAATATATTTTTTAAAGAAAACATGTGAAATGATTGAAACTACCTGAACCTCTGGCTTTGTAGGGCATAGAAGAGCCTGTAAAATGCATTGTAAATCCACAAAAAAGATTTATTGCTGGTACGTATGAACTTAGAAAAGGCAAAGGAAGGATATGTGCAAGTATTTATGATGCTCAGAACTGCTTTTATTCTTCTGAGATTGTGGATTTACTTCATCTCATTCGACTTTGGTGATGACAATATATCATTAGACATAAAAAGTTATGAGATTAGGGGTTTTCTTTTAGAGTGGAGTTGCATATATAATTTTTTACAATACTTGTCAGATAAAGGAGTGTGTAAACACAGAAACATATCCTTATGTATGATTTTGCTTATTGAACATTTAGCAAAGACCACAAAATATCTTTGCTCACAAGAAGATCAGGTATCATTAATGGTACAAGCTATTTTGTTGAAATATAACAGCTGCAAAATACAAAGATATATCAGTAATGGAAAGCCACCTTTGTGTTAACCTGCTGTTGAATTTTAAAAAGGAGAACTTGTTCATAATGGAGAATAGGCTATAGTAAGTCTAAAAGTTTATGAATTCTTGGGAGGCAAACATCATGGAAGTCTGGATCTTGGTTGCAATTTCAGAATTTCTACCTGTCCAGCACCTGTAGTCCTTAACCACACAGGGATCCCTCTAGTAGAAGAGTTTCTGATTGCAGATCCAGATTACAATATTATTTTTGTGGTTAAAATCTGGGATGTCGCTTCATTAAACCAGGGTGTAGTCTGTTTATTTTATTTTATTTTTAGTTTGTAACACTGTTAGCTCTTCCTTTCTCCCTCTTGTTTTTTAATGCAGCTCTGACTTAAAAATTACTTTCTATATCAACCGTCTGCATCTTCCTGCAGCTGCTTTTTTTTTTCTAAATATGCAATTTAGTCCCTGTTCTACATACTGAATGCCCGTGGTATCACTCATAGAGAATACAGATACTGTCCATCTTGCTCCACAGTGGATTTTATTTCTAGAAAATAAGAAGTTTTAATGCAGCATTTTTGTAATGGAACAATAACAGCTAAAGAAATATGGTCTCTGAATATTTTTGTTGAATTGTGTGAAAAGACGCTGAAATAGAAAGGAAGAAAATGCAATAAATGACAATCTCAAGGACCTAGTCTTCAGTTTAGCTGAGCCAAACTCTTTATATAGCCTTGGGGTCTGTGGGAGGGGCCTGGAGCGAAGTTGGGGCAGTTCAAATTCCTGTGTAGCCTAGAGAAGCCTCAAGGTTGTTATAGTGCTCTACCTACTTTTTCTTGGCCCAAAGGGACCGGGATATATGCATCTTTTCTCTAAATAAGCCACCTGTTCTATAGCATCCTGCAAATGCCTTGTAGCTTGCCCTTTAGCTGATGTCTGCTTGTTTTTGTGAGCTGCCATATAGACTGTACGGAGCAACACAACCTATGGAATGGGGAGTCCTTTGGAAACTAGTGAAGCTGGTTGTATGGTCTTTGTGGCTTCCAAAGAGCTATATCGGGGATAAGAATTTGGCCTGTATTTCCCTATTCCCCTACATATCACATAATATTCCCTTGTACTTATTGGACTTTTTTCATGGAAGATGCAGTGTCTGATCCCATTTCTTCAGTGACCTACAAAGCTTTTTAATATTACACACTCTGTCTAATCCCATTGATTTTACTAGAGTTGACTATACAGCATAAAGTTAAGTGCCTGCTTCAGTCTATATTTTCATTAACAGCTGGGCCTACAAAGAAAGAAGACTGCTGGTGACAAATCTGCAGGCAAATACAATAAATTTTAGAGAGGGATAGAAAGCTGCTTTGTTTTGATTTCTACAATAGTTACATTTATAAGGATTATTACTTTATATGATCAAAGTAAAGTCTAAATAAAATTATCAGCACAAGTGCTGCATTACTCCAGTGCCTTCTGGCAGTTATCATGTTTAAGTGCTAACTTCTTTGTGCTATTTGGTGACAACTCCACTTGGGAGCAGTCTGTCTCACTCTTGGGTGAGTTTATAGATTCATAGTAAGTAAGCCAGAAGGGACTATTAGATCATCTTGATCATCATAGGCTATTAAAACTTCACTCAGTTATCCATGTAGCATTTGTTCTTAAGGCTGGATATAACAGGTCTGTGCCTTTTCTGAATTCCATAGGAGAAAATGGAGTGGCTTCATGGGGATTGCTGGAGCACTCTAGCACTCAGAATTGATGGTTAATTTAGTTTGCAAAGAACTGTTTGTGGTGCCAGTAGAGAAAAATGAAAAACTTCCCGCTAACCTGGGCCTTCAGCTTCATGTGAGTGTATGACTAGTCTGACTGTGAGACTAATGATTATCAGTATAATTTAATCAAAGGAGCTGCTTGTATCCATAAGATGTAACCTACTGTATGACTCAGTTGAAACTCCCAACAGTATTAATGTAAAAATTTCCTCCTCTAGTAAATAAATCACATTCCACCAGTCAAATCAGAGGGACCAGGTCTTCCTCCATAGTTCAGACTCTGAGCCAGATCGCAGTTCGTTATGCTAACTATGAGAACTTAGGAATGACTAAATTCCCTGGTGCCTCGCTCTTACTTCCATAAACTGATCTCATCTACTTGCTTGCTCTTGTGAGGAATAAATGATCTTTTCTGCCTAACAAGTTTAGCTGGGAGGTAGCAACACACTCAAGGGCAGCGTAAACCCAGCTTCTACGGAAAGGCCAGCCTTGTGGCTAGTATGGAGAGCTGGGCCACAGGCTGCACAGGCAATGGTCATAAGATTGTGTGCCAGCCTGGCTTGGGCAATGGAGTTGTGAGGAGCGGAGTGAAAGAAGGCTAAGGAAAAAAACAATGAGTTTCTTTGTAGTTTGGAGCAGAACGGTTAGTTAAGGCTTCCGGAGTTCATGGCAGTGTGGATGGAGGAGATCTCTGAGCTACCTGGTTGTGCAGTTAGGGCAAGTGGTCTGTGGAATAGAAGACAGGACCTATTAGGATGGCAACTACTAGTGTGGAGTATGGCAAGTGAGCCTTGGTATGGAATATCAGAATCCTGAAATATCACAGGAGCTGAACCAGTAATGTGCTAACAAACTTCAAGGAGTTCTAGTTATTCCAGCTGTAATGAAAATGAACCTATAGGCAGCTGCAGTCAACTGTGAGTGACTTTCAGCTGGAGACTTTAACCATTGCAGGCATGACTGTGCCCATGACTAGAGTACATTTTGACAACTGAAGTGCAGCAGCTAACTGAGCTCTACTCCAGCATTCTGAGGGGAACTGACAGCAGTTTCTTTCATTCAATACTTTGCAGAGAATGCAAGAGATCTGAACTGCTGATGAACTATACAAGTAGCAGTGAGACAGTAGAAAAATGTGAAACAGTAGTGCACTGTCTCCCACCTGGACTGCACACTCACTGCCTGATGGTAAGATAAAGAGGTACTTAAAGAATTCTAAGATGAGCACATGAAAATAATCTTGTTTGGCAATTGGAGATAGTATTTTTTTTTTTGAAATCTCAGAATATCCTCTTGAGAGTATGTAGGTGGCTTAAGATGACTTAGTAAAAGGAAAGAAAGACCTGGAGCAATAGCCATAACCTGCTCGAATCCATTGTTACTCAGGAATGGCTAGAAAATTTGGCCAACATATGGTAGTTGTCTCTTTGCAGGAACTAGCTTGTATAGTACAGTGGCAGTTTTTCCAAAGCAAGAGTTTCTGTAGGAAGAAATTCCTCAATCACCTGAGTACTTTAGTAATTTTGTGGCCATGTTGTGTAATGTATTTAATACAACAAAGTGTATTACTTCTGTATATTTGCATCATGGAGAATGTAGAGGGGCTCATCTTCCTGTTGGGAGAGAGGAAAGGTGGGATACCACAGGGACGGTACAGTCCTCTGTTGCAGTGAGAGAAGCGGGGATGAATTTACTTGAGCTGGTCCTCTTTCTCAGGAGGTAGCTACTGACAGTGGGTAGAGGCTTAGCGCAGGAAGCAGCAGTAGAAATCTAAAATGCAGAGGCTTAGAAGAAAGGAGAAAATAAACAAAAGCGTGAAGAAGCACTATGTGGCACTGTTGGAAAAGAATGAGGAGGTAACTATCATGACTGAGCATACGACAAGAGAAGAGAGAATGAAGAGAAATAGAGCTGCTCTTACTTCATAAGTCTGCCATAAGGGATTGATAGGGGCACATCCCTATTGTGAAACTTGGATCCGTCATGACTTTGCAAATAGCTTTGAAGAGTGTATTTTCTGTCAGGTGAATGGAGCACAGACATGAATGCCAAAGCTGCTAAGGCTCGTATTGTGAAAATGAGTCAGTGGGCTTAATCCAGATTTTGTGATTTGAAACTGTGAAGGTGATTAGAGGGGGAAAAAAAAAATCAAGTAAGTTTCAACAATGTCCTGAGCTGTTCTTTGTCCCACAGTATGACAGGAATGGAGAAGGTCTTAAAAAGGCTATGAAGAAAAAGGGAAGGATTTTCAGAATACTTTAGGTACTGCTTTTTAAACCTTTTGAACAGCACCTCAGTGTCAAGACATGGAAAGTGCTGAATATGATCTGCAGCAGAAACTTAGGGGTCTTTTGTGGCAGAGGTTTTGCCACCTTAGGAGGTTGGCAGCAATGAAGCTGAAAATTAAAGGGCTTTAAAGAACAATACGATGCCAAAATGATGTTAAAGAACAATGTGATGTTTGTGGATTTTTCTACGTGATCCTTGAAAACAAAGAAAAGTCTGGCTTCTTATGGTGAGTGAAATATTAAAAAACCCCCACAAAACAAACCCACAAAAAACCACACCAGAAACAAACCCCAAAACAGAAATCATCAAAAGTTTGTTGATGTGATTCACAATGGCAGCTAGCTTTGTGTAGCTGGATTGTTGATCAGGTCTTGCAAACAAGAGTCTGATAGTCAAGAGAAATCCTATATAGCCTCCATGCAGAATATGCTCTGCCTTTTGTAAATCTTTAGGACTTTATTGTCAGCAAAGATGATGAGAATAAGAAGTGGCTTAAATGGGCAAAATGCTATGCCCTGAAAGAAAATCACTTGCATGATGCCACTAAAGCAAGACATTTTGTATATAAAACTGATGAGTCATTTAAATGATTAAAAATTTTCCTATTGGTGGCTTTCAATTACACAAGTAATCAATTTAGCTGCCATAATGCAGTGTCTAATATGATGTGAAGTTGATATGATATGACTGCTACATTATACATAATGCCGCTAAATTGTACCATGGAGTATATTAAAGAAAATTAGCTCTCACGTGATATGTTTTGATGCACTTGTGGTTAGATGGAAACAGGTGAACTTACTGAGCATCTTTGTAAGTTAATATATATCTGAGAGAAGAAACTCACATAATTTAGAGCATGATATCTCTTGGGTAGCTTATTGTAATGAATTTCATTGAAAATGTACCAAACGCTGGAATAATTTCATGTAGCAATTAGGTCATGGGATCCACAGGTCTCTTGGACTTTGCAGATACACAAAGCGAATAATTCATGTAAAGGAGAATATTGAACTCCTGCTTGAAGATACGTATCCGGTAGTTATGCAGACAGGTGGGTCTTGGAAAGGTGTGTGCTGAGGGGCAGGGGCAGAAGAGCAAACTGTGCCAGTATTCTTTAGGTACCTGTCTTTACTTGGAGTTTCATCCTAGGTTAACAGTTCATTATAAAGATCAGATAGAGGTAAATCAATAAAAAGGCAAGGTGTGTAGAGTCTTAAGAAAAGCCTATCACTCAGGAGTTGAAAGGCAACCAGTTCTGCTTTGAAGAGTCATGGATGGCCTCCCTCAGCTACGGAGACTTCTGCTGAGAAACAGATGGACTGAAGTATTTTGTACTTAAACAGCACAAAGCTGAACTGCAGTGTGCAGTGTAAGCACATGCTGTGTTTAATACAGTGAGGTATAACATCAGGATCTGACATGAGCAAGGAAGTGTAAGTAGGAGAGCAGGGGGTAGTGCATTCTGCATATCTTTTTGAACTAAGAAGTTCCTTGGAGACTGTTGCCAGTGGGCCTTTTAATCTATGTTAAGGCTAGATGCCTACAGACACTTAGTGAGCTGTAATTGCTCCCTAAGTAGAGCCTGCTGCCTGCCAACCAAGTACACCCCATTCATAGCTGAGGGTCTGACCTGAAGAGCTTGATTACTGTTTTGTAAATAAGATACACACCAGTTGAATTAGACAGCACAAGCCAAGTGAGAGGATGGTGGAGTACCGAGAGCTCTGTTGTAGTTAACTGCAGTGTGTGCGAGTGTTTCGCTGCCTTTTTCTGCCCCTCCCCTGCGAAGTATTTCTCTACAGTGCTTGGCTTACAGGACACTAGTTGTTGCTTGCAAGCCTATGTACCATGTTTTCTCAGATGAATTCTCTCAAGGAAGCTTGAGTTTTTTTCTGTTTGGTTTACTTTACTAGCTTTCATTCTGAATTATTTTAATGGTGGATGTTTCATTCTCCGTTTGAAAAATTATGATGGGACTTGCCCAGCTCTTTGATGTATTTTGCTATTGTGAGTGTATTAATAGCAATAAACATTAAGTATGTGATCTTCTAGTTTGGGTTGCATCCATGTCTATTACTATAGAAGTATTAAAATTAAAACAAGTCTAAACTTAAAGTTGACAAACTGGTATTGACCTCAGACCTTTGTAATGTAGGTCAGAATTTCAAATATCTACTATCAACTTGAAGAAATATTGGAGTGCTGCCCTTTCTACCCAGCTTCCCAAATCTCTGATAAATTGTGCTGAACCATGCAGGCATTACAGGCTCCGGTGTAATTCTGTGTACAACAGCTGTAGCACAGAACACAAAGGGATAGACCTAAAGTAATCTTGCTGGGTAGGATTGCCATGCTGCCAGGCAAAAATAATCACTGATGTGACATCTTCTGAAGGGCAAGTAGTGTTGCAGAGTACAGAATTAACCTTGGGAGAGTAGAGTAATGACAGATCACTCTATTGTCTGCAGCCCTGAACTTCAAATACTACTTTCTCTGGGTTAGTTCCCATCCCTTTTCTGTCCTTACTGTTAGTGCTATCTATATTTGTGATTGTCTAATTTCTGCGAGGAGCTGAGGAGTAACAGATTTGAATTTTGGGAAAAAAAAAAAAAATCTGATGAGACTCCTGCTACTGTAAATCACCATTGCACCATTAAAGTCCCAAGTTAGCATCACTTCACTTACAGCTATGTGACTGACAGTATGATAAGACATCTTTTCTCATTAATTGGTTTATAGTTCTTCTGCTGCATTTAATTTCTTTAAGATGGGGTTTTAATCGATTTCATTCCTATTTTGCTATACAGACCTCAAATTTTTTCTTTTTTTTTTTTTTAAATTATGGCAGTGCCTTGTAGAAATACCAGTCTTGAAAGAGTACAGAGAAGGTGACAAATACGCAAAGCCAGTCCATGCTCCAAAACACTTCGTAGTCTGATTTACTGATACTAGCCCCGTATGGAAAAGGAAGGTCGAGGAAAACATACCCTCATTCTTGCTTTATGTGATGCTTTGTGATGGAATAGCAGCTTCAGGGAAATGATCATTCTGATCCAGCTGCAGATTGTGCTGTTGAGGAGCTCATTGTAGCCCTTAGAGGGAGCTACAGACTTAACTATGGAAAAGGAAGAAAACCAGGCAGGTTTTGTTACATCCATCTGTGATAGAGGAGGTGGGGAGGGGATGGTTCTCAATTGTTTTTGGTTTTTTTCTAGTTTTTAATTGAACAGCAGTGTGTAAATCAGACACAAGACTGGTTTGTTGTGGTGACTGCCCTAATGTATTTGCTTTTCTAGTGACAGTTTTGTAGAGTTTAGAAGGCCTCAGACAAATGTTAATTTTACTTTTCTCCTTTCACATTGTCAGCTCCCTCCTGCACCATTCAATTCCAGATTCCACTGTTCTCCTTTTGATGCTGACACAGCAGGACTTGAAAAATTCAGATACCGAACATTGCTTCCTCTTAAAAAATGAAAAACATAAAAAAAGACACAAACCACAAAAAATTTATTAAGGCTATGGAGTTCAAAGTCTAGAAAACATATGATTGCCTTTAAGGAGCGAGGTTCATTACCCCTCTCTCTTTCCTTGTAATTCGTAGGTTATGGCAGAACATTTTTATGTAAATGGCTAAAGTAGGTTATATGACTGTGTTGTAAAATCCAGATGAACGTGCTGTTCTGCTGGCTCAGCATTCATCAGCATTGCCAGTGAGCTATTCAGTTCAGGGAATGGAGGGTGCACATGCTCGGAGGAAAATGGATGAGGAGATTTGCAGGCCTTGGCCAATTAAGCACTTCCCCTTTTCTTAAAAGTAAAATTAAAATGTTTTTCTCTGCCTTTTCCTCACCCTTCCTCCCCCTTCCCCAGCAGATGAATTCTAGTGGCAGTGCTGAAGACTGCTTAGCCAGAAAGATGCTATACCGGCGATGGGACAGAGTGTGTCTAGTCCCAGAAGATACCGTTAAAGATTAAAGGAAACTCCAAACTTAAATTTCAAACAGCTCTGAGCTGCTTGCAGGGACTGCTACTAATTAGAGCATTGAGTTGTGTGGCAGTTACCATAAGGTAATGACTGCCAACAAAGAGGTACATTAATAGTAATCTCTTATTTTGTGTATAGGCTGTTGACATGTAATGTCTTTCTGTAATGGTTTTAGCTTAGTTTGGACTGTTGAACTAGGGGTAACCAAGATGGAAGAGCAACGGAGAGGTCATTGTCCTTCTAAACTATTCAAAATACTTCCTAGAAAGGCTGGGAAGATGCTGAATGTCCACAATCAGGAAGGGGCACCCTTACTTCAAGTTTCCCTGCTCTTCTGAGTCATTAATACATCCATATCTTAATCAGGTCTGGGAAAGGAAGGGAAGAGAGAGAATTTTTATTTTGCAATAGAAAGTTTTGTGTTTTGTCTGAGTTATGTCCGGTTCCTGGCTGGAACTGCAAAGCTCATCCATTGCAAAATATGAGCTAATCCTAGAAGTGGCAAGAGTTTTTAAAGTAGATTTGGTGTTTCATCGAGGTTGCCATTTTATGTTTTGGACCTCATAGATTTTATGAATTTTCTGAGAAATCAGGAGAGTTCATGATAATTTCTTTGTGATAACTCAGACTATTCATTTGGAATGTTTATGGAAAAGTGAACTATAATGAGAATCAGTGTCTACTAGGTTAAAAATCCAGTCTTGGATTTGCATAGGATACTGCTGGGAATATTTAATATACAGACAAACCAGTTCACTGAGATATCCAAGAGAGAAGCAGCCCTTTTATCTCTTTAACAGGACCATGTCTTCAATGAGGAGAAAAATCCTTTTCTAGTAGACAGGTGCTTTCTTTCCCTCTGACAGGAGGTTTAGAACTGGAAATTCTGTTCTCATTTATGCAAGGAAATCTGTGACCTCTCATTTTTTGACTTTAACTATGGTGAGTGAGTGTTTTCTTTGAACTTTTGATTGTCAGACATCTCGCTTATCAGAATCTATTAATTTTTACCTGAGGTCATTCTAGAGATCGTCATTCATAGAGGAATCAAGTGTCTAGCTTTCTCTTAGTGAATAAGGTGAGCAGGAAGCAGACCTACACAGATGCCTGTGTCTCGCTGGTCATCTGGTCATCCTGACACCTCTGTGGGTTATGAGAGTGGGCTGTGAAAACAGTCTATTTTAAAGATCACTAAAGGCCAGATGTGAGGAGGGCATTAACATCTAAAATGATGCCTCCCACAGGAGGACAAGCAGTGTGGAAGGAGAATGTTTTTACACATATGTTCTTTTTCCATCTTCCCCATGATGGTTATTACAAGGGGGCAGATGACTACATTTTGTGTAGTCAGGTTTTTTTATTCCTTGTAGTGTATGTTTGGGGTCATTCTGCCTGTATCAGAGAGATCATTTAATTGTTTTCTAATAGTTCTTCAAGAGTATTTCTTCAGAGAGGAGAAATGTGATTCTGAAAGGATTTGTGTCAGATACAGAAGAGATTTGAGGTACTGGAATGGTGGTTAGTGGCTACACTTCATTGTCTGAATTATTTATTGCTCCTTAGCACTTTTAGTCTGGCGAGGGTATATGGAAGGTGGACCTGCTGTCAAATTCTTTCATACACTGCAAGGTGCTCAGCATAGACAGGTTGGGTGTTGCCAGCTCCTGGTGAAGGAGCTTTAGCTCCTGATGAAGCCAACAGGCTAGGCCTAGTTTGGGCCAAATACTTCATTGGCCCAAAATATTCAAAGCTTGTATTTCTGGGAACACCATCCAGCATTAGTCTTTTCTGATAAGTGGAACATCAGATGGTTTCTCAAGCATGCCTAGTATTTACTTACATGACTGAGGTTCTCTATACCTTTGGGATCTGCAGGTAGGTAACCATCTCTCTCCTTCCATTCACTCCATTCACAAATTGTTATCAAATCAAATGTTAATTAGGAAGGGACTGGTGAAAACACTTGATTCTTCCCATTGGTCCTCTCGGATTTTCCACCCCATAAAGAAACATAAGTCTTAAAACAAACATAGCTACCAGTGGAAGCAAAGGGAGAGATTTGATGAAAAACTGCCACCCGTGTGAGATTTCAAAGACCAAGTGTTCTGAGGCAGAGTATTTTTCTCTTGGACAAGAAACTAATGGAAGACTTTATGATGTATCTTTCTACTTCTGTTGCGTGTTGGCTTATGTCAGATAGAGTATTTCTTTATCTTCCTTATTTCTCCTTTGCATTTCTGCAATTTTTTGTTTTTGGGTTGCTACAATCCAAAGAAGAAAAGCTATGACAGAGGAGGTTGATCAGATTTATTGCTGTGATTAGATGATAACACTTCCACATGTGACTTTTATTTTAAAAAAAAATTCCCACACAGATTAATTCCACTTGATCATTTGGTTACCATTCTTAAATATTTTTGGTGAATAATCTTAGGCAATGGTTTGTTCGTGAAGTATTCATTTCATCTCCTTGTTCTTGCTATTTTTGTTGTGTGATCGCTCGTTGAACATTACCAGTAGTTTCCTGAAAACTTGTTTGTATGCCATCTTGTATCTCCATCCTGAGCTACTTCTGCAGCTAAATGCAGTTCAGAAATGGTTCTTCTTATCATGCTTAAATGCACATAATCCTTGATGAAGAGTTTTGTTCTTTGCACTGTGATCGCTTCTGATCGGGATTTGATTTCTGTTCTGTGAAGTCAAGTAAAATAAAATAAGAAAGATGGCAAATGGGTAGAACAGCAAAACTGCTTGCCCTGAAGCCTTTGCAAAGGCGAGTCTTTTTCAATTAGTGCCAAAATGTGGAGCCACAGCTCTAATATAATTGAATAAAAGCAGAGATACAAAGGCCGAATCCCCCAGGCTCTTACCTTTCTATACCTGACCAAGTAAAATAGAAGAAAGAAGCAGTAACAAAGTCTTTCTTACCCTAGTTTTTTTCTTGCCAAACTGTATTTCTTAAAAAATAAACATAAAAAAATTAAAGCATTTTATTTTAGGAGACAAAATCTGTACATAAGAAGAGATCCTGAATTGCAGAGTGGCATGCATTTGAACTGAGCCCTATAAAGCCCAAACCTGATGGGTTCTGAAATTCTGTTTCAACTGAAGGCATCATTCAAGTATAATCTTTGGATTCCTGCTTCTAGGTGATACAGTGTCTTGTCTTGAATTACAGTTTAGGTCAGAGGTATTTTATGCCTAAATTAAGATGATAGTATTTTGCATACATCAAAAGAATGTTACATGAATAGATGCATTAACAGTGTAAGGTTTTGAATATGAGGATCATGGAAATCATTTGACAGATACCTATCTATAAAGAAGGCTTCTCGTGAGGAGATCTCACAGATCTGCTTTCGCTCTTCATTCTTGTGTAAACACCATGCAGTGGGATGCGGCTCAGCCTGCACACGTCATCTGTGTTTTGTTGTGACTCCAAATGGCCACATCGTGGTTCTCCTGAGAAGATGTCCCCTTCCCACAGAGTACCACTGCTCCCCGGGGGAGCTGGGCCCCTGCCCAGTGCAAGCTGGCTCCGGAATCCAGAGGGTTTGGGGTTTGGTTTTTTGGTGTGTTGGGGGGTTTTTTGGACACAATTAAGTGGCTGTTGGCCCTGGTGCTGAAATCAAATTATTTTACTGATTTTGGTGAAACTCTCTCACATAGTGAAAAGCCACAGTTGGCTTGAAGAGCAACATTGTAACTTTCTCCACTCACAAAGTGGAAAATAAATCAACAGCAGGACTTGCATAGTCTGCATGAACTGCTGAGAATTTACTCTTGTTTAATTGATATTAATTTACTATTTATAAAGTGATAACAAGAGTCTTGTGGCTTTTGTTACATCTGCTTTTAATTTTAGAGGCGTTTTAATCCATTTGCTGCGTAACAATATTTGTCAACACCAGGTAAATAGGACCTCTAATATGACCTACCCTGCTGAGACTAGTTAACAGGCTAGACTGGGAAATAATATGCCAACTCATTTCTTCTCTCTTATCAGAAGAGATCAGTTCCCAAAGTGACATAGATATTGTTGGTATAGGTGATACCTTTAACCATGACATCACTTTAAACCCCTGGGCAACACTTACGCCCTTGGGAGTGTATTGCTGCTAAAGGAAACCACTTGAGCTGGAAGTCTGAGACTTTCTCTACATTGCAATTCCTTCCGCTCAAGGGAGCAAAGCTGATGGGTTCAATCAAGAATCCCTTATTTTTACCAGCTTTCAGTCAGGAGCACTGAAGTGACTTTTTTCCTTATCCTTGTTTGTTCCTCCCCCTTCCTTTCACTTGACACCTGTCCCTACCTTTGGAAGATGAGATAAGCAGAGAACTCTGTCCCTGTAAGAGACGAGGAGCAGAATATGCCTACACAAAGAGGGCCAGAGCAAGAATCAAACCTCTCCTGGGCAGGCTGGTGTGGGAGAGCTCCTTTGCTGCAAGTTGCATTCTGGAGTGCCGTCAGTGGGCTTTTGCCACTGTAGTGAGTATAATTGGAAGCAGGTTTATCTTCTTGTTTTTTCTTTTTTTTTCTTTTTTTTTTTTTGGAGTCACCATGCTGCAGCAAATTTTGCATGATATGTATATTGACCCTGAACTCCTGGCAGAGCTGAATGAAGAGCAAAAGCAGATCTTGTTCTACAAAATGAGAGAAGAGCAGCTGAGGCGCTGGAAGGAGAGGGAAGAAAAAGCACGAATGGAGGAGGCCGTGCTGAGAAAGACAGCGAGGCGCAAACAGAGTAAGATTTGTGACCTCCTTCTATACTTAAGAGCTGGGGATGGTGGGTGTGCAACTGGCTATGGTGCAGCATGCATCTGGAAGAGATTACAAGGAAGAGTGCCAGCTGTCCCCATAGGCAAAAAGACAGTCTGAGGCAGCAAAGGCACTATGTTCCTGCTCCTTGTCTCTCAAGGCTGGTTCTTTCTCCAGGGGAATAGGTTAGTGTGGGAGTAAGGGGAATTGTTTTGAAGTGCCTCTTTCAGTCAGGAGTCACTGCTCCTATTCTCTCAGTGGTAACAGATGTATCATGACCAAGTTTCCCCTCCACTCCTAAGGCTTTTTTCTTCACCTACCATCCCCACCCCTCACCCTCAGTCAGGCAAATGGCAGTCTTGCCTGTGCTGTTGAGGTTTCTTGACTTGACATTAAATGTTTCCAAGTGGCTGGAGCAGGAGATAAATTCATGATTTTGAGCTTGTTATGAAGGGCTGTTTGTGAATAAGATGTGGCATCAGAACAGCCATACCATATGCGACTAAATTTCCAACTGTACTAGTAAACACTCTCCAAAGATTATGGCTACAGAATAGGATAATAGTGGGGCAAGCATGTTAAAAAAACCCAAACAAACAAACAAAAAAACCCAATAAAAACCCAACCAGCAGCCCAAACCAAAAAAAGAATAAAACAGAAATGTGTTTTCATGTAATATGTAGTTAAACTGTGGAGCTCCTTCTACAGGCTGCTATGGATGCTAAATGTGTGTGTTGACTTAAAAAGCAAATAAGCTAAATCATGGAAGAAAACATCAGAAAAAGAACTCCAAAGGTGATTTCCAAGTGTCTGGTCTTGGGTCCAAGTGGTTTGGAATAAACAGAAATACATATTTCCTTGCTCTCTTCTCTGAACAAGTGGCTTCCAGCTCTTTTCCCATTCACAGGATGAAGTTGTTAGGCTGATGCAAGATAGAAAACATTTTCATCTTGGAAATGTAGTTGCAGTGATTCCTCACTCAACAAGGAAATGTCACAGAGATATGCCAAACATTCCTTTCCCTGTGAAATGCCAAAGACCTTATCCTATCTTTAAATCTATTAAAACTTGAATATTCAAAATTTCTAATAATTTGGGGTAGCTGATTTTGAGAAAGCACTCTAATAGCTATGTGACTCTGCAGTCAGTGTTTAAAGTGTTGCTCATCTTAACACACCCATGCTAGAAAGCTTTGCTTGGAGCACCTCAATACAGATAGATTATTGGATTCAGTTGTCAGGCTTCTTAAAATATTTAGAGCCTCTGAACCCTACAAAGTGCCCATTAGATAGTTAACAATTCAAAGACTATCATTAAAGAAACGTGTTTCAAAGCAAAACTAGTTTCCAAGACTCACTTGAAGCAAAGGCCTTTATGAAATTATTCTAGAGTAAGTTACAATGGTAGCCTTAAAATAAAGGGTGAACATTCAGAACACCCTAATCAGCCATAAAAGGAGTTTAAAATGGCCCCTCAGAGATGGCAAGGTGGATGTTGGAAAGCCTCATCCTGTTTAATTTCTATTTTCTTCATGTTAGTGTACTTACTGTGAATGGCACTATCCTAAGAGAGATGGCATCAAAATAGCTTCTCTCATACAACACAAAAACCTTGTTCATTTTGATTGATTTGTAGCCGAGAAAAAATTAAAAATGCAGTTCAGCTCCATATACCAAAACAACATTATATCATTGAGATAATCTGTATTATGCTCATTCTTTGAGGAAGACAGATGCAGAAAAATATAACTGCAAAAATATTTATGTGATGATTTGTCACAGTGTTGACACCTCAATTTCCATATATAAATTATACATGAAACCTGTTCAGCTTCCTACTACAGGAGACCGTTTTCTAGGTAATTAATTTTCTGATTTATAAAGAATAAGAGAAAGGAGAGCAGCAGAGTAACCTATAGATTATATTTGCTCTGACAAAAGTATTCACAAATACACATGGAGTTAAATTTCACAATAGCTCATATCCATTCTACCTTCTTAAATTGCCACTTTAAGGTATCGCTTAGGTTTGACTTTTGCCCACGGTTAGAAACTTTCGACTTCCTTCAGAACTGTATGAAAGAACTGATCTTACCGATTTTTTTATAGAGAGTACCGTTGGAATTAGATTTGCAAGTCAGTTATTTGGTTCTGCTGAAAATATATTTTGACTTCCATGAACTGATGTGGGCCAGAGTTACAAAAGATAACTTCCATCTTTCAGGCATGCTGGTCATCAACTGTACAGAAAATTGTAAGTGATTTCTACTGTACAGTTCCATAATATGATGGTAAATGGTCTCATAGTGGAGCTAGTTTCTTGTAAAAGAAAAAAAAAGGTGAAAAAAGTCAGCCAGAAATTATGGTGTAAGATAGGAATTACTGTGCAATAGTTTTGCCTATATGACTCAAAGGGTCGGAGTAGATGACTGTAATAATCCTTTCTTATCTTAAAATATGTGAATTTTTTTTTTTTCTAAAAGGCATTTGGCATCATCAATTTTTGGACCTTGAAGCTGCTTAGTTTTCAGTTTCTATTGGTGTATAAGCAAATTCCCAAACATTGTCCCCCTGCTACACAGCATAGAATATGTGGTATTTTTATTCCTGCTTAAAATTAGTGGCTACCAGGAAATGTAGAGATACTGCAATTACATGTTCTTTATTCCTTTGAAACTGAGGGATTCGAGCAGTTTCATCCACAAGGTTTTGGTTTTGACTCTCTACTGCATGACACAGTTTTTATGTTTCTGCTATTTTGTTGAAGCCAAGAGTTACTCTGGCTTTACAGAGGTCTTTGTAACCTGACATATAGTAGAAAAGAGAGATGAGACTTCAATATCTCTAATGTTGTGCCAAGTTTCTGAAATTTTCTAGTTGACAGAAAAAATGTATATGTTGTTTGTGAATACAACATAACATTTGTATAAAATAAGTTTTTACTAATTTAATCAGAATTATCTTTATAGGACTACCTTTCAAATCCTTCTGTTTTCCTCATAGTTTGAATAGCTACATATGAAAACTTTGCCCCCCTTGTTTGGGATGGGATAGGGTGAGATAGAACAAAAGGAATTAATGACAATGGGCGCTTCTTTACTTAAAAATGCTCAAAAAAGTGCTTGGGCTTGATCTGATTCAAGAGCTTACCTGCAATGGTACATGTGAACCCAGCAGCATAGCAAAAGGGGTGGATTTTTTGAAACAGAGCAGTGATTGTGAATCCAATTTTGATTTTCTACAGTGACTTGAGGATGAAGGGCTCTTGTGCAAGGTTTAGATGTGTTGTCTTACAGAAACCACAAGTGCACAGTTGGGGAGGAAAAAAGTGGCATATGCAAGTCAGATTGGCCTTGTGCTAGAGTTAAAATTATCATCAGCTTTAGGAAATGCTCGTTAGTGTGATAATTTTTTAATTTCTTGGAAACTAACTAGCAAAGGCCCAAAATCTGCAGTGGTTTTTACAGAAGAGCCACCGAACACAGATTGTCCGTAAATGTCTGATTCAGTACTATGAAATTTGCTTCTTAGAAAACAAAAACAAGTCCAAACCATGAAATAAGATGTAAGTTGTTGAGAGTGTTTAGCAAGCCAAATAGTGCAACAGTCTATGTGTAATTAGTCTTATTCTTCATTTCTAAAGAAAATAATATCAGTCACCTTCAGTAAATGCTGATTTGTGCCTTCTTTTCCATTTGGATTGTTTAGTTTCATGAGTCTTGAGGAGAGGTTAAAACTGAAATTTGTATCAGAGTGAGTCAATATTAATGAAATTATTTCACTTTGGGGAAGAATGAAATGTTTTGAGATTATTCAACAGTTTTAATTTATTCCCTTTTTAAAAAACACAGATCAATGTCTAAAAGGGAGCAATATCTAAGCATCACTTCAGAATGAGATATTTTGTTTAGAAGATATTGAATAAACTGTTCCCATGTTTTTGCTGTTTGCACCTAGCTTATATTTGTACCTTGCCTAAAAATATTAGTAGAATTTGAGCATCATTTGGGTCCTCCCAAAACTGCAGTGTTTAGTGAACTTATTCCAGGTAAAAGAAGTATTTCGTAGCTTTAATTAAATCATGACTACTGGCTTCTACTGAAATAGCTTCACAAGTGAGTTGAATTCCTGGACGTCCATCTCCAGTTCATTTACAAATTACTCCTGGGCAGATCTTTCAGGAACATATTTTCATTGTAATAAAACAGGTTGCCTTTTCTTATTGTGCTAAAATCACTAAGGGAAGTCTCCTCAAAATTTCAAGATCCCTTTGGGATTTGCTGAGAGTTGACTGACAGGCAGCTTTACAGTTTGCAAAGAAACATATTTATTTGATTAGGCAGGAGCCCTTTAACTCAGCTATATGCTGAGTTGGGAGTAAGTGAAGGATCCTGCCAATTTGGATTTTGACTCTGATGCAGTATCCAGAGCTGTCAGCATACCCAAAATGAGATCTCAAAAACTATTGAGCATTAGGTAGCTGAAGGACAGCCATGTGGGAGGGAAGACAATGCTGGTCTGCTGCTGCTTATTCTGACATTTATTGATTGTGAACTGGAGCTCATGATGTTCAGACAGGAGCTATTTGTAAACACTCTTATTTACCTGTCCTTAACAAGAGTAGCTGGGAGAAAATTAGGCAGGCTTATCACAGCATGGCTAGAAAATAATTTCTTTATCTAAATGGCATTTGTGTTAGAAAATCATTAGAGAATAGATGAAGCTGTTTGGAAGCATGTATTTCAAATATCACAAGTGGATGGTTAAAGGATGCATCAGTGTCACATGTGAAGGCCAGTGCGTGGGCGTGTGTTTCAGTTTATGTATGAAGGGTGAGTGGGTGTACATGCAGTGACATTTTTTCTATGTTTTTGAACTCAGAAATGTATTCCTTATTTATACTAAGGCCTCTAGACACCCTGGTAGTGCTTAGCTAAGATTTCCTCTCCTACGGAGACATGCTCCTGGCAGTGTTCATTCTCTTTCTCTCTCTTATTGGATATGGGTCTAACCAGAGACATCAGACTTGAGTATTTCTGAAATTTCTGGCTTGAATTCTGTAGAGCCCTGTCTTCTTTCCAATTCAGATACAACTGAAAAAGTAACAGGACAACATTAGCGAGAACGTTAGAATAATTTTTATTAGGGGACTGAGCCAACTAATTTGAAGTCATTGGAAAAGTTTTAATGTAATATTCACAACATGTATAGCAGCTTGTGACATGATGCAATTTTGTTTGTACTGTATACCTTGGGGCCAGAACTCAGCTGCTCAGAGCTCGAGCTCAGTGTGGCTGTGTACTGAGGTATGGTTAAACAGCAGCTTCTAAACTGTCTGTTCGCTTCTCCGAACCTGGGGCTAGAAAGAGACCTCCAACCGCCATATGACCTAAATATGTACCAGATGGAACAAATCCAGAGGGAATTCTCTGCCCTCCTAAGATTAGCCATAAGTCTGTGCTTTTTAGTCTCATATCTTGCCCTGCAGCCGGCTTCCATGTTTTGCAGAAAAGGGACAACAGAATATCGCTGAATGTTTCTCTTGCACGTGTGCGATCCTCAGCGCTCCTGTTATCTGAAGCATCTGGCATCAGCCGCTTTCTGAGAGAGGCTACTGGGTTAATTGAGCCACTGGCACGGAGAGCATTCCTGTGTTTCTCTACGGCATTGTGTTCCTCAGCCTGTCTGGACACAGTGGTGTTAGATGGGCTTTCTTGTACATACTAGTGCTCTGGTAGTGATACAAGGTTGTGACTGTCTGCAGGCTCATGAATACTTGATATGGAAAGAGATCAGTACTGCGGCCAAGCTAATTCAATATTTCCTTGCCAATTTTGCCAGGTTTTAGCATAAATGACTAAAACATTCAAGGACAGAGGCAGCAGGATTGGGAAGACATGGGAAAACTCAATGTATTCAAGTCAGCAGTGGATTTAGCCAGACGCTGATGGTGGTTCATTAACTTTCGAGTCCACTCATGTGCTGTGGCACTGGAAAATCTTGCTGTAGTGGTATAGTTCTCCCTGCTTTTGTGGTCCTGTGTGCCTGACAAAAGGAGTCACGCTGCCATTAAGTAGGGGAATCTGGTGCAGAACGTGATCCATAGTTCTCTGTTCATTCTGTGACAGAGAACCCTTATCTGACTGCTTTGACTTACCAGCAGACCCTGAAGTAGCCATGCAGGCTTGTTTTTGTTTATTCTTCAGCAGTGGGAAAATCTGGATGCTTTGTGATGCCTCTGTGTGAGAAAACAAGCCCTGTATATAGCTTTTGCTCTTTACAAGAGACAATTGGGATCAGGAATCAGAAATTATAGTGCTGTGTTCTTGTCTTCATTTTTTTTGTGAAGAAAAAAAAATTGAATGAACGATACTGATGAGAATTTTACAACCTTCAACTTTGATCTGATGTTTACCTGCATTTTTATACTGTTTACAGTGAAAGGGTCATTACAATGGACAGAAAGAGACTACCTCTAGATTGTACAGAGTTAGAACAATGTCTTTAAGAGTGAGTTTTGAATGTTATCTCCCAGTTGAGAGTGGGCAAATTACAAAATTTTTATGCGTAACAGTATGCCTTGGCCAGGGAGCCAAGAAGATATCTGGGACATACTAGACAGACACCACATAAATGATACTTTATTTCTCTGTTTCTTTTTTTTTTTTTTTCCTTCTTTTTTGGTTTACAATATGCAAACCTGTATATATGTATTGTATATATACATACCAGGTGATAATGCAAACCCACTTACCTTTGAGAGTTATGTACGGTTATCTTTGCTACATTTGTTAATTACCATAGTCTTATTTGAGTAACTGTTTCCTCCCTTAATGTTTGCTCTCTTGCAGTCACTCTTCCTTTATTTGATCCTGCAGGGGTATATTGCAGCATAATTATTTCCATGGTAACATTCTGTAATTCCATAAACAGAAGATTGAGTTTGTTATATGATCAGGAAGCAGCTGGAGAGCCATGAAGGCTGATTTTTCAGCAACGCTGAGATCCTGCAACCCTTATTGATATAGTAATGTAAATCAGCTGAATTTCTTTCTCCCTCTGCAAATCCTTCTTTAAACAAAAAGACACAAAACACAGTGTTGAAATTGGAGGGTGTGTAAACTGAAATTTTGGGGGAATGCTTGAGAAGTTCAGAATTTTTCCCCATTTTCTTCCTGTTTTAAGAATTGAAGTAACTGGGTTTTTTGAATGTATTCTTGGAAGAAAGGGGTTCATGGTCCTTTGACTATTAGCAGGGGCAGACCACAGAATTAATTATATCAGATCTTCAGTTTATTGTGGGATTATGTTATTTTCATTACTTTCATCATTACCACCTAATTATTCTATATGTATTTTAATGGATTTATGGCAGTTAATGTTTGGAAAAGTGCATTCTGTCCTTTGAACAGTCTGTCAGAAACATTCACAGTAATTTCCTAGGTTTTGTCCTTAGAAAAAAGTGAAATTATGTGTGTGTATTTGTGTGTTCATATAAAAAAAAATGTAATTAAATAAAATACTTGTACTGGGTAAGCTCAAGGAACTGAGAACAGCCTACAGCTCACATTCTCATTTTCATCCTAATCAATGTGCTTCTAACACATGTCCTGCAGCTAATGAAACTCTGAACGGAACCTCATCTACCCTGCAGACTATCAAAATTCAAGCTTCTACTTTGTCCTGGTTTCAGCTGGGATAGAGTTAACTGTCTTCCTAGTAGCTGGTACAGTGCTGTGTTTTGAGTTCAGTATGTGAAGAATGTTGATAACACTGATGTTTTCAGTTGTTGCTCAGTAGTGTTTAGACTAATGTCAAGGATTTTTCAGCTTCTCATGCCCAGCCAGTGAGAAAGCTGGAGGGGCACAAGAAGTTGGCACAGGACACAGCCAGGGCACCTGACCCAAACTGGCCAACGGTGTATTCCATACCATGTGACGTCCCATCCAGTATAGGAACGGGGAAGTGGGGGGGGGCAGGGATTTGCCGCTCGGGGACTGGCTGGGTGTCGGTCGGCGGGTGGTGAGCAATTGCACTGCGCATCATTTGTACATTCCAATCCTTTCATTATTGCTGTTGTCATTTTATTAGTGTTATCATTATCATTATTAGTTTCTTCTTTTCTGTTCTATTAAACCGTTCTTATCTCAACCCACGGGTTTTGCTTCTTTTCCCGATTTTCTCCCCCATCCCACTGGGTGTGGGGGAGTGAGTGAGCGGCTGCGTGGTGTTTAGTTGCTGGCTGGGGTTAAACCACGACATACTTTAAGGAAGCCATTAAAATCATTTGCTCAGAAAGTCAAGGGTGAAACCTCATGTAAAACACATTGTGCTTAGACCAAAGTATACCAGATATCTAAACTCCAAAAGAACAAAAACCCCTCAACCCTACAAACACACCAATCTCCACAAGCTACGTTTTGTCTCTGAATGACAAAAGTAGATCAGGCTGATCAGCTTGATGTCAGCAGTGAATGTTCATGCAGCCTATTTCAAATACAGAATAAATTTCAGGAGCCTTTTTCTAGTGCAGAGAGAGAAAACAAAAGGAATATTTTCTAAAGAGAGAGTCAAAGGATGTTTGTATAACTACATAGCTTTCCAGCGAGTAAGGAGAGTCAATTGCTGTTGCAGAGATCTGTGGCTTCCAAGCAGGAGGACTATGGTGGGAAGCCCAACCTCAGAGAAACAAGACTTTTCATGGAAATAGCAGGCTCTTTTGAGAAAGTTTCAGGAGACTTTGAATGCCATTCCATGTTTCTCAGATTATAAATCAGTGATCTTCTGATTTTCTGAATTTACACTTGACACAGCCTGTAATATTCCCTATGACAGAAAGGCAGTCAGGGTTACTTGGTGCTCTCCATCATTTGGCTGGACTAAGCAGGCAGACGGTGGTCAAGTGACAGCACAGCTGGGAGTCGTGACACCAAATGAGGCCTCCAGTGGTCCTTGGAGTAGTTTCCATGTAAACACGGGAGATGGATGACAAATGGGAATTGTTAGGGATTCCGTAACTGTTAAAGCAATGGTGAACAAGCTTGGAGGAAGGAAGCTGGCTCCAGCAGTATTCCATTTGATTCCATTCCATAACCTGATCACTGTTATTTTTAAAGTGCTTTTAATTAGAAGTCTGTGTGAAAATGAAGCCAGATAGAACCCCAAATCACAAAAACCAACCCAAAACCCCAAACCCCATAAAACACCCAAATGCGCTCTGTGGTTCTGCTTCTCTGTCCCGGTTAGCAGAGGCAGTGTAAAGGCCCAGTTCTCCTTTGTTTAACTCCATTTGTTTTTAAGCCTTAGTCACAGTGTGGAAGTCTGAGCTGATTGGAATTGAAGGCTGATTTAGCCTGAGCATTGCGCGCAGCCAGGATTCCCCCTGCCATGCACCTTCAGGTGCTGTTTTTCTCGTTCTCCTAAGGTGGCTGGCAGTGTTCGTATTTTCTGGCAGCATTCAGCCCTGACAGTAATGGTACCGTGCCTACACCAGGGACTTCCTAAGGGTAGCAGAAAGGCCAATAGCAGCCTGTGGTGCTATATAGCACAACTTATGGTTGCACTCCAGCACTCTGTGTGTGTATGAGATTAGTAGTGCTGCTGGTAGAGACTAATAATTCTTAGAGGAGAGCGCCTTGAGTTTACTATTGCTCTCTAGGGCATTGTTTTATACTTTCATTGCTGTTATAGAATTGACTGCGTAAATACAAACAAATAGTAAACATGATTTGGTCTTATTTTTGATTGTGTGTGTTTATACGTGCAAATTTGTGTTGCTATAGGTTCGGGCTGTAGGTCTCCAAGAAAGTTTTCACTGTGATCCCTTTGTGCTGCAAATTTGAGATACCTGATTTTGTATTTGTCTGGAGTAAGGACCAATACCCAGAAACCAATTTACTTGTCTTAAAGCAGTATAGATGTAGGTTTAGGGGAACTCCATGGGAGATACTAACTCGTGGAAGAGCTAAAAGTGAAAAGAACTGCAAGAATTAATGTTGCCTTCTTGTGGTGCTACAGAGTTGTTTTAGACAAAAAAACTGGTAGAATACTACAGCCAATAATCATTGGTCTGAAGAGTAGAGATGGAAAAGACTTGGTAAATTATTCAGTACATTTCCCTGATAAAGCAGTGTTTGTTTCTAAAACACTTTCATTTCTAGTCTCCAATGTAGACTAATTTTGATGTCCACTACTTCCTAATGGTAATTATTTGCAGCCTGCCACAGTCTCTCCGGGAAAAGAAAAGTGCTTTTGTGGTCAAGGCACAAGACTGGGGCTCAAGAGATTTAATTTTTATGTCCTGACTCTGCATTAGGCTTTGTGACTGGGCTCAGAAGCCTGCTTCTGAACAGGAAACACGAAGTTCTCTTGCCTCTTTCTCACCTAGATTTGTTTAGTCAGGACCTGTCTCTTCCTTTTAGATTTAGTTGAATTTTCCTATTTTTTTTTTTCTATTTCTGTTTCATTTGGAAATGAAGTGTGTTAACAGAATATCTTGTTTTGCAGAAAAATGTAATACTTGAGAGGCATCTTAAAGCAGAAATTATTTTATTATAATCAGCCCTCAATGGTAGTCATTCTCTGCTCGCAAAGCAGGCAACACTAGTTTCCTAAAAATATTAAGGAAAATAATGTTCTGTACTTTCAGCTCAGATCTTGCAATTGGTTCTACAGTTTAAAAGTGCAAGTCCAGTATCGTTAGCCTAGAAGAGCTGACACTGACCACTGTGAACTTGATTCTGCAGGCTGCAAAGACTTTTTCTATGACGGGAATTCCGTTTTCACATTGCCAGATTTTCTCCCTAAGCTGCTTTTTTCTCCTGCACACTCATTTTTGAATGTTATTCTGTGCTAAGAATCTATCAAGTTTCATGATCAGATTATACAGTAAAGCCCATCTCCAACTTTATGGGAGCGTGAGTTTAAGGGAAGATTTGCATGGGAGTCATCTCTTGAAGTAAAATAGAAAGGGTGGTTGGATGTGAAGGAGGCATTCTCTTTTTCTAAAGAAAAACCTGAATAAAGGCATATGTGCTCAAGTTGAGTTGTTTTAAAATTGTACATCTGGAGGTCTGTCTGTTTAATACTGAAGCTTAAAATTGCCAGATTGTTTGATACTGCTATTATCTTTCAACTTGAACTATGGATGCATATACAGTAGTATACTGTACTGTTGCAGACAGTAGTTAGTGCTGAATCAACAATATGTTACACTGATGTTTTCAAAAAAGTTTATACATCTACTGTCCATAGCTTTAGAAGAGGCATCCATTGTTTTAAAAGGAAGACAGAGAATAATTTCTCAAGACATGTCTACAAATGAACTATTTGTTTTATGGGGCTGGGTAGTAATGGATAAGTTGTGCCTCTGAGAAATATATGAATGAGTAACTCTTTGGCACAGAAAACCTGGAAAGAAGCAAAGATAAAATTTGTCTGCTTACCTGAAAAAGGTTTTTTAATTCTCTTTCCATCTGGTAAGCTCATAAATGAGCAATAGTGGTAAAGTTGTCTCAGAACAGTAGAAATATTTGGTATCTACCACTTATGATACAAGAAAATTAACATGAGGCATGTTGTTTGCAATGCTTCTTTAAAGTACTAAATAAAGGGCAACAACTAGGATATCCAGATTCCTCCCAGAGAAAAGGACATGGGCCACTTTTAAAACTAAAGCTGCCATTGGTTAGGTGGGATCAGTACTCCTGGGAAATCATTCCATACTTTCCAAGATACTTTACTATAAAATGCATTAGGAGAAAACCTTGCAGGGAAATACTGATATGGGCAGTCAGTTCTCAGCAGATGGTGTTCAAATGCTGTATCCAAAAAATACGACATAAATGTTGTGCTGATAGGAACACAGAAATGTACACACTAGGAACCAGAATAAAATACATTCACATTTATAACCTGAGACATAATCTGATAGACTGTGAAAGAGCAAATGCTTTTGAGACTTATTGAAGGAAAACATTATTAGCTTAAATTCCCTCCCGCCCCCCCGTCTTGAAGTCAGTACCATTAGGCCAACACTGGGAATTCATATAAATCACATTTTCAAATTTCATATAGAATATTAGCTTTCATTGAGAGATCTGATATGTTGATTGCCTGCAGTTCATATTGTCAACACTTGTGAGTGTGGGTTGGCACTGGCACTGCCTGCTGTCAACAGCCCCGCTTCATTCCCTCCTGCAGTTTTCTTCTTTCAGCCTGGGATGTCAAAAACACTTTATTGATTTTGCATTGGGAAACTTAATCTGGTTAAATGGATACTGTCCTATCACAGGTAGTTGAAGGTGAGAGTAGCTAAGCTGATGCTTGTACAGAAAGATGTAGAAAGAGCGGAAGCAAAGACTGGCCATTCAAATAGGACCAGGTTTCTTCTAACTCTTATGGGAACATCAGAGAAAAACAACCTAGGAAAATGGCAGACTGTCCATTTCTTCACATTTTCAAATGAGAAAAAATGCCTTTTAGAAGCTATGTGGCAACGCACAATTTACTAACCTCAATATTTGGGTAAGAGGGTGAAATCTAGTGGACTGTAATATACAAGAAGTGAGATGAACTGCTGAGCCTTTATGGCCTTTTAGTCTGTGTTCTTTAAAATAAATCCATTGTTTATCTTGGAAATGGTCTTTGTGGTAGAGTCTCCTTTTGTAAAGAACAGTTTCACCAAATTTACAAGAAATAAAACATGAAAATGGATGCATAAGAGCTGTTTCTACCAATTCCTTATTATGAACCTCTGAAACGCATAAAATACCTGTTAGTTATACATATAAAAGGAGAAGGAAAAGACCAAACCATACTAAGGTAATGTATGTGACTATTAAAATGTATTCAGATAGGTTCTAATCTAGTGCCTTTTGTAGTCAGCAGGAACCCTATAGTTGGTTCTTGGACATGAAGGTTCACCAAATGTAGTCTATTTTGTAACGAGCACTCAGGCTTTTCTGGTGTTTTTAAAATCACTCTGTCAACACAGTAACCATAGATTTTTGCGTGGTGTCTTTCATGAAAACTGAACCAGAAACTTAATCCCTTTCAATTGCCGACCTGAACAGAAAAGCCTCTGCAGTGTTGAGTGGTGTGCTCCGAGTATGCAGGCTTTCTGAAACTCCCCCTTTGCACAGTGGGAGCAGGAAATTTCTGGATTTTTTGCAGGGGTTCCAGTGAAGTCTCTATATGCTCAACAATCGACATTCTCTGTGCACTGTAGCATTGCTAGTCACATAAAGTCACTGGTTATTGTTGTTGCTCCATCTCTTTTGCCATGCTCTTCATCTGCTGAGTGAAGCAAGAAAATAAAACAATTAAAAAGGGATCGTAATACCTAAATTCTGGGAAATACATGTCGGAATTAATAATTCCATATTTTTGTGGGACAGTGAGTCTTTAAAGATTGTGTGATCTGGAGCGTACAACCCCCTTTTTTTTGCCACAGCATGATAGATTGGTCAAATCTGAAGATTTCATCCAACCTCTCAGTAATGTTTTATTCTGAATGGTAATTGCAAGCTTAATGTTTCTAAATTGCAGATTTCCCATCTTTTCATCTATATTTATGTAAGAATTTGAACCAGTATTTATATATCTGGTTTGTGCTTGGTGGCTGTTGCAGGTAATGGCAAACATGTGCAGTGGCTACGTGGGAAGGACGGTGAGGTCTGGGTCTGGGTTATGGGAGAAGCCCCAGGTGACAAGCCATATGAACAGATATCAGAGGAGCTAATAGCAGAGCGAGCCAGGCAACAAGCACAGAAGGAGGCAGAAGAACTATGGTGAGGATTTAAGAATCTGAATTCAGGGTCCACTTGGCATAATGGGAGACATGGCCTTGTAGAAAGGCAGCAGGTAATGGTGGGTAAAACGGGTAAGTATGTTTTGTGAACATTTGCTTTCATTTGTTTTGGTAATTTTTCAGCACATGAAAAATGTAATTTTATTTTTATTGAAAACTGAAAAACAAACCCCCTCTTTCACAAAAAAAGTGAGGCAAACCTTTTTCTTTTGGGAATTTTGCTAAACCATTGACCAGTTTGTAAATAAATAAAAATGAAACAATCTGGTTTTGAGATGATTAGATTAGAAATGTTTGTTGTATCACACATCTATGCCCACAATAGGCATTTGGTACATAAAATCCTTTTTGAAATTGGTTTTATCTGCATATCACCTGTATTAATTCTTATCCCAGCAGTTCAGAAACTGATTACACAAAGTGCTATGCTGGTGTTTCCAGCAGGGCCTCTTCCAGCTTTGGGAGAGAGTCAAAAGTGTTTTGATGCTTGATATGGTTAGGAAGTAGGCCACCTACCTCCTGCACTTCCTTTTGTAGTCCAGCACTGAAAAGTGACGGTTTAAATATCAGATTATTCTATATTATTCCTTTTCATACCAGATTTTTCTTGCTTATGGTGATTGCATATTTAAGCAGGGATTAAAAGCTTCAACCTGTGCTCTGCGTTCCTTTTACATTGTCATTACTAATAAACAATCTATTGTAAGAATTTGGCAGACATTCACATTGATATTTGAGAGACAATAAATTCCCAATCATGCTTTGCTAGACTGACAGATCTATTTTTTTGGCCAGGGAAGGAAAAATATAGGGTATGACTCAAAGACATCCAAGAAGTGCTTCTCTAATTTAGGAGGTGCTATTTTAATTAGTCAGTTATCAAAAATTGAAAATGTCTGCTTTCTGGATAGTTTCCTCAAATCTGATTTGTGGTAGGTCTCTTGTTAAATAGATTTTAATTCTTTCCTTGTACATTTCCATGAAGTCTTATGCTAATTATTTGTTGCAACCAGTGAGCAAGTATTGATCCTTGATTTAAAAAAATAATCAGTGTCTTAAATTATTTTTATTTTCAAACTCTTTTCTGAAGGAGACAAAAGGAGGCTGAAATTACAAAGAAATTCCGGGATGCTATGGCTCAAGAAAAAGCCAGAATAGTGGCAGAAAAATGGAAAATAGAAATAGAAGATCGGAAAGCTGCCAAATTGGAGGAGGAAAAAATTCAGGAGGAACTGAAGGTTTGCATAGAGTAATTTAGCTTTTTTAGTAGTGTTTTTATAGAGATTCAAAGTTCTTGTCACCTTCAGTGCATGTTTATTAATCAGCTTTGAAACCCAGAGTTGTAATTTTTCATCCTGGAATATACAAATAGCTACATGGTGTTCACCATAACAGCTGGGAGAGTGATGCGAAAAAATTACATATCTTGTTCAAAAGTGTCAGGACAATCAAACTGGTTATTCAGCTCACACATTAACAGAATTGTTCAGTCAGCTGTGCTGAGTGAATCATACTGGGGGAAAAAAACGTACAATTGTGAAATGTCTCATTTTAAGTTAGTTTGCTTGAACATGTTTTGTGTATTTTGGATGAGTTGTTCACATATTTAACTTGAAAATTCTGTCACTACTTTCTTTAAGATAATGAGGGGGGAGGATCCTTCTGCTACTCAACACATGGGATAAGTCCAGTTGGCTTTGCTGGGAGAAGTTCATGGCTGATTTTTATTGACTTCATAATGAATTTTCTACGAGCTCAGTTATAGTATTTTAATGTTTGTTTGAAATAATATTTTTTTCACATTCTCTTGTTGAAAATAACAATTTGAAAACTAAACAGAAAAAGAAGGCCTCTCTCTACCCTTTTCATATTACTTTATAAAGATAAAAACTTGTTTAAAATGAGAAAACATAATATAATTGGTTTAGCATGCAGAGAAATTATCTCAGTCTTCTGAGTCTGGGATGTGCACTCTGGGACTGCACAAGATTGGTGAGGCTGGGTTTCCATGGAGAAAGCCTGTAGCAAAATACGACTCCTAGGAGATCTGCATCCAGTAAGTTCTGTCTATACGCCTCTCCCCTGCTGACAGCTTGCTATGTCATTTTTCCCTTCCTGGGATGGTGATTAAAGGTGTGGAAAGTGCAGATAGACTCCCCCTTTGTCCCTCTGTGATGGGAGGAATGCTGAAAAACTCAGTGTTAAATTTATGTAGTTTGATTACAAACTAGAGTCAGCAAGTTACTTGTCATTCTGTAAACTGCGGGCCTGGGATTTGAGGCTGGTTGTACAGCACAAAGCAAGGGCGCTTCCTGTAGCCTCCTCTGCACAACGTTGTGGATTCACCTTTGCACAATTAATTTGAATTCATAGGAGAGAACAGGGCCTTTGAAATTCAATGTCAATGAGTAATGAAACTATACCTTTCAAGTGCTTTATTAATGTATGAATAATGAGCAGAGCAACTAATTAAATGCTCTTTCCTCTGCTTTCCAGAAAGCAAAGCCCTCTTGAACAAAGACTGATACAGGCCCATTCACTTACATCTCTGTGGCTGATGTACAGTGCACTTGATGGGGTAAATGTCCACAAGCTCACTGTTACTCTGTTTCAAAGAAACTTTTTCAAAAAGCAAACTGTGAGACTTCAGTGGCCAGCAGTCCTAATTTTCTATTATGGAAAAGTAGTCTTTCAGTTACTGATACAATTTGAAAGGAATGGCACCAAATTCTGCTCATTTTCATATTGATGGAAAGGTAATGTCAGAGTGATCTGTGTTCTCACTGTTTCTTGGGAAGTGAGCAGGTATCCTCCACCCAGCTGTGTGCCTGGTAGGAGCAAGAATTGCACTGATGAGATGAGAATTTGGTTCAGTTTCTACTTTGAATTTCACGTACTAACTTTTGGCCAGGATTTCTTTAGCCCTATTCATAAAGTTGCCAACATCTTTATTTTATCAAAGAAACAGGATCCTTTAAATCAAGCATTTGAAGAGAATATTTGCAAAAATTTAAGAAATGGACCAAAATTTTTAAGACAAGACCCAGCAGAAATGAACTCTTTGCCTTCAAAAATGAGTTTGGAAACAAGATATTATGCAGTGGTTATTTTTTAAATGCCCCTTCATTGAGTGTGCTCTCAGCGTTTGCTGTATTAATACAACAACATAGGCTAATTAAACTTCCAGCCCTGGGTCTTCAATTAGGTCTATAATTTGAGATCTGTTAGGAGGGACTTGGACTAACATAGGGTTCCACCAGCAGAGACCCAAATGCAGGATTGATCCCTGGTACTATAATACCACACCTTTGCTGCTCAGAAAAGCAGCTTATCTATTACTTGGTCTTGAAAGAGCAGATCTTGTATATAGTGCTGTAGAACTACTTAAAAACAGTAAAGGCATTTCAAAGACAAGTGAATCTCACAAGCTAATATGGGGGAGTTGTTAACCTCTCTGTCATGTACAGGAAGTACATGAAATATTTACAAGTTGAATGAGTGGAAAGGTACCTAGACAGGAAAATAGGAAAATTATGTTTCTGGCATCTCCCTCCAACTACAAAAGGTGAATAGAACTAACGTGTTGGGAAAAAGATGAATTAATGAATCTACTCATGTGTGACTGCGATCATTGAAATCATGAAGAAATGTACCTTTTGTAAATGATTCAGGGTGTGGAATGAAATGCAGATCAGCTAGCAAGCCCCCTTTAATAGGTTTAAAATATTTAATGCGTAGGTAATCATCCTTCTGTGATGATGACCAGACCGTGTTTAAAGTGGTCTCCAGACTGGGGTACAAAAAGTTCAGTCTCTGCTAAAGCTTCATCCTCTTGAGGCATTTTGACTTGGGAGATTGAAACGCTGTTCTTTCTGCTGATGTGTTTAATTTCTAACTAGATTGTATCACAAACACTCTTTTTTAAAATGCTTTTATTCCCCTTGACCTATCATGGAACTTTAGGGCTGTCTGTACTAGATAAATGGTATCTCACATATCAAAGTGAATGATGATCTCTGTTTCCTTTTCCAGCGCTATTAGAAAAGTGCTGCTTTCCTTGGTGTTTCTTAAGCAGAAATGCCTTTAATTTATGGTGCTAGAATATAAATGTTGACTGCTCTATTTATGCAGTTTAAGGACAGCTATTCTTTTATGCACCTATTGCAAAGGACAAATAAGAGAGCCAATTACTATCATTAATCTTTTTGCTAATTCACAAAGGCTATGAGATCATAGGCATAATTTCCTACTGTTATCAGTTTCTGTCACTAAAAGTCTTGAACAATGTGCAGAGCTAGGGCAAATTAAAGGTATAAGTGTCAGCCAGCCAGGGGTGGGTGTTATCCTTCAGCTGCATTTAGAAGTAACAGAGATACTCTCTCAGCTGTGTCTCTCTTCATGTTGTTTACATAAAGCAAGAGAATATTAATAGTAAAGTACTGTGTGTATGACAACACCAGATACCTGCCAAATTTAGTACTATAAGCACAGTTGACAGTAAAGTTGGATTGCTTCTTAAAAAGTCCTTGGGAGATGAAATGTGTGTTAACCAAAAGCTGCATATAAACTTTTATGGGCATTGTTTTTCTTCATGCATCAAAAAATATTTAGTAGGAGTTTTAATGAAAGTGGCACTTAAGGAGAAATAATCCTTATTCTCTTGATAGGCAACAAGAGAGTAACAGTGCATTATAATTCCTTTCACAATTTTTTTTTTTTTAATGCAAGTTCATGACCTTTAATTCCAGTTGGGATTGTGGTGAGTGAAGTGAGCTTTTTTAAGGTGTGGATCCAAGAGTTTCTATGTCCTGGCTGTTTCCATTCTCATCAAAGAAGACAGGTTTAGAATCAGCCTTCAGAGAAGAACAGAATAATTAGTGCTTCAGTTCAGGACTTCAGTCCTGTGTACTTGGATGGGCTTTCAATGCATATCTGAGTGCTTTACTGTGCCCAAAAGTGCTGTGGACCTGATTCTTCAGACAATTGCTGCCAGTCTAGAGTTTAGGAATACAGTAAAATGTTACCATCACCACTTACAGTACTATGGGCTTCTTATGATATAGCAGTGAGCATTCTGTCCTGATCTGAAAAAAAATCTTGTCTCCCAGTAAGCATCAAGCACTTCTGAGTGGGCCTGTTATCTTTAAGTGCAAATAAGCTGTAAGTTCAACTCTGTGCTTTGCTGTGCCAAGAAAACACTAAACTCTTTCCCAAGGACAGCATATTTAGAATCCAGGAATATGACAACAGCTTCTTCCTGGGGTTTGGCACCCAGTTCATACTGAAAATGCCTCTGTTGGGTTCATTCAGCTGCAATTACAGTAATTCAGTAATACTTCATTTTGTTTTCCTTTGTGCGACCATAGTTCAGAACTTGGTTTTTTCTATGCAGTTGTCTCTTAAACAATGTTGGAAATGAGACAGCTGTTAGCTTCTGCTGGGAATCAGGTCCTCAGGTTTTTCTGTCCTACTTGTGAGGAACTGTGATATTAATTCTAAAGAAAAATCTTTTCCCCGGTGACATCAGTGATGATTGTGCTGCTGCAGCCACTGTCTTTATTCTGGATCGCTAGTAAAAACTAGGAAAGCTCTGATATTTTCCATGGGTAAATGGGAAGATCAGAGCCACTAATGAGGATAGTTTACATATCAGGAATTCAAGCCATGAAGAGTCCCTAAGATCCAGAGACAAAGTTTTATCTATGGCAACTTGGATCTATGGCAAGTTACCCAAGCAGAGTCTGCTCCAGCACATGCAATAAATCTCAGATCTCTCCCAATCAGGAATAGTCCTTAGCTTTGTTTTCTGTCTCATCTAAAAGAGGATCTTTGTGAATCAGAGTATGTTGTTATCTCCCTGTATGAGCCATGTGTGAATAGCATGTCCTAGGGCATATCCATGCCTGAAACGTAACTAACTTCTTCTGCCTAAAGCTTGACTGCATTTCATACAAATACATGCACAGTGAAGTGATGCAAACCCGGTGTTCCTTTTGAGACGCTGGTAGTAGAGAAGAAAATAATGTCTCTGCAAAAAATTTCTTTTCTGAGGCAATTTTCTCAGAAAATGTTGGGAAGGAGTTGGACGTATTTCTGCTGATACTTACTCACAGCCCTGTTAGAAACTGTCAGGTGGGTTTGTGGAGAACTCCAATCTCTGAATTTGGCCTGCTGCATCAGCCTTGCTGAGAGCAGGCTGTCCTGGAGCTAGGGACCCTGGGACTTCCAGATTCCCTTCCTCAGAGCAGGGAGTCCTGCGGGCTCAGGTCTGAAGAGGAGCTGTGCTCTCAGCTCTGTGGCAGATAGCCCGAGTGTCTGCCCTGGCTCAGGGGTGATTGCTGAGGGGTCTCAGGAGATTCACAGCAGCTGTAATGCAGCCGACGAGCTGCAGCTCTCAGGGCTGCCAAAGACACTTCCCGCCTGCCTGAAGCACTGAGGGAATCCCAGGCATCCTTTGCTTTGGAGAGGACTGCTGTAACAAATACGTCTTGTAGGTTTTGCCCTGAGCAGGATGGCAGTCATTCAGCTGCCCTGCATCCCGCAAGACTCCCCAGAGAGACCCCAAGGGCCATGGCAGCCAGAGCTCCGTTTTCCATTGTAAAAAAATCAACTGCTGTATTTTGGCTTTTCCTCAGTGTATTTTTTGAATCTTTCTGGAGCAAAAACTAAATGCTGACCTAATCTCCTCTCATCTGCACTGGACTGAAACATCAGAAGCTAACCATGGCTAATATTAAATATTATTTAGAGCTGGCTGTAGTAAAGCTATCAAACATTGTGAGACACATGTTTACAGTAACAAGTAACAAGTTTGTGGTAAATGGTCAACTGCCAGAGGCTAGATAAGATTATTTAGCATGTTCAAATTCTCCAGTGGAGTTAAAGCTGGAGAGGATTACTGCTGCCTATTGAATTGCCAGTGTGATTTGTTGCAGCAGGTTGGTTTTTCTTGGCAATTCGCAGCTACGTACTGAATTGTCACCTTTCTAATTATTCTGGAAGAGCTGAAAGGGTCATGGCACACAGTACAATCTCTCTCAACTGTCAGGCAGAAGGTGATGTTTGTAGGTTACTATAGCTCTTCAGGGCCATTAGCTCTGATGTGCAGGATTGGGTTCATGGGGAGAAGCAGATAAACTGGTTGCTGTATTCTTCCACTGGAGTAAATGTGAGAAGATCAGTTGTTGTTCATTTTAAATACAAACATATACTTTTTACTCATACTTGCCAAAAGGATGACTTTTCTTTCCTGTGTCATACTAACAAGGGTTGGTTTTCCTCACACATACTTTTAAGGAGTTGTAGAATATACTTGCACATGTATCCATGTGCTAATTTGAGTAAAGAGAATTTAAAATTTTTCTTCCTTTAAAAAGGAAAATCATATCAAAAAGTTTTGTGAATTCAGAATCAAGTGCCAGCATTAAGGTTTTTTTTGTAGTTGTTGTCTCTTCTTTGACTTAAATCTCCTCCTTCTCACAAAAAACAACGACAAAAAAAATGGTAAAGTTTTCTTAGTAGGTATTGCTGGTTTTGATTAAGAACTCAAACTCTACCTGAATTCTAGTTTGGGGGTTTTTTTCTTTAGATGCTTTCACCTTTTTACTACAAATGCTTCAGCAATAGTTACATTTAAAAAACCCAAACTTGTGATAAAACTCTTGTGTGATTCAGGGAAACTGCTGTGAGTTTGATTGCCCACCCCCCATTAAACCTTGTGGTTTGAGATGTTGAATAGAAAACATTTTGATAACCTAGGATTACCCCTGTGTCCCTCCATCTTCCTGGAAAGATAGCCTAGAGGTATTGGATTTTTTTAGGTAGTGAAGCTAAATGAATAAATATTCTCCTCATAAGAGTAAAGAATAGCCGATTGCATACTTTTTCCAAGAAAGGAATAGAGCCATTTGCTAGCAACTGAAATATGGAATCCCTAATTCTATGGGGTATTTAAAAAGATAATTTATTTTTTAATTTATTTTTTTTTATTCTGAAGAAGCTGCTGGGGTTTGAAGCGAGTACTTCCTAAAAGCACTGACTTTTCAAAAATAATGAACTGTCCACTCAACTAATCTTTTTAGGACTCAGGAGATAACAATGGGAGGATGATGTTAGAAATAATCAAAGATACTAGGATTAAAATTGACTGAAGAACAATACTATGCTTTTCTTTCTCAGAAATAAGAGCAGCCTGATGTATTGTTCATCATGTGTGTTATGGAACTATTATTCACTACACAGGTTGTCATGGTTTAACCCCAGCCAGCAACTAAACACCACGCAGCCACTCACTCACTCCCCCCCCACCTAGTGGGATGGGGGAGAAAATCGGGAAAAGAAGCAAAACCCATGGGTTGAGGTAAGAACGGTTTAATAGAACAGAAAAGAAGAAACTAATAATGATAATGATAACACTAATAAAATGACAACAGTAATAATGAAAGGATTGGAATGTACAAATGATGCGCAGTGCAATTGCTCACCACCCGCCGACCGACACCCAGCCAGTCCCCAAGCGGCGATTCCCCCCCCCCACTTCCCCGTTCCTATACTAGATGTGACGTCACATGGTATGGAATACACCGTTGGCCAGTTTGGGTCAGGTGCCCTGTCTGTGTCCTGTGCCAACTTCTTGTGCCCCTCCAGCTTTCTCACTGGCTGGGCATGAGAAGTTGAAAAATCCTTGACATTAGTCTAAACACTACTTTGCAACAACTGAAAACATCAGTGTTATCAACATTCTTTGCATACTGAACTCAAAACACAGCACTGTACCAGCTACTAGGAAGACAGTTAACTCTATCCCAGCTGAAACCAGGACACAAGTGCATCACTGTTAATACCCAATATTTCAGGTGTTTTGATTTGTTGTATTATCAAGAAGACAGATCCTCTGCTGGTGTAAACTGGTGGAGTTCAGCTGTGCTAAATCAAGAAATGTTGATTTATGTTACTTAGGGAAATGGAAAAGTGGTTGAATTGGAAGAGTGGTTGAATTTGAAAAGTGGTTGAATTCTTTCAAAGGATGGAGATTTGCATTTGTTCTGTTTTCCCACTCTGAAGATGGTGTTGCTCGTCACTGCGAAATTGCTTACTGCTCTTCAGTCTTTCTGTCATTCTTCCTTAAACGTGCCATTGTGTGATCCATGATCAGAACAACCAAACAGTCCTGATTTCTTCTGCTGCTTCTGGCCCTCACTGAGCTGCTAGAGGTTGCAAACAGCAATATTGTTTGCTTTGGAAAGCTGTCTTCTGGGAAGAATTGGAATTACCTTCCTTTAATTCTAGATGTCTGGTTAACAACAGATAACTTCTGCAGATCTAGAGAGAACTAGGGTGAGGGGAGGAGAGAAAAAAGTGCCTTTCCTTCCCCATGGTGGACAAAAGTTTTTTTCTGTTTCCCAGATAGATATTCCAGACACGTGTTTCACCATTGGGAAAATGTGCATGAGTCCCTCTTAGGGGCATTAAACAACAACATTGTTTGGACATTCATATTACTGTACTCAGATTGCTTTTGGTACTTGTGCCCTGGCAGGTATTAAGATAGGACAGACAACCTTCAAATGAGTACTTTTGCAATGTATTATAAAATACGAACTATTTACTGTAGGGGAAGTGTTAATCAATTAATATATACTTTACTGAATTAATATAGCTTTTGGATAGTTCAGCCCCTTTCAGCCTAAAAAGAGGCTGAATTATAATGAACGTATATACATAGTGTGAACTTTCATGTAAGTAGCATCTTCAAACACTGAACAGGAAGAACCTATGTGTTAAAAAAAAAAGACATGCAAGTTACTTTTTGCAGGCTTATGAGCAACATCATGAAAGCTCAGTTTTGCATGTCCTGGACCCACAGACTATGTTTAAAGAATAATGGAAGTCAGAGTTTGGCCCCGTTTTTTAAATCTCTCCACTCATATTTGTAGTACTTACTAAAATAGACCATGGATTGTTTTGGTCATGCTGTGAATCTTGCTGTGATGAAAGTTTGTTTTCAAACTTAGTAAATATGCCCTTCCATAAAGTTCACAGTGCACAAATATGATATAATAAAAAGGAAGCTAAATATGTGTGATTCCCCTTTGAAAGCATGTATTGGTTTTGTGTGGCAAGGTTTTGGTAGCGGGGGGGGTTACAGGGGTGGCTTCTGTAAGAAGCTGCTGGAAGCTTCCCCTGTGTTCGAGAGAGCCCATACCAGCCAGCTCTAAGACAGACCCGCCGCCGGCCAAGGCCGAGCCAATCAGCGATAGTGGTAACGCCTCTGTGATAACATTTTTAAGAAGGAAAAAAAGTTGGGACGGGGGTATTCAGCAGCCGGAGAGAGGAGTGAGAACATGTAAGAGAAACAACCCTGCGGACACCAAGGTCAGTGAAGAAGGAGGGGGAGGAGGTGCTCCAGGCGCCGGAGCAGAGATTCCCCTGCAGCCCATGGTGAAGACCATGGTGAGGCAGGCTGTCCCCCTGCAGCCCATGGAGGTCCACGGTGGAGCAGATATCCGCCTGCAGCCCGTGGAGGACCCCACGCCGGAGCAGGTGGGTTCCCGAAGGAGGCTGTGACCCCGTGGGAACCCCGTGCTGGAGCAGGCTCCTGGCAGGACCTGCGGATCTGTGGAGAGAGGAGCCCACAGAGCAGATTTTCTGGCAGGACTTGTGACCCCGTGGGGGGCCCACGCTGGAGCAGTCTGTGCCTGAAGGACTGCACACCGTGGAAAGGACCCATGCTGGAGCAGTTCGTGAAGAACTGCAGCCCGTGGGAAGGACCCACGTTGGAGAAGTTCATGGAGGACTGTCTCCCGTGGGTGGGACCCCACGCTGGAGCAGGGGAAGAGTGTGATGAGTCCTGCCCCTGAGGAGGATGAAGCGGCAGAAAATAACGTGTGATAAACTGACCGTAAACCCCATCCCCGTCCCCCTGTGCCGCTGGGGGGGTGGTAGAGAATCCGGGAGTGAAGTTGTGCCCGGGAAGAAGGGAGGGGTGGAAGGAAGGTGTTCTGAGATTTGGTTTTATTTCTCATTACCCTACTCCGGTTGATTTGTAATAAATCAAGTTAATGCTTCCCCAAACTGAGTCTGTTTTGCCCGTGACGGTAATTGGTGAGTGATCTGTCCTATCCTTATCTCGACCCACAAGCTCTTTGTTATATTTTCTCTCCCCTGTCCAGCTGAGAAGGAGGGGGAGTGATAGAACGGCTCTGGTGGGCACCTGGCATCCAGCCAGGGTTAACCCATCACAGAGCAGGAGCATTCCCATCTGAACATAATTTTCAGAATTTACATCATACCATGTCTTAAGAAAAAAAAGAAATTACCAGTACAAAATCTGTAGTTAAGAAACATCTGCTCAAATATGTCAGCTCAGCTGACTGATAGAATGTGTTGGTGCATTTGAGAATACTGTTTTCCAATTTAAAATAAGCTTGGGGTTTTGTTTGTTGTTTTTTTTCCTGTGCCCAACTCTTGCTGGTCCCCTTGTAATGAAACATTAAAATCCCACTGAAAGGGAGCAAAGTTAGGAAAATGCAAAGATCTTATGAAATACCACTTCTGACCTTTAGTAAACAAAAGTTATTTAAGGAAGACCCAAAGATCTCCCCCAAACCACCTAATATAAAAAGCATAGTTTCACCAGATTTTATTCAACTGGATGTCAGTTGCTTCACCCTAGAAATCTGATAGGGTTAACATTTTGTAACAAGTCACAATCTACTTTGGGCTTCCCTTACTTATAGTTTAGGTTAGGTAACTAGGTTAGTAATTCAGGGTGATTTTATTCAGTGACTTATAACAAAATTCTTATCCATAAGTTTGTTACCCAAAAGGGTATAGCGTTGGTTCTGTTACAAAATTAAATAAAAGACTGTTCTTATTCATAATTCAAGTTATTTCAATAATATGAATAACATTTCATGAAGTTCAGTTTTGGGGTTTTTGGGGGGTGCCATTGAACAATGAATTAAATCTGCTGCTTTGCTACCTAAGGAAATTGGGAAGATTTATTAGAAAACAGATATGGACTCCTATTTCTGCACTAATCAAGCTCCTATGTTATTGCTAGTGTGTGGAAGGCCAGCTGTAGAGGCAATCTTTATCAGTTTTCCATCTCCTTGAAGGTCTCCTTGGAAGGGAACTTTTTTGTATGTTACTCGTAGCTACATTTTGCAAAGTGACTAGTGTGTGCTGAAGGATCTGGCTTTTCTTCTAGAATGTAATGATCTTGGTATTTGGAAAATATTATTCTCTGTGTTAGTTATGATGACACATAGTGACAGTTGCGAAACTAAGAACACCAGTAAATCAGTTACCGAATTCTACAGATTCTGTAGATGATGTGTATACTGCTTGAGTGACAGTGATAACTCTCGTGGAAGTACGTGTGAACTTAAAATGAGCATTACTTATGGATTGCAGGATAGCACAGGCTTTGGTGCCATGTAATAAAAAATGTTTTCCGTATGGATTTCAGGTCTTAGATACTTACATGTTCCTTATTCCTGTGATACCTGTGCAGCTCAAAACATACCTCCCTCAGAAATTCCTAAGAGGTAGGAAACTTCTGTTATGCCTGTTATGATAGGTGAGAAACCCGAAGTTGGAAGAGACAGTGATTTGTCCAAGGTAACATAGCTACTCTGTGGGAGGAAGCAACTGAAGCAGTGTCCTAACTTTTGGCACGTTCTTCCTCCTTAGTCACCTCTGTTTTACTTCATTTTGCCTAGAAAAGAGAAGAAGAGGAAAGACAAAAGGGCGAAGAACAAATAAGGCAGCAGGAAGAAATCCGAGCAAAAGAGTTGTATCTGAGCCTCAAGCAAGCTCAGCAGCATAGTCAACACAGTGACGATGACCAGGAGTGGGAAGAACAGTGTGAGTAAAATTACCTTCACAGGATTAATGTATTTCTAAAAGCAAATAAAAGGAGACCTGTAGAATGGAAAAAGGAGCTGCTGAAAATCTCTTCTACCTAGAGCAATACAAAATGCTATATTATTTTGCAGGAATTTACCAGCTTGACCTTACAAACAGAAGTTACTGTGAGTTTACCAATTTCAGATTTCTTTCTGAGTAAGAATCCATGTCAATGCCTTATAGAAAATTTTTTGTGTACAGTGACTGAAATAATTAATTTTTGTCTAATGTAATTAATTAACAGTTTTGGCTTAGTAATAATAATTCTGGACACAGTTATTTCAACAGCTTGTCCTCAGCTGTCTCTGGAGAGGTAAAATCTGTCTTCATCTGTATTTTAATTGCTTCCATATGGTGATGGGGTCAAGCTATGGTAGCAGCACTGAAACTCACTTAATTTCAAAAGATTACAGTAAATAATACTTAGATTGTTGCCCTGAAAAAAATGCTTATGATGATGATCTCCCTCTATGGAGGTACTCTTCCTTTTTAGCCACCCTGTAATTCTTTATTAATATCATCATTGTGATTAATTTAAAAAAAGTTAGTGATTTTTAAAAGCCTATAAGGAACAGAACAAATATATTACTATATATGTATACACACATACTGTAGGTGAGTAAACTTCCACATTACTAGTAAATAAGACTTAATAGGTTATTGTGAATAAAATGTACATCTCCTCCATCTGGAGTCTATTGTATAGTTGGCTTTAGAAGTAGGAAATTTGTTTGCAATAAGAATTGTGCATTTTTGTTGGGGGAAGAATATTTTTTATTTCCCGCATCTATACTGATCTGATTACTCTGCAGAAAAAGGAAATGTAATGATTGGAAAGTTTTAGCTCATGTGGGGTTATTGTATTAATTATATATGACACAACGGTTCATCAACTAATACTAGAAATGGAGTTTTAGGGAGCTGATAGTCAGTATGTGTTGCATGAAATACCTCATGAAGTAGGAAAAAAATATTGCTGTAGTGTTACTTATTTCCTGACAGAAGTAGAAGAAATGTTTCAAAATATGCAATGAGTTTGTTTTATGGTTTTAGTCATCACTTCAGGAGTTCCTGAAGACTAATTACTGAAGTCCTATTACCTGGAATTGATGTGATAGTGAATCATTCTGTACAACATGAATTAAATCTGTATAAGATACACTGGTGCCATTTTCCAAGCTCATAGCAGGCTACGCTCATTTTTGATCAATAAAACCTCTGTATATTACACTATCAATAAAGAGAAGGTAATTATTTTCTGGAGAATTATCTAAATCCTGGTGTATGTGTTTATTCGGAAAGGAAAACTAGCTTTCTGTATTTTGGGTGTTTAAGAGCAGAACGAGTTGGGGAAAAAAAAGCCCTTTAGTTTTGTAGAAAATGAGGCATCGTCAATTAGCATCAGCTGGCAACCTAGCAGAGAGGATGGTATTATGTACTTTAGCATTTCTTTGATGATAGATAAGGAAAGAAAATATATCTGCAACCATGTTGTTAAAAAAAAAAAAATTCAGCCTATCTTTACACTGAAATTGGCAATAAAACAAAATACTATAAACATTACTAAAACCAGCTATCATTTTCTTACTATTGCATTAAAGAGGTAACCGAGGTTTTAAATTGTTGTCTCAGTTTTCTCAAGGAATGCTGGTTGTTCAGGGACAGATACTAGAAATGCAATAGAGGAGTTGTGGGAGAAGGCAGAGAGGAAAAGAATAAGCTACGAAAGGTTTTGACCATGATTTCTGTAATGGCATTCTTGGTCTGTCAAAACACTTTCAACTGCATCATATGCTGAGAGATATAATCTACCACCAGTATTTTTTCTTGTGTAACCTTTGGAGTGTTCTGTATGCTCTGAAGGAACTCTGTCGCCTCCAGTCTGTGTCCCTCAATACCTATAGATCTGTTTGCTTGTGGTCAAAAGGGTGACTGACTGCAGCTCACAGGATTTCAAGCTATCCAGCCTGGTCACCAATAATAGTGCTGCACGGGCAAAAGAAAAGCTCAGCACCTTCTAGCTGGTGGCACCACAGCTGGGTTTTGCAGCATACTATAAATTCTGTGCTGCCAGAGTTTATGTTGTTATCAGTAATTGATTTAGCATTAAACTAACTGCAGACTAATGACTAGAGTGTATCACATCCTTGTTTATCCTCTTATGCTTATCTCAGTGTCTCAATTTATCCCAGTTGGTTTGAGGGCTTAGAACTGTGTTCCATTAGCAAATGAGTGTGACAACTTAAGATATGAAGATGCAGTGTTTAGTGCCTTATCTGAAACCAGTTCCTGGCTGGTTTAGACTATTCCATCAGACTTTGCATTTGAGCTTCCTGAGGAATGTTAACATCTTCCGTTTTTCTTAACTTTGCTGCAGAAGCCAGAACCTCCAGCAGACAGGCAATAATGAATCTTTGGAAGTGGGAACACCTGAAATTGCTGTGGAATGAACTAGTAGCTCAGGTTCACCAGATTTTTCACTTTGGATTTCAGTTCCAGGTTTCTTTTTTTTTCTTTTTTTTCATTTTTATGGTAATCCTTTAATTTTGTCTTCAAATACTCCTTTGGGACACCGAGAGGAAATTTAGTCCAGTTAGGCAAAGGTATCCACTTGTCATCTTTTCTAAGCAATAAATAAATGCATGAACCCATAAGAGAATTACAAGCAGATGTAATATTAACATCTTTTGTCTCTACACACCTGCAATGGAAACCATATTGCCCATTAGGAACAAGGCCAGGCTTCTTTGTGTCTTACCTCCTTGAAGTCAGCCCTCCATATTCAACAGTACTGAGGGGTCAGTACTGAAGAGGAGCAGCAGTGCTAGAGCAGCTATTGTGGAGAGCAAATGTAGCAATGATATTGATGACACTACTAATTTATTTAGTAGATGGAATTTAGAATGTGATGAGAATTCATCTCTTCTCATCACATTATCCCTCAGCTGTTTATTGCCAAGGCAATAAACGAAGTGTTGCTAATATTAGTTTCTGTTGTTCGGTTCAGTTTGCTTCTGCTGTTTGCCTGATTGTGCCAAATAAAAGCCCATATAACCACTGTGTTAATTGAAATACATAGTTTTGGTGATTTTTAATATACTAAATGACAAATGTAGAATAACTTGAGAAATCAGTACTAAAAGAAAAAAAAATGATGTTTTAAGAGCAATTATACACTTTGATTTCATATAAAGGATATATGTTGGGGTATTTTAGAGGACAGTTAGTTGTGAGTTAATATGTGGAGCAAGTATATTGGTTGGCAAATGAGAAGATGAATAGTGGAAAGACTGATTAAGAGTCCACTGTTCAAAGCTCTTACTCTTTGAAACTGAGAAGTGAGAACTAAGGCTAAGCTTGAATAGAGGAGTGTATATATTCTGTTTAGTTTTGGACCTTTCTATGGGCTGTTCCATTTTGTTAGGTTTCTAGAGTATTCAATAAACAATACCCTATATCACAGTCTCTAAGCGTGACCTCCCTCTGTGAGAGCAGAAAAGGAATCTGCAAAAGATAGTAGGAAAAACTGTAGCATAAAT